>NC_134099.1:126582978-127207978 GCF_000715075.1 Nicotiana tabacum
TCTATTTCAAAGCGAGTGACAGCTAAAACAGACTAAAAACTGGTGGACAAAAAGAACTATACAAGGTGGAATGGAAATTACAAGAGGTGGTTAAGGTTGGTGTAACAAAAAGCTAAGGTTGGTTCAACAAAAGACTAGTTTCAACTTGTTACTCATTTGACAAAAATTGAAAACATAAGCTATATAAGCTAGCATCAGAGAGGTAGAAGAGAGGTAAAACTTGAACCAAGAATGTCTATGTCCTAACAAGTTTTGACACGACGGAAGCCTTAGCTACATTCATATTATTATACGACCAGAACAGACGGAAGCCTAGCTAGATTCATATGATTATGCCTCTTTAAAAAGAACGAATATGATGGTTAAAAGATTCTATGGTCTAGATGGTACTCCTGTAGAAGTATGGAAATGGCTAGGAAGAGCACAGTAGTATGCCTAACCAAGTCATATTATGGAGTGAAAAAATGTCAAACGAGTGAAGAAAGAGCATCTTGATTTTCTTAGATAAAAACAAAGGAGAAATTCAAGATTGCAACATACTATTGTGGTTAAAGTTATGAACCATAGGTTGAAATGTGGGAAAGAACTAAAGGGCATAGACAAGGGTGATAGAGACAAGTGGGGCTTATGCCTAGTAAAACTACAACTGAGGTTATATTTTTGCTACGAAGAACATTTAACAAGAGCAAGAAGGATCTTCACATGATATTTATTGATCAGGAGAAAGCATGCAATAGAGCACCACGAAAGTTCTTTGATAGGTGCTTGGCATGAGAAGAAACCATATCAAATATATAAATATCATCACAGACAACTATGAATGAAAGGTCACAAATTTGAGAACAATGAGATAAGAATAGGTGCTTAGCATGAAAAAGAGTCCACAACAAATATAAATTCCATCAAAGATAAATATTAATTAAAGGTCACAAATATAAGAACAATGAGAGAGGAGATACAGAGACCATGGGAGTAAACCAAGGAATTGCCTTAAGAATTTGCTTGTTTATCCTAGATGAGCTAATTAATAGTATTTCAGATGACGTTCTATGGTGCATACTATTTGTAAATGATATTATTTTAATTGACGAAACTAGTAGGGAAGTCAAAAAAGCAGTATAGAAGGGTTTAGAATAGTAGAAGCAAAGACATAATCTATGCATTGCAAGTTCAACCTGCACAAGAACGAAGATGAAGTGAGATTGGATGGAATTATTGGAGCCTAAACAAACACAATTCAGATCTAGAATCAATCTTCAAGGAGAATGGAAATGATAGACGAGGATGTAACATATAGAACTAAGAGCCCATTTGACCAAGCTGCCAAAAACTGCTTATTTTGAAAAGTGCTTTTTGAAAAAGTACTTTTGCAAAATAGCAATATGTGTTTGGCCAATTCATTTGAGTAGTATTTTTTGCAAGCTCATTATGTTTGGTCAATCTTTTAAAAAAGTACTTTTAAGTGTCCAATTATGAAAAAGGACATTAAAATTTAAAGGTTCAATTTATGATTAGTATTATTTAGAATAGAAAAATAATTTTAATATTTACTATAAAAGAATTCGATTAAAATATAAAACGTAAAGTAAATATATAAATTAAAATTCTAATCAATATAAAACATAGTTATTCCAAATCAATAACATTGAGTGCTTGGTATTACTTATTGTTTAAATGATAATTCAAATATGCCAAAATACATCATTCAATATAAATCTAAAATCTACTTTTAGAAATAAGAGAAAGAGAATAAAAATTTGATTAAAATAAAAAAGAGAAGAAATGTACAGTAGAAATAAAAATAAAAAAGGAAAAGGAAAAGAGAAATGTTAAATTACTGAGAGATAATTTAGAAAATATAAATTTATTGTAAGGTTATTTTGTCTTGAACAAATTAATTTTCTACTTCTGCTTCTTGGAAGAAGCTAGAATTTGTAGCTTCTCCCCAAAAGTAGAAAAACTGCTTTTATTGCTGCTCAAAAGTACTTTTTCATTTTGGCCAAACACCTTAAATTTTCCAAAAAGTACTTTTTTGATAAAAAAAAAAAACTTCTGGCCTCCCAGAAGCTTGGCCAAACAAGCTCTAAGATAGAACAATTGAATGGAGTGTCGAATTCTATGCAGTATGAAGATGCCTAAAAAGAGTAAAGCAAAAGACAGCAATATACACTGAAGTGAATGCCGGCCTCTAAGACCAAACTGTCCACTAGATGAATGCTGTGAAAATGCAGTTCTTTTAGATAAGAATAAAATCATACAAGAATGGAGAAGATTAGAAATGATCACATCAAGTAGAGAGTGGCCAAAATAGAGAGGGATGGATATAGAGATTCACATAAGACATGCTACATTCCGTTAAAAAAAGTAAAAGAGCTAAAGTTGTCTATAAACTTATGCCATAGACCAACAGATCTTTTTCTCCTGAAATCATCTCGAGGTTTCATATTTTGCGGGAAAGTCATTTCTAACTACCTGTTTGTCTTTATCTTTCAATGAGATCTGAGCTAGTCCCTTTTAATCTGGATTATGATATCAGGAATCTGGATCAAGTGAGGTGCATCAAAGACGAGGACGGTAGAGTATTAATGGGGGAGGCTCAGATTAAGCGGAGATGGCAGACTTACTTTCATAGACTTCTGAATGAATAGGGGGGACTGGAATATTGTGCTAGGTGAGTTGGGGCACTCGGAGAGGCACCGAGACTTTGGGTATTGTAGGCGCATTAAAGTTGAGGAGGTCGTGAGGGCTACGCGTAAGATGAGTTGGGGCAGAGCAACCGGCCAAGACGAAATTCCGGTAGAATTTTGGAGGTGTGTGGGTAGAGCAAGCTTGGAGTGACTGACTGGGCTGTTTAATGTTATTTTCTAAACGAAGAGGATGCCAGATGAGTAGAGGTGGAGTACGGTGGTACCGTTGTACAAGAACAAAGGTGATATCCATAGTTGTAACAATTATAGGGTTATCAAGTTACTAAGTCATACCATGAAAGTTTGGGAGAGGGTGGTGAAAGTGAGGGTGAGGAGGACGGTGTCTGTATCCAACAACCAGTTCGGGTTCATGTCGGGTCGTTCTACCACGGAAGCTATCCACCTTATTAGGAGGTTGGTGGAACAATACAAGGATAGGAAGAAGGATCTGTACATGGTGTTTATTGACTTGGAAAAAACGTATGACAAGGTACGACAGGGTTCCTAGGGAGGTCTTATGGAGCTGCTTAGAGGTTAAAGGGGTCCCGGTAGCCTACATTAGGGTGATTAAAAACATGTATGATGGAGCTAAGACTCGGGTTAGGACAGTAGGAGGCGACTCCGAGCATTTCCCGGTTCTTACGGGGTTGCACCAAGGGTCTGCGTTCAGCCATTTCCTATTTGCCCTGGTGATGGATGTCATAACGCATCATATTCAAGGGGAGGTGCCATGGTGCATGCTATTTGCTGATGACATAGTCCTAATTGACGAGACACGACGCGGCGTCAACGAGAGGCTAGAGGTTTGGAGACATGCCCTTGAGTCTAAAGGTTTCAGGTTGAGCAGAACAAAGACGGAATACCTCGAGTGCAAATTTGGGGCCGAGCCGACGGAAGCGGGAGTGGAAGTGAGGCTTGACTCTCAAGTCATCCCTAAGAGGGGTAGTTTCAAGTACCTTGGGTCAGTTATTCAGGGGATCGGGGAGATCGACGAGGATGTCACACATCGTATAGGGGTGGGGTGGATGAAGTGGAGGTTGGCGACGGGAGTCCTGTGTGGAGAAAGTGCCACCGTTACTAAAAGGTAAGTTTTATAAAGCAGTGGTTAGGCTTGCCATGTTGTATGGGACCGAGTGTTGGCTGGTTAAGAACTCACACATCCAGAAGATGAAAGTAGCAGAGATGAGAATGTTGAGGTGGATGTGCAGGCATACAAGGATGGATAAGATTAGGAATGGAGATATTCGAGATAAGGTGGGCGTGGCCCCTGTGAGAAGGCACGGGAGAAAATATGATATATTGATATTGTGTGTGATGCAATACAAGAGGTGCTATTTATAGCTACTCTATACAAAGGGGATACTACTCCTATTCCAATGTGGGACAATTACATAGCTATCTCTAACATTTACATAGCTATCTCTAACACTCCCCTCAAGCCGGAGCATATAAATCATATGTACCGAGCTTGTTACATATATAATCAATGCGAGGACTAGTGAGGGACTTGGTGAAAATATCTGCAAGTTGATCATTCGATCTCACAAACTTCGTAGTAATATCTCCTGAGAGTATCTTTTCTATGACGAAGTGACAATCAATCTCAATGTGTTTAGTTCTCTCATGAAACACCGGATTTGATGCAATATGAAGTGCAGCTTGATTATCGCACACAAGTTCCATCCGACTGATTTCACCAAATTTCAACTCATTGAGCAATTGTTTGGTCCAGACTAGTTCACATGTTGCCATAGCCATTGCTCGGTATTCTGCTTCTGCACTAGACCGAGCAACTACATTCTGTTTCTTACTTTTCCAGGACACCAAATTTCCTCATACTAAAACACAATATCCAGACGTAGAACGTCTATCAGAAGGTGATCCTGCCCAATCAGCATCCGAGTACCCAACGATCTGCTCATGACCTCGATCCTCAAACAGTAATCCTTTACCTGGAGCCGTTTTATATACCGGATAATGCGGACAACTGCATCCCAATGACTATCACAGGGAGAATTCATAAACTGACTTACAACACTCACAGGATAAGAAATGTCGGGCCTAGTCACTGTGAGATAATTTAATTTACCAACCAACCGCCTATAGCTTGCAGGATCGCTAAGTGGCTCCCTCTGTCCAGGCAGAAGTTTAGAATTCGGATCCATCAGCGTGTCAACAGGTCTGCAAACCGGTCATCCTTGTTTCCTCAAGAATGTCTAACACATATTTCCTTTGAGAAATAACAATACCTGAGCTAGATTGAGCAACCTCAATACCTAGAAAGTACTTCAATCTGCCTAGATCCTTAGTTTGAAAGTGCTGGAAGAGATGTTGCTTCAGATTAGTAATACCATCCTGATCATTGCCCGTAATAACAATATCATCAACATAGACTACCAGATAAATACATAGACTTGAAGCAGAGTGGCAATAAAACACAGAGTGATCAGCTTCACTACGAGTCATGCCAAACTCCTGGATAACCGTGCTGAACTTACCAAACCAGGCTCGAGGAGACTGCTTTAGACCATAAAGTGACCGACGCAAGCGACATACAAGGCCACGAGACTCCCCCTGAGCAATAAAACCAGGTGGTTGCTCCATATAAACCTCATCCTCAAGATCACCATGAAGAAAGGCATTCTTAATGTCCAACTGATAGAGGGGCCAATGACGAACTGCAGCCATGGATAGAAAAAGGCGAACTGATGCCACTTTAGCCACTGGAGAGAAGGTATCACTGTAATCTAGCCCAAATATTTGAGTGTATCCTTTGGCAACAAGACGTGCCTTAAGTCGATCAATCTGGCCATCGGGACCAACTTTGACTGCATAAACCCAACGACAACCAACGGTAGATTTACCTGAAGGAAGAGGAACAAGCTCCCATGTACCACTTGTATGTAAAGCAGACATCTCGTCACTCATAGCCTGTCGCCATCTTGGATGAGACAATGCTTCACCTGTAGACTTAGGGATAGAAACCGAGGACAATGAAGATATAAAAGCATAATGGGGAGATGACAGACGATGATAACTCAAACTAACATAATGAGGATTAGGGTTTAGTGTGGTCCGTATACCTTTTCGAAGTGCAATCGGTGTACTAGGAGCAGGATCCGCAGTAGGAGCCGTGTCAGGTGCAGGACGAGAACCAGATGGGCCTGATGTAGGGCGCGAACGACGATGATAAGTCAAGAGTGGTGTTCCTGTGGCTGGGGAACTAGGAGGGATAACACTGGACTCTTCAAAAGTTGGTATGGGTGAAACCTCTGTGGTTGAAGGTGGAGGAGGATTACTAAACTCCTCAAAAGTCGGTATAGGTAAGACCTCAGATATGTCATGGTGGTTAGCAGAAGTGACATCAGTTGTGAAGAAAGGTTTAGACTCGAAAAATGTGACGTCAGCTGACATAAGGTACCTATGAAGATCGGGTGAATAACAACGATATCCCTTCTGAACACGAGAATAACCAAGGAGAAAACAGACTCTGCATGACTCTCAACACTACGCGTAAAGGAAGCTCGGGTATGTTTCCCAAGCTGACACGACTCACAATCTAATCTAGACAAACTGGATAAACTAGGCACCATCTTTTGAAGTTTGGATAAACTCGGATGTCCCAAACGTCTGTGGATTAGATCTGGAGGATCTGTAACTAGACATGTTGTGGAAGGACTGAGCGAGTTAAGGTAGTAAAGACCTTCTGATTCACGACCTGTACCAATTGTCCGTCCCGTACTGCGGTCCTGCATAATAAAAGAATCATCAATAAAATATATACTACAATTGAGGGCACGAGTCAAACGACTAACAGGTGCAAGACTAAAAGGACAACCAGAAACATAAAGAATGAAATCTAGGGTGATAGAAGACAATGGGTTGGCTTGTCCAACTCCTTGTGCCTTAGTTTGACATCCATTGGCTAAAGTAACAGTAGGAAGAGACTGTGAATATACAATATTCGACAAAAGTGATTTATTACCAGAGATATGATCAGAAGCGCCTGAGTCCATGACCCATGGTCCAAGAGTACTAGACTGGGAAACACAAGCAAAAGAATTACCAGCAATAGGAGTGTTAGTCTGGGCAACTGAGGCTACTTGTGGAGATGTTTGCTTACTTGCTCGATACTGAAGGAGCTCATTATATTCTTCTTTAGATACAGAAAAGCCCTGGTTACCTGTAGTCTCGCTTTGAGCAACGTAGGCATTTTTGGGTGGACGGCCATTTAAGGAATAACACATTTTGCGAGTGTGTCCAAGTTTGTGACAATAAGAACACTTGGGTCTAGATCTCCCAAAATGACCGCCTCCTCGTATATTCTCCATAGCTTGAGATGCCCGAACATCCACTGTCTGGGATGCAAGAACAGAGGAATCAAGTATATGTGATGAAATCACTGGGTGACTTGGTGCTGCAGCAAGGCGAAGTAATCGAGAGAATAATTCATCAACTGTAGGAATAGTCGGACTCGCCAAAATCTGGTCTCGTACTGAATCAAGATCATGAGGAAGTCCAGCGAGTGTAAGAACTAGAAACATTTTCTGTCGCTGCTCTTGTTGTTTTGACACACTAGCAGAAACTGGCATCAATGTCTCAAATTCCTCCATGACTGCCTGTACCTGACCCAAGTAAGTAGACATATCTAATTCTTGCTTCTTTAAGTTTGTCATCCGTGATATCACATCATAGAAGCGAGATATATCATTAGTGTATAACGTACGAGCCTTTGCCCAAACCAAATAACATGTCTGGAATGGCCGAAACAAAGGCATCAACTTAGAATCAATAGAACGCCACAAGATGCTACATAATTGAGCATCAATTTTTGCCCAAAGCGCTATCGCCTTTTCATCTCCTTCGCTAGACTGTTTAATCAGATGATCTTGCACACCTTGACCTTTACACCACAACTCGACAGATGAAGCCCAAACTAAGTAGTTTGAACCTCCCATTAAAGGTTCCGAGGTAATCATAACATTAGAGTTTCCAGAACTCATGCTTTTAGACCCAAAAACATCAATTCCCAAAGACATCTTGTAAATTATTACCAAATAAGAGAAATAATCAACTGTAATACACTGAAAATAGAGTAAGGAACACTGAACCAGAATAGTAAACTACTGTAGCAGTTGGAAAGTTACTGTTGCAGCCGGAAAATATTCAAAGTGGTCGGAATGAAATAAAAACAGTAGGGGTAGGATCGGAATTACCAGAAGACCCAACTGTTCTGAAGGAACCTTTTCAAAAAATGGCCGGAAGTCAACTTTTTGAAATCACTATTCACGCCGGAAAAATAAAAAAATGGTCGGAATTTGGTGTAACCTGGATGGGTAGGCTCGGAATTGCAAGGGAAACAATCTGTCCTGAAGAGTCGTCGCCAAAAAATGGCCGGAAGGTGGCCCACGCAACGTTGGAACTTCGCCGGAAAATTTTCTTTAGACAGCTACAGTAGCGCCGGAGATTTTCACTGGGATTTGGTCGCCGGACAGTGACTACTCTTGTGGTAGTGTTGGATTTTGTGCACAACACTGACCGAGACAAAGCAGACGCAAAACAACTTTGAAAGTCGCCGGAGAAAAAGGGTTCCGATGACTGATTTTACTTCCCGGAATCGCTGGAATTTATGCACAGCGATAAATCTCTCACGATAGCTCTGATACCATGTGAGAAGACACGGGAGAAAATATGGTATATTGATATTGTGTGTGATGCAATACAAGAGGTGCTATTTATAGCTACTCTATACAAAGAGGATACTACTCCTATTCCAATGTGGGACAATTACATAGCTATCTCTAACATTTACATAGCTATCTCTAACAGCCCCTATGGAGGACAAGATGCGGGAAGCAAAACTGAGATGGTTCGGGCACATTCAGAGGAGGAGCACTGATGCACCGGTGAGAAGGTGTGAGCGACTGGCTGTGGTGGGCACGAGGAGAGATAGAGGGAGACCTAAGAAGTATTGGGGAGAGGTGATCAGGCAGGACATGGTGCGTCTTAGGATTACTGAGGACATGACCCTTGACAGGGAATTGTGGAGCTCGACCATTAAAGTTGTAGGATAGGGGGAAGTTGTGGATATTTCTACAACGCACTAGAGTGAGACTAGCCAATTAGGAGTTAATCTTAGGATGCTACTGATCAGCTACTGATACAGGGATGTATCTGTTGGATATTAGTATACCTTCCATCTTTTTCGTATTTCCTATATTTCTTATATTGCTGTTATTTTATGTTATTTTAGTATAAGTCTATTGATAGTACTAATGTATCGTCTCTTGTTGCTGTCTTGAGCCGAGGGTCTCCTGGAAACAGCCTCTCTGCCCCTCGGGGTAGGGGTAAGGTCTGCGTACATATTACCCTCCCCAGACCCCACTTGTGGGATTATACTGGGTTGTTGTCGTTGTTGTTGTAAGGTCCCTAAAGAGGTTATCTGGAGATGCCTGGAGGCAAAAGGCGCCAGTAACTTACATTAGAGCGATCAAGGACATGTATGACGGAGCTAAGACTCGGGTTAGGACAATAGGACGCGACTCAGAGCATTTCGCAGTTGTTATGGGGTTACATCTAAGATCTGCGCTCAGCCCGTTCTTATTTGCCCTGGTGATGGACGTACTAACACGACATATTCAGGGGTAGGTGCCATGGTGTATGTTATTCACTGATGACATCGTTTTAAATGATGAGACGTGAGGCGGTGTTAACAAGAGGGTGGAGGTTTGGAGATAGGCCCAGGTTTCAAGTTGAGCAGGACTAAGACAGAATACCTGAAGTACAAGTTACGTGCCGACTCGAGGGAAGCGGGCATGGACGTGAGGCTTGGATCACAGGTCATCCTCAAGAGAAGCAGTTTCAATTACCTTGGTTCGGTTATCCAGGAGGACGGGGAGATCGACGAGAACGTCACACACCGTATAAGAGTGGGATAGATGAAATGGAGGTTAGCACCTGGAGTCCTGTGTGACAAGAAAGTGCCATCGATAATCAAAGGTAAGTTTTATAGAGCGATGATTAGACCAGCCATGTTGTATGGGGTAGAGTGTTGGCCGGTTAAGAACTCACATATACTGATATACAGAAGATAAGAGTGCAGAAATGAGGATGTTGAGGTAGATGTGTGGATACACTAGGATGGATAAGATTAGGAATGAGGGCGTGGCTCCTATAGATGACAAGATGCGGGAAGCGAGGCTCAGATGGTTAGGGCATGTGCGGAGGAGAAGCCCCGATGCCCCGGTAAGAAGGTGTGAGCGGTTGGCTTTGGTGAGAACGAGAAGAGGTAGAGGGCGGCCTAAGAAATACTGGGGAGAGGTGATCAGGCAGGATATGGCGCGACTTCAGATTTCCGAGGACATGGCCCTTGATAGGAAGGTGCGGAGGTCGAGCATTAGGGTTGTAGGTTAGGAGGTAGTTGAACATTTTTCTTCTTCGTACCGGGTGTAGTAGTCTGATAGGGTTTGCCTTAGACTGCTAGGGGTTAATATTGTGTTCACTCTATTCGTCCGTTTTTCATAGCACCGGGCCTTATTTATTGGTTATGATTATTGCGTTTCATCTATTTTCTTGCTCTTATGATGCTATTATTATTTCTATGGTTTCTGTTGATGGTACTGATATATTGTCTCTTTTTGTCTTGTTCGTTTTCTTGAGCCGAGGATCTACCAGAAACAGCCTCTCTACTCTATCGGGGTAGGAGCAAGGTCTGCGTACACACTACCCTCCCCAGACCCCTCACCTGTGGGATTTTACTGGGTTGTTGTTGTTGTTGTTGTTGATATCAGGAATATGTTCTGAATTAGGCAGTGGTTAAATTTGTTCTGTGGCAAAAATTGTGCTGTCGTCTCACCAGAGAGTAATACAAAAGATAGAAGATAAAGACCAACACTAGACGGCCTCAAAATTGAAGAATAATAAACCAAAGTGGTAGTGTCAAAAACAACTTCCTCTATCAACAGCCAGAAAAGGGAAACAAATAGGTGCACCTGCGTCTAAAAGTAAGCATAACCCATGGCAACTTACTCTCCAGCCATCAAGAGGAAGCATTTACCTCGGATTCATAAGCTGATAAAGTACTCTGCAACATTCCAGCAACTTCATCAAGAGAATGACTTGAGTACTTTCCGTCTCCTGCTTTTTCTTCAGTTCTCTTTGCAGAGACATTGACATTTGAATCAGAAGACACTTGGGAAGTCTATTTACAGGAAAAAGAACCATTAAAATCTAAAATCTAGCAAATGGAAGCAAACAATAAATATTAATAGGAAAGACTGCAACATTGATGCACATCCCCAAAAAATTGGAGAAGCAACAAATTTCTCTAGTACGAGAAACAAATGGTAATCATCTTGACCTATTCCAAGAAATATACTACTTGAAGTTACCAAACGCTACAAAAACAATGACGGAGAAATTATAATCAAAAGGAACAGTTAGATGGCTGTCACAGCTGGACACAACCAAAATTCAGTGTGGCAATGGAGCATCAGATTTCAGCTATCTAATCATAGATGTTCGCGTCATAGTACAAAGCAACCCAGCATGTGACATCCAAACCTCCAAGTAAAATAAAATAATCACAGTGTCTATCTTAAAATGCCCACATCTAAGCTTAGAAAATTTACATTATAAAACCATTTAGGCTTTTCAATCTTCAAAGATTGTGCATACTCTCAAGAGTTGGAGTTCTCCTAGAAACTTGCAAATCAACCAATCTGATTTAAATTGGACAAGATGAAAGAATGAGAAATATGTCCAATTTAGCAAACTAGTCAGAGTAATGAGTAGACAAGCTAGTCAGAGTAATGTGATCCAAAATTGACGCTAGTAATGGATTTTGAGAAAACAAATTTAAGGGGAAAATCAAAAGTGAGATCAACTATATATGGCGAGTACTAATTTAACAACTTTGTTCTAAAAGTGCATCAGTGCATCAAATTTACTCCACGAAGCTATTTGGTCCTCACTGACTTGGTAGATGACAGAGGATATCTTAATCTTATCCTTAGAATATTTGCACCAACCTGATGAATAGACTACAGGGGGTAGGGAGTCTCATTACCTTTGCAAATTTCCCACTGAAAACTGAAACGGAAACTTTCCAGAAGGCAGGTACATGCTGAATAATAACAGCAGTCAACCTACGTATATATCTTCCTCTAAGAGCATCACCTTGTTCACCGATCATCTCTAATGGTTGCAAATCACCAGGAGATACAGAGTAGTCAATGTCTGACTGATCATCATTTTGTAACATGTAATGAGAATCATTAATTTGAAGTTGAACTAATTATCAACGGCTTTCTGATAACAGGCAATCATACTTACAGAATGGTTCAGATCTTGCTGAATTTGCCTCCATTTTGCATCAGATAAAGCTCTTGCTCTCATCTCATTCTGTAAATTCTCCATCCTTGCTTCATGATCTAAAGAGCATTTCTCAACCAAGCCTCGAATTCTGTGGTTCTGCGAAATAGCAGAATTATGTCCGCAGTTTTTAAGTCAGAACGAAGTGCTATTCATAAAGCTAGACAATATTTACCACATCCATAAGGGGAGATACTATTACGCTGTGTTAAAGAAGGAAAGAAAAATGCCAATCATTATTAATTAGGAAGAGAAGAGGGGTTTCATGATCTACCCTGCATTTTCCTTTTCTATAAGAATTAAGCAATGAAAAGCCAAATTTCTCAAACATGAAAAGCATAGAAGTGAAGAGGAGAGAGATCAAAGAGAACAAATCTATAAGTACTGATGTTACAACTGGTCCACCCTAAGCATAACACCATTATATGTAATCAAAAAGGATAATATTGGATTTAGATGCTTCACCTGTATATTCAAGTAGTGCCATACAGGATCTGATTCAGGTTCCAACTCCAACAAGAGTCTCACTATATTTTCAAGCTACAAGAAGCATTACGGAATACCACATGAGTAACAATTATACATTGAGAAACCTCAGAACTTTCTAAAAACTAATAGGTAAGTAAAATTGTCAGCATTTAAAAGGTTGCACCCAATGCCAAGGTATGTAAGTCAAGCCCAAATGGAGATGAAGACTGCAAATAAAGCAATTATATAAGAAAATCTATCATTTGCATGGACAATGGTAATATCAAGTATTTGGAAAGAAGCCATTATAAGTTAACAAGTTGTCAGAAAGGCAAATACCAACTGATTCCCTGCAGAAGAGAAACAAATTCCTTAAAAAATTCTGAAATTAGATAACCTAGCAAGAATATATTTGAGGCATTTTGACGAATAGGTAAATTGCAAGCAGACGCAAAAAGAAAAAAATTATCTACACTAGGAGTAGCAGAAAGACAATAACCGCTATAAGCCAAGTGAACAAGTTCGAGCTCTTTGTCATATAGTAGCATCCCAATCAAGCACAACTAATTAGGTGGGGGTGGAAGAAGCGAATATATGGATTGGAACACATGGAACTCGTTTCACAGATATATTCTTCCTCTAGCAAAGGTAAGGTATCACAAACCACTCTTGTTTTAAGTCGACGGTAACACAAGGGCCATCATTCTGTGGTGGATCTACAACCTGATCTCAAATAGTAGCTTCTCAAGCTATGTTTCGAATTACAAGTTCATCAGGCAATTTGTACCCCTCCAGATAAATGTTACTCCCAAATGAATAAGAAAAATAGTTGTGGAACAGAATAGTCAAAACCGCTCAATGGTTATCAAAGCAGATTTGGATCTGTTAAGGGAGGGGAAGCAAACCATTTGTAAAAACGTATTGAAAACCCAGGGCTAAATTTTATTGCTTTAAATCCAGAGACACGACAGAGTTGAGATCTTCGGTCCTTTGACTATTTCACCATTATACTGCAATATTGACGCAGCTCCTTATGGAGACTTTTAGAGAACCAACAGTCCACTGTGATGCCATCCTACACTTGCCATATCTTCTTTTATTCAAAAAGACGAACTCAAGTTGGAAAAATAACTAAAGGCTGACTTACACTTGTTTGGTCAATATGAGGATCTTCCAGAGACTTGTAAAGCATGCCTTTAAACTCTTGCATAACTTTTTCAACCTCCTCAAGGACACGCTTCAAAATACCTACCTGAAGAAAATGCATAAAATAAATAGTGACTAAAACAAAAGCAAAAGCTGCGAATAATGATGACAAAAATAACAACAACAAAAACAGAATCTATGTGCAAAGAAGTAAAAAAAAAAAAAAAAAAAACAAAGAAGCTTAAATAATAATCAGAAGATAACCTCAAGGTGTCAAGCATCATATAAAAGTCAAGGGACATGTTTAATACTAAATCAAACTAAAAACATCAAAACCATGAAACTCTATCAAGAATTTTTCCCATGTGATGAAAGATGCCTACCCAAAGAATCTACATTTCAACGAGCATAAACAATCTGCACTAGCCAGAAACAAGGGAGATCTTAAAATATATTTTTTAATAGGCGGAATACCTAAAAACCTCCCTAAACTTGCCACGGATTATTAGTTACACCCCTAAACTATTCGTGGTCTTAATTACCCCCCTGAACTTGGCCTTTTGAGAGCCATTACCTCCCTGGACGTTGATGTGGCAAAGAGTGTGGGTGCACTCTCTTTTAAGCGCGTAGGAGTGAGAAAATTAAATATCAACTTACAGGTAGGTTAGTTTTTAACTTTTAATTACATATAGTCATATATAATGATTTATTTGTTACAACTATGTATTTCTTCTTGCTTCATCTCGACATAAAATGTGGACTTGATGCTAATTTTTATTCTTTTTAATTTCTTCTATAGATATAATGTTTATTAGTTCCAACTGCATATTTCTTTTTTCTTTTTTTCTTTTTTTTGGGGGGAGGGGGGCAAATTTGTAAAAATTTTGGTTGGAACTCCATCATTTTAGCCAAATAGAAAACTTTTAGCAAAAATAATGGAGTACTACTTGTGTATTTTCTGTTATCTGTTTTCTTTAGATATAATATCTATTTATTTTAATTGTGTATTTTTATTTCGAGTCACATCAGTAAAAATAAATGACTACAACTCCATTATTTTTTACCAGATAAAAAGGTATAGCCAAAATAATGACCTTGCAATTGTACACTCTTTTTTTTTCTCCTTTTGATGTAATGACTATTTATTTCAATTGTGTATTTTTACTTTTTCCGGTAATATCTGTAAAAAATAATATTTTTAGAGCTCCATAATTTAGAGCTATATAAAAAATTATAGTCAAAATAATAAAAATCAAACTATGTATTTTTATATCTTTTTAGATGCCTTGACTATTTGGTCAAATTCAAAAACAATAACTTTATTATTTTTATCCAAATAAAAAAAATTAGCCTAAATAATGTAGTTCTAACCAAGTTTTATTATAAATATTATTTGAAAAAGATTATCTAAAAAAGTAACACACTTAAAAAGGTATAAAATATATTTTATTTTTCAAAAAATGCCACATGGACAGGAAAATCCACGTGGCCGGCGAATGCACTTTCCTAGGATGAGATTGTCCAAGGGGGTAATAGGTATCAAATAACTAAGTATAGGAGGGTAATTAAGACCACAGATAGTTCAAGGATGTAATCAATAATTTGTGCCAAGTTTGGGGGGTAAGGTATTTTGCCTTTTTAATATAATATGGACTCATTAAACAAGGCACTCAGGATGTTCCTATTCCTTTACATTGAGGTGAACACAGATGTGTTAAATAAAGAAAAAGCATTAATTCTCAGTATAAAACATTGTTAAGAGTAAGCATTTGCTTAAAAGCACATTGTAGGAAGGGCCTCGGTGAAATGTATATAAAAACTCTATAATTATATTTTATAATTAAGATTTCTTCCCTACTAGAGTTGGGCACTGCCAACAGCCATTTACTAGCCTGGAGTATCTATGTCATTCATGACCACAAGGTATCTTGGATTAATTGATTACTAAGACCGGGAAACATAGGGCCTCACGCACCAGACATGAACATGTATAGATGCAATAAACTTCTGCATAATCTTGTGTAGGTGTACTTGTTTTGCAGGATTTAGATCGGTCTCAACAGTTTCAAACAGAAAGCACAATCCAATACTGGTAAGTTTAAAAGTCGCAGAATATTTACGCCTTCACTTACATGAGAAGGCAGAACAATTGACTTTGCTTTCCTGTATTCCCTGACTGCCAGGTCGTATTCACCCTTACTAATGCTCTCACGAATGGTACTGGGTAAGTTAAATAATGTTCGGAACCTCTGAAGCATTCCTTGAACAGTTCTTATCTTCTCAGCTTGAGCCTACACGGAAAATGCTTCTAGTTTTTATATCTAACAAAAAAAGAGGAGGCAAAACACCCACACCTACAATAATCTACTTCACTAAATAGATTGAACTGATAAATACAGCATCACATCCTGTTTACCTGCCTTTCAAATAGTGACTCAAAAGCACGGTTAGCAATTGAATTGACTCCTTGCATACAATTATATAAGTGAGAAGTTCCAGAACCTTCAGGGTCCTCCTCAATGCGTCTCAACTTTGATTCAATATCTATGGCAAAAACATAAGTCAGAATTAGATCTTCCTATGGTAAATCAAAGTAAGGCGAAAACCTCATAAGTATCAAACAAGATGTGAAGCTCACCATCAATTGTTGTTTTGCAAGATACAAAGCAATCAAAATTCTCTTTGACCAATTGTTTTTTCTGTTGCATACGTCCTTTAAGATCGGTTTTCAAAGAAAGAGCACCTGCCTCTAAGTCAGCTGCACTAGTATCTTGGTGGATTCGGGATAGAAATAACTTTGGGTCAAACTTCTCAGAAAAATAATTCAACCTCTCTGCAAAATTGACGCAATATCTAGTGAAAAATTGCAGTTGATTATTATCAAATATAACTTGCCTGAGATAGAGAAACTATAGAAGGAAATCATAGCAGTAAATGAAAATAGAAAACAAATAGTTAATCAAAATGATCCTGCAAATTGCTCGGGCTTTAAATAAAAAGAGAGAAACAACGTGAATTGAGTATGAATTCAGTATGCGAATCGCTTAACATATATGACTTTAGTATTTGTGAATAGTTTCGGCAGCTTCGCTTTAAAATATGCCCTGCAACATCAAAGCACAGTTTTAGTGAACGTGCTGCGTTTCTGTCTTCCACTTGACGAAATAATATAATCAGGGAATCCTCCTGCAGGCTTGTCTAGTAATCCAATGCCATATTAGTGCACATACAAAGTGCACTGCAAAACAAGGAAAATAGATTTAGATCACATAGCAGCCTCCCATACCTTTTCCTCAACCACAATATGATCTTTCCCAGTAGGGTAGCAGAACATCATTCCCAAGCGATCCACCACACAAGGAATAAAAAAAAAATTGTCTTGAATCTGCTTATGTGCCTAAGCATCACATGCCCTACCATGTGAGTTAGAGATCCTGCTATTTGTCTAGCTACAAGAACTAAAGAGGGAGCAGACCTACAGGCCTAAAAGATACTGCAATAAGGAAAGTTCACTCAACAGTACTAAGAGTAAGTGCCCACACTTGAATCCAGAAGCATCCAACAAAGTGAAGATGAATGAAAGTGGTCATACAGATTCATCTCCGTATTATCATCGCATGGCACGTTCAATTCAAAATATTATTGAAAGAGGCTGATGAAAAGAATATTCCTGGGGGAACTGTAATGGATAAGGAGATGCAAGAAAGCTGTAATATGATAAACTAATTTGGTGAAAAAATTAAATACCACGAGTTTTGGCGTCTACATGATCCCTATCACCTACAGATGGGGAGCTTGATGAGTGCTCACTGATCATCCGTAACGTTCTATTGTCAACTATCCTGTCAGTACAAAACAGCATCCCAGTTAGCACAAGACATTACCAGTGAACAGTTTGAGATACATAAATAAAGTAAGATGATAATAGGTACCCCAATCTTAGAGGATCTATGCATTCCATGCCACGGGGGAAAGACTGCAAACTGTTAAGTGCCTTCTTCGCCAATGCCATCTTCTCCTCCTCAGCCTTAATTTGAGTGGCTGGAACTGCTCTAGTCTCCCTCATCTCCCTAACATGACGCCTTAGCTGAAAAAAGTTTTGATCTTTAAGTTCAGCATTCAATCAAGACTGCTTTAAGCAGTACCGGCCAAACAAAAATTTCATGCACATATTCTGATTTACAAAGATAAAGAAGCCATTTATCTACCTCCACATGAATGTCAACTGAAATTTATATACAAGAGCTCACAAAATAAAACTGAATTCCTCAGATGAACAACCCCCAAATGTATGCGAAGCAAAGAAAAATCTCTTATAGTAAATAAGCAACTATAGTTCTAACAGGTACTCACCAATAAAGCAAAGTCACTTTTGCTATGAAAGATAATTTTCAGGAAAATATAGTCAGCTGAACTCATTTCCTTTATGAATTTTCCAACTCTTACTCCATACCACGTGCTTCAACAAACACTTAGAAAGTGTTGTTAATCTTTAGTATGCAAAAATATTACCAAAACAGTATTGTCATACCACATCCTCCTCCTTGAATAATTATCATGGTAAATTGCTACTCTACACTGAACCAAACACTCTACATCATCCATAAAATGGTATTCCAATTTAAAATTATTTCCTCCATAACAAACATGACTGTATGTAGAAAGAGTAATGCTGAGATTACCAGTCGTAAAATCAACTAACAGTATTAAAACCACAAGAATTGCCCACGTAAGAGGAAAGAAATCAAACAAAAGTTTAAGTGATCCACAGCTTTTTGATAAAACATCATGAAATCATAATCACAGCATCAGCTTACAAAGCTACTACCAGATATTATACCCACAACACAATGACAGCGTAAATTATACTGTCAATGAATTTAACCTGTAATAGCAGGTTCAGGTTAGTTATCAGTTTCAGTGGCGGGTCCAGGATTTAAAGTTTATGGTTAATGTACAATAACAACTGGGTTCACTATTATATATTTATAGATATTTGGTGAATTTTTTAATGCATATACAAGGTCTGGGCAAATGCTACTGGGCTCCGCCACTAATCAATTTTATCAGGTTATCGATTAATGTTTGACAAGATATTTACCTTTAATTACATAACAAGTGGCCTGACTATGTATGCTTAGTAAAATGTATTTTTAAAATATTGCCAAACCTACTCGAACTGAGTCTAAATTCTAGATACAAGACTAGTAAATATATAAGGCAAGTAAGGATACCTCGTCTTCATCGACGCGTTTCCAGCAATCAGGTTCACCACCTTCCCACGGTTCATCATCATCCTTTCCAACTGATCTTCCTCCTCCACTTGCAGCACCTCTTCTCTTCGACACGCCCTTACGATCCTTAGAGGAAGGAACATCATCACCAGATGAAATGCTGAGTATCTCTAAGTCCGAATCGTCTTCATCTTCCTCCACTCCTTTCCTCTGCTTCTGCGGCACGGCATTGGTGCTTTTTCTGTTCGGCGTCGCACCTCCTCTGCCGCTACTCGGATTCGGCTTTGGCGGTTGCCCTGGCGGTTTTTTGCCCTGTGCTTGCTCCTGTAATGCCGTTTGTAACAGCTCATCTTCGTCACTGTCGCTTGACATTTTTTTGTTCTCAGTTTGTACGAATTACTGAGTACGTTGAGAATTTGTACTCGGTGTAGGTGAATTTGAAGTTTGGAGAATTAAGAATATGAGAAATGGAGGTTGTTGAATTCGGAGATGGTAATTGATTGTTCTTTTGCTGTTAACGGGGAAACTTGTTAGATTTGCCATGTCGACAAGTATGAAAAGCGGAACTTTTTTCGTCAATCTTGTTCTTTTGGTGGAAAGGATGAACCGTTAATAGAGGAAAGGGAAGACCTTTTCTATATTTGAATAACTGATTGTTAGTACCCACTATACAAGGGTAAAGATTACTTACTTATACACCAAAACATAATAATTTAGCATAGTTAAATAATGCTTCCTTCTTTTCCTTTTCCATTTTTTTAAAGTGATTTTTTCCTTTTTTTTATGCTTGATTATAATTGGTGTTTTGCTCCAAGAAAGTTACATTAAAAGGATAAGTGATATTCTTGGAACTGAATGCTATGGACAGGCTTGCCGCACGTGTCGTTGATTAAGTCATTGTGGCAGATAGCCGCAGTGGCCGCCTTGAAGTTAATAAGTCCTTAAGAAATTTTTATATATCTATACACTATTAGAAACTTTATTACCTCTCCTGCTCAAGTTTCACTCTAATTAACTCCTATATACAAAATTATCAATTATGTACAATTTTAGGATTTAAGGATAATTAATCAATTTCTATAATCACTGTAACTGTTCAAATTCCATTCCCCCCATATTTCTCTCTCCGTATTCCACTCCCCCACGTTTCTTTCTCCACATCCCAACTACCCCTCCCCACGTATCTTGCACAAGAGAGCAACAATTCCACCATTGACAACCGTTAAAAAGCTTTGAAGCTTTGAATTCGAATTTGGGTTATTTGTTTGATTTGGGTATTGTTGCAAAGAATTGAGATTCTCTCTACGTCTCTCTCTATCTCTCAATCCCTAATTTCAGTAATGTAAAGCTAAGGAAAAATAGCAGCAATTCCATCATTGATAGTCGTTATAAAGCTTTGAATTCGAATTTGAATTTTTAAAAACCATTGTTTGGATTTGGTGTTGTTGCAAACAATTGAAAATATGGTTTGGAGTTTATATCTCGATTTTGAGGGTGTTTTGGCGAAGATTAGACTTGATTTTGGCTGAATTTCCGATTGAAACTCGAAGAAGAAGACATGACATGCATTATACTGCAGAAATTGTAGTAAAGTTATAATAAATTTGTAGAAAAATTGTATTATGTTGTTTATATATATATTTTTATTTAAATATTGTATGAAAGTTGAACAATATCGTATAAAAATTGTATTTAAGTTGTATGATATTGTAGTTGAATATAACTGAGTAAAAATAATGTATGAAAATTATAGATAAGTTGTATTATATATAATTAGTTGTATGAAATTTGTTTTTACTATGTATTTATCAAATACAAAATATACAAAAAAACGTATTGTATAAAATTTGTATAAAAATTGTGTTTAAGTGGTATAATATTGTAGTTGTATATAACTGGGTAGAAATAATATATGAAAGTTGTAGATAAGTTGTATGATATATAATTAGTTGTATGAAATTTAGTTTTACTATGTATAAATCAGATACAAATATACAAAAGACATATTGTATAAAATTTGTATAAAAATTATATTTAAGTTGTATGATATTGTAGTTGTATTTAACTGGGTATAAAATTTGTATCTGATTTTGAATATTAACCTTTCCCTGGTTTTGCTGTACATTTGTCTTAGGAGAAGCCTAATATCTTGTCTTCCCGAAGAATTAGCAACAACTGTATAAACGTATTTTATTGACCTTCACCCCGGTACATGTTAAGTTTCTGCTTGGGCATTACATCAACTCAACTAAGAAACTGAATAGGGGGTGGTGTAATTTTCATTTCTTCTTGTTAATATTATTTTCTGTTGCTATACTATTGCATTTTTGCAATTGCTACTGCAATTAGAGTTTCCAGCTTTTGTTGTTTGTATTATCGTCTCAAACTGAATCAATAGAGGGGCGGCAATACTTGGGAGCCTTTTTAATTAGTTTTTCTACTTACTGTTCATAAGAGAAACAAAGAATGATTTGAAGTCTTACCTTTCTTTTGTTCTCACTGGTGGAATCGTTATAAACATCAAGCAGATCACTAAACCTCTGCCAAAATAAAAAAAAAAAAAAAAAAACAGGTAAAATAGATAGTCGTTAAGGATCGTTAATCGTATCGTTGAAGGACAATTCCAAATCGACCCAGTACAAATCTGTTATTCTCATCAGTCGTCTTAAAATTAGGTTGCATCTATTACTTCTGCTAGTTTCAAATAATCGTTGCAAAATCAGTATCCAAAAAATAGTTAGTGCTATATACTATTTAACGTGTTCGCTAATCTCAAATTTTGTTCAATACGTTTTAAGAGCACTGCACTTTCTATAGATAATTTAATTAAAAAGGTAAGATGCCTCTCTTTTTTTTTTCCCTCACAAATAATGAATTTGGGAGCCTTTTAAGGTGGATTGTATATATTTTATAAATAAAACTTGTTTATGCTAGGTAATTAGCTAAACATGGACATTAAGGGTAATAAAGTTTCAAATAGTGTATAAGAATGAAAAAGTCCTATGACTTAAATACGTGACGGAGTGTTGTAAGTGGCAGAGTGGCCTTGCTGCCAGATTCAGCCATTTGTCGCTCCGATTTGTTCAAAATTTTAAGAAAAGAAAAAAAAACCATTGATAGAGGAATCTCATCCATTCTATTGCATCTCTTAGTGATTTTTCTTTGTTTTAGTCACAACTAAACAACATAATTTTCAGAAAACAAGTACATACTTTTTTGGGCCAAACATGGCCTGATAAGCTTCTCCCTTCTTTAAATTCATAATAATAAATTTTGGGTTTTACCTAAATTTAAAATCTTTACACCTTGTATTATCGTAGATATAAAATGCTAGAACGAGTAAAGGGAAAGGAGAATACTGCAAATGAAAAATAAGGATCTGCTTCATATTCCCATTCATTACTACTTACTAGGATTCGGCTGAGTAATAAGCTGGACAAATAATATATAATGCATTAGCCTAACATGAAGAGATGTGTAATAGAGGCCTCAAAATCAAAATCTACCATCTCTGGACGAAGTTCTACCATCTTCGTATCTTGAAAAATCCTGAACACAATTTCTTGCTCCACAGAATAATGTTCTAATAGTAAAACTTTGTTAATTTTCAACAGTACAGCGCCCTGAACTTGTTCGAATTTTTCGACCCTGACCCGAATTTTTCACACGTTGATGAAGTGGCAATAGGCAAATAGAATAAAAACACGTAGCAGCTTGACAAGCTCATTTTATATGCAGGTATTATTAGCAGAGTAGCTTATACTCTATTGTGCAACATAGAACTGTAATCATCCTTGATGATTTTGTACTATAATGAGCAATTTGATCTACATTGAAAAATTAGTAATCAGCACCAGCAAGAGTTGTCAAGTGAGAAAAGGTAAATGTGCATCCATTAGTTTTTCTCTTCAGCAGCATAAAGCCTTTTGATCTCCTCCACATCATCATAACTACCAAGGAATATTGGCGCCCGATCATGTATTTTCTTAGGAACTAAGTCAAGTGCCTGCATAAAAGTAATATTAGTAGTTAAAAGGGACATACTTTGACTACATTAAAGTTCTTTTTTCTACATTTATCTGTTTAAGATGACCATATAAAACAATTACTGCCATCTAAGCCCTCGAAGATGTTTTTTTTCAGGGATCTTTAATCTTGACTCAGAAAACTAAACAACATTTGACATCTCGAGCACTAAACTCAAGTCCAAAAGAAGAAAGGTATAATAGTACTGAGCTGAGAATACCAGCTCCGCGACACTTTTCACTTTTTCGTAGGAGGATTTTTTGGCAAGGACTGAAAGTGGAATCAAAACAAACTTGCAGTTTGATTTTCTATTATAGTTTAACTAAATATGCAGAAACCTTACCCGCTGCTTTCCTGTAAATGCTTGGCCTCCTGCTTGTTCCATCAGAAATGACATGGGAAATACTTCATAAAGAACCCTGTTTCATACAGTTTCAGTTGCACTCTTTCAGATCATTATCGTTGAGAAGTTCCATTTGTAACTCAAAAGATGTGCATAACTTACCGCAGCTTCCCGTTGGGGCTTTTCTTATCAGCTGGGTACAAAAAGATTCCACCATAGAGTAATGTTCGATGAACATCAGCTACCATGCTGCGAGACAACAGTCAGATGTCATGTAAAATGAGGTGATAATAACTACTTATGTCAGGTTATATTTAACATACATCTACGATCACACTCAGAACATGATTAGTTCATTTACTCAGATTTGTCTAATGGAAACAAAAGTTGTTGCATCTGCCCATTAAAAACAAATGCAAAATGCAAATCCCAGTGGAGCAATCCATCTTAACAATTGAAATTAAAAAACACCAACATCACACCCGTTCACGATTTTCAGAATTCACAAGACCTATTCATGTCTCACTCAAAATATAAGGAGCCATTTGATTAAACCAACCCATTCAATCAAACCAAACCAGTCAAGAGCTTGATTATAAGTATTTGATAGATATTCAGCGCTGTCTGCACATTTCATATGAACTTTTAATTTTTGAAGTTTGAACTACAGTTGACTTATAAAGCTGTAAGATGGTCATAATGATTCTTAAAATGCCACTCATCTTAGCAATAGATGACACCACTCAGGCTATCAGACTTCAAGCTAAAAGTATCGGAAGCTTGGTCTCCACTTTTGCCATGTCTACGAGAAAAATAGATAGATCATAATCGCTTTTGTTCTGAGCAGCTCAGCATTAGCGATTTCTGTATATGTTAAGAGTTTCAGCTTCACATTACTTCACTAATTAATCAGACGAACACAATTATATTGCCCAATATGACGAGAGAAATGGCAATCATTCATGGTTGACACCTGATTAAGATGCCAGGACAAATAAGTTGGTTCATACAAAATTCGAGTACTTCTAATCTATGTTGCTCGGATCCTCTAAAAATGTGGCCGGATACGTGTCGGATCCTCCATAAGTAGTGTATTTTTGAAGGATCCGACACGGGTGCGGCTACATTTTGGAGAGTCCGCGCAACATAGCTTCTAATACAAGATGTCTGGTGAAGATCATACACATTCTGATATCTGTGATATGACAATACACCAGAAGTTTTTCATCTCTATTTCTAAGTACATCTTAGAAAGTTAATTCAATGCCTGAACAATGAACTTGAAGTTGCATTTTTTTATGGAAGGAAATGAAATCACAGGGGTTAAAACCCACAAAAATACACATAAGAAGCTGCGCAATTTAAGTCTCACACTACATAGCTCCAGTACCTTCCAATATATCTTAAAGATTTGGGTGATGAACCATCCTTGGGGAACTTGCAGTTCTCCACATATCTGAAATTCAAATAAAAGTAAGACATCATAGAAACTGGAAAATGTAGATCATTAAACTCATTACACATACTTGGATGTTGGACCATCCCAGTTCTTGGCATTTCCTTCATTCACTGAATAAATCTTCCCTTTCTTAGGAATCTGCATGTACAAAGCAAAATAAAGATCTTGCTAAATGGAAAAGATGCAACATCAATCCTATTAACATAAAAGAAAGTAGAAGCAAATAGGAAGATCATAATTTGAATGTTCCGAAAACAAATACAAAATCCAGACAAGCAGTAGAATGACTGATGTGGAGAAAATGAGGCTAAGAACTAAAGGTCACAAATAGCAGTTGAGGAAAGAGAATTTTAACTTTAAGCAGAGGTAACTTCAGAGTCAGAAAAGGACACAGGATGTTGTTTATGCTAAAATGATTTTCTTTTGGATAAATTTTATGCTAAAACAATGGCATGCTGTGTAGGATTGTTACCAAGAGATCACATTTTACATAGTAAACCATTATATTATTTTCACAAACAAGCTATCATGGATTGTATGAAAGGAGCTGTAATACAGTCAACAACAGCCACTCGATTATTTGCAACTTTTTACGTCTGTTTAGTCAACTACAGTAAGATTTGACTATACAGTGAAATCTAACTTGCTTCTAATGAGCCTTGGCTCAACCGGTGAAGTTGCTGCCATGTGTTCGAGCGTGGAAACAGCAACAAGCAAAAATGCAGGTTAAGGCTGCGTACAATAGACCCTTGTGGTCCGGCCCTTCCCGGACTCTGCGCATAGCGGGAGCTTAGTGCACCGGAGTGCCTTTTTCTTCCAATAACATCCTTGGCCAATTTACCTTAATTTTTCCAATTTTAATACATAGCTCTATTATGATGTAATTACATAATTATCATACTATAACTAAGAATTATAATGAAATTTAGGATTACCAATTTTCAATAATTTCAAAAAAGAGAACAATTTTAAGAGAAGATTTTAAACATCGTTAAATATGAGATGAATGAATATTCAACTATTGTAGTCAGCTCCTCATCATGATAGCTATAGCTTAATCGAGAAGTTTTTACAACTTCAAAATTAATACTACAGCATTATCAAAAATCTGTGAAAGATAACAAGTAAGAAATGATTAACTAGTTAAGTAATAACATAAAGAAAATTCCGAAAGAAATTAACAGAACTTTTAACAGACGACGTTTATTGAAACTGAAGGTATCACAAAAGAATCTTTTAAAATTATCTAAAGATTAGAAATAGTGTTTCCCTTCAAACTCTACCCTCCTGGGATATATTCAACTTTAAGTTCTAAGACAATCTTGAGTACTCATGCCACGATCCAGAAATGGGTGGCCAACCAAGCCAGTAGGTAAGGAGACATGTCTGCATCTTAAACAGAAGTAAATAGCTGCGGGGTGACTTTACCTTGATATCTGGATGAGTTAAGATGAATTCGCCAAGAGAGGGGTCAAGTGTAAAACCATTAACACCTTTTCCAGTGCTCAAGACAAGCTGCAAATAACCGAGCCCGAAAAAATTATTGTCACCAGTAATTGCAATTCATACTTCGAAAGAGTTTCCAATAGGACTCATATAATTATTCGTATACTTTTAGATCTATTTTTTATGGAATCCAACAACTCCCAAATCTATTACAATAAAAGGTAACTCCCGTACCGTACAAGAACTTCCATACATGCAGTATCCAGCAGCTAACATATTCTTTCCAGGTTGCAAGACATCATCTAGTGTTGGTTCATGAGCATCTTTCATCATGTAAATCCCAAAAATCTAGATAAAACAGACGCATTTTGTCATTGTGCCATCACGTAAGAAGTAAAAATTATACAAGTTGAAAGCCTATGAAAGAAAAATTAATAGTTCAAAGTGGAATAATACCGTTCCAATTGAAACACCACAATCAATGTTGGAAGATCCATCCAGAGGATCAAAAACTACACAGTACCTGTTTTAATATTGTATGAAATGCAATCACATTAATGATAACCTAAATAAAAAAAATCCTTAGTATAAACTTGTGAAAAGCTATAATACGTACTTTCCACGCTTAGCTGGCTCCACAAAAGTAGCTTCTTCATCTTCTTCAGACACAAGAACGCACTGTATAATTTTGAGTTCTTTCATATCAAGACGAGAATGTATTTTAGCACAGTACACTAAAACATGAGGGTCTTGGGTCTTACTGTTCGGCCACTGCTGACAAGAGCCTTGATGAAAACTTCATTTGAGAGTACGTCCAGTTTCTTTTGGTCTTCACCCTTCAATTAGAAATTATAACATTCTGATAAGAAACAAAGACTTAACACTTCAACACTATGAGTGCCGCATTCCTAACAACTTGCCTGCACATTAGTCTCACCAGCAAGCCCTAAGAGTTTGGCCAAACCTGCCTGAAAAGATGTATACACAGTGCAAACACATCAATAATGGAAGTAAGGATAGAACAAAACAATGTAAAACTAGTTTGAAGTGCACGCTGAAAGAGTCACTTCAGTAAAGCTTCCTCTTCCTCGACCATTAACATACTAACGAAGGATAGGTTAGAGAGCAGCTATTGGGCCTATCCAACTGCAGTCAATTCGAGTAGAGAAGAGAGAAAGAAGAATGACATTCCTCCATTTAACTAAGTGCTATAAGCAAAACAAATTTATCAAAGAAAAGCTCACCCTCCTGGCCATGCACTTAAGAAATTATAAGCTTTATGTTCACACAAATTAAGAGTTATTCCATTTTATACTGACTCCCAAACTCAAAGACAATGACGAGATAACCTGAAAGTGAATATCACGGCCATACCTGGATTACCATAAAATTATAAAAATAAAAAGATCTCTTGATAGCAAGAATACATATTTTCAATGCATAGCATAAGCAAAGAAATCCTTTTTGAAAGCAAAATGGCAACCCATCATACTTATAATAAAACCCAAAAACCATATTGCCTTTACGGAAGAGCAGTGTGTGCGCGCGGACGAGCGCGTGTGCATAGATGATTGGATGAGGAAATTGACCATGACTCAAATTTCTAGCTAAAAACAATTTGATTAAGCAAGAATCTTACGGCCCATTTGGCCATAAATTTTTTTTCACTTTTTTCGGAATCGGCGTTTGGCCATGAAAATTTCAAATTTCCCTTTAAGCTGAATTTTGGAATTTTGAAAAAAAAATTATTTTTCAAAAATTTCACTCCAAATCACTTACAAACATTCAAAATCAGCTCCAAATTGTATTCATGTCAAACACAACTCTAATTTTCAAATATCATATTCATGTCAAACACAACTCTAATTTTCAAATATCATTTTCACTTGAAAAAAGATTTCAATGTTTTCCCGGAATTTCACATTTCTTAAGTCCAAACGCCCACTAAGTCAATCAAAGAAAAAAAAAAGTCAATCGAAGTAAAGACATGTATAAAGTTAGCAACAACAATATCAGTCAACTATGCTTCAATTGGGATTGGCTATATGAATCAATGAATTACACCTTGATCCCAAATTAGTTATAGTTAGCCATATCAGTCATCTGTACCACAATATTTATAAATAAAAGAAATTTAACCTTATTAACAGCAGTACAGACGAATTTGCAGCCAAGAACAATGTGACTGAGCAAGATAGTGAAGTCACCACGTGATTCAGGGTATTTGCTCTGCTCATTCAACACGAACCTTGTTATGGTCATCAAATCAGTCCTATGAGCATCCGCTGCGTGATCCATGGCTAGCTAACTCTTCCTTTCTTTTCGTCAACTTTCCAACAACACAGCAATAGAGTAATTTTTACTATATGCAACTAGTATGTCAATGGGGTGGCACGCAGTTCGATGCTGACACGAGAAATGCTAGTAATACAATAGATAAAAAGGGTAATCTGGGAAAATGAAGGGGATTGGGCCTATCTGATGTCAATGGAAGCTTCGGATGACACGTGGAGAGAGAAGCGTGAGTCATGGTACCAGTGGTTAGCAGAAGATAATGTTATTTTAGTAGTACTTATGCTTATTCTGTTCCATTCTGATTCTGTTTTGCTACTGCTGCATCTTCATAGAGGCCGTTTAGTTACAAAGAATTAAGGGGTCGTTTGGTTTACAAATAGGTTGTGTTGGGATTAGTTATGTTGGTGTAATGACCTGATCGATCATTGAACTCTAGCACGTCGTTCGGCGGTTTGAGACCTTAAGTAGTTTCACTTTATGTATTATGGCTTGCACGTGTGGTTAGTTTTCATTTTCAAGAAGTTTAGAGTTGATTTGGAGGAATAATTCTCAATTCAGAAGGTTTAAGTTGGAAGATTTGATCAACGTTTGATTTTTAGATAAACGACCTTGAAATCGAGATTTGAAGGTTCTTATAGGTTCGTAAAATGACAAGAAGAGTTGCTCTGATGGTAAGCAACCTCCACTTCCAACCAAGAAGTTGTGAGTTCGAGTCTCCCCAATAGCAAGGTGGGAAGTTCTTGGAGGGAAGGATGCCGGGGGTCTATTTGGAAACAACCTCTCTACCCCAGGGTAGAGGTAAGGTCTGCGTACACACTACCCTCCCCAGACCCCACTAAGTGGGATTATACTGGGTTGTTGTTATTGTTGTATAGGTTCGTAAGATGATTTTGGACGTGGGCGTATGTTCGGGTTGAGTATCGGATGCTCCGAGAGAGATTCAGTGCTTATTATCAAAAGTTTGCATTTTGAAGGTTTTGAAACTTTCTATGTTTGACTTACAGTGGACTTTGGTGTTATTGGACTCCGAGCGGCGTTCCTGGACCTTGGATAGGTTCATTTTATTGATAGGAACTTGTGCGTGAAGTTTGGTCGTGATCCGGAATATCTAAGTGTTATTCGAACGCGTTCGACGAAGGATGAAGGTTTGAAAGTTAAGAGAGTTTAAGAAATTGAACATGATCTTTAATTCTTGGTTTTGATGTTGTAATTCATGTTCTGAGCCTTTGGACAAGTTTACATAGGGTATATAAACTTGTTTGAATGACTGGACATGGTTCCTCCGATCTCGGGTGGGTTTTGGGGTGGTTTCGGACCACTTTTAGGTCATTTTGAACTGCTGATATCTGATGCCAGGGGTGTGAATTGCAATCGCGTAGGTCTGGGCCGCGATCGCAAAGAGCAAAGTGCATTTCAGGCCTTGTGAATCGCAATCGCGGAAGGTAGGGTCGCGATTGCGAACAAGGAATTTCTATTGTTAGTCTCACTTTGGGAGCTTATATCTTGTAATCTATAAGGAATTTGGAGATAATTCAAAAATAAAAGTTCTTTGAATCTTATTTTCAGAAAATTAAACTGTGTATCATTTGGAATTTTGTACAAAAGGTTATAGCTATTATACCAAAGAGTGTCTATGAGAAGAAAAAACACAATTTGTACATCGCGATCGCGGGCTTCTTGGCGCGATCGCGATGAAGAAAACAATGATGGAACTTTTGTTAACCGTGATCGCAAAAGAAGAAGTCCTGGCAGGTGTATTAAACATCTAATTTCGGAATTTTGAGCTCATTTCTTCACTTTTAAGTTCTTGCAGCACATGTGGGGCGATTTGGAGTGATTCTTGAAGACCATTTTCGCCATATATCAGAAGGTAAGTTTGTAACGACCCGGTTGGTCATTTTGAGTATTGTAGCCTTGATCCCCTAAATTATGCTTCCTCTATGCTATAGTGCGGTTATGTAACTTGTTGGGGTGTTTGGTTTTGGTTTCGGGTGAGTTTCAGAGTAAAATGGGACACATAGTCCCTAAGTTAGAGGTTTAAGTCGTAGGAGTTGACCGTAGTTTGACTTGTGTGAAGATTAATTCGGAATGAAGTTTTGACGGTCTTGATAGCTCCGTATGGTGATTTTGGTCTTAGGAGCGTGTCTGGATGTTGATTTGGAGGTCCGTAGGTCGTTTCAGCATGATTTGGCGAAAGTTGGAAATTGGAGGAATTTGGGAAGTTTGACCGGGAGTGGACTTTATTGATATCGGTGTCGGATGCCGATTCCAAAAGTTGGTATAGGTCCGTAATGTTAATTATGACTTATGTGCAAAAATTGGGATCAATCAGAGTTGTTTGGTATGAATCGTCAATGGTTTCGGAATTTGGAAGTTCATAATTGCTTAGGCTTAAATTTGGGATGCGATTCGTAGAATTTACGCTGTTTGATGTGGTTTTTGGCCTTGAGCAGGTCCATTATGTGTTTTGGAACTAGTTGGTATATTCGAATGGGGGCCCTAGGGCACCCGATATGAATCGGATCGGAATTGGATCATTTTGGATCTTGGTTGATTGCTGAACCATTGCCGGGTCAAGTACAATTGCACCTGGCATTTTGGTCTACAGGTGCGGCACCGCAGAAGCATCCCTCGATCCGTAAAAGCAAAAGTGAGTCTAGCCAGATGGGATCACAGGTGCGGTTAGTGGCGCGCAGAAGCAGATGCGCAAATGCGATTGGTCTTCCGTAGAAGCGCAAGCACAAGTGCATTCAGGGTGTCCGCATGAGCGAGTTTTCAGGGGCCTAAGCGAGGGCTGCACCTGCGATGAAAATTCTGCAGGTGTGGAGCCAGAGATGAGGCTAAGGCCTCGCAAAAGCGAGAATCATTGGGCAGAAAACGGAATTTTTGAGGGTTTTGATTCTTACTTCATTTTGGAATTTTGGGAGCTCGGTGGGAGACGAAATTTCGAAGGTTTTTTAGAGGAATTTTTGGGGTAAGAATTCTTAAATCGATTTCGGTTAAATTTTATTAATCTATCATTGTTATTATCATGTAATTAAGGATTAGAGTTGGAAAATTTGGGGAAAAGTGGTAGAATTTCTTATACTAAGTTTTTGGGTTTTGAAAGGAAAAAATGAGGTCGGATTTCGATAACTCTTGTATGGTTGAACTCAATATCAAATGGGGGTTCAGATTTCATAATTATGGTCGGGTTTCGAGACGTGAGCCCGGGTTGACATTTTGGGATGATTTTTCAATTCTTTGCAAAGATCGTAATTTCATTATTAAATTAGTTTCCCATAGTTTTATTTACAACATGAAATTATTTTGGCTAGATTCGAGTCGTTCGGAGTTGGAAAATCGAGGGAAAGACCTTTTAGTTGATTGATTTAGAGTGGTTTGAGGTAAGTGGCTTGCCTTATTTTGTGTGGGGGAACTTCCCCTTAGGATTTGGTGTTACTTGTGATAATTGTGATATGTAAAAGCCGTGTACGCAAGGTGATGAGTGTGTACACAGGCTAAACATGAAAAATCACCGGGTTTTAGCTATGTAAATTCCTTTCATGCCTTAATTGAGTTACTTTAACATGTTGTAGTCTTTATTTTTTTTAGTCTAATTTCACATGTCTACTTGTCTTATCTCTTACTTGCTAATTGCTCTACATGTTTGGTTGAAATCCTTGTTTCTCTTATTCCGTATTTATTGTTTAAATGTGGAATATCTTGTTGTTACAGTTGGTATTAAGTTTAAAAGGCCGTGATTTCTATTGAGACTTTGGGTACATCTTGGTTGAGCCGTGGGCTCCTTTTTGTGAAATTCTGGCATTGTTTGGTTTCTCAGCCAAATTGTGATATTGGGCACTTGAGGTGCAATTTGTGATACGTTGTGATAATTATATGCATGCGGTGGTATAATGTCTGGGTGTTAAAACGCATTTAGTGAAATAAGATGGGCTTGATATGCATGGCTAGTAGAGGAACTACTAGAAGCCATGCAGTGGGATAAGGTGAGCTAAAGCGCGGGGTGCTATTTCAGGAAAAAATAATTTTTTAAAATTAAATGTAATGGCTCCCACGGTGATATAAGTAAAAACTGTGAGTTACTTTTATGATTTGGGACTATGAGGCGGTACCTCGGTAGTGTCCCTTGTTGATCTTTCTCTATTTGCTGTATTTGTCTTGGTTGTTTGTTCCCTTAACATGTAAACCCTTGTTTCCTTCCGTTTTGTATTAACTATCTTGATTCTGTATTGTTAACTTTCTATAAATTCCTTATTGTTTCATTTCCATTGTCATTCTCATTATATCATTGTATCTTTCATCTTGTTTCTTATATCTCCAGTAGGACCTTAACCTGACCTCTTCACTACTCTACCGAGGTAAGACTTGACACTTACTGGGTACCATTGTGGTGTACTCATACTACGCTTCTGCATATCTTTTTGTGCAGATCCAGGTACTTCCTATCAGTCCCGGCATTAGTGAGCTGAGGTTGCTTTGGAGACTTCAAGGTACACCTGCTCGCATTTGCTGGTCTCAGAGTCCCCTTCTATCACGTTCTTCCTTATTTCATTACACTTTTATGTACAGTGATGTATATGATTGTTCAACACTATTACTTAGAGCTTGTGACTTATATTTCACCAGGTTTTGGGAGTTGTACGTATTGAATTACAGATTTTATTGATGAAATTGCAGAAGTTTTGAGATTCTAAGTTGTACTTCAATTATTCTGCATGTTGTTAGGATTACCTAGTCTTAGAAACTAGGTATCATCACGGCATCCTACAGAGGGAATTGGGGTCGTGACAAAGTTATTTTTACTTATTTCGAGTTAAGTACATGGATTTTAACACGGAATTTGATAGGTCTTATGAGTCACAAGTAGATTTAGTAGAGTTTTGCGGATCGGTATGGAGACGTATGTACTTATCTTCGGGAGGTAATGGAACCATTAGGAAAGCTTCATTTCTTTGATACATTATCGTGCAAATATGTTGATTTCGGGATTCTAAATTTCTGTCTTTCTATTCTCTCACAGATGGTGTGGACACGTACAGCTGGATCTGATGACTAGACACTCGCGCCCCTGCTAGAGCTGCGAGAGGCTGGGGCGGTGGTAGAAGCCGAGGACGTCCATGTGGCGCAGCCAGATCACCTGCACGAGCTGCTACAGAGGAGCCACCAATAGCTCCTATTGGAGAGCAGACAACTGAAACGCCTGTTACTGCTCCAACACTCTAGGAGACTCTCGCCCAATTTCTGAGCATGTTTGGTACTTTAGCTCAGTCAAGGTTGATACCACTTGCTCCTGCCACATCTCAGGCCGGGGGAGGAGCATAGACTCCCACCGCCCGTACCCCAAGCAGTGGGTTCAGGTTGACCAAGTTCCAAAGGTCATACCAGTATAGCCGGTCTCCCCAGTTCAACCCGAGGTTAGGGCAGCAGCTTCTGTGGGGGAGAAGCTCAGGCTCGAGAGGTACAAAAAGTACCACCCTCCTACTTTTAGCCATTTGGCGTCAGAGGATGCCCAAGGTTTTCTTGAGGAGTGCCATTGTATCCTCCATACTATAGGTATTGTAGAGTCTAGTGGGGATGCTTTCACTATATTCCAGCTTAAGGGAGCGGCTTATTAGTTGTGGCGAGCATATGAGTTGGGTAGTCCGCCGAGGCAGCTTCACTCACTTGGGCTCAGTTCTCAGATATGTTCTTGAAGGAGTTTGTTCCCAAGTCTCAGAAATGCATGGCACGCAGAGTTTGAGTAGTTGCACCAAGGTTCTATGACTGTGTCATATTATGTGGTCTAGTTCAGTGATTTGTCTAGGCATGCACCATCCTTGGTTGCTACTATTAGAGAGCGAGTCTGTCGATTTATCGAGGGGTTCAACCCAGATATCATATTTAGCATGGCCTGAGAGTTGGAAATGGACATCGCATACCAGCAAGTAGTGGAGATCACTAGGAGGTTGGAGGGTATATGGGCTCGAGAGAGAGAAGAGAGTAAGGCCATGAGGCCTTGAGATTCTGGCAGATATATTGGTGCTCGTGCCCCAATTGTAGCTTGTCATGGTAGGGGCTGTGTGAGTCGCCCTGTTCATTCAGTAGTTCCAGGTTCCAGCGGTATTCCGGCCACTCCTAGGCCTCGACTCCCTATTATGCACCGTTATTGTCTAGTGCACCTCCTACACGGGGTGCTTTCGTTGGTCAGACCAACCGACCAGGCCTGAGCCAGCCACAACAACCACGTACTCCAAGGGCTTGTTTTGAGTGTGGTAATACTCGTCACATGGTGAGGATTACCCCAGACTCAGGAGGGTTGCACCTCCATAGACTACTAGGGCTCCGCGTGTTCCATTGAGTCCTTAGAACATGGTTACCGCAGCAGTTGCCACTCCACCTGCATAGCCAGCTAGAGGTGGAGGTCGGGAAGGTAGAGGTAGCCCTAGAGGGGGAGGCCATGCCAGATATTATGCTCTTCCTGCTAGGACAGAGGCAGTTGCATCTGACTCAGTCATCACATGTATTGTTCTGGTCTGTCATAGAGATGTATCAATATTATTTGATTCAGGCTCTACTTATTCCTATGTGTCATCTTACTTTACTCCATATTTGGGTGTATCCCATGATAATTTGAGTTCTCTTGTCTATGTTTTCACACCTGTGGGAGATTCTATTATTGTTAGTTGTTCTTGGTGGTTTTGAGACCAGAGCCGATCTATTGTCGCTCAATATGGTATATTTTGATACTATTTTAGGCATGGACTAGTTGCCCCCCTATCATGCTATTCTCGATTGTCATGCCAAGACTGTGATATTGGCTATGCCATGATTACCATGATTGGAGTGGGAAGGTGCTTTAGATCATGTTCCTAGCATGGTTATCTCATTTCTAAAGGCTCGTTGTATGGTTGAGAAGGGGTTGTAATGCTTATTTAGCCTTTGTGAGGAATGACAGTGCTGATACTCCTACCGTGGCGTCTGTTCTGGTGGTGAGGGATTATCCAGATATATTTTCGGTGGATCTTCCGGGCTTGCCGCTCGATAGGGATGTCAATTTTGGCATTGATTTGTTACTGAGCGCTCAACCCATTTCTATTCCAACCTATCGTATGGCTTCAACAGAGTTGAAAGAGTTAAAGGAGCAGTTGCAAGAATTGCTTGAGAAGGGCTTCATTCGGCCTAGTATGTCGCCTTGGGGTGCTCCAGTCTTGTTTGTAAAGAATAAGGATGGTTCTATGCGCACGTGTATTGGTTATCGCCAGTTGAACAAGGTTACGATGAAGAACAGGTATCCATTACCACACATTTATGACCTATTAGCTACATGGTGCCAGAGTGTTCTCCAAGATTGACTTGCGTTCAGGCTATCATCAGTTGAAGATTCGGGAGCCAGATATCCCAAAGACTGCCTTCAGGACTCGGTATCATTACGAGTTCCTTGTGATGTCTTTTGGGATGACCAATGCCCCAACAACATTCATGCACTTGATGAATAGTGTATTTTAGACCTATCTTGACTCCTTCATCATTGCATTTATTGAAGTCATTCTGGTGTACTCCCGGATCCGGGAGGATCATGAGCAGCACTTGAGGATCGTGCTCCAGACATTGTGAGAAAAGGAGTTATATGCAAAATTTTCAAAGTGTGAATTATGGCTCGATTCGTTAGTATTTTTGGTTCATGTAGTGTCGACTGAGGGGATCAAGGTAGATCTGAAGAAGATTGAAGCAGTGCAGAGTTGGACTAAACCGTCTTCAGCTACAGAGATCCAGGGTTTTCTTGGTTTGGTGGTGTATTACCGTCAATTTGTAGAGGGCTTCTCACCTATTGCAGCACTTGTGACCAGACTGACCCAGAAGGGTGATCTGTACAGGTGGACCGAGGAGTGTGAGGAGAGCTTTCAAAAGCTCAAGACTGCTTTGACTACAGTCCCAGTGTTGTTATTGCCTACAGGTTCCAGGTCTTATATTGTGTATTATAATGCGTCGCATATTGGTTTCGGCGCGGTATTGATGCAGGATGGTAGGGTGATTGTCTATGCATCTAGACAGGTGAAGGTGCATAAGAATAACTATCATGTCCACGACCTTGAGTTAGCAGCTATTGTTCATGCCTTGAAGATTTGGCGGCACTATTTGTATGGTGTTCCTTGTGAGATCTACACCGACCACCGGAGTCTACAACATCTGTTCAAATTGAAGGATCTTAACTTGCGTCAGCGGAGGTGGTTAAAGTTGCTTAAGGAATATGATATCACTATTTTATATCATCCCGTAAAGGCTAATGTGGTGGCCGATGCCTTGAGTCGCAATGCGGAGAGTTTGGGAAGTTTAGTAAATCTACCGACAACGAAAATGCCATTAGCATTAGATGTTTAGGATTTGGCCAACCAGTTTGTTAGACTGGATGTTTCTGAGACGGGTCGAGTTTTGGCTTGTGTGGTTTCTCAATCTTCTCTTTATGATCGTATCAAAGAGCGTCAGTATTGTCACGACCCAAACCGATGGGCTGCGACGGGCACCCGGTACCTTATTCAACCGAGTACCAACATATATGGAAGGAAATATAGAGTAAGTGACTCAACATGTAAGTCTGAATAACTCTGTAAATCATAGAATAATTATAGTGTCATGTATATGCGTATGAATATCATGTCTCATAATATCATCAAGCCTCTGAGGGCATCCCACCATATCATCTCAGCCACTGTGGGCAACATCATCAACGTATACCAGCTGATCAGGTGGTGGTGCGTATATAACGCCATAACTTTTTCCATATCCCATATACATATATATAGGCGTATATAAGGCCATCTGGTTATGGATCAATGTACATGTATAAATGCATGAAATGCATAAGAAATACATTAATAGGATTTTCTCGGAATGCAATAAAAATCAATATACCTTTCGGATAAACTTTATCAAATACGTATTTTTCTGAGACCCACGAACAAAAGATATAATAATAATTCACATGGAGAATCAAGAATATAGACACCCCTAGTATTTTTATGAATAAAGTCATTTATAAAAGTTGCGTATTTTGCTCGTTTCATTTGTATTATTTGGATCATGCCAAAAAGAAAGAAGTGATTGCCTTAACATACCTGGGGTAGGGAAAAATCCGTATGATATTCTTGAAAAAGGTTGCACCATATTCCTTTAGAATCACAAAATCTCACGTTGCTATGGTGCTAAAAATCTCGTTGGAATTGTTTTGTTTCAAGATTAATGTCGGTTATTTGTTGGAATGAAATTTACCATTCTTGAATCTGTTTGTATTTAGAAGGAAGTCTTATAATCAATAAAGACTACAATCCATTATTGAATGTGTTTGGATTTAGAAAGAAGTCCTATAATCAATGAAGACTACAATCCATTCTTTTAAAGTCTTTGTAGTTGTATGTAACTGTCATTGCAAATGACACTTAGATGCCACCTTTAAAATTGTGATACGAGTCATTCCAATTGCATGGGGCTGCCACCTCATGCTTTTTAATACTTATCCAATATATTTCCAATTAATTAGGTAATATTCCATTACCCGGTAATTAACCAATTACCCGCATAATTAAGAATTATCTCAACTTACTGAAAATACTACTCTCTTTTAACATACCTTGTACACCTTACTAGCATGGTCATGTAGTACCTTGTATGACACTAGTCCATAAATATCGAATATTAAGGCTCAACCCATATTTTATCCCAATATGCCAAACTTGGACGAATTATTTATTTTCTTTGACTTGTTTCCCCTCTCACCTTCATAAATTTACTCACCATTTGTTTAAAATAGCATAATCCATATAATCTCCAAATAATTACTTTTCTTGGACTAATGTCAATTACCTTACGATAAATTCAACGTACAGTACTACAGGGTGCAACATCGTCGTAATTTAATACTGCGAGACATAATATTGACGTAATATTGCAAGGCGTAATAAGTATGACGGCCCCCATCTGCTTGTCCTTAAGGACACGGTTCAGCACAGCTATGCCAAAGAGGTCACTATTGGAGATAACGGTGTATTACGGATGCAGGGCAGGCTATGTGTTCCTAGTGTAGATGGTTTGTGTGAGTTAATTCTCCAGGAAGCTCACAGTTACCGGTACTCCATTCATCCAGGTGTCGCGAAGATGTATCAAGACTTGAGGTGGCATTATTGGTGGAGGATAATGAAGAAGGACATAATGGAGTATATAACTCGGTGCCTAAATTGCCTACATATGAAGTATGAGCATCAACGGCCAAATGGATTGCTTCAGAAGTTGGAGATTCTAGAGTGGAAATGGGAGCGGATTACTATGTATTTTGTTGTTGGCTCCCACAAACTTAGAGGAAGTTCGATGCAGTTTGGGTGATTGTGGATAGGTTGACCAAGTCAGCTCATTTCATTCTATTGGTGACTGCTTTTTCTTCTGAGCAACTGGTGGGAGTTTATATTCACGAGATTGTCAGGCTTCATGGCGTGCCGGTATCCATCATTTCTGATCGGGGTAAGTAGTTTAAATCGCGATTCTAGAGAGTCTTACAACATAAATTAGGTACACGGGTTGAGTTGGCACAACATTTCACCCTAAGATGGATGAGCAGTCTGAGCGCACTATTCATATATTGGAGGATATGCTCCATGCATGTGTGATGGAGTTTGGGAGGTCTTAGGATCAGTTATTGCCGCTTGTGGAGTTTGCCTATAACAATAGTTACCAGTTGAGAATTCATATGGCTCCGTATGAGGCTTTGTATGATAGACGGTGGCGGTCTTCGGTGGGTTGGTTTGAGTCGGGTGAGACTAGGCTATGGGTACAGACTTGGTTCAGGATGCTTTGTAAAAGGTTAAATTGATTCAAGATCGACTTCATACAGCCTAATCCAAACAGAAAAGTTATGAGGATTGGAAGGTTCGCGACGTTGCATTCATGGTTGGGGAGCGGTTCTTGCTCCAGGTTTCGCCCATGAAGGGTGTTATGAGGTTCGGGAAGAAGGGCAAGTTGAGCCCTAGGTATATCGGACCATTTGAGATTCTTGACAAGATGGTCTACAGGTTTGCACTACCACCTAGTCTAGCTCCAGTTCATACAGTGTTCCATGTTTTTATGCTTTTTAAGTATCACGACGATCCGTCTCATGTATTAGACTTTAGCTAATTCCAATTGGACAAGGATGTCTTATGTTGAGGAGTCGGTGGCCATTTTGGATAGGCAGGTTTGAAAGTTGAGGTCGAAGAACATTGCTTCGTTTAAAGTTCATTGGAGGGGTGATCTAGTCGAGGAGGCAACTTGGGAGACCGAGCATGATATGTGTAGCCGTTATCCTCATCTTTTCACTACTTCAGGTATGTCTCTATACTCGTTCGAGGGCAAATGTTTGTTTTAATAGGGGAGGATGTAATGACTCGGCCGGTCATTTTGAGTATTCTAACCCCGATCCCTTAAATTATGCTTCCTCTATGTTGTGGTTATGTAACTTGTCGGGGTGTTTAGTTTTGGTTTCGGGTGAGTTTCGAAGTTAAATGGGACACATAGTCCCTAAGTTGGAGGTTTAAATCGTAGGAGTTGACCGTAATTTGACTTGTGTGAAGACGACTCCGGAATGGAGTTTTGATGGTACCGAAAGCTCCGTATGGTGATTTTGGTCTTTGGAGCATGTCCGGATGTTGATTTAGAGGTCCGTAGGTCGTTTCGGCGTGATTTGGCAAAAGTTGGAAATTGGAGGATTTTTGGGAAGTTTCACCTGGAGTGGATAATAAGTTGATATTTTGACTACTTATTAGCGCCTTTTTAGTTTTGTTTTGGTCCAAAAGTGCTTAAGTGAATTCCTGAAAACTGATAAAATATGCTTAATTGTAGGAGCATTGGGAAATGAGCCACAAAGATTAAATCCAACTCAAAAAGGAGTGAAGTAAACTCATGAGCAAAAAGCAGGAAAAAAACATAATGTGCGGACCGCAGAATTCTCTCTGCAGCCACAGAAGATGAAGTGTATCCTGTCAAAGGTCTAGTGTAATTTGCCGATCGCATAATTATTGTGAGGCCACAGAAGCCACCAAAGAGTTCAAGTTCAGAGAAGTCCCAGTTCGAACTTCAAGGATATGTGAACTGCACAATTATTATGCAGCCGCACTTAATTTTGTGCGGTCCGCAGAAGGGCCCTATGCGGCTGCACTCAGTTTTGTGCGGACCGCAAAAAAAGTGAAATGCAAATTATACGGCTGTAGACCAAGCTCCTGCTAAGGCTGAAGAACAAGTGCGGACCGCACATAGAATTGTGCGGCCACAGAACCTCCGAAAAGGCATTTTTGTCCGAAATTTCCAGTTGTGTATAAATAGTCTTTTTGACGAAATTAGGTTAAGTTTTGTATATCCAAAATATATGTAGCCGTTTTTCTTTACTAGTTTTAGTAACTTTAGCTTACATTAGTAATTAAACATTAGGATTTTGTCTTTTAATCTTGCAATATGAGTTTAATTATCATTTCTTCTTTAATTTCTTCATTTTCATCTATGAGTAGCTAAATTTCTAGCTAGGGTTGTGACCCCACCCTAGTGTGGGTACCTAATGGGTGCTTGATTTAGGGCTTGTTTATGGTTGGGTGTATAATATTTAGCCTAGTTCTTGCTTTAGTTGTAGAATTAATGGTTGCAAATATTGATTCAAGCCTATTTGACTTTGTCTCTACTTAAGAAAGAGAGACTGAGTCTAGAAAAACTTGGCTAACAAGAAATTGGGGTGAACTCAAGAAATTGATAGTCCCAATTAAAGCTTTGAATCTAGAGATAGTAAAATCCGACTTGAGCATCTATCAACTATTTTCTAAATTACCCATTTGGACTTGAGAAAGCCAAGTTGGGTAAAACCACTCTATTACCGAGAGGTATTGAGTGGGTAATTGCGTGTTGATTTCTATATTACGCCCCGACCAACGAAACTCGCTCTAAAGCCCACAACCCGTTAGGCAACCACCTAGGTGGAAGTCACAGCCCTAGATCTTTTACAAACTTGAAAAACAACACCAAAAATATCATTCTCTAGTTTTATATTTGCAAACAATAGCTTAATTTAGAAGTAGTCAAAAATAATAAAGTATGTGGAAGTGCATTTTGGACACATTATACGCTTAGTTCGAGTATATCCCTAATCCTATCTATGCTCCCTGCGGATTCAATCCCGACTCCTAGCTGGGTAATTATAATTGCACTGACCAATTCACAACCCCAATTTGAGGTGTGAACTTGGGCGACATCAGTGGACTTTTATAGATATCGGGATAGGATCCCGATTTCAGAAGTTGGAATAGGTTTGTAATGTCAATTATAACTTGTGTGTAAAATTTTGGGTCAATTGGAGTTGTTTGGTATGAATCGGCATCAGTTTCGAAATTTGGAAGTTCATAATTGCTTAGGCTTGAATTTGGGTTGCGATTCGTAGAATTTACGTTGTTTGATGTGATTTTTGGCCTCCAGCAGGTCCATTATGTGATTTGAAACTAGTTGGTATATTCGGACGGGGTCCCGGGGGAACCGGATGTGATCGAATCGGAATTAAATCATTTTGGACCTTGGTTGATTGTTGAACCATTGCTGGTTCTGATGCAATCACACCTACACACTTTTGACTGCATGTGCGGCACTACAGAAGCTGCCCTCGAGCCTCAGAAGTGAAAGTGAGTATGGCCAGCTGGGACGCAGGTACAGTTAGTGGTGCGCAGAAGCGGATGCGCAAATGCGGCTGGTCTTCCGCAGAAGCGCAAGCACAAGTGCGCTTAGGGTGTCCTCAAGAGCGAGTTTTCAGGGGCCTAAGTGAGGGACACACCTGCAATGAAAATTCCACAGGTGCGGAGCCACATATGCGGCTAAGGCCTCGCAGAAGCGAGAATTGCTGGGCAGAAAAGGGAATTTTTGAGGGTTTTGATTCTTATTTCATTTTGGGATTTTGGGAGCTCGGTGGGAGACGAAATTTCGAGGGTTTTTCAGAGGAATTTTTGGGGTAAGTATTCTTATCTCAATTTCGATTAAATTTCACTAATCTATCATTATTATTGTCATGTAATTAAGGATTGGAGTTGGAAAAATTGGGAAAAAGTGGTAGAACTTCTTAGACTACGTTTTTGGGTTTTGAAAGGCAAAATGAGGTCGGATTTGGATAATTCTTGTATGGTTGGACTCGATATTGATTGGGTTCAGATTTTATAATTTTAGTCGGGTTCCGAGACGCGAGCCCGAGTTGACTTTTTGGGGAGATTTTTCTATTCTTTGCAAATATCGTAATTTCATTATTTAAATTAGTTTCCCACAATTATATTTACATTATGAAATTGTTTTGGCTAGATTCGAGCAGTTCGGAGTTGGAAAAATCGAGGGAAAGGCCTTCTAGTTGATTGATTTAGAGTGGTTTGAGGTAAATGACTTGCCTAACTATGTGTGAGGGAACTTCCCCTTAGGATTTGGTGTTACTTGTGATAATTGTGATATGTAAAAGCCATGTACGCAAGGTGACGAGTGTGTACACGGGCTAAATGTAGAAAATTACTGGTTTTTAGTTATGTAAATTCCTTTCATGCCTTAATTGAGTTACTTTAACATGTTGTAGTCTTCATATTTTTAGTCTAATTTCACATGTCTACTTGTCTTATCTCTTACTTGCTAATTGCTCTACTTGTTTGGTTGAAATCCTTGTTCTCTTATTTCGTATGCATTATTCAACCGTGGAGTATCTTGTTGTTAAAGTTGGTATTGAGTTACAAAGACCGTGATTTCAATTGAGACTTTGTGTACATCTTGGGTGAGCCGTGGGCTCCTTTTTGTGAAATTCTGTCATTGTTTGGTTTCTTTGGCAAATTGTCATATTGGGCACTTGAGGTACGATTTGTGATGCATTGTGATATTGATATGCATATGGTGGTATAAGGTATGGGTATAAGGCTCCCGCGGGGATATAAGGAAAAACTGTGAGTTACTTTTATGATTTGGGACTACGAGGCGGTACCTCGGTAGTGGCCCTTGTTGATCTTTCTATATTTGATGTATTTGTCTTGGTTATATGTTCCCTTAACATGTAAATCCTTGTTTCCTTCCGTGTTGTATTAACTATCTTGATTTTGTATTGTTAACTTTCTGTAAATTCCTTATTGTTTCGTTTAAACTATCATTATCATTATATCGTTATATCTTTCGTTTTATTTTTTATTATCTCTAGTAGGGCCTTGACCTGACCTGTTACGGCCCAAAATCCTAACCTGTCGTGATGGCGCCTAACGTGATACTAGACAAGTGGACTTTCAAAATATTCCAACACGTTTAACTGAAAATGAGTAAAATAGTTTTAAATAATAAAAGTTCTCATAAACGGGATAGAAAACCCAATACATAATGTGGAAATTCCCAACATTGGGGTATCACGGAGTACATGAACATCTAAACATCATAAATCTGGGAAAATACTGTCTATGATAGTCCGAAACTAAATACAATAAGCGGAAAGATAGGAAAGGAGAAACAAGATCTGCGAACACCGGGAAGATACCTTGAAATCTCCAAAGGATCAACTGCGTAGAGAATCAACAACCACCGTGTCAGAAAACACCTCGATCTGCACACGAAGTGCAGGATGCATGAGTACAACCAACTCAGTAAGTAACAAGACTAAATAAAGAATTGAAAGTAGTGACGAGATTCACAACTATAGTTCAATTATATTGATTTCAACATAGGAAGTTAGGCATGCTTTCAAGTTCGACAATTTAGGTCAAAACAGTTACTTCATGACAAGTTCAAGTGGAAGAGAGTGTAATACCTTTCATAAATTTCAAGACAATGATACACGGCAGCTAAGTGCAACAATAATGAAATCAAATGCATCCTCTTAAGGCAACAGTTACTCAGCCCTCCCATTTACTCAACACTTGGTACTCGCACTCAGTAGGTACCTGCGCTTACTGGGGGTGTGTACAGACTCCGGAGGGGCTCCTTCAGCCCAAATACTATAATTTGCACGGACAATTCACGTACTATAGTATCAATATCTGAATTCGCATGGACAACTCACGTGTTGCACAGACAACTCACGTGATATAGTATAAATATCCTCACAATTAGGCCATCGGCCTCACTCAGTCATCAACCTCTCCAGTATCTCAGGCTCTCAGTAATCATGAAAATCAGCACAAAATAGAAATGATATAATGTATCAACAAAGAACAATAGAGACTAATATATGATATGCAAGTAAAACTGAGACTAAGTATAAGCAGCAATTAGCATATAATTCAACAGGTAACACGGCCTTTGTGGGTCCCTACCGTACCAACACATAGCCTAAACATGATTTCTAACACAATTTTCTAGTCAAATTCCTATAACACATGGAGAGAATACATCTAACAACAGGTTATTCAACTTCACAATTCCATGGAATAGACCAAGGTAGAATTCCTACGGTGCACGCCCAGACGGCCATCACGTAGCATGTGCGTTGCATCCGAACCAATCACAAGACACATAATATGGGGTTTCATACCCTCAGAGCCAAATTTAAAACTATTACTTAAAATAATCCGAGAAAATCTCTACTCCAACACACCTTTGCCTCGTGAAACGACCTCTGAATACCTCGAATATAGCCACAAACAATTCGATACAATCAGTACGAGCTAAAGGAATCAATTCCATAAGAAAATACTAAGCTTTAAATCAAAAGTCAAAAAGTCAACTCAAAAGTCGGCCCCCGGGCCTACGTCTCTGAATCGGGTAAAAGTCACAAAATCCAAACACACATTTGACCACGAGTTCATACATACAAAAATTACTCAAATCTGATACCAAAATTTCGATCAAAACCTCAAATTCTAGTATAAGAACTTTTCTCCAATTTTCCACCCCAAATCACTAATATAATGTTAAAATCAAAGGCATAATCAAGGACTTTAACCAAAACTAGGTAAGAATCACTTACCCCAAACACCTACGTGAAAATTTCTCCAAAAATTGCCTTCCACCAAGCTCCTAAATCATTTTTTATGTTGTGAACTCAAACTCTTGTTTTGAACATTTAAATCGTCCCAGTTAAGCCTTATTTGCGAATGCGGCCATCCTCTCGCGTTCGCATAGAACAAACTAACCTGCCCCTCAAATTTACCCTACCCGAACGCAGTGACTCCCACGCAAATGCGGACGTCCCCTCAAACGTCCGATTGACCCCAAATTTTGCACACAAGTCAAAAATGAGACCACGGACCTACTCTAACTTTTAGAATTAAAATCTGACCCCGATATCAAAAAGTCCACTCCTAGTCAAACTTCTCAAATTTCCAACTTTCGCCCTTTTAAGCCTAATTCAACTATAGACCTCCGAATCACAGCCCTGATATGCTCCTAAGTCCAAAATCACCCAACGGAATTAACGGAACCATTAAAAATTCATTTTGGAGTCATTTACAAATAAGTCAACATCCGGTTAACCATTTCAACTTAAGCTTCTAACCTTGAGACTAAGTGTCTCAATTCATTTCGAAATCTCTCTAGACCCGGCCTGACTACTCCAATAAGTCACATAACAGCTATAAAGTACCAAATAAGCAGTAAATGGTGGAATGGGGCTACAACTCTCGAAATGACCGCCCGGGTCGTTACACGACCTCATCACTACTCTACTAAGGTTATGCTTGACACTTACTGGGTACTATTGTGGTGTACTCATACTACGCTGTTGCACATATTTTTGTGTAGATCCAGGTACTTTCTATCAGTCCTGACATTAGTGAGTTGAGGTTGCCTTGGAGACTTCAAGGTACACTTGCCCGTGTCATAGGCCTCGAAGTCCCCTTCTATCGTGTTCTTCCTTATTTTATTACAGTTTTATAGGCAGTGATGTATAGGACTGTTCAACACTATTACTTAGATCTTGTGACTTATATTTCACCAGGTTTTGGGAGTTGTACATATTGAATTATAGATTTTATTTATGAAATTGCGGAAGTTTTGAGATTCTAAGTTGTACTTCAATTATTCTGCATGTTGTTAGGCTTACCTAGTATTAGAGACTAGGTGTCGTCACGACATTCTACATACGGAACTTAGGGTCGTGACAAATTTATTCCTACTTATTTCGAGTTAAATACATGGATTCTATATGGATTTTAACATGGAATTTGCTAGAAATTGTGAAATTTTTAGAAGAAAACCTACATATGGTTTTTTTGATTTTGACCTCAAAAATGGACATGAAATTGGAAATAAATTATATGTTATAGTTCGTGTTGCTATAGGTAATGTTTATCTTCGAAATTGTTTGGAATATGGGCATATGGGCTTGGAGGTTGACTTTGTTGACTTTTCGAGTGGAGTTGGGAATTATTATAAATTGATTAATTAAGAGTCCTTTGGGTATATTTTGATTGGTTTGCACGTTGTTTGATAAGTTTTGGATCGTTCGACATTGGTATGACGTGTTAGGGAGGCGTTGGATCCGATAATGGAATTTCGGAGCAAGGTAAGTCCCATGTCTAACCTTGTGAGAGGGAAACTACCCTGTAGGTATTAAATTGTTATGTGCTACTAGTTGTGGGTGCTACATACGCATGAAGTGATGAGAGTTCGAACGTAGCTAAAATCATGTTTATGTCTGGGTAGACTTAGGACTTTATCATGTAATATTTAAATTATTTTAACTCAATTTGCTAGTTTAAATACTTGAATTTATAAGTGAAATATGATTTGGGATTATGCTAGGCCAATCTATATCACTTGAGTTGTTTGGTGAGATATTTGATAGATGTTAAAAGTCATGTTCACTTTATGCTCTTGTTCTTGTGTTGCAAACATGTGGCCCATAATTCAATAAGTTACTTCCCTTCTTGTGGATCGGGCTGAATGCCTTAGAAGTATATTGAGATGCATCTATGATTCGCGTCAGTTGACCCTCGGCTGTGTATACACTATTCTAGATCGGGCTGTATGACCACGACATAATTTATGCGTGAAATTGCTAGGAGTCCGGTATCCACGATATTACCCTCTTGATTAAGGCTTGGAAATTACATGATATTCCCTTTATGACTTGAGATGGGATATTTACGTGATGATTCTTCTTTTTTGAGATGACATGTGGTATTTGGAATTTTAAAAATGATACTTTTAAAGGATCACATTAACTACTGTTTCTTATTCTATCGATATTGTTGTATTTCACAACAACAACGACCCAGTGTAGTCCCACAAGTGATGTCTGAGAAGGGTAGTGTGTACGCAGACGTTACCTCTACTGATGGGGTAGAGAGGTTGTTTCTGAAAGACCGTCGACTCAAGAAGACGAAAAGACAAAAAGAGACAATATATCAACATCATCATGGAAATAAAAACAACACCACAAAACTAGCAAATAGATAAAAGGCAGGAATAATGACCAGTAAATAAGGCCCAACACTATGAAAACGGAAGAGTAGTGTAAACACAACACTGACCACTACTAGTCTAAGACTAAATCCTATCAGCCTAGCCTCACACTAGTAGACCAAATATGCTTAACTACTTCCTAACCCACAAGCTTATTGCTAGACCTCCACAGCTTCCTATCGAGTGCCATGTCCTTAGAGATCTGAAGTCTTGCCACATCCCGCCTGATCACCTCTCCTAAATACTTCTTAGGCTGACCTTTACCTCTCCTCGTACCCACCAATGCCAACCGCTCGCACCTCCTTACCGGGGCATCCAAGCTCCTCCTCTAAACGTGCCCAAACCATCTGAGTCTCGCTTCCCGCATATTGTCATCAATAGGATCCACGTCCACCTTCTCCCAAATATCTTCATTCCTAATTTTATCCATCCTAGTGTGCCCGCACATCCACCTCAACATCCTCATTTTTTACTACTTTCATCTTCTGGGTATGTGAATTCTTAACTGGCCAACACTCAGCCCCATACAACATGGTCAGCCTAACCACCTCCCTATAAAATGTACCTTTGAGTAGCGGAGGCATTTTCTTGTCACACAGGACTCGAGATGTTAACTGCCATTTCATCCACTCCACCCCTATACGGTGTGTGACATCCTCGTCGATCTCCCCATCCCTATGGATAACTGACCCAAGGTACTTGAAATTGCCTCTCTTGGAAATGACCTACGATCCAAGCGTCATGTCCACGCCCACTTCCCTTGGCTCGGCACTGAACTTGAACTCAAGATATTCTGTCTTCGTCCTACTCAACTTGAAACCCTTTGACTCAAGGGCTTGTCTCCAAACCTCCAGCCTATCATTAATGCCACTCCGCATCTCGTCAATCAGAACAATGTCATCAGTGAGTAACATACACCATGGTACCTCTTCTTGAACATGGCATGTCAGTGCATCCATCACCAAAGCAAACAAGAATGGGCTGAGCGCAGATACTTTGTATAACCCCATAATAACCGGGAAATGCTTGGAGTCGCCTTCCACTGACCTAAACCGAGTATTAGCTCCATCATACATGTCCTTAATCACCCTAATATAGTCAATCGGGACCCCTTTATCCTCTAAACAGCTCCATAAGACCTCCCTAGGAACCCTATCGTACGCTTTCTCCAGATCAATAAACACCATGTGAAGGTCTTTTTTCCTATCCCTGTACTGTTCCACCAACCTCCTAATAAGGTGGATAACTTCTGTAGTAGAATGACCTGACATGAACCCGAACTGGTTTTCTAATGCAGTCATCGTCCTTCTCACCCTCGCTTTTACTACCCTCTCCCACACTTTTATGGTATGACTCAATAGTTTGATACCTCTATAGTTGTTGCAACTCTAGATGTCACCTTTGTTCTTGTACAACAGAACTACCGTACTCTACCTCCACTTGCCCGACATCCTCTTTGTACTGAAAATGATATTAAATAACCTTGTCAGCCACTCCAAACCTGCTCTACCCACACACCTCTAAAATTCTACCGGGATCTCGTCGGGCCCGGTAGCTCTGCCCCTGCTCATCTTACGCATAGCTCCCATGACCTCCCCAACCTTGATGCGCCTACAATACCCAAAATCGCGGTGTCTCTCAGAATGCCCCAACTCGCATAGCACAATATCATGATCCCCTTCTTTATTTAGAAGTTTATGAAAGTAAGTCTGCCGTCTCCGCTTAATCTGGGCCTCTCCCATAACACTCTACCGTTCTCGTCTCTAATTCACCTCACTTGATCCAAATCCCTCGCCTTCATCTCCCTCACCTTAGCCAGCCAGAATAACTTCTTCTCTTCACCTTTGGCCCGTAGATCCTCGTACAGACGCCTAAAAGCCGCAGTCTTAGCCTTCGTGACCACCAGTTTTGCCTTCTTCCTAGCTACTTTATACCTCTCCCTATTCGCATTCCTCTCAACCTCGCATGTGCTCTCTACTAACTTCAGGTATGCCGCCTTCTTCGCTTCCATTTTACCTTAGACCACTTCATTCCACCACCAGTGCCTTTGTGCCCGCCAACAAAACCCTTCAAGACTCCCAACACCTCTCTCGCTGCCTCCCGTATATAATCTACCGTTGTTGACCACATAACGATCGCATCCCCACTGCTTCTCCGAGCTCCCACAACCGATAGCCTCTCTTCCAACTCTTGAGCTTTATCCTTAGTCAAGGATCCCAATCTAATCCTCGGTTGACCTCATGTAGCCCTCTTCTTTCTCTTCATCATAATACTGATGTCCATCACCAAGAGCCTATGCTGCATCCCGAGGGTCTTGTTGATACCCAATTTTTCCCTATATATTTTTCTAATATGCAAAATACTTTCAAAATATCATATGTGTGCATATATAAGTATGTCCAAATGCTTTATTTTTTTCCCTTAATTTTTAAAGATTTTCAACCAATTTATTTTCCTATTTTGTTCATAAAAAATCCAATAATAATTCCCAAAATTATCATTTTGGTGATTCATTTATTGGATTCTCATATTTATGCCAAAATATAGCTAAGATAATTTTTGCATATTTTTACAAATTTATTTAGTATTTTTAAAGCCAAATTGCATATAATTGCAATATTAGCCTCTTTTAAGATTTAGTTGCGTTTACATTTATTAACATTAAGTACAGTATTTTTAATTTGATAATTATGTACTATAAATCATTTTAGTACCTTTAATTTATTTACAAAAATATTTTACTATTTTTTATAAATCAAATAGGAAAAATTGGATATTTAAATGTTAGCCCCATTTTATTTCAATTATAGCCCGATTTTGAACCCCAATTGAACCCAATTTGAAGCCCAATTACCCTAAACCAATTCCCATTCAAACTGACCCACAACCCATTTAAATGACCCACCCGGACTCCCATCTAATCCCAGTCGTTGATCGTTTAGATCAACGACTCCCATTAATCCTTTCCTAATTAAAACCAAAGACCCCCAAACCCTTTTCATTCTTCATAATCTACCGCCTCTGAAACCCCTCATCTCCCAAATCCTCTCTACAACCACATCAAACCCTAGTCGCCGCCACCCTAATCCACTCTAATCCATGGCCTTCCAAGGTCATCAGAGACCTGTATCAACCTCTCATGGCCCCTACGTGTTCATTCATGTGGTCTCATGGCTATATCCTAAAAGGGTTTTGTCCAGTATTTGCTCGATGACTGTTCTCCGGTCATCTCTAACCTTTCTCCGGCCAGCCATGGCTATTCGAGTCAGACTTTTGACTCTCCTGCTTAGATCGATGGTTTTCAAGGCCTTTCTCATCACTTGGGGTTCTTCTGAAACCCTAACCTCTAAGGTTCTTTCGATTTCTCTTAGATCTGCTTCAGATCTATGTTTGCTTTGGACTTCTAAGCGTTTTTCTCGAAGTTTCTTTTTAAAACTCTGCTTTCAAAACCCCTTATCTTTTCCGATTAGGGTTCATGTTAAGTTATTTCAAAACTTTCCTCTGATTTTTGACATGTTTTGCTATGTTTGCTCATATCGTTCTTCTACCTGAGTTTGCATATTAAAAGCCCTAATTTCTTTTGACTGTTTATTAGACGAATGCTTGTTTGCTTGAGTTTTGTCTGATTTGTTTATTTATCCTCTTTTAAAACTCTACTGTTATTGAAAATTCTATGGTTTTGAGTCTGAGACTGTTCGTTTAAGTGCATGACTCGATTTGAAGTTCTTTATTTCAAAGCCTTTTATTCTTTTGTGTGATTCTTCTTAGTCTGGTTTTCTATCATCTCTAAAACTCGATTATGCTTGAAACCCTAATTATTAAAAGGGGGTTTTCCTCACCTACTACTGTGAGATCTTCGCATGCCTTTGATATTCTATGTTTTCTTCACTACTGGCTCAATGTGACTTGACCTACTAGACTATCATGCTTCGAATGATGCTATCTATTGAATTTTGTGTTACTATTGTATGTTATTTCCTTTTGCCAACATGCTTGGCCTCGCATGTATAGTGTTTATGCATTTATATGTTGAGTTTCCTTCTTTGACTGATCTTCAAACTTGTGACTGATTTCAAACTTTTCCTTTGCGAAATTCTGATTTCACTCGCCTGTTAAGGTTAACTGATTTCTTTTCATGTTTTGCCTTACTGAATCCTTTCCAAAATTAGAGTATTTCTGTACCTAGACTCGATTGCTTACTTAATGTTTTACTACTTCTTTTATGGCAACTGTCAGCCTGCTGACAAATTGATTTCCTTCCTTATTTTGAATCTGTCACTGCCCGTTAAGCAAGTGATCCCTTAATTAAAGGCAATAACTTATATAATTGATTCTGATTTATGATTGTTTCTATGTTTGTAGCTTATTACCTCTCTCTTACTCGTTTTCAAAAAACTATAAATACCCTGTACTTCTTTTCTTTCAAGGACACGAACACAAGGCATAAACACTTGAGTTCGAACACACACTCCACTAAATCTCTTTTTTTTTTCCCTTGTTACTACTATATTTCTGCCTTACCTAGCCGGTTGAAAGCCAAGGCTAGGCTGTGGGAAACTTGTTTATTTTCCTCTTTATTTGCATTTCTTACTAGTATGTTCTAATTAAGCTTCTACACCAATAATAACATGCTTATTGATTGTTTCTTTCATCCTTGCTTGTCTACTGTTTGTATTTAACCCAGTACCATTATTAAAGCATGCTGTAACTTCCCTTTTTTCCTGTTCTGAATTGATGTATCATGACTTGTGAATCCTAAATCCCTACCCCAATATGTTTAATACTTGTGGTTGGTTTGGGTCATGACAACATTGGACATTGTTGTGCATGACCCAAACCTGATTCCCCTGGGATCATAACCTTCATGTTTATCTCATATGTTGTGATTGGGTTACATGCATGTCAGCACTTCCTATTGTTGTGCATGCCCAATGTTATCCCATACCTAAGTGTATAGGCTCATTGCAATGGACTCCCAATCCCCTGACCCCTCTGTATGAAATTGTTAACTCTGTAAAATGCTAATGGTTGTCTCCCTATCATCCTTTCCCCTCCTCTATTCCCTCAGTTCTTGAAACTCTGTTTCTGCACTTTCACCATCTTCTTAAACTTATGTTTTGCCCTCCTTACGTGAGCCCTGCCTTGGGACCTATGAGCTCCCTTTGAACTTGGATACATAAGGGCTGACATTTCCACACTGCACTCATCCCTATTTTGGTTATGTAACTTGGGTGTGAGCACTGCCCGGGGTCCTATTGAGACCCTTATGGAACTCTAATACACTCAAGTTCGAGAAAGGCTTTGGATCAATGGCATTTTGAGGTGGTTTATTCTATAACTCAGAGAGGAAGTCAAGAATCAGGTTTCCTCTAGTTGTAACTTTTCTTTGTACTTTTCTGATGTAATTCATTATTTCTGGTTTGTAATAATATGTAATAAAAATTTAGGGGTTGGCTAGTGAAAGGGGTTGGGTAGCTATGTATGCTCAAGGGTAGAAAGCATGCCTATATAACTGTTTTAAATTCTTTGTGTTCAATTCTGCATTTTTTAGACACCACGTCTGTAGGGTTTATCTCAATTTCTTCATGGTCAATGTCACACCTAGATAACCTACCTATAGGACTTATTTACATACTGCATGCCACTTAGATATCATGCTTTAGGTTCTAAGCAGATATAAATAAGTGTCATGTTCATAATATCGAAATCAGTAACATATAGAAATCATGCCTATAGGGATTCCCAAGTAAATCTGGTTCGTTTCCATTCACATTCAATATTAGATATCATGTCCATATAGTTTAAAATCAGCAATAGTAGATACCATCGCCTACAGAATCTGAAACTAGTTCAATTTAAGATCAGCCTATTCTGAATCAGTTTTAAATAATCTATTCTTTAACGAGGTTTAGCAAGCATGCCTATATAGGATTTCAAACAATTCATTTTGAATTATTACTTTTTTTGCCACATTCTGAACCAATTAGATATCATGCCTATAGGATCCCATCTAAACACTTAGGCAAGCCTTAGAGTAATAACCATAAAAAACTGAATCCGCCTTTGTTAATTGCTACAACCAGCAGGCAGGCCTGATTTGGACTTCTTATCTGAGTTATGTAATAAACAGATCTGCTTCAATAATGAAACTCCCCTCATCTTTAGTATTTTAATCAGACCTAAAAAGTATGTGCAAGTCATGCTAGTCATGTATTTTTTTTGTTTTAAGGAGGTGTATATGGGCCTTTATCTATTTATATGCTTTCCACAACATGCAGTATGTGTTTTGTATGTCGTCTTAGATTTTTACCCTTTGAAACCAATCAGCCTAATATCTCTCCCCTTTAGGAATAGTAGTCCTAAGCTCCTTCGGACTGATAGGAATGTGACGGGTAATAGCATGCAATAGTAATCGAGACCAATCCACACTTTAATACCTTAGCAGGGTGGAAAGGGTAGATATGAATATGTTGACCGGTTCGCTCATACCACGTGTATCCCCTCTTTTGAGGAGTGTCATAGCAGGTATCGCATTGATGTGATCCATGTTAAATATAAACCTAGGACCCCCTTTCCCTTTATTTGCAAATTCCTTTTTTAAAACTCTTCTTTTAATTTTTCTTTATTTTTATACGTTTAAATCCCCTAATATTTGAGCCCATACTTGTCTATTTTCTAAATTCACAATAAACTGTCTGGCCAGGAATCACACTAGTGGATCCCGAGGGGTGCCTAATACCTTCCCCTTGGGATAATTTCAAGCTACCCTATCTCTGGTTATTCAAATGAAACTTAGAATTGAACCTCATTGGTGTCCTAATGCACCTTAAATTATTAGGTGGCGACTCTTCAAAATTGCAAAAACTCAGCTCCCAAAAGGAACAAGTTGTCCCACACCAAATGTCATAAACCAAATTTCGCGAGAAAAAGGGGGCACGACTGGTCTCATCTGGGATAACCTTGAAATCCTTACACAACCCTCTGTCGTGCGTCCTAGGGAGTAGATAGTCAATCTGAGTCTTCGCCACCGTGCTCTGAAAAGTAACAAAATGCTCCTCTCTCTTTGGGAAACTAGAGTTAGCAATCACCAGCTCAAACGCCCTTGGGAAATCCAACAGTGAAGTTCCTCATGCGTTCTTATCCCCAAAACTGAATCCACCATGCACCTCGCCATAACCGCTTTCAGTCGACCTAATATGACCATTAAAATCCCCTCCTATAAATAACCTCTCAGTAGGTGGAATACTATGCACAATCTCATCCAACCCCTCCTAGAAGCGCCTTTTGATCTCCTCATCTAAGTCTGCTTGCGGCGCATACGCATTAACGACATTTAGGGTGCACTCTCCAACCACCAACCTAATAGACATTAACCTATTATTCACCCACCTAACCTCTACCACAAACTCTCTAATTTCCATATCCACCAGAATGCCTACACCATTCTTACCCTTCAGGACTCCAGAGTACCACGGCTTATACTCGTCTGCATTCCTCGCCCTCGAACCTACCCAATGAGTCTCTTGGACACACGCTATATTGACCTTCCTCTTCTGTAGGATCTTCGTCAGCTCTATAGACTTACCCGCCAATGTACCTATGTTCCATGACCCAATTCTCAACCTACAAGCACCCTTGTGCCCCTTACCTCCCTTGCCTCTCGTCCCACCCCCTGACCCCTACCCTGCCCTCTGGCCTCCCCAAAGATATGACCTTACTCTACCATCCCATACTCCAACCACTATACCTACAATAGACTAAGGAGAATCACTCACACTCACTAGGCAAACGGACCAGACTAGGAGAAAAAAAGTTGAAGCTAATAGAAAGCTTAACACTAATGCGAACTAAAAAGGCAGCAATTTAACTAACGCAAGGGGAAGGAGAATAGGAAAATGGGAGGTACCAACTCCCGAGAAAGAACCTGGAAGTCGTCTTGATGTACACGACACTAATCCAGCACCTGGCTCGTTCACGTCTAACTTTCCACAGCCCCTTACTACTACTCACCCTAGCAGCACTCCTATGTTTGCGCGCCCTCTCCTGGCTCGTCTCCAATAGCCACCACGTATTACTTAAAAGACACAACAAAAGTCAAGAACCAAAAAAGTTGTTGCCTCCGCTGCCACTGGTGGATCCCCAATAAAAGCAAAGAAGAGAAAAACATGATAAAAGGAGGGTGGAAAAATAGTGGAGGGATATTTGGTCTAACACAATAGTGCAAAAAAGAGGAAAAGAAGAAAGAATGAAAGGGGGAGAAAATCAGATTTTTGAGGTTCAATAAAGCCAAAATTATCAAAAAAGATGACAGTTTTTCTTTCAAAAAACCAGAGAAATCAAGGAAAAAACGAAATTAAGAGATAATAACAATTAATTTTACAAAAAGAACTCAAAATTGAATAGACCTATAGAAAATAGAGGAGATCTGAAACCCTAAAATCGAAAATGATTTTCAAAATAGCCGAAAAAGTATAGATGGATAGAGAAGATCTCCTGGTTCAATAAGAATTTTTTTAAAAAATTGTTAGATTGAATGAAAAGGAAGACTTCAATTTCGATTCCCAATGATTTTGAAAGCTTCGAGTTTCGATCGACGCTTTTCCTTTGCTTCTGCATATGCGGAGTTTATCTCCCGTAGACAACTATTTGAATTAACTTGAATTTGATATTGTTGTATTTCATACTTATTTATAATTCCCATATTTTATTTATTGGGCCACCAGTAAGTATCGATATTGACCCCTTATCACTACTTCTCCGGGGTTAGGCTAGACACATACTGTGGTGAGCTGTATTCCATGTTACGATCCGTAGCACACCGAGTCTCCATCATATTTATTTACTTTATCTTGTCTATCTTATATTCCAGGAATATGTTGTATTATTATTATTATTATTATTATACTTCCTAGTGGATGCTCTTGCACTTGTGACACCGGATTTTGGGATGTTTTTGTAGTTGTTTGTAGTTTTGCTTAATATTGACACATTTTTATTTTATATTTTACTAATTGTATGTACTTATGATTTCTAATGCATAGATTTCCTTATTTAATACAAATTTATGAGTTCAAAAGTAATAAAATAAATAATTATTTTGATAGTCCACCATTGGCTTGCCCAACGGCGACGTTGGACTCTCTCACGGCCTATAGTATTTTTTGGGTCGTGATAGTTGGGATTAGTTAGGTTGGAGTTAGTTATACTGAGATTAGTTATGTTGGGATTAGTTATCCTTGTATTATTTCTTATTGACTATTTGTTATATTATATTAATCCTAGGATTATTAAATTGCCGTTTTATCCTGGAATAACTTATCCTGGGATTATTATTTTATCCTCTAACAGGTATAACTTATCCCAGAATTAGTAACCAAACAAGAGATAAGGTGGTAGTAAATTTTTATTCCATGATTATTTTTTCTTATCCATCATACCAAAATCACCCCTAAGGGGTTATCTCGGTATAGAATTTGATATTTCGCGTTTGATTGAAAGCATTAACTTATATCACGATAAAACTTACATAAAAAAAATAGGATCAATTATCCCATATAGAAGTGAGATTATAATCTCATGGGTTAACCTTAGGGGTGTCAATGGTTCGGTTCAGCCGGTTATTTTATAAAATTTATACCATACAAATTTTTCGGTTATTCCATTTTGTATAACCAAATAAGACTTTTTGAAACTGTCTCAGTCATTCGGCTATTCAATGGTAGCGTAAAATAAATTAAGCAAAGACAAGATAAATATAAATTATACGAGTGAAAATATACTAATCAAGTTGGGACTCAAAAATAGAGCTTATTAGAATATTAGTATCTAACAAGATTAATCTAAATCATATGAGAGAAAAGATATCCAATACTGTGTGGCTTACTACTAGAGATCATTAGAATGCCTTGTGGCTTGCTACTCAAGATGTTAGAACTAATTTAGTTTCGATATGAGTAGTCAAATAGGTTTGGAAGTTAGAACTTTGGATATTAGTTATTTGGTCACTTATAGTGTAATGATCCGACCGGTCGTTTCGAGAGTTGTAGCCCCGTTTTCCTAATTTTCTGCTTTATTTATGTTTTAAATCTGTATTATACTTACCGAGGTTAGTTGGTTCGAGTCCGAAGTGATTTCGGAAGGAATTGAGACACTTAGTCTCTTATTTGGAAGCTTAAGTAGGAAAAGTTGATCGGATGTTGACTTATGTATAAATGACCTCGGATGTGAATTATGATGGTTCCGTCAGCTCCGTTAGGTGATTTTAGACCTAGGAGCACGCCCGGAATGTGATTTGGAGGTCCGTATTAAAATTAGGCTTGAATTGGCAAAAATTAAATTTTTGGCAAATTTGACCAGGAGTGGACTTTTTGATATCAGGGTCGGGTTGGATTTTCGGAAGTTAGGCTACATCCGTGGTGTCATTTATGACTTGTGTGCAAAACTTGGGGTCAATCGGACATGATTTGATATGTTTTGACATTGTTTGTAGAATTTGGAAATTTCAAAGTTCTTTATACTTGAATCCGTGTGTAGTTCATGTTTTCAATGTCGTTGGAGGTGATTTGAGGATTCGACTAAGTTCGTATTGGGTTATAAGACTTGTTGGTATATTTGGTTGAGGTCCTGGGGGTCTCGGATTGATTTCGGGTGGTTAACGGAACAAGTTTTGAAGTTTGAAAACTGCTGAAGTTTGGACTCAGCTTGTGTATTCGCACCTGCAGAATTTTCATCGTAGGTACAAGCCCGCAGAAGCAGAGAGGAAGGTCGCAAGTGCAGCAAGGCCAAGAAGGTCAGGGTCGCAGGAGTGAAGGATTTCACGCACCTGCATAGCACAGATGCAGACAAGAAGGCGCAGGTGCGAGTGATAACTAGGGATTATGATGCATTTTACACTTCTTCTTACTTGAGTTTTCATTAAAAATGTGTACAAAATAGTTCCAAAGGCTTACATGTTGTACTTGTTTGCAGGATTTGGTCAACAAGGTGACAATTCATCAAAACAAGCTCAAAAAGGAGTGAAACATGCACAAGTGCCAAGAACAAGTCCAAGCACAGTGCAACAGGTCCAATGCGGCCGCACTCCATTCTGTGTGGTCCACAGTGAGGAAGTTCAGAGAGGTGCTCATTTCAGACACTCAAGCAATGCATCCGCAAAGCAGTTTATGCGGACCGCATTGGCTTCATCGCGGCCGCACTCAATATTGTGCGGTCCGCAAAGCTGGAGTTCAGAGAGTTGCCAATTTGGGGAATCATTGCCAGTGAGGTCGCAGTACTTTTTGTGCGGACCGCAATAGAAGCCACCACTGCCGTGGTGCATTTTGTGCGGCCCGCGGTGGCCAAGTTCAGAGAGTAGAGTTTAAAGCCAAGAAGCCTCAGTGCGGCCGCACTCGATTTTGTGCGGACCGCACTACCCCCGTAGGGGTATTTTTGTCCAGAAAATTCAACCTAGTATCAATAGTTTCTTTTCCCATTTTTAGGTCATCAGTTGTATTTTAACGTTGGGTTGCGCTCGTGACCAGTAGTTCTTAACTATTTTGAGTAATTTTGGAGTAGTTTTATCATTGAATCTTCAAGTTTTAGCTTGTAATTAAATATTATGGGTTTTTCTTCATCTATTTCTTTGTTTTCTTCTATTATCATGAGTAGCTAAACCCATTAGCTAGGATTGTGGCTCAACCCTAGTGTGGGTATTTGATGGGTCTTGTGTTTTAAGGCTTGAATGTCTATGGGTGTTTGATATTTGGACTAATTTATGGTTTCAATGTTGAATCAGTGGTTGCAAACACTAATTTATGCCTATTTGACTTGGGTTCTTCTTGAGAAAGAGAACTTGAGTCTAGAAAAATTAGTCCAACAAAAAATTAGGGCGTATTCAAGAGATTAATATCCCCAATTAAAGGGTTAAACCTAGAGATTAATACCCGACTTGAACCTAAATTGCTTGCACAAATTATCATACCCAATTGGTCTTGAGAAAGTCAATTAGGGCAAAATCACTCATACTACCGAGAGGTATAGAGTGAGAAGCTCAGTGCATTGGTTATATCGTAATCCCCAACATGACAACCTAGCCTTAGACTCGAGAATCCGTCAAGTATCCACCTAGGAGAAAGTCACTTCCCTAGTCCCTTTTAACTATTTAGACAACCCTTCAAGTATCTTACTCTTAGCTTAACTTAGCTTAATTTAGCATCTTATTATTATAAATTTAGAAGTAATAGCAAAACGAACTATGATTAAAAGTGCAATTAAGAGCAATTACGCATCTCCAATTTAGATAGAAACTCAATTCCCATTTCTATCTCCCTATGGAAATCGATCCCGACCTTCTCGGGTAAAAGTTGCTTCGACCACTCTCGCTACTTTGTAGTAGTGCAGGGTTGGCACCGATCACTTTTTGGCGTCGTTGCCGTGGAGCTAACAGTTTTGGCTATCTATCTAAATAGTTTTGTGTAGTATTATTCTTTCCTTCTTTGTTACTAATTTATGTGTGTCACAACTTCAGGTACAAAATGGCAGCAAATAACCCACCTCTTTGAGATCTTCCGTCGGGGAGGAGGTACATGACAATGTTGATGATGAGGTTCCTATTGTACCTCAAGGACAAAGGCGAGGCCACTAGGCCAATGATAATATTCCAGACCCTCCCCCGCCACCTCCAAGAGTGGCTCCTTGAGTGCTTCCCAACTAAGGATATGCAAGTACAATTGTCCCACCCCGGATCCGGGCAGGCATTTTCAAATTACCAATGTGATGCTGACATTGCTGAAGCAGTGTGGGTATTTCAGGGGCGCTTCCAATCATAATGCTTACAAACATCTCAAGGGTTTCGTGGATACCTGTTGGGGGAGCAAGCAACTAATGTGTCTGAGGATGCACTTCGGTTGAGACTATTCCCGTTCTCACTTAGAGGGAAGGCATTGGATTGGCTTGAGCGACTTCCCAACCATTCCATCACTACTTGGGATGAGTTGGCGGATAAGTTCATTGTAAAGTTTTTCTCACCGGGGCATATGGCAGCATTAAGAGATGAGATCTTAGCCTTGAAGCAGGAGCCCACCGAACCATTACATGAGATTTGGGAGTGATATAGAACCATGGTAAAGGAATGTCCCAACAATGATATGGCTGAGGCGATGATCCAACAAACTTTCTATCGGGGCATTAACATAACAAACTAGTGCATAGTGAACCAACTTGCTGGGAACAATTTCATGAAGCTGTCGTATGATGAGGTTTGTGACATTCTTGACGAGATGGCTGACACGTCCTCCGATTGGCAAAGTAAAGCCAATGTGCCACAGGGTCAACCCACGGTCACTCACTTGCACAAAGAGCTACATGACCATGGCAGGCTATAGTAGAGCTGACAACTACAATGAACCAATTAGCAAAGACACAGTTGCAACAAGTTCAAAATCCGCGCCAAGTAAATGCTATGGAGGGTGTCAACATGCTAGTGAACAAAAGAAGACAAAGAGGTCAACAAAACCAAGGGAGTTCAGATCAATTTGACAATGATTGTGGTGGATTCCAAGATGATAGTTATGATGGGCAGAATGAAGAGGTGCAATACGTGAACAACTATCAAGGCTAAAGGGGCAATTCTTCCAACCAACAACAATGGAGACCCTAAGGCAATTGGGGTAATCAACAACAACAAGGCAATAATAATTGGGGGAACAACAACCAAAATTCCAATTGGGGTAATCATAACAATAATCAGAACTCAGGGTAATTGGAATGACAACAATAACTGGGGTGGTAACAACAATCAGGGAGGTTGGAACAATGGCAATCAAGGAAATTGGGGGCAAGGTTTTCAAAGGCCCCCAATGTATCAGCAACCGAACAATCCACCTCCATTTCCATCCCAATGTCCTAGTTCTTCCAATAACAAAATGGGGAGAATTGAAATGATGTTTGAACAGATGATGAAAAAGAATTTGGACTTTGATGCTCAGTTGGTGTCCCACAATACTTCAATCAGAAACTTGGAGGTTCAATTAGGCCAAATCTCACAATCCTTGAATACTCACCCCAAGGGGGCTCTACCAAGTGATACGGTAGTTAACCCGAAAAGTGGGAATAATCATGTTATGGCGGTAACTACAAGAAGTAGAAGAGGCGGTGATATGAATGCCTCCAAGAAAAAAGCAATTTTGAGTGATGAAATTGAGTTGCAAGAAAATGAAATTCCTTTGGTGGCTGAAAATATGGTTAATGAGAATGTGAATGAAGAAGTGAGGATTGATATTCAAGATTCTGAGGTGGAGACTCAGAATGACATGAACCCGTCTAGGGAACACATAATAGAAATGCCAGAAAAGGTTGTGCCTAAAGCCAAGGCTCCTTTGCCAAGGCCACCTCCACCTTATTTTCAAAGGCTCACGAAGCAAAAATATGAGAATCAGTTTAAAAAGTTCATTGACATGATGAAGAGCTTATCCATTAACGTGCCTTTGGTGGAGGCTCTAGAATAAATGCCAAGCTATGCTAAATTCATGAAGGACTTCATGACAAAGAAAAGATCCATGGATTGTGAAACTATCAAGATGACCCACCAAGTTAGTTCAATAGTACACTCAATGGCCCCGAAGCTTGAAGATCCTGGTACTTTCACCATTCTTTGCACCATTGGGAGTGCGGACTTTGCTAAAGCTCTATGTGATTTGGGGAAAGTATCAACTTGATGCCCTCCTCAGTTTTCAAGACTTTGGCTATTGGGAAATCGAGGCCGACTTACATGAGATTGCAAATGGCAGATAGAACTATGAAGAGACCATTGGGTATTATTGATGAAGTCCTTGTCCGAGTGGACAAATTTATCTTGCCAGCTAATTTTATGATCTTGGACTGTGAGGTAGATTATGAAGTTCCAATCATATTGGGAAGGCTTTTCCTTGATACTGGGAAGTCCTTAGTTGATGTGGAATCAGGGGAACTCACTTTTCGGGTGGGTGATGAGAAAGTGGTCTTTCATGTGTGCAAGTCAATGAAGCAGCCCAATAGTTCTGAGGTGTGCTCTTCTGTGGACCTTGTCACGGCGGTGATAGTTGATGATACCAGTGCAATGATCAATGTGGAGGACCCTCTAGAGGCAGTCTTGTTGAATCTTGATGTAAATGATGATGAAGGCCGAGTGGAGTGTGTGAATGCTTTACATGGGATGGGCTCTTACTCTTATGAGCCTAGGAAACTATCTTTGGATCTTGAAAATAGGAAGACTCCACCAACAAAACCTTCAATTGAGGAACCTCCGGTGTTGGAGTTGAAGTCGTTGCCTCCATACCTCAAGTATGAGTTCTTAGGCCCTAGTTGAACATTGCCGTTATTCTTTCCTCTTGTCTTACTAACATGCAGGTTGATGCTACATTGGCGGTGCTTCAAAAGCGCAAGAAGGCAATTGGATGGACCTTAGCTGATATTCGGGGGATAAGTCCTGCATTCTGTATGCACAAGATTATTCTAGAAGATGATGCAAAGCCCTCCTTGGAACATCAAAGGAGGTTGAACGAGGCAATGCAAGAAGTTGTGAAAAAGGAGGTGATCAAGTGGTTGGATGTCGGGGTTGTGTACCCCTTCTCTGATAGCTCTTGGACTTCACTGGTGCAATGTGTACCGAAGAAGGGTGGCATGATCGTGGATGCAAATTAGCAAAATAAGTTGATTCCTACTAGGACCATCACTGGGTGGAGGGTATGCATGGACTACCGCAAGTTGAATAAAGTGACCCACAAGGATCACTTTCCATTTCCTTTTCTTGATCAGATGTTAGATCAACTTGCTGGACATGCTTTCTACTGTTTCTTGGATGGGTATTCTAGATAAAACTAAATCTTGATTGCTTCGGAAGATCGGGAGAAGACCACATTCACTTGTCTATATGGCACCTTTGCCTTTTCTCGGATGCCTTTTGGGTTATGTAATGCACCGGCTACATTTCAGCGGTATATGATGGCCATTTTCACCGATATGGTGGAAGATATCTTGGAGGTGTTCATGGATGACTTTAGTGTTGTGGGTGATTCGTTTGAGGAATGTTTGAAAAATCTTGATAGAGTGTTGACCCGTTGTGAAGAAACCAATCTTGTTCTTAATTGGGAGAAATGCCATTTCATGGTGGAAGAGGGCATAGTTCTTGGGCATAAAATTTCAAAGCATGGTATAGAGGTGGACAAAGCAAAAATTGATGTGATTTCAAGGTCCCTCGCCTACCTCTGTCAAGGGAGTTCGATGTTTTCTTGGGCATGCGGGGTTCTACATCAAAGACTTTTCGAAGGTAGTGAATCCCTTATGCAAGTTATTGGAAAAAGATACCAAGTTCGTATTTGATGAGTGATGTATGCAAGACTTTGAACTTCTCAAGCACAAGTTGACCACCACTTCTATTATTACCGCACCCAATTGGAGCTTGCCTTTTGAGCTTATGTGTGATGCGAGCGATGTTACGGTTGGGGAGGTTTTGGGTCAAAGAGTGAACAAAATGTTTCATTCGATGACTATGCGAAAAAGACAATGAATGATGCTCAAGTGAACTACACGGTGACTGAGAAAGAGCTTTTGGCTATTGTGTTCATGATGGAGAAACTTCGGCTGTATCTCATGGGTGCCAAGGTCATAGTCCATACCGATCATGCCGCACTTCGATACTTGATGATGAAGAAGGATTCCAAAGCTAGAATGATGTGATGGGTCTTGTTACTTCAAGAATTTGATTTGGATATTGTGGACCGTAAGGGTAGTGAAAACCAAGTGGCGGACCACTTGTCCCACTTGGAGGAGGAGGGGAGGCCTCGTTATGGCCTAGAGATCAATGATTCATTTCCCGACGAACATTTCCTTTTGGTGTCGGTGAATGGTATGCCATGGTTTGCGGATGTTGCTAATTTCCTTGTGACTAGTATAATCCCGTGTGAGCTCTCTTCTAACCAAAGGAAGAAGCTCAAATAGGGTAGTTTGAATTTCTATTGGGATGAGCCGTACTTGTTCAAGATTTGCACAGATGGTATGATCTGAAGGTGTGATCTGAAGGTGTGTCCCGAAGGAGGAGCAATTGAGTATCTTAGAGGCTTGTCATTCCTCTCCCTATGGTGGCCATTATGGCGGGGCGAGGATGGCTTCAAAAGTTCTTAGTTGTGGGTTTTATTTGCCAACTTTGTACAAAGATACAAGTGAACTTGTAAAGAGGTGTGATGAATGTCAAAGAACGGGTGGAATTTCGAAGAAAGATGAAATGCCTCTCAATACCATTCTTGAAGTTGATATTTTTGATGTATGGGGCATTGATTTTAAGTGCCCATTTGTTAGCTCGTGTGGGAACACATACATTCTTGTGGTGGTTGACTATGTTTCAAAGTGGATTGAAGCCGTGGCTTTACCCAACAATGAGGCCCAGAGTGTTGTTGCATTTCTCAAGAAGAACATTTTTACAAGGTTTGGCACTCCTAGTGCAATCATAAGTGAGGGGGGGTCTCATTTTTGTAATAGAGCTTTTGACACTTTGCTTGCAAAGTATGGTGTCAATCACAATGTTTCTACTCCTTATCATCCTTAAGCGAGTAGCCAAGTTGAAGTCTCAAACAGGGAAATCAAGAGTATATTGTCAAAGGCGGTCAATGAAAATAGGACCGATTGGTCAAAGAAGTTGGATGATGTTCTATGGGTTTATAGGACTTCTTACAAAACTCCGATTGGTATGTCTCCGTACTGGTTGGTGTTTGGGAAAGCTTGTCATATTCCGGTTGAGTTAGAGCACAAGGCCATGTGGGCTTTGAGGAAGTTGAATCTTGAATGAGATATTGCAGCAAATCTTCGTGTGGAGCAGTTTAACGAACTTGATGAATTCTGATTCCATGCCTACTCCAATTCGTCCTTGTACAAGGACAAGATGAAGTACCTTCATGATAAATATGCTCGTGGAAAGGAGTTCAAAGTGGGTGATTTGGTTCTCCTGTTCAACTCTCGGTTATGTCTGTTTTCGGGAAAGCTTAAGTCGAAATAGAGTGAACCTTTGAAGTGATGTTTGTGACTCCGTTTGGTGCACTTGACTTGAAGAACAAACATGGGTAGGTTTTAAGATTTAATGGGCACAGGGTCAAGCACTACCTGAGCAAGATTGATGACAGCCATGTGGTGGCACTTCTTCATCTAAAGTGATTTGATGGTAATCTGTGCCCGCGATGTTAAATCAGACGCTTCTTGGGAGGCAACACATGTGTCTTTCTTTTTGTTTTTATTTGATTCTCTTCTTAGTGTAGGATTTATTTTTGGACTGACTGGTTGTGAGATGTTGTAGGATTGTTTTGATGCAGTGCAGGACCAAGTTGAAAAATGATCACTCTCTGAAGTTTGCAATGCGGAACGCACTCCATTTTGTGTGGCCGCAAAGGCCTTAGTGCGGGGACCAAAATTCACCGCGGACCACAGAGTTGATTGATCAAAAATGAGGAGTCACTGAAGTTTTCCACCGCAACCGCAATGCATTTTTTGCGGTCCACGTTGGACCACTGCGGCTGCATTGCACTTCTTGCAGTCCACAGTGGTCATCTCTCCAGTGCTTCATGTTTCTAAGTACCGCAGACCGCGGTGGGTAGGTGAGATGGGCCCCAAATCCTTTTTCTATAAATAGGACCCGAGGCTCTCAGTTTGAACTTTTCGACCTTTTTACTCTCAGAGCTTAAAAATTATTCTTCATCACTCTAATTGCACGAATTCAACTGCTAAGTCTCGATTAATCATCAGTGCATCTCACTTCTGGTAACTTTAATTCCTTCTTAGTTGTTTAATTTTGCTATTTTCTTTTGACTTTCATTTTCTTTCTTAGTTTTTCTTCTTTTCTTCCTATTTTTCTTTTAATTCTTAGCATAGTTTGTTTAACCCGTTTTAATTAGGACTAATTAGTTAAAACACTGATTCAACACCTAAGGAATCAATAATAGGTGAAAATTTGGACTAAAAATATGAAAAACTTGAACCCTAGGTTGGTATTACTGCTGGGTACTCACCGCGGACTGCAGTGGATTTTGTGCGGTCCGCGGTGCTTCTGTGCGATCTACAGTGCTATTTTGTGCGGACCGCGGTGATAAATGTTCTAAAAGATGACATTTGAGGACTGCAGCCGCAATGGATTTTGTGCGGTCCGCGGTGCCTCAATGCGGGCCGCAATGCATTTTGTGCGGTCCGCAATGCCTTTAATCAGAGAGTGGGTAGTCTGAACCCACCTCAGTGCGGACCACATTGCATTTTATGCACCCCGCGCTAGCTTCTTTGCGGCCGCACTGCGTTTTGTGCGGTCCATAGTCTGCAACTTCTGAATGTCTGCAATATTTCTGCAAGTGCTTCACTGACTCTACTGATACTAACAAAGCTCAACTGCATTCTCTTTGCAAATCATGGTGAAATCACGAGGCAAAGGTGATAAACAATTAGGGAAAGGAGAGCCCTCCCGGGGTAGAGGACGAGGCATGATAATATTGACCCTTCAAGCCCCGCAAAATATCAAAAACACTAGGAGGCTCATAAAAGCTGCTGATAGAGATATTGACAAATCCGGGAGTGAATATGTGCCTTCCCGGGAGGCATCTCACTCAGACTCCGTGCCAGAGTATGTTCCTGACTGGCTGGAGAGGAACAGATTGAGGGATATACCTCCGGTCCCTCCCACTGCCCAAGTATCAGTGCACATATCTTCTGAGCCGTCTAAGGGCTCAGCTGCAGGTAGTGGCAATGGATACTCCACCTCACGTACAACTTCACTATCCGGGGAGGGGCCTGTAGAAGAAGAAAGAGAAAAAGTCAGAGGGGGTAAGCCCCAAGTAGGAGGGATAGAGAAAACCAGAAACCCGGAGGCCTGGAATGACAGGTTCGTGAGTGAAGTGGCCTACCACAAATTCAAAGAGTTGTGGCCCGAGAGGAAACTAATACCTGAGCGAAAATTCTTCGCCCGGGACCTCATGCCTCACAACCTCAATGTGTTGAGGCAGTTCAAAGAAAGAGCGGGATGAGATTATTTTATAGGCCATGTGGAGGATGCCAATGAGCACTTGGTGAAGGAGTTTTACACTAATGTTGCCCACATCAAAACGGGCACCACAGTAACCAGAGTGCGGAACTTGAAGGTGAAATTTGATGGCAAAACTATAAATGACTACCTGGGCTTCCTGGAGGAGGATGAGGCACTGTACTTAGAAAAGGTGGCATTATGTGAGGTTGCTCGTCCTTGGTTGGCAGAGTATTTGGCAATCCTAGGTACCACCCCATATTGGTTGACTGCGGGAGTGAAGATTCTGAGGAGGACACTGAACTTTGAAGCTAAAGGGTGGGAAACATTTGTGTGTAGTAGGCTAGATCCCACCACTCACGAAAACTCACTTCCTATCCACCGGGCTATATTGGTGGCATCGATCATGGCGGGGTACCCAATTAACATCGAGAATGTGATATCCCGGGTAATTACATGGGTGGTGGATGAATGTGACAGATCATATCCCTTCCCCAACTTCCTGACCATGTACTTTGAGGACCTCGATGTGGAGAAGCAGAGATTTGATATGAAAGTGAAAGCAAATGCATCGTTCTCCTAGTACAGCACCAAGGGTTCCAACAACCCCAAGGACCCCAAGGGCAAAGCCACTACTTTAACTGGCCAGTCTGAAGAGCCAGTAGTAGTAGTGGCTCCTACTCAGCCTCTTTCCACCACAGCAGACATGGCCCCAGGACCATCCACTTCTACAGCTCCAGAGATCCTCACATCCACTTCATATCCTTTGATTGCCCACCACATGAGCCAGACCCTCGACAACATCAACAACTAGATGCAGACAGCCACTTCTAAGCTGTCTGTACTATCTACTTCGGTGGCAGCCCAGTCAGCATATCCTCCACCACAGGTCCCACAATCAGTAGAGGACACTCTAAATGAGCTTCTGGACAATCAGAAGAAGCTCATAGATGCTGTTGATTCTCATGGAAAGGAATTGAAGGAGCTTGCTAGGGAGGCGAAGAAAATGAGAAAGACTCGGGCTTCAAAAGAGTCAGTGAAGGAGCTAAGGGTGGAGATAGAGAAGTTGAAGGCGGATCACCTGCCTCTGGATCTGTTATTGCATGACCCGGCTCCAACAGCCCAGCCCCAGCTAGAACAGGAGTCAGAGAGGCCACCCAAGAGGAAGAGGGTTATTCCTCGTACTGACGATGCTGTCATAGAGTTGGAGGACCCGCAGGGAGGATCCTCCAGCTAGCCCCAGATTCCAGTACAGGCCCAGGACTCAGTCCAGGCCTAGGTCCCAGTGGAGACACAGAGTACAGGGAGCCAGTCACAGGTTCCCGAGCAGACCGAGGACCTAGGGACCCAGTCTCAGGACCCTATGCGGACGGAGGGCTGATAGGGATTTTGTTTTTTCTCTCTTCCTTATTTTGTGCTTATTTTGGTTAGTTAGCATTGAGGACAATGCTAGCTTTAATTTGAGGGGGTAGCTCTATTTGGATGATTGTATATATTACATTATTTTTGTTTCTTTATGCTTTATTTTTACCTTTGGTATGTTTATAATTTTATCATTTCATTGCACTTTTTGTACTTTTCACTTTTGGTCTGTATATAAAGTTACGTTCTTATGTATATATTCATTCTCTCTATTGTATATTCGACCAAATACCCTCTCGTATATATTCATTTTACTTTCCGCATTCTTCATTTCATAGCTTCTTATTTTATGTTCGTAGCTTCTTGTTTTGAGATTTTGCGTGTAATAAGATTTTGGTTTTCTTAATGCCAAGGTTCTTTCCAAAGGTGGAATTTGTGTGAACCGGATGCTCTTCCCGATGACGGATAGCATGACAACCTTCTTAAGGGTTTGAGTCTGTTTTCTTTTTGGTTTCAGTAGTTAGTTGGTAAGGGTGCCTCAAGCAAAGCTTTACTTGGGCCTAACACATTTACCTTTGATCCTATGGTCAAAAATAAATTGTTGTGTATAGGATGGTGAAAATGGTGACCTTGAGAATCTTGTATTGACCGATAATCATAAAGTGGTTTTTCGGGACCATTGTGTTGCTCAAATCTCAGCTAAGATTGTTGTGGGTCCCCGAATCTGTTTCTTTAGCAATCCCATAGCTCGTGTGGTGAGAAATTGAATTGCAAGTCTAAGTCCTGAGCCATTAGTCTAGAACTTGCGCTGAATGTTTGTCTAGGCGAAACCCTAAGTGTAATTTGACTTGAGATGTGATTATAGGCTCTCCTTGATCGGAATGTTATCTTGAACACTTTCATAGACTACCAATGATAATATCCCTAGTCAACCATTTTGAGCCATAGACCTTTTTCTTTCAAGAACCATGATGCAAGCCTTTACTTGTTCTAAAAATACCCTCTTTTGGCACCCGATCTTTCCTTAGCATATGGCAAAAGCATAAGTTTGGGGGGGGAGACGAGGAATGCAACAAAGTGGTAAAAGGTACAAAATGAAGAAAAGGAAAGGCGATGAAAAAGAAAGAAGATCAAAAAACAAAAAGAATGATCAATGTAGAAAAGAATGAAGGGATTCAATAAAAGTAAAAAGATGAAATGTGTGGAAAGTTGAGAAAGGAGAAAAAGTTTGAAATGAACAAGAAAGAGTGATAGTGTGTCTCTTTAACCCCTTAGAAAGAAGTTAAAGGACTTAAAAAGTCAGGAGAATATGTGCCAAAATGAAGCAAAAGAAGTGCTAAAGGGAAGATGGAACCAACTTAGACCAAACATTTCCTATCCTGAACCAAAAGCCATCACTATATCTCCATAAAATCCCTATATGATCTTGAGTTGAATGAAGCTTACATTAGTGGTGACTCACATAAAGGGCAAGTATATGGTACTTAGAGCCGGACTTGTGACTTTTCTTTGAGAAAGATGAGTGTATTTCCATTAACCTCGTTCTGAGTGCTACAATCCTAAAGGTGAGGTTTGCGTAGGGAGAGTTGAGGATGTGTGAGTTTGGGTTCCACAATGACCAAAGTAATAGAAAGAGTTTCTTTGATGTGTTAAGTCAACTCTTGATGCTCTTGTGTCGCACTAAATCCATGGTGCATAAAAGAGTGAATGTTGTTAATGATTCATTTGAATTGAGGGCAATTGTTAGTCCCAATTGATGCTAGATGAGGTCATTTTAGGTCAGCTGAATTTTCTTGGATTTACTCTTAAGGGCTGAGTCTTATTTTGTTTGCTTGAGGACAAGCAAAAGCTTAAGTTTGCGGGAGTTGATAACTAGGGATTATGATGCATTTTACACTCCTTCTTACTTGAGTTTTGATTAAAAATGTGTACAAAATTGTCCCAAAGGCTTACATGTTGTACTTGTTTGCAGGGTTTGGTCAACAAGGTGACAATTCATCAAAACCAGCTCAAAAAAGAGTGAAACATGCACAGTGCAATAGGTCCAATGCAGCCGCACTCCATTCTTTGCGGTCCACAAGGAGGAAGTTCAGAAAGGTGCTCAATTCAGACACTCAAGCTTATACGGCCGCAAAGCAGTTTGTGTGGACCGCATTGGCTTCATCGCGACCGCACTTTATATTGTGCGGTCCGCAAAACTAGAGTTCAGAGAGTTGCCAATTTGGGGAATCATTGCCAGTGCGGTTCGCGGTCCTTTTTGTGTGGACCGCAATAGAAGCCATCGCGGCCACGGTGTATTTTGTGCGGACCGCGGTGGCCAGAGAGCAGAGTTTAAAGCAAAGAAGCCTCAGTGCGGCCGCACTCAATTTTGTGTGGACCGCACTACCCCCCCCCCCCCCCCGGGGTATTTTTGTCCAGAAAATTTAGCATAGTATAAATAGTTTTTTTTCCCATTTTTAGGCCATCCGTTGTATTTTAACGTTGGATTGCGCTCGTGAACAGTAGTTCTTAACTATTTTGAGTAATTTTAGAGTAGTTTTATCATTGAATCTTCAAGTTTTAGCTTGTAATTAAATATTATGGGTTTTTCTTCATCTATTTCTTTGTTTTCTTCTATTATCATGAGTAGCTAGACCCATTAGCTAGGGTTGTGGCTCAACCCTAGTGTGGGTATTTGATGGGTCTTGAGTTTTAGGGCTTGAATGTCTATGGGTGTTTGATATTTGGACTAATTTGTGTTTTCCATGTTGAATTAGTGGTTGCAAACACTAATTTATGCCTATTTGACTTGGGTTCTTCTTGAGAAAGAGAACTTGAGTCTAGGAAAATTAGTCCAACAAGGAATTGGGGCGTATTCAAGAGATTGATAGCCTCAATTAAAGGGTTAAACCTAGAGATAGTAATACCCGACTTGAACCTAAATTGCTTGCACAAATTATCATACCCAATTGGTCTTGAAAAGTCAATTAGGGCAAAATCACTCAAACTACCGAGAGGTATAGAGTGACAAGTTCAGTGCATTGGTTATATCGTAATCCCCAACATGACAACCTAGCCTTAGACTCGAGAATCCGTCAAGTATCCACCTAGGAGAAAGTCACTTCCCTAGCCCTTTTAACTATTTAGACAACCCTTCAAGTATCTTACTCTTAGCCTAACTTAGCTTAATTTAGCATCTTATTAGTATAAATTTAGAAGTAATATCAAAACGAACAATGATTAGAAGTGCAATTAAGAGCAATTACGCATCTCTAATTTAGATAGAAACTCAATTCCCATTTCTAGCTCCCTGTGGAAATCGATCCCGACCTTCTCGGGTAAAAGCTGTTTCGACCACTCTCGCTACTTTGTAGTAGTGCAGGGTTGGCACCGATCAGCGAGCTCTGGGGATTTAAGTGACTTCCGCAGAAGCGTCACTTTTACTAAAGATGCAGAGCCCACAGGATCAGAGTATTAGCCGCAGGTGCGGAAAAGCTTGGGTAGAACCTATAAATAGAAGACTTCGAGATTTTCACCATTTTTATCATTTTTGAGCTCGGATTTTGGGGATTTTGAGAGGAGTTTCGAAGGAATCACTAAGGTAAGTCCCTTGTGCATATTTATCTTCAATAATGGTGTTTCCCCATTGATTTTACACCTAGTTAGTGAGATTTTGAAGTGAAATTTGGGAGTTTAGGGCTTGAGAATTGGAGAGTGAATTTTGGGGATTTAGATGACCAAATGGTGTCGGATTTTGATAAATTTGGTATGGTTAGACTCGTGAGTGAATGGGTTTTCAGGTTTTGTTACTTTTTTGGATTTTGAGATGTGGGCCTAGGGGCCGGTTTGAGCCGATTTTGGATTTGGCTCTAATTTAGTAGTTTTTTTGTGGAATTGATCCCTTTAACCTATATTAATTGTATTGTACTACTTGTGGCTAGATTCGGGACATTTAGAGGTCGACTCGCGAGTGTGAGCACGTGATTTTTGTCTTACGCGACAATCGCTCCAAAAGAAATAAAAAATAATAACAAATGGTCCTGTTGTACAATTTTTGGATTTTATGTGACACCTTGTTAATTGTTTATGATGTTTGCCCATTGCTATTCTATTAAAATAAAATACAAAAAATGTGTGTGTCAGGCATAATTTGAACCGTAATTCGGTTGTTAAATAGAAAATCATAAAATACGCATTTTTATCCTGATTTGTTGTTTTGTTTAATCTTACCTACTTTTAACATTTTTTATATGTGTGTGATAAAAACATTAAACGTTAATTAATGGTTTTAATTTTATTTAATTAGGTTGTGTGTTTTTAGAAAATTAGAAATAAAGAAAAAAGGCTAAAATTTGTTGAAGTTGGGCTGATCCCCATTTCAAATTTAGGGCCCAAATGAGCAGCCCAAGTTACCAGTCCGAACAGCCCACCCCCAGGCCACAAAACGACGTAGTTTGACACCAAAACTACGTCGTTTCAATACAAATCCATCTCAACCATTCAAACCAAACTGATCCAACGGCCAAGATCCTACACCTCGTACCCACTAATAGACCCGACCCGTCTCACCCGGACCGACCCAACCCCTTTTAGTCTAAAACGACACCGTTCCCCTTTAACTGAAGGATCCTGGCCCTCCATATCGCCTCATCCAATGGTTGAAATCCGTTCATCCATTCCATATATAAGTTCCCACTCGTACCCTGCCCCCCATCCAATACCCCAGCCTTCATCGTCTTCACAAGAACCCCAAACCCTAGAGCCGCCTCTGTACACCTTCACCATGAAAGCCGGCGGCATGAACGCCGGTGGCCTTCACCTTAACACCATAGGACCATCTCACCCCCCTAAACATGGACCAGTTGACCGTTTAGTTCGAATCATCCTCCAGGTCCTCGAATCTTCATTTGAAGATTCGAGCAAAACTCGATCTACGCCGATCTGCCCTAGATTCATACCAGACAATCCCCGGACCCCCCCTCGTGTATCTAACCATGGAAGCCCAAGTTCCAAATCTACCTTCCACAAAACCTAAAAAAACCCCAAGCCCTGTCCGTGCCTGTTAAGCCAAGAGGTTAGGGGTCTAATGGACCTTAATCGAAGTATTTCTCATCTGTGAAACCCTTCGATTAAAGTCCGTTCAACCTTAAAAAGGGTCTGTTCAAACACAAGCTGATTTTCTGTTCCTTCTTTCAAAGTTTTTAAGGTAAGTTTGTTTTCTCTTTGTTATTCAGTACGTGTGTGGTTTAGAGGTCTGTGCATATTTTGTGTAATTTGTCTCTGAATTTCTTTTATCAACTGTCAATTGCCCCCTTTTGCCCGGACTCCTGTATTCAGTCAAGTCTTTCTTCATAATGTGTGTGTGTAAACTGTATGTTCAATTGAATTCGTAATTGGTCATTCAATTAGCTCCCAAGGTCATTTCTGTATTAACATTGCAATCTGAACCCCTTGTGTGATACTATTTAAATGTCTGATTTTGGCTACGATTGTACATGTTATGATTAATATAGTCGAGTCGACATGTGTCGTCAATTAGTTTTAACTGCCTGAACAATAACAAATCGATTTGCTTCTGGACACATTTGCTTAAATCAATAAGGAACTTAGTTTGTTCACTTATAGTTGTTATTTTGAATCAGAAATGTAAAAGGATTGTTTTGTTTAATTACAGCTCTGAATTGGAGGACATGTGCACTTGTGCACAACATGTGCACTTATGCACCACATGTGCATTGCGCACAACCTGTGTCCTGCATAAAGGCTTTTATTTAGTTTAAAGTAATTTGACAGCACATGCTGTCAGATTACATTTTGCTGCCCATATTCTGCTTTAAGTGTCAGAAATAATAAACCTTACTCAAAAGTAAGTTTGCCAGGGAATGTCATGGGGTTTGTTTTTATTTAAATGGTAAGTGGAAACTGAAAAGAAAGATAGCACATGGGAGGGGTGTTCTGATTGTCTAACAGGCTGTTAAAGGGCTGATTTTAGGTTGATAAAAGGGAACTGCCATCAGTTTAAAAAGGAGACAGATTTTGGATATATAGACACACACAGACAGACAGAGGGGGGAAATATAGAAAACTTAGGTTGAACATTGAGAATTGAGTTCTGAAAACAGAAAACTGGAAAAGATTTCTTTTGATAACTCAAGTATAATTTCAAAAACTGAAGATTGACATTGGATTTTGAAAGGAGATAGGGAGAGGGATATCATAAAAATCAGAAACTGCTTTCTTCTTGCTGTTTGTTTGATTCTTAGTTTGTTCAAACTGTTCAAATCAGTTCTGTCTTCTTTCAAGTATCGGCTAAGTCTATGGTTTGGATTTGTATTGTTTGTTTCTCCTGGAATTGAGTTGCCTGGATCCCTGATTCCATACTACTGAGAATTTGCTTCATTCTGCCATTTCTCCATCGGCTCTAGTTGCCTCTTGCACTGGGATTTTGTTCTATTTGTACCTGCTGTTACTGCTGTTGTTTGGTATTGCTTCTATTGCTCTACTGACCCCTTGCTTCTTCTGTTGTATCCAACATCCAGGTACATACTAAGACTTTCCATCTGATGTAACAATGAAGGCATGAAAAATAAAAGATATTGAAGAAGTTTAAGTATATGTTGTAATACTCCTAGAATAAGTAATGGGTTTTGTATAATTGATTAGTTTACAACGCAATAGCATGAAAGGATATGTTAACTAACGCATGATTGAATTCTAGTCCTTTTTTTGTTTTGTGGTTGTTTGTTAATACAGGGTATGTATACCCCAACCTTATGAAATTTTTTTTTCTGTTTTATTTTTCCTTTTACCAGGTCATGTTAGGCAGTACATAGGGTCACTTTCGAATCCCATTAGTAACAATGTCTAGTAGTTGATTCCTCTGATCTAGTCTAATTAAGTTTAGTTAAATTCAGCTCAAGAAATGTTAAGAATAAGCGTAGCATTTCGTCAATTTCATATGCATTTTTATCAGAGTAAAAGTATGTTCCATGAGATACAATGTTCTTCGCCTCGTAATTAGATAATCAATAAAAGGATAGGATTAGCTAAACATGCAATTTAATCAGCATACATTGTTCTTTCTTTCATTTTAGGGACAAACATGATAGAAATGTAGTCACTTTAGGATATCCCTTCTAAAATAGAGACGAGCCTCGCCAAATAAAAATATAATTGCGAGGCCCTCAATAACTAACCATAATAAACATTTAGAATTTAGGACAGGCCGTTTAGTGAATCTCATGGCCTTCTCCAAAAAATAATAACGCGTTAGACTCTTTAGGCGCGACTTAATTAAATTATATTCTTAAATTCGGGTGCACATTGATGTGACCCAAATCCAAATCTCAACGGAGTCAAAATGTGTTGACGATCACGGGTGCATTGATTGTGACGTGGTTCGAGATGCATTTTCACGACGTTGCAATTCTATAAAAAAAATGACAATAATAAAAGCGGTTTAAACTTAATAAAAGCACATAAGTCATAACATGTATTTAAATCAGATATTCAGCCATTATAACAATTTAAGCGACCGTGCTAGAACCACGGAATTCGAGGGTGCCTAACACCTTCCCTCGGGTCAACAGAATTCCTTACTTAGAATTTTTGGTTCGCAGACTTCATTTGGAAAAGTCGAAAATTTCCTCGATTTGGGATTCAAGATAAACCGGTGACTTGGGACACCAAAAGCCAAACCTTTCCCAAGTGGCGACTCTGAATTAAATAAATAATCCCATTTCGAATATTGTCACTTAAATTGGAAAAACTCCCTCGCGCATTCGGGGGCGGGCGCGCAAAAAGGAGGTGTGACAGCTCTGGCGACTCTGCTGGGGAGAAGACCCAGAACCACTGGTTCAGGGTTCAAGAATTCGAGCTTAGAATAATTGTTATATTTGGCTTTATTATCTGATATTTATTACATGTTTTTGCATAACGTGCTAAATGTTGTCTTTTACCGCTTTGATATTATCTGAACTGTATATAAACTGTGCCGAAACCCTTCGCTTCTTACCTCCGGGGAGAAGCTCGCTGGTCGAGACTCCCTATTCTGTTAGTGTCAATACCTGAAATAAGAAAGAGGTTGGACAAGTTACAAAGCCGGACGATCTCGCGGGTCCCCGGTACGTAGCCCCCTCCTCGACTCGAGTTGTCCGCTCGGGTACACAGTCTAGAACAAATACCCAGGGTATAAACCTAGAATAACGAAACTTCATGTCGGATCCCTAGTAGGAACGTTTATTTGCATCATGTTGCATTTGACTTAGGGGGCTCAACACAGGGGTTGGGTCCGTCTAGGACAGGCGACCTGAAATGAAAAGACCACCCTGCTGCATCCTATTTGTTTTGCGCATTTATTTGCTTCGGTTCTGCATGCTGACCGGTTTCTAAAAAAAAAAAAGAAGAAAAATAGCAGCGTAGGGAGATAATTACTTATTTTGGAAAAATAAAACCAATGTCCAAGTAGTGTCGAAACCTCGCCGGAATTTTTCTAAAAAAAAAACAGAATAAAACCAAAAGTTGTCTTTTAGTTTGATTTATTAAAAAAAAACATATAAAATTTTTCTTTTCTTTTTTTTTTAAAAAAGGGGTATTTATTTAAAAGTAAATTTTTTTTTTTTGGAAATTCATCATTCAAAAAATATGTTGTTTCTCTCGTAGTATCTCTTTTATAAATTCAGACTAATAGTCTAAATACTTCCTAAAAAAAATTTTTTTTCTTTAGTCTTTATCTCTTTTCGAAAGAAAATAATAAAAAAATATTCTTGTTTTCTGGGTTTAATTGATTTTCTCTATTCATGATGGGCCGAACTACGCCGGTTTGATTCTTACCGGATTTGAGATACGTAGGCAACCCTCGTCGGGTTCAACCCCATTTTTGCTAAAATAGCCAAAATCAATAAATAAATAAAAAGAAAAAAAAGACGTGTCAAATTTTAAAAGAGTCATAAATAAGTCAGGTGATGCTGTTTTGTCATAAATAACCGAATGTTCCCGAAAGGACGCCGGAAGGCTGACTTTGCATAAACGACCACCTTTGAGTCATTTTTCAAGGTTTGATCCAGTTGACCCACACAGCCTTAAAATCTTCGTCATCGAGGCGTTGAAAGGCCGGGTTGGCAATATTTGAGTTTTCTAATTTGAAAAACTATAAAAAAGTCATAAATAAGTCAGGTGATGCGGTTTGTCATAAACAGCCGAATGTTCCCGAAAGGGACGCCGTAAGGCTGACTTTGCATAAACAGCCACCTTTGGGTCTTGTTTAGTATTTTTGTCCAGTTGACCCACACAGCCTTAAAATCTTCGTCCCCAAAGTGCTTAAAGGCCGTGTTCAAAACTTGATCCCCTTTGTAAAATATTTTTGAGTCAAGTCATTTTGTTAAAATCACCTTAATAAATGTGCAGGATGAGCACGATGCAAAATGAACATTTTTCAATAATGACCAAAATCCCTGTCAAGTTACGGCTATGGTGGAATGATCTAGGTGTTGAAGGACAAAATGAGGTTAAGAAATATCTGAAAGGTCTCGTGGGTTTGTTGGAAATCCAGCCTCGGGGAGATATCATAAGAGCTTTAGTCACTTACTGGGACCCGACGCACAATGTTTTCCATTTCTCTGATTTTGAACTCACCCCGACTTTGGAAGAAATGGCTGGGTACATCGGAAATGCTGAACTTCCGTTGAGGCAAAAATACTTGGTTGCCCCAAGAGCTGTCACGGTACATCGGTTCCTAGATTCACTGAAGATACCCAGAACGGTCCACGACCCGGATCTGGCTGCCGGTTTTTGTACTCCATGCTTCATATATGATAAGTACGGTCATGAGTGAGGATTCAATAATCCAATCAACAAACTGTGCAGCAAAGGTATTCGTCAGAAGTGGGACAAACACAGACGGGTAGCCTTCATGATGATGTTCCTGGGCCTTCTGGTATTTCCAAGGAAAGACGGAAACATTGATTTGAAGATATCCGGGGTCGTCAGCACTTTACTCACGCAAAGTGACAGTACTCTCGCACCTATGGTGGTATCTGACATCTTTCGAGCTCTTACAGCTTGTAAATCTGGGGAAAATTTCTTCGAAGGTTGTAACTTGCTCCTACAGATATGGATGACCGAGCACCTCTGCCATCATTCCGAGATTTTGAGCCATGGTTCCCCGGAAAAGACTTGCATAGAAGAATCTTACACGAGAACCAAAGGGATCAGTTTGCCCAAAGGAGTCCTGGCATGGACCTCGTTCTTTCAAGCTCTTACTGCCAGCCAAATACAATGGACGCTAGGATGGTTGCCTGTTGATGAGATCCTATATATGTCGGCAGCTAAAACTTATTTCTTACTGATGGGGCTTAAGAGCATTCAACCTTACGCACCCTGCCGAGTTTTGAGACAGTTCGGAAGATGCTAGACAGTACCTCATGAGGAAGATCTTAGCACTCAAGCAGTTGAGATAAGTCCTAACGAACAATTCCCAGAAGCGAAGATTCGCCAAATCTGGAGTGAGTGTCAATATTTGAAATCAGATACTTGCGTGCGGGATCGAGCCAAAGGAGAGACGGCGCCAGGTTACCTTGCATGGTATAGAAGGGAATTTGAGCATGAAAGGCCGGCTAAGAGACCCCACATCCGGAATTTCACCGAATCATCGCAAAGGCAGTGGGATTGGTTAGCAAAGGAAAGAGGCTATTGCGCCGAAATCAGCAGGTTAAAGCAACAAGTGGAAGGCTTGAAATATGAGCACAACGTGCAAGTTGCTACCAATCTGGGAGAGCGGAACAGGTTAATTCAGGAAAACGAAATGCTCAGAGCCCAAATCAAACAGATAAGGGTGGATGCGGATAAACAGCCAAGGCGTCGATCGGACGAGAAGATGATAAAAAGGCTAAAAAGTGAAATCAGGGAATGGCAAGATGGTTTGGAGAAATCTGAAAATGTCATAGCATAGCTCAGGGCACAATGGGATACAAGAGCAGATAAGCATCGCCGACACTTGAATCAATTGGAAGGCGATCACGAGAAAACTGTTGCTAAAATAAAGAGAGAGATGGCTACACTTGAGATCAAAGCAGCTAATCAGGCCCAGGATTTCCAAATTGAGAGCAGATACTGGTACGATTCGTTGGCCCAGATGAAGTTAGAAGTACAACAACTAAAACAACAGCATATACAGGATGCTCAGGTGTTCAAGATGTGTAGCGATCAGATAAAACGCCTACTCATAGAGAAGAAGCAAACCAGAGATAGGATCAAGGCAATTGCACATGCCATCACCCGACGATGCCTACGATGTGAGAACATGACCAGCGTTACCGTCCTCTCGGCAGTAATGAGCTATGTCAAGCAGACCATGCATGAGCTGGAGCAACTTGAGAAGGATCTCACACCTAGGACCGCGGCGAGGCCGAACGATGCCCCGCGGACACAAATTGTCAAAACCATAATGTACTCAAAAGTCGAGTATGTATCTTAGCATCTGTTGCTTGTTTTTCCCATCAGTTTGTTTAGTCTAGGATGAGTCTAGGTTTTTAAAGTTTGCTCTTTCTTTTGCAAAATGTAGTTTTGTAATAGACTGTTTCGACAATAAAAGGTGTGTTTCTTTCATTTGTGTTTCGAACTACGTAATGATCTGATTCACGTAGGCATCGTGATACGTAGGCAATCCTCATCGGATCCGGTCGCATTTTTACCGCAAAATAAAAACATAAAAGAAAAAAAAAGAAAATAATAAGAAAAGGGAAGCCTAAAAAAGGAATGCCGGAATGACGCATGCTTTCGTCGCAACCATGTAGAATTCACTTAACTGTATAGGTGCATCATGCTCAACGTGAGGTTGCCTATCTGTTATCTTGTTTCAAATTAACCGTGCGTTTGTCGTTGAGTACTCCAGGGTTTTTGAAAAGACGGTTGGTTTGGTGAAAGTCTGGCCTCGCACTCATACTTCACGAGGTCAAGAAGAAGTGTTCAACTACCTGTTGTTAGGACCAGAAGCAGTACTCACACTTACTTCACCAGGTCAAAAGGAAGTGTGGAAATGTCTTCAGAAATTCCATTGCAAACAATCCCTGTTTCCGAGGAGAGCTCGATCTCAGCCGTCCTCACACCTGAATCCGCAACTGCGGAGGAAAATAGAATCCTACGGCTCCGCATGTTGGAAATGCTGGACGACTGGAATAATGGGAAAGAGCCGCCAAGTGTCGTCCCCGGGTTCCCTGAATTATTCTCCAGGTCAAGTGGGACTTCTAATGTCCCCATAAATTATCCTGCTACCCCATTCGGGTACCCAGCCACCTCAGCCTTCTCTGCTGGATCGCCTTCTGAGCCTCATCCCCGAATGTCAGCCACCGATGCAAGCATGAACATCTTTACTGCATCACCTTGCCCGATTACGGCACAGCCTGCCACGTACAAGCCAAGCTTTGACTCATCCTCTTTTACATTCCAAGCACCATCGTTCTCAATGGAACCAACTAGGGTCGCTACCAGCACTAATCCTCTACCGCCTCAGTGCGAGCTTGCACCCGGGCAGGATCAGAACCACAGAATTGCAGAACAAAATGAGATTGCCAAGAGAATGAGAAGCCTTGAACAAAGTTTGAAGAATATGCAAGGATTGAGCGGACAGAAGAGCGTCTCTTACGCCGACCTATGCATGTTCCCTCACGTGCACCTGCCAGCGGGTTTCAAGACCCCAAAGTTCGAGAAATACGATGGGCACGGTGACCCCATTGCGCATCTTAAGAAATACTGCAACCAATTGCGGGGAGCCGGCGGAAAAGAAGAACTGCTAATGGCATATTTTGGGGAAAGTCTAGTAGGGATAGCCTCAGAATGGTATATGGACCAAGAAATGTCCCGATGGCATATATGGGATGATCTCGCCAGAGATTTTGTGAAACAATTCCAGTATAACATCGACATTGCGCCAGACCGAAATTCTCTGTCGAATTTGAAGAAGAAACCGTCAGAAAGCTTCAGAGAATATGCTATTAAGTGGCGCGAACAGGCGTCAAGAGTGAAGCCTCCCATGGATGAAGTGGAAATGGTCACTACCTTTCTCCAGGCCCAAGAGTCTGACTATTTCCAAAACATGATGTCAGCCATGGGTAAGCCATTCGCGGAAGCGATCAAGATTGGAGAGATGGTGGAAAATGGTCTGAAAACAGGTAGGATTCTGAGTCAAGCAGCCATAAGGGTGACCTCCCAGGCCGTCCAAAGCGGGTCCGGAGGAATGACAAGAGGGAAGAAGAAAGAAGAAACGACTATGGCAGCCTCGGAAGCAAGGGAGTATCGTCATCCCAGGCCCCGTTTTCCGGAAAGAACCCCACAACACTACTACCCCCACTCAAATTTGGCATATGCTCATCAACATTATATGGTCATGAATGCCCAGCCTTATGCCCATCCACCACAACAAGCCAACTGAGGCCCAGCTCCACCTCCCAGAAATCAGCCTCCTTACCGCAACCACTATAACCCACAACCCCCGCAGAATAACTTCCGCCCTCAAGAGCCACCCCGAAGGCGGACTTTCACGCCCATCGGTGAACCATACTCAACTTTGTTCCCGAAGCTAGTCCAGTTGGGTTTCTTGCAACCAATCCCTCAAACAAGGCAAAACCCGACGTCACCTTCTTACAAAGCTGGAGTCAGATGCGCCTATCATTCAGGGGCCGAGGGACATGATACAAATGACTGCTGGTCGTTGACAAGAGTGGTCGAAAATTTGATAGAGCAAGGGAAAATTGTGCTAAGGGACGAGGAGATCCCGAATGTAACTAACAATCCATTACCTGCTCACAATAATGGGCCGCTGATCGGAATGATTTGTGAAGACAAAGAGTTCGACCCTGCTCTGAAAGCCATAATTTCCATTGTCGACACGGGGAAGAGGCCCGAAACAGACCAGAAACCAGAAAAGGGGGAGGAGGCCAAAGCTATAAAGAAAGAGCCTGAAAAGAAGGTGGAGAAGAAAGTGGCACCGGTAAAGGATGGAGTTCTTTACATACCACGAGGTCGAGCTGAGAAGACGTAGAACTTCGGAATCAAAAAGGCAAAACCTATGTACGTGCCGAAAGGGGCCTATGTGGTTCGGGGGACGATTCAACCACCTCGGCTGAATGAGCCAGTGGTTATCGGACGCGTGCCACAAAAGCCAATGACCAACCCGTCCACAGTGCCGTGGAATTATCAAAAGACTTTGGTAATGTACAAAGGTAAAGAGGTCATGAGAGAACTTCCAGAAAATACTTTCATTGGAAGGTATTCAAATACCCAAGAACTGAACAACGCGACACAAAGGCGCTTCCCGCCAAAGAAGCCCGTAAGTGTTGAAGAAGCGGAAGTGTTCTTCCAACAAATGAAAATGCCGGATTACGAAGTGATAGATCAACTGCGCAAGTACCCCGAGCAAGTGTCCATGCTGTCATTGTTAATGAGGTCGACCGAGCATCAAAAGATCTTACTAAAGACCCTGAATGAAGCATATGTGCCAATTGAAACCTCGGTAGAACAATTAGAGCGGATGACAGAAAGATTCTTCGCCGTCAACCAAATCTCTTTCAGCAAGAACGATCTACCCCCGGAAGGAGCGGCACACAACAAGGCTTTGCATCTAACAGTTAAATGCGAAGACTATTATGTCAAGCGGGTAATGTTGGATGGGGGCTCAGGCGTTGACATTTGCCCGCTCTCCATGCTACAAAGAATGGAAATTGGGACCGGAAGAATCCGACCCAACAATGTCTGCGTAAGGGCTTTCGACGGCATCAAGAGAGATACCATGGGAGAAATAGACCTGTTGTTGGTCATAGGACCAGTCGAATTTCGAGTAACCTTCCAGGTGCTCGACATGGATACATCCTACAATTTTCTCCTTGGCAGACCTTGGATCCATGCGGCAAGAGCCGTGCCTTCCACTCTTTACCAGATGGTGAAGTTCGAGTACGAAGACCGAGAGATCGTGGTCCATGGGGAAGATGAGCATGCTATTTATCGGGACCCATCCATCCCATATCTGGAACCGAGAGAAGGGAGCGAACATACGGTCTATCAAGCTTTTGAGATTGTACTGGCAGAGCAGCACGAGCAGGGAATACCCTGCCCCCAGCCTTTCTTGTCTAACGCCTCGGTTATGGTGGCCAAAGAGATGATCTGGCACGGATTTAGGCCAGGAAAGGGGCTTGGACGAACCCTTCAGGGAATAACAGAACCCATTACCTTGCCAGTCACCAAGAAACCTTTTGGACTAGGTTTCAAACCTACTCCAGCAGATGAAGAGTGGGCAAAGAAAAGGAAAAATGAGGGTTGGAAGTTACCTCGACCACTGCCGGATTTATATGCAACTTTCATCAGGCCAAGGTACGCCGAAGAAGAAGATGATGAGGTCTTCACAGTTGAGTAAATCGAGGAGATATGTGGGGCGATGAGAGAGATGCTCTACGAGATCCACATGGTTCAACCAGGTGAAGGCACAAGCACTGCTGAGATGATGTACGTGGGGCCGAACGCCAAACTTCAAAACTGGGAGGCCACGCCATTCCCGACTAGACGGAAGTCCGGGTAGACCTGTCCTGCCACCTTTCCTGTGTCACAAGTTATCTCCAGGACATAACTTGAACGTTTTCTTCCTTTCCATTGTTGTTTTGAATTCCTAAGTTGTAAACATTGTTGTCTTCCAACTTTCCAAAGAAAATAAAAAAAAATCATCATTGCTTTCCCATTCTTTCTTTTGTTCTGATTTTTGTCATTTTTCCTTTTATCTTTCTTTTCAGTTATAATAATGCGGCTTTAAATATGACATGCTTGCGGACTTCACGCCCAGATCACAACGAGCTATTTAACTGCGAATTAATGAACCCAGAACCAGAATATGATGCGGAAGAAGCTTTTAGGGAAATAAACCGAGAGTTGGAATATTTTGAGAATAAACCTAAGCCAAATCTGAATGACACCGAACCGGTTAATTTAGGAACTCCTGAAGAAATCTGGGAGACCAAAATAAGCATTCACACGGACAAGAAAATGCGAGAGGCGATAATTCAACTTCTTTTTGAATTTAAAGACGTGTTTGCTTGGTCATATGATGACATGCCGGGTCTAGGTGTTGATCTAGTGGTTCATAAATTGCCGATTCATCCCGATTGTCCTCCAGTTCAACAAAAGCAACGAAAGTTCAAAACTGAGGTCAGCGACAAGATTAAAGAGGAGATCACTAAACAACTGAAAACGGGAGTGATTCGGGTAGTCCAATATACAACATGGTTGGCGAATGTGGTTCCGGTACCGAAAAAGGACGGGAAGACTCGGGTATGCGTAGATTACCGAGATTTGAATAGAGCAAGCCCCAAAGATAATTTCCCACTTCCCAACATCCACATCCTCGTTGATAATTGCGCCAAACACGAGATACAGTCTTTCGTAGATTGTTACGCTGGGTATCATCAGGTACTGATGGATGAAGAGGATGCCGAGAAAACTGCCTTCACCACGCCTTGGGGCACCTACTGTTATCGGGTCATGCCATTTGGTTTGAAGAATGCTGGGGCTACTTACATGAGGGCCATGACTGCCATTTTTCATGACATGATGCATCAGGAAATAGAGGTGTACGTGGACGACGTGATAGTCAAGTCCAGGACGCAGGATAATCACATCCAAGACTTGAGGAAATTCTTCGAGAGACTAAGGAAGTATGACTTGAAGCTAAACCCAGCCAAGTGTGCTTTCGGAGTTCCGTCGGGCAAACTTTTGGGCTTCATCGTAAGCAGGAGAGGTATCGAGCTAGATCCAACTAAGATAAAATCCATCAGAGATCTGCCTCCCCCGAGAACAAAGAAAGACGTGATGAGTCTGTTGGGCAGGTTGAACTACATCAGTCGGTTTATTGCCCAGCTGACAAGCACGTGTGAGCCCATATTCAAGCTGTTAAGGAAAGATGCGGCGATTAAATGGACAACTGAGTGTCAAGAAGCCTTTGATAAAGTCAAAGAATACCTTTCGAATCCCCCAGTCTTGGTCCCTCCAGAACCAGGGAGGCCACTTTTCTTGTATCTGACAGTCTTGGAGAACTCTTTCGGTTGCGTCCTCGGGCAACACGACATAACCAGAAAAAAAGAGCAAGCAATCTACTACTTGAGCAAAAAATTCACCGGCTACGAGGCCAAATACACACTGTTGGAAAGGACATGTTGCGCTCTCATGTGGGTTGCTCAAAAGCTGAGACATTATCTCCAAGCCCACACTACGTTCCTCATAAGCAGGTTGGATCCTTTAAAGTATATATTTCAGAAACCGATGCCTACTGGAAGACTGGCCAAGTGGCAAATCTTGCTTACTGAATTCGACATAGTCTATGTCACTCGCACGGAAATGAAAGCCCAGGCGCTAGCAGATCATTTGGCCAAAAATCCGGTCGATGAGGAATACCAGCCATTGAGTACCTACTTTCTAGATGAAGAGGTAAATACTGTAGAAGTAGTCTCAGAGGACGCTCATGTTTGGAAGATGTTCTTTGATGGGGCCGTGAATGCCAAAGGTGTAGGGATTGGGGCAATTTTGATCTCGCCTTCTGGTCAGCATTATCCCGCCACAGCTAGACTTCGTTTCTTTTGCACGAATAATACAGCTGAGTATGAAGCCTGCATCATGGGCATGCATATGGCAATCGATCAGGATGTCGAAGACTTACTGATTATGGGAGATTCTGACTTGATTATCCGGCAAGCCCAAGGCGAATGGGAAACTCGGGATGTCAAACTTATCCCTTACCGACAACATGTGGAGGACCTCGGCAAGCGCTTTACATCAATAGAGTTCAGGTATATCCCGAGGTGTCACAATGAACTGGCAGACGCACTCGCTACTCTGGCTTCAATGCTACCCTACCCGGGCAACGCCCACGTCGATCCTTTGGAAATCCAAATCAGGGAAAGACACGGTTACTGCAATGTAATCGAGGAGGGATCAAATACGCAGCCTTGGTACCATGACATCAAGAGGTTCTTGAAAACGCAAGAATACCCCGAGCATGCTACTGGAGATCAAAAGAGGACCGTTAGGCGACATGCAAGTGGTTTCTTTCTGAGCGGTGAATTGTTGTACAAGAGAACCCCGGACCTCAACCTATTAAGATGTGTCGACGCCGAGGAGGCGAGGAAGATCATGCACGAAGTACACGTAGGTGTGTGTGGACCTCACATGAACGGGTATGTCTTAGCAAAGAAAATCCTTCGAGCAGGTTATTACTGGATAACCATGGAAAAGGATTGCTTTAGCTTCGTTCGGAAGTGTCATCAGTGTCAGGTGCACGGTGATCTGATTCATGCTCCTCCCACAGAACTACATCCCATGTCTGCGCCTTGGCCAATTGTCGCCTGGGGCATGGACGTCATTGGACCAATCGAACCAAAGGCTTCGAATGGACACAGGTTTATACTGGTTGCCATAGACTACTTCACAAAATGGGTAGAGGCTGTCACTCTCAAGTCGGTCACTAAAAAAGCTGTAGTGGATTTTGTACACTCAAATCTTATCTGTCGTTTCGGTATTCTTGCGACTATCATTACAGATAACGCAGCAAACTTGAACAGTCACTTGATGGGAGATGTATGCGAGCAATTCAAAATAACGCATAGGAATTCTACTCCTTATCGGCCGAAGGCCAATGGCGCTGTAGAAGCGGCGAACAAAAACATCAAGAAGATTTTGAGGAAAACGATCCAGAATTCACGACAGTGGCATGAGCAGTTACCATTTGCATTATTGGGGTATCGCACTACGGTATGCACGTCAGTAGGAGCAACTCCTTATCTTTTGGTTTATGGGACCGAGGATGTGATACCAGCGGAAGTAGAAATCCCTTCGCTTCAAACCATTGTTGAAGCAGAAATCGAGGACAGCGAATGGGTTAAGACTCGATTGGAGCAGTTGACTTTGATTGATGAGAAACGAATGGCCGCGGTTTGTCACGGACAGTTGTACCAATGAAGAATGGCCCGTGCTTACAACAAGAAAGTCAGACCTAGGAACTTCGAAGTAGGTCAACTGGTACTGAGGCGCATTCTGCCCCATCACCAGGAAGCAAAAGGGAAATTTGCTCCAAACTGGAAGGGCCCATACATCATCAGGAAGATATTGCCAAGAGGAGCATTGTACCTAGGTGACATTGAAGGAAATGATCCCGAAACAGCAGTGAATGCGGACGCAGTAAAACGATACTATGTCTGAGTGATGCCCCAGCGATCCCGACACATTTGAAATGCTGAAAGTTTTATTCCCACTATCAACTCTCTCTACAAGCCTTTGAGTCTGTTACAAAAAAAAAGCAAAACAAAACAAAAACAAACAAAACAAAACATTGATTGAGGCCTGAACTACGTTTGACTTGATTCCGAAAGGATACGTAGGCAGCCTCTCCCTGAGGTTCAGTCACACCAACAATAAAATCCCATTCGCCCTGAAATTGAAACCGGGGCACGTCGAGCAGTTTAGAAGTTAGTATCATCCACCTCTCTTTACCAAGCACAAGCCTTCAAATCAATTACCAAAGATAGTGGGGAACCAATAAGCGTCACAAATGGAGACCGGCACACTCTGAATTGAGAGAGATAAAATGAGAGAGTCTCGTCGGTGAAAACCTTCGGGCACCACGAGGCGACGGGAGTAGAGAAACAAAAATGAGAGAGCTTATTTAGTAAACTCACAAAGAGTGCTATCAAGCGATGACAGGAAGAGAAATGAGAGAGGTCAGCCAGCGAAAACCCGCAAAGGGCGTTGTTGGCCGAAAAGAATGACTCCACCCCAAAGAGGTCTCGGCAAAGTTCCACCGGTTTGGAATCACAGATCCGTTCTGGTTCAGGGAAACGCAAGTTTCATGGAAGGTCAGGCGTCCAGTCCAAAGAGCATGTCATGTCATTTAAAGCCAGCGTTATCTTCCTCAGATAAGTCTTTCTCGTCCCGAAAGGGACACTCCCTTCCTAAAATTTGTTTTCTCCTTTCTTTGTTTCTCTTCGAATCCCTTTTTATGTTTTAACCCCAAGTTCAGGATACACCAGAGAGGGCAGGTGGCATGTTTGTTTTCACGGAATTCCGTTTCATGAAGGAAAACACCCCGTTTCGTTGGTACGTCTGTCCAAACTTGATAAATCATGATGTTTGATGGCGTTCGCAGTAAAGAGGAAAAAGAGAAATTTCCCCCAGCAAGTCCGCCTTCAGACGAATCCCCACAGAGTCTCTCCTTGTACAATCCCCCACAAAGTCTCCCCAATATATATTAAAAAAAAATCCCCGTTGGAATTTCCCCAACACATCCCCAGCGAGTCCCTTTGTAAAAATTCCCCAACAAGCTTACCCCAACCAAGCCTAGAAAGCCCGCTTCGAAACAATTACCCAGCATGCCCCATTGTACAAAAATCCACACAAAGAATCCACTTTGTAAATATTCCACCACAAAGCTTCCTTTTGTACAAATCCCCACAGAATACCTCCAATAAAATCCCCGTTGAGAACCTCCAAGCAAAACGGGACAAAATGAGAGAAAAGAAAAAGAGACTTACGAGGCAAATCATCACGGAATCTGGAAATACAAGCCTAAGCAGTCTAAAGGGTTTCGACATTTGAATCAAATCAATGGCGGGACTTCGCAACAGAAATGAAGACGCAACAAAGCAACCGGGAACGATCAAGGTCACCGAACCGACCGTCATTTTCGAACTAACAATTGTTCTTTGTCTGAAAAGTTGAAACAGGGATAATCCAAGACAATCGTGCAAGAAGCAGGTGTCACCCGAAGAAGAAGGTACATGGGTACAAGAAAATTTTGGCAATAAGGAATTCACTCGAAAGGTAAGTTCCACGAAACTCCCTTTTATCTTTTACTAAAACAAGAAAATTCAAAAAAAGAGGTCAGTTGTTGTTCTCGAATTTTGTCCCCAGCTAGTCAGCATTAGGGTTTTAAACCCTAAACTGAATTTTTCCTTTAGTCAGCATTAGGATTTTAAACCCTAAACTGAACTTTTTCCATTCAGCCAGCATTAGGGTTTTAAACCCTAAACTGAGATTTTCCATGCAATCAGCATTAGGGTTTTAAACCCTAAACTGAATTTTTCCTTTAGTCAGCATTAGGGTTTTAAACCCTAAATTGAATTTTTCCTTTAGTCAGCATTAGGGTTTTAAACCCTAAACTGAACTTTTTTCCATTCAGCCAGCATTAGGGTTTTAAACCCTAAACTGAACTTTTTCCTTCAGCCAGCATTAGGGTTTTAAACCCTAAACTGAACTTTTTCCTTTAGTCAGCATTAGGGTTTTAAACCCTAAACTGAACTTTTTTCCATTCAGCCAGCATTAGGGTTTTAAACCCTAAATTGAGCTTTTCCATGCAATCAGTATTAGGGTTTTAAACCCTAAACTAAATTTTTCCTTTAGTCAGCATTAGGGTTGTTTTTTTAAAACCCTGAACTGAACTTTTCCCCAGTTGGTCAGTATTAGAGTTTCAACTCTAAAAACTGAACTTCTCCCCAGCTATTCGGTATTAGGGCTCCAACCCTGAACTGAGCATTTTATCTTCCTTCCTCAATTTTATGAACTTCCTGGTGAGTAATTAACAAAATTTTCCTAGTAAAACTGGGGCAGAGAATTTCGTTCGTTTGTTTGTTTTCTCCCGCAGGTCTAACCTCGAGCCACACGGATCGAAATGACCCACGAGATGAGTCTCAACTCAGAATCCAAAAAGAAAAGGACAAAAAGAAGATGTCCCGAGATATCGGAGAAAATGGAAGGCGGATCATTCCAAGATTTGATTAAGGTCCAGAACTCTGCCAGTCACGTCTCACTGAGTATCCCAGAGGTTAAACAAGCACCTACAACTCGCAAGCATCAAGATTCGGATCGAAGTCTCCAAGCAAAATCAGCTAAGACCCATGATCAAGTCGCAAAAGAATCATAGATAGGGATCTTGTAACTAGCAGTTGACATGCATATAAGTATTTAGTTTAGTTTCAATTTTTCTTTGGTTGTAATAAGGCGGTCAGTAAAGCAGGTGACAACAGCAACAGCAGTAACAGCAAGCATCGCAGTCCCATGGTAGTCCCAGCTACCAAAACTTCCCGAACTACATTGACCTGATTCCTGTTTAGCCCAGGATATGTAGGAAACCTTTGGAGCAAAGGTTCGGTCAAATCTTTCAAAAATGCTTCACACGGAGTAGTCCATAGGCAAAAATCGCTCATATCCGCTCACTTTATCTTTGCACGAAAACCCTTCGTGTTTCCGAACAAAGAGGGGCAGCTGTGAGCACGTGATTTTTGTCTTACGCGACAATCGCTCCAAAAGAAATAAAAAATAATAACAAATGGTCCTGCTGTACAATTTTTGGATTTTATGTGACACTTTGTTAATTGTTTATGATGTTTGCCCGTTGCTATTCTATTAAAATAAAATACAAAAAATGTGTGTGTCAGGCATAATTTGAACCGTAATTCGGTTGTTAAATAGAAAATCATAAAATACGCATTTTTATCCTGATTTGTTGTTTTGTTTAATCTTACCTACTTTTAACATTTTTTATATGTGTGTGATAAAAACATTAAACGTTAATTAATGGTTTTAATTTTATTTAATTAGGTTGTGTGTTTTTAGAAAATTAGAAATAAAGAAAAAAGGCTAAAATTTGTTGAAGTTGGGCTGATCCCCATTTCAAATTTAGGGCCCAAATGAGCAGCCCAAGTTACCAGTCCGAACAGCCCACCCCCAGGCCACAAAACGACGTAGTTTGACACCAAAACTACGTCGTTTCAATACCAATCCATCTCAACCATTCAAACCAAACTGATCCAACGGCCAAGATCCCACACCCCGTACCCACTAATAGACCCGACCCGTCTCACCCGGACCGACCCAACCCCTTTTAGTCTAAAACGACACTGTTCCCCTTTAACTGAAGTATCCTGGCCCTCCATATCGCCTCATCCAACGGTTGAAATCCGTTCATCCATTCCATATATAAGTTCTCACTCGTACCCTGCCCCCTATCCAATACCCCAGCCTTCATCATCTTCACAAGAACCCCAAACCCTAGAGCCGCCTATGTACACCTTCACCATGAAAGCCGGCGGCATGAACGCCGGTGGCCTTCACCTTAACACCATAGGACCATCTCACCCCCCTAAACATGGACCTGTTGACCGTTTAGTTCGAATCATCCTCCAGGTCCTCGAATCTTCATTTGAAGATTCAAGCAAAACTCGATCTACGCCGATCTGCCCTAGATTCATACCAGACAATCCCCGGACCCCCCTCGTGACCAAACCATGCTTGGTTTGGTCCGAATCTAACCATGGAAGCCCAAGTTCCAAATCTACCTTCCACAAAACCTAAAAACCCCAAGCCCGGTCCGTGCCTGTTAAGCCAAGAGGTTAGGGTCTAATGGACCTTAATCGAAGTGTTTCTCATCTGAGAAACCCTTCGATTAAAGTCCGTTCAACCTTAAAAAGGGTCTGTTCAAACACAAGCTGATTTTCTGTTCCTTCTTTCAAAGTTTTTAAGGTAAGTTTGTTTTCTCTTTGTTATTCAGTACGTGTGTGGTTTAGAGGTCTGTGCATATTTTGTGTAATTTGTCTCTGAATTTCTTTTATCAACTGTCAATTGCCCCCTTTTGCCCGGACTCCTGTATTCAGTCAAGTCTTTCTTCATAATGTGTGTGTGTAAACTGTATGTTCAATTGAATTCGTAATTGGTCATTCAATTAGCTCCCAAGGTCATTTCTGTATTAACATTGCAATCTGAACCCCTTGTGTGATACTATTTAAATGTCTGATTTTGGCTACGATTGTACATATTATGATTAATATAGTCGAGTCGACATGTGTCGTCAATTAGTTTTAACTGCCTGAACAATAACAAATCGATTTGCTTCTGGACACATTTGCTTAAATCAATAAGGAACTGAGTTTGTTCACTTATAGTTGTTATTTTGAATCAGAAATGTAAAAGGATTGTTTTGTTTAATTACAGCTCTGAATTGGAGGAAATGTGCACTTGTGCATAGCATGTGCACTTATGCACCACATGTGCATTGCGCACAACCTGTGTCCTGCATAAAGGCTTTTATTTAGTTTAAAGTAATTTGACAGCACATGCTGTCAGATTACATTCTGCTGCCCATATTCTGCTTTAAGTTTCAGAATTAATAAACCTTACTCAAAAGTAAGTTTGCCAGGGAATGTAATGGAGTTTGTTTTTATTTAAATGGTAAGTGGAAACTGAAAAGAAAGATAGCACATGGGAGGGGTGTTCTGATTGTCTAACAGGCTGTTAAAGGGCTGATTTTAGGTTGATAAAAGGGAACTGCCATCAGTTTAAAAAGGAGACAGATTTTGGATATATAGACACACACAGACAGACAGAGGGGGGAAATATAGAAAACTTAGGTTGAACATTGAGAATTGAGTTCTGAAAACAGAAAACTGGAAAAGATTTCTTTTGATAACTCAAGTATAATTTCAAAAACTGAAGATTGACATTGGATTTTGAAAGGAGATAGGGAGAGGGATATCATAAAAATCAGAAACTGCTTTCTTCTTGCTGTTTGTTTGATTCTTAGTTTGTTCAAACTGTTCAAATCAGTTCTGTCTTCTTTCAAGTATCGGCTAAGTCTATGGTTTGGATTTGTATTGTTTGTTTCTCTTGGAATTGAGTTGCCTGGATCCCTGATTCCATACTACTGGGAATTTGCTTCATTCTGCCATTTCTCCATCGGCTCTAGTTGCCTCTTGCACTGGGATTTTGTTCTATTTGTACCTGCTGTTACTGCTGCTGTTTGGTATTGCTTCTATTGCTCTACTGACCCCTTGCTTCTTCTGTTGTATCCAACATCCAGGTACATACTAAGACTTTCCATCTGATGTAACAATGAAGGCATGAAAAATAAAAGATATTGAAGAAGTTTAAGTATATGTTGTAATACTCCTAGAATAAGTAATGGGTTTTGTATAATTGATTAGTTTACAACGCAATAGCATGAAAGGATATGTTAACTAACGCCTGATTGAATTCTAGTCCTTTTTTTTTGTTTTGTGGTTGTTTGTTAATACAGGGTATGTATACCCCAACCTTATGAAATTTTTTTTTTCTGTTTTATTTTTCCTTTTACCAGGTCCCGTTAGGAAGTACATAGGGTCACTTTCGAATCCCATTAGTAACAATGTCTAGTAGCTGATTCCTCTGATCTAGTCTAATTAAGTTTAGTTAAATTCAGCTCAAGAAATGTTAAGAATAAGCGTAGCATTTCGTCAATTTCATATGCATTTTTATCAGAGTAAAAGTATGTTCCATGAGATACAATGTTCTTCGCCTCGTAATTAGATAATCAACAAAAGTATAGGATTAGCTAAACATGCAATTTAATCAGCATACATTGTTCTTTCTTTCATTTTAGGGACAAACATGATAGAAATGTAGTCACTTTAGGATATCCCTTCTAAAATAGAGACGAGCCTCGCCAAATAAAAATATAATTGCGAGGCCCTCAATAACTAACCATAATAAACATTTAGAATTCAGGACAGGCCGTTTAGTGAATCTCATGGCCTTCTCCAAAAAATAATAACGCGTTAGACTCTTTAGGCGCGACTTAATTAAATTATATTCTTAAATTCGGGTGCACATTGATGTGACCCAAATCCAAATCTCAACGGAGTCAAAATGTGTTGACGATCACGGGTGCATTGATTGTGACGTGGTTCGAGATGCATTTTCACGACGTTGCAATTCTATAAAAAAATGACAATAATAAAAGCGGTTTAAACTTAATAAAAGCACATAAGTCATAACATGTATTTAAATCAGATATTCAGCCATTATAACAATTTAAGCGACCGTGCTAGAACCACGGGATTCGAGGGTGCCTAACACCTTCCCTCGGGTCAACATAATTCCTTACTTAGAATTTTTGGTTCGCAGACTTCATTTGGAAAAGTCGAAAATTTCCTCGATTTGGGATTCAAGATAAACCGGTGACTTGGGACACCAAAAGCCAAACCTTTCCCAAGTGGCGACTCTGAATTAAATAAATAATCTCATTTCGAATATTGTCACTTAAATTGGAAAAACTCCCTCGCGCATTTAACCCTTCGGGGGCGGGCGCGCAAAAAGGAGGTGTGACAGCGAGGAAAGGGCATTTTGGAGTAGAGTTTTGCTCGGATTGAGGTAAGTAACGGCTATAAATCTGGTCATGAGGATATAAAACCCCGGACGTTGTGCTATGTGATTACTTTGGAGATGATTCACATGCTAGGTGACGAGCGTGTGGGCGTACACCGTGGGGATTGTGACTTGGTCCATCCCATGGAACCGTAAATTGGAATAACTTGTTATTAGCTATATGTTTCTCTCACTGATAGAAATTGGACTGAAATCCATGTTAGAAATCATGCTTAAGTTATATGATGTCACAGCTGGGACCCGCGGAGGTCATGTACTTGTTGAATTAGCTACTATTTGTTGTCTTGTACACAGTCACGACTTTACTTATTTATCATACCTCCATCTCTTCTTGTTCCTTGTTGATACATGTTATTATCTCTATTTGGGCTGATTTATATGATTTTCGAGAGCCCGAGGGATTAGAGAGGTCAGTGACTGAGATAGGGCCTAAGTGCCGAGCTGTGAGCTATATGTAAATGGATCGGTTTGCATGTTACAACGAGCCTGAGGGCTGTATGTATATGGATTGGGTTGCACATCGCAATGAGCCTTAGGGCTGTATCTATGTATATGGACTGGGTTGCGCGCTGCAATGAGCCTCTTGGCTATTTATATATTATGAATCGGGTTGCACGCCACAGTGATATAGCTCTTGGGCAAGAGAAGCCCCTCCGGAGTCTGTACACCTCTAGTGAGCGCAAGTACCTATTGATTGTGAGTATTGAGGGTTGAGAGCCAAGTGATTGAGCTATTGAGATAGTTGAGTGACACTAGCCCTGTGAGGCTGTAATTGACTTCATTTGCTATTGCACTTAGTTGCTATCTATCAGTGTTGTGAAATTTCTAAATGATTTTATATCCTATTTACTTGAACTTGAAACTGTATCAAACTGATTTGACTTAAATTTCCGGATTGAAAGTATGCCTATTCTTTAGTGAAATTACTAATGAGCTGTATTTGTATAGCTCGTCATTGCTTCTCAGTTCCTTATTTTTTCTCTTACTTACTGAGTTGGAAGTACTCACGTTACTCCCTGCACCTTACGTGCAGATCCAGGTGTGCCCGGTTACGGAGGACATTGAGCTCGTGCATGGTCGATTATCGGAGATTTATGAGGTAGCTTCTGGTGTTCGCAGTCCTGGTTGTCCTTCTTTACTATCTTTCCTTTCTCTATTGACATTTAGATACAAACTATTGTAAATACTGTCTTTTAGATTGAAGGTCTAGTTTCTCATGACTTGGTGTCACCCCGATGTTTGGTGGCTATCTTTTCGTATTGTATTTTGAGTTTAACTCCTATTTTATGAAAACTCTGTATGAAAAAGCTTTTGGTTATTATTTTATTTATGAAATATCTGAGTATTTTGAAAGACGGCTTACATAGTACCATCGATAGGCGCCATCACGATAGTTTAGAGGTTTGGGTCGTGACAAGTTGGTATCAGAGCCTAGGTTACATAGGTCTCACGAGTCATGAGCATGTTTAGTAGAGTCCTGTGGATTGGTACGGAGACGTTTGTACTTATCTTCGAGATGTTGCAGAACCCTTAGGAAACTTCACATTCTTGAATTCTTATCATGCAAACCTGTTGATTTTGGTAACTAAACTTTTGTTATTCTATTCTCTCACAGATGATGAGGACACGAGCTACAAGGCAGGATGGACATCCACCAGTACCACCAGTTAGGACCGCGAGAGATCGAGGTCGCGGTAGAGGCTATGGTAGGGGCAGAGGTGTAGCCCACACAGCAGCTAGGGCAGCACCTGCAGATCCACCAGTTGCCCCAATTCAGGATTAGGTCTTGGTTGTGGATGCACCAGCGGGATCAGCTCAGGCACCAATTGTGCCTATATTGATTCCAAGCTTTCAGGAGGCCTTAGCTTAGATTTTGACCGTGTGCACCAGTCTTGCTCATGCGATCTTTATTGTGACTGCCGCAGTCAATTCTCAGGATGGGGGAGGCACTTAGACTTTCGCCACCTATACACCCGAGCAGGTAATGCAAAGACTTCAGACACCGGGGGAATTACCAGTCCAGCTGGTGGCAGCTGCTCAGGCCCATGTGGTTCCTGCTATGACTGATGATGAGCAGTGGAGACTAGAGAGGTTTGGTAGACTTCAGTCTCCATCTTTCAATGAGGCAGAGCCGGAGGATGCCTAGGGCTTCTTGGACAGATGTTAGAGGATTCTCCGTACATTGGGTATTCTGGAGACTAGTTGGGTCTCGTTCACTACTTTTCAATTCACTAGAGCTGCTCTCCCCTGGTGGGATTCTTATGAGAGGCATAGGCCGATTGGTGTAGCGCCACTTACATGGCAGGAGTTCTCTATTCTCTTTTTAGAGAAGTATGTGCCGTAGTCTCGCAGAGAGGAGCTGTGTAGATAGTTTGAGCAACTGCACCAGTATGATATAACTGTGACGTAGTATGAGATGAGGTTTTCTAAGTTGGACCGTCAGGCGGTTTGGTTAGTTCCCATGGATAAGGAAAGGATCAGGAGGTTCGTTGATAGCCTCACATTTCAGCTATGGGTGCTTATGACTAGAGAAGGTGTGTGGTGCTACATTTGAGGAGGTTGTTGACATCACTAGGGAGATAGAGTCGGTTCATCGTCAATAGAGGGTTGAGAGCGAAGCCAAGAGATCTCGTGAATCAGGTAGTTTTGGCGTTGTTCCTTCCAGAGGTTAGTTCTACCACGGCAGGGGTCGCCTCTATAGGCATGCTCAAACGGATCGTCCAGTACACCATGGTGCATCATCTAGCCATGATTCTCATAGTTGTCAACAGGTTCACTCATCTCTCAGTGCCCTTCCCGCTCAGAGTTCGTCCCATGCGCCATCTGTTAGGGCTCATCTATGCCATGTTCTTCTACTAGTTATCCCGGTGATCGGGGCTCCCTTCATTCCCCACCACCAGCACCAGGGAATTGCTACGAGTGTGGAGAGTTTGGTTATATCAGGAGACAGTGTCCCGTCCTAGTGGGAGGTCCATCTCAGTAGAGGAGCTATCCTACAACTTCAACACAAGTTACTTCACCACCTGCCCAGCTAGCTCGGGGTGGAGCTCAGTTAGCTAGGGGTCACTCAAGAGGGGGAGGCCTCTCAGGTGGCGGTCAGGCCCATTTCTATGCACTCTCTGCCAAACCAGATGCTATTTCTTTAAACACAGTGATCACAGGTATTGTCTTAGTATGTCACCGAGATGCTTCTGTATTATTTGACCCTGGCTCCACCTATTCATATGTATCCTTGTATTTTGAACATTATCTAGATATGCCCCGTGAGTCTTTAGTTTCATTTGTTCATGTATCTACTCCAGCGGGTGATACTATTATTATGGACTATATGTATCGGTCGTGTGTAGTGACTATTAGGGGATTGGAGACTAGAGTTGACCTTTTGTTGCTTAGTATGGTTGATTTTGATGTGATATTGGGTATGGATTGGTTGTTTTCATATAATGCTATTATGTACTGTTACGCTAAGACTGTGAGGTTGGGAATGCCAAGTTTGACTCGGATTGAGTGGCGAGGTTCTTTAGATTATGTCCTCAGTAGAGTGATTTCATACTTGAAGGCCCAGTGGATGGTTGGGATGGGTTGTTTATCTTATCTGGCTTTTGTGAGGGGTGTTAGTGCTGAGACCCCTACTATTGATTCAATTTTGTTGGTACGAGATTTTTCGAATGTCTTTCCTGTAGACCTGTCGGGCATGCCCCCGAACAGGGATATTGACTTCGGTATTGATTTGGTACCAGGCACTCAGCCCATTTCTATTCCTATATACCGTATGGCACCGACTGAGTTGAAGGAGTTAAAGCAGTAGCTTCAGGAGCTCCTTGAGAAGGGGTTTATTAGGCCTAGTGTGTCACATTGGGGTGCACTGGTTCTATTTGTGAAGAAAAGGGATGGTTCCATGAGGATGTGGATTGATTATAGGCAGTTGAACAAAGTCACAATCAAGAACAAGTATCCTTTGCCGCATATTGATGATTTGCTTGACCAACTTCAGGGAGCGAGGGTATTCTCCAAGATTGATTTGAAGTCAGGGTACCACTAGTTGAAGATTCGGGACTCGGATATCCTAAAAATAGCTTTTAGGACCCGTTATGGTCATTATGAGTTCCTTGTGATGTATTTTGGGCTGACCAATGCCCCAGTAGCATTCATGCATCTGATGAGTAGTGTATTTCAACCTTATTTCAACTCGTTTGTTATTGTATTCGTTGATGATATCCTTGTGCGCTCTCGTAGCTAGGAAGAGCATGCCCAGCATTTGCAGATTGTGTTGCAGCGATTGACACAGGAGAAGCTTTATGTTGTTCTCCAAGTGTGAGTTCTGGCTCAGTTTAATGGAGTTCTTGGGGCACATGGTGTCTAGTGAGGGTATTCAGGTAGACCCAAATAAGATAGAAGCAATTCAGAGTTGGCCCAGACCATCCTCAGCTACAAAGATTCGGGGTTTCTTGGTTTGGCTGGTTATTACCATCGGTTCGTGTAGGGTTTCTTGTCTATTGCATCGCCTTTAACCAAATTAACCCAAAAGGGTGCTCCTTTCAGGTGGTCGGATGAGTATGAGGTGATCTTTTAGAAGCTCAAGACTGCCTTGACCAAAGCTCCAGTTCTACTTCTACCATCAGCTTTTGGTTCCTATGCAGTATATTGTGATGCTTCTCAGATCGGTATTGGGTGTGTTTTGATGCAGGAGGGTAGAGTGATTGCTTATGTTTCATGTCAGTTGAATCCCCATGAGAAGAACTACCATGTTCATGATTTGGAGTTGGCCTCCATTGTTCACGCATTGAATATTTGGAGGCACATTTCTATGTTGTGTCTTGTGAGGTATTTACTGATCATCGTAGCCACCAGCACTTGCTCAAATAGAAAGATCTCAATTTGAGGCAGCGGAGATAGTTGGAGCTGCTAAAGGGCTATGATATTAATATTTTGTATCATCCGGGAAATGCCAATGTAGTGGCTGATGTCATGAGTAGGAAGGTAGTGAGTACGGGCAGTCTTGCATTCATTCCTGTTGGGGAGAGACCTCTTGCAATTGATGTTTAGGCCTTGGCCAATCAGTTCGTGAGATTGGATATCTCGAAGCCTGGTCGGGTTCTAGATTGTGTGGTTTCTCGGTCTTCCTTATTTGATTGCATTAGAGAGCCACATTTTGATGATCCTCATTTACTTGTCCTCAAGGACAGGGTTCAGCACGAAGATGCTAGAGATGTGACTATTGGAGATGATGGGGTGTTGAGGATGATGTGTGCCCAATATATATGGGTTACGAGAGTTGATTCTTGAGGAGGCCCACAGCTCGCATTATTCCATTCATCCGGGTGCCGCGAAGATGTACCAGGTGTATGTGGTGAAATCAAGGGGATATGCTTCCCGCCATTAAGGTACATTCGGAAAGTCATGTCAGCATCTCGAGGTTGTGGGATTACGATCGAGCTCCCTCTCTCGAGGATCGTCTGTGAACCTGTAGAGACTCCGAGGGTAAGGAATCTGTCCGCGACCCAGCAAAGGTTACGAAGATGGGGGACACCCGAGGCAACCGGCTAGAGTCAATAGGCACTAGTACCATGCCTAGCCATCCCATCCTTGTGCCATTTCATTCAATACACTTTGTACTATATGGTATTCCTTCTCCTATATAAGGGGGATCCATGCCATTTTGTAAGGGAATGATGTTGCTTCATTTTCTCCACAAATGCAATAATCTCTCTCTCTCTCTTTTCTTTCTAAGCTTGTTCGTTCTCATTGGTCCGAGGCCACCTCGATATTCATCGTGTTCTTACTCGTTCTTCATCATATACCTTAGTATTGGCCATAAAGAACATTGTTTGATTATATCTTCAACTATTATCCCATCCCCGACTATCCTCGATAGCTCGAGCTTGATCCTAATATCGACCCCGAGGTCCTTCATTGACCGGACCTGTATCCGGGCAGCAGGCCCTTCGGTTTGATTATTATCTCGTTTTAGCTTGCATTTAATCTTCAAACTCCATATTATGAGCATCAACTGCTCTAACAACTAGCTCAGGAATAGATCACATATTTTTAGAATCCCATTTACAAATTTAATTGTTGTTACCATTTTCACGGTAAACAGTTTGGCGCCGACCATGGGGCTAAAAATAATAGTGATTATTTTCTTGCTAGTTTCATTGCACAAACGCACATTATCTTTCACACTTTTTCTTGTCCAAGATCTTTTCATTTCAGGTCAAAATGTCCGGCTCGGTAAAGGAGTCGAAAATGACAACCTCGAGAATCACAGGGAAAATCATGTGGCTATCCTGGTCACCGGAGCACCACCACTGAATCTCGATAATGCGCCCGGACCGATACGAGCGGATATGGACTCATAGGATGCACAGCATGTCGATGAAACTTCTCACACAGACAGGAGCGTTCAGCATATCGACCAACAGGAAGTCCAACAAATCCTGGCTCGGGAAACACAGGAAGCTAGTCTTCACGATATTTTTGAAATGTTGCAGGCACAGCAGTTGGCTATCATCCAGCTATAGATCCATCCGAAGGCACCAAGTGCAACGGCACTAGAGACATCTCCCCCCGCCGAGCAAGTACTCGAAAGACCAAGCAATAATGGGTTAGTGGCTGACCCCGCCATATTGAAGATGCTCGAGGACCTCACCAAAAGGATCGCATCAGGTTCGTGGAGGTTCATGCAACAGTTCTCCCTCGGGGAAGCGGTCCGTAACTAGCTTCACGGAAATCTATAACGCCGGAACTCCCTAGGCGCGATAGGACCTCGGACCCCGACGAACGCACCACCGCTTACACATGCATGGAGAAAGGCAGCGACCTTCAGGATGATAAGTTCAAGCCAGTCTCGTTGAAAGAGTTTGGAGAAACACTCTCGAAACAAACCATGATATGGCATTGCAGCCTAGCGCCCGACCTCACATACTCGCTTAACCCAATGGATTCCTCCGCAGAAGCACACACTGATGCCATCGAAGCAGTAACGGAAGAGACCGACACATCGGAGGTCGAACGAAGAGAGAATGAAATACCACAGGAAGTCACGCCTCATTCACCGATATGACGAGTGAGATCGTCCCCGATTTCGGATGACTGGGAAACACAGGTCTTCGCTCGAAGTTTAAACGAGGCATGCCCGACAACTCCAGGTCTTTTCTAACGATGCTTAGTTAGATACCCAGCCGAGACCTGGCCATATGCCTGTACCCGGCACCGGCCACAAATCAGGGCCACAAACAACCGTCCGGGAACCTCTACGGTCCCAGTATACCTAAGAAGGCTCCTAGCAAAGCAATTGATGCCAAAAAGATGGAGGTACCATCCATGTGCTGCGAACGGGAGGAACGCCACAAGATGCAACCTATCTCGCAACGGTAGGGAAATATTTCGAGGGCCACATCCTCGAGGAACCTTCAGTGGACCGGATCTGACGAGGCACAGCTGACAGAGGAGCCCCGCCCAGCAGAGTACGATTTCAACATTGCTATACCAAACATCATGATCACTATAAGCGAAACTAGGGACGCTAAGCGAATCAGGCCTGTTCGACCAAGACCCTTTCAAAAGAACCACAACCCGACGCGGGAATTGTAGGGCGCGCATAGCCACGAGGTCAAAAATGATCCCCATCTCGAAAAGACGACAGTTGTGCTACTCAATGAAAATTGTCGTCGAGTACCATTGAGCGGTCGGGTTCGAGTCCAGCCCCAAGGAAGGAAGGCAACCGGGAAGGATGAAGTGAACAAGCCACGACTTATTACCATGACAGTGGAGGAGTGGAAACACCCTCCTCGGACTCATAAAATGAAAATTGAAAATGTTCGCCGTCAGGAAAAGACGGGTCCAGGGAAGTACTCCAGAGGACACCCTTACATTTAGAGAAAAAGGCATCGATGCCTCGCCTCGGCATCACACTGACGCATTGGTAACCCTCTCCCTCATTTGATCTATTTCGAATAAAACATGTGTTCGTGAATTCAGGCGGTTCAATCATGTACAACAACGATGTCGAACCAAAGTTAATAGGGCGGTCCGGGCTAACGAACCAAATCACTCCCGCATCCCGAATCCTTGGCGAATTCCTAATGGCGAATCGCCACAAAGACCATCCTCTTAATACGGCCCGTATAAGCTCGGGCCAGGACATCGAGCTCTGTATCATCGGAGGAGGCGCAAAACGCGGACGTCTTATTCAGACGACCACCGGCACACCACCCAGAGACAGCGTCGGCCTCGTGTCACAAAATCATGGAACCTCTTGCAAAGGCCAGAACTAAAATAGGCTGACAGAAAGCAATACGCAACGAGAGGAAGTTCTTTACCATATGACGCACACACCAATGCCCCCACCCTCAGAAGGATCAGAGGGTAAGCAAACCGCATCCTCGGCCAATCCTGATAAGACACAGCGGATGGTTGTATCGGGGCTCACACCTCGGAAGGGTAGAAAATGTACCGAACCTCAAAACGTCGCCTACGCGTCCCGCAGTGAGGAAGAACTGCTTTATTCCCTTGTTATTTTTTTCACTAACCTATATGCAGACAGGTGGCCAGGATATTCGAAGGTTCTAACTCTACCAGGGGGGCCGCCGCGCTCCTTCCCCTCAGTCGGGCTTCCACCCTAAAAAGGGCCTTGTCAGCAAGACTATTAGCGGAGCCACATAATCCCAGAGGAGGATCCGATACGGTTGTAGGCCTTCTTCTACAGTCCAACGATGAGCAATGATCTACTTTTGAAGGCACTATCCCCTCGGGAGGACCAGGAAACGGCATACTAAACCCCAATCGAGAATTTTGTACCGGATCAAATGGTCCGAGAAGCTGCGCCTGCGCGGGCCGAGCTCACGACAATGAAACAATGTATGTCTGCACCAAGCAATAAAAAGATATCTTTTCAGCATCTTATTCTCCAAACAAGGAAATCTCAAGTATACCCCCGACAGGGGCCTCTCCACCAATGCGTTAGCAATTCAACACTTGTACGACCCTAGGGTTGGAACTCCGGGCTCATAAAGCCCCTACAAGGCAACTCTAAGCTCACAAAAAGCGGTCTTCACACTTAAACAAATTCGATGACTCGGAGACTGTCGATCATCGCCAATCGCCATGCGTTGGAAAACCCAAAACTGTAAGACCCTTAGCTGGCAGACTCGGCGTAACCAGATCTATTCTACAAAAACTATAAGACCTCAACAAGTATGACAAACTGTACGACCTCAACAGGCATGAAAATTTCGAAGTTCAGGCTATACGTCGCATTTGTAAGAATCCCGAAAGGGCATACCCTCGGTGTAGACGCCTAAACTGTCACTCGGAATCAAAAATGGCTACGGCCAAACACATATGACTATGGTCAAAATGGCTAATACATCCAAACTAAAGTGACTTGGGGATGCCCGACCATCGCTAAACAAAACTCGCAGGCCACTACTTCGAATATACTTCTGAAAGAACCGGTTAAAACAGGCTTCACTCAATAGGCAAAAAATGAGCTTCGACCATGTCAACTCCAAATCACAAGGCTTTGACCTACTCACGAGCTATGAACCTTCCGAGGTGCTCGAAACATCAACGATAATGACTTGAAATCGAGGTTCTTCCAAAACCGACGACGGGTCAGGCAAAAATCTTTCAAAGGACCTTAACGAGTAGAAAACAAAGCCTATAAAAAGCCCACGAAAAAAAACAACATAAGAGTCATTGTCGCCAGCTAAGCAAGCCTCTGGACCACATATTAAAAGGTCTTTACGACCAAACAACGTAAGAGCCATTGTCGTCAGCAAAAATTTGACAACTTGAAGATTAAAATGAGCTCGAATCGTAGCCCAATTCGGAGATCGAATCCAAAATAGTTAACTATGCAAACATCCGTACCACATACTAAAAGGCCTTATCGGCCAAAACAGCATAAGAGCCATTGTCACCAGCTAAAAAAATTGACAACATAAGGGTCAATTAAAGCTCGAATCGCAACGCGACTCGGAGACTGGACCCGAAATAGTTAAACAGCAACATGCCTAAGGGCACGGTATAAATGCCACTGTCAACCAGCCGAGTGAGCCTCTGAGCCACACACATGTAAGGTCACTTCGACCCGAAGCACAAAAGGCCATCGTCAACCGCCCATGCAGGCAGGAAAGAACTTGAGGGTCAATTGAAGCTCAAATCGCAATGCGACTCAGAGACTGGACCCGAAATGGCTAAACTACAATATGCCTAAGTGCATGACATAAATGCCACCATCACCAACTCAGACAAACGCAAAACTCGAGGGTAAATTAAGTTCGAGTCTGGCCCGACTCGGAGACTGAACCCTAAGACGGTTAAAGTGTGCAAGCCTAAGGGCAAATCCAGGATCAAATCGACCCAATTTGAAACTCCAATGAGTATAAATACAGAAAATACAAGTTGCGGGACTTCCCCTCTTATTGCTACATATTGACAACGAAGCGCAACCTCAGCCTACGTCGTATGATGAAAGCTATATATATAAATAACAAATAAGGCATGGAATGATCATTTCGCTTTTTTCCGGCAGTTATAACCTGGCGGTCTCCTCCTCATCGTCCTCAACATTGGACAGTAAGATCTTGGCATCGTACTCCTCTCATTTGGCTTGATAGATCTCCCCCAAGAGATCAAAGCCCCTGGCGTGAATCTCCTTAAGGATTTCCCTCCGGGATCTGCACCTCACGTACTCCTTGCTATTATTTGCACGATCAAGGGTCTTCTGCAACTCAGTTTTAGCAGCAGCAGCACTCCTCGAATGAGCCGCCATTTTCTATCCCGTCCTGGTATTATTTATCACAACCTCGGCCCAGACATTCACCACCTCAGTTTTCATCCTTTAAAGCTCGGATGAGAGTCTCATGATCATCTTCGCCCGAGCAGAATCATTCGCATGGGCAGCCTGAATTTGCGCCTCGAGAGCGGAAACCCCGGCTTGAGCCCTCTCGTTGGTCTTAGAGTGGGCATTCACATGCACCTGTAGCTCAACGAATTCACGTTTGGCTTTGCCAACCTTGTACCAGAGTTGTTTCAGCTCATCCGCCTTGTCCTTTAACTAAAATAGCAATATGTCAAGAGGGCGAGACATAAAGGGAACACAGGCCAGTACGAGATACAGGATACCTATTTCTCTAAGAGGGCCTCCCGGGCCCAACTCCGGTCCACCTCACGCCGTAAAGAGACGAGCTCATTTTCCTTTCCCACACAAAGAAGCCTGAGGAATTTCTCCCTATCTCGAGCATTCCGTAATGGGACCCCGCAACGAAGCAGTCCAGCCTTGAGCCTGTCAAAAGCATGAGAAAGAAAGCCAGGTAAACAAAAAGAAAAGAGAGGAGCGTAGGGCCAGAACATTTTTACAGTGGCAGAAACTCACCATAAGGCCAAAACGTTGAGCCTCACCGAAGGCCGAAGCAACGTCCGACGATGCACCAGCCCCGAAAGATTGCCGGTCAGCCGAATCGCTTTCCCTTAACCGCTGCGAAGAGGGCGCCTCACCATAGGCCTTCTCGTACCCCGAGGCATCCTTCCTTTTACCGGTGTTCCTTGACCCCGGGGCTAACAATATCTCCTCCTCTATCAGGGGACTCGACCTCGCTTCGAAAAGACTCCCGACACCTACAACAGATAAATCAAATGAGCCAGCAAGAAGGAAGCCGCCCCTTATGGGGGTAAGACGCTAGGCACCTACCGTGATGCTTCGCCTCCCATCTCCCTTTTGATAGATCTCGCCACCAGCACCTATCATAGGCTGAACAAGCTGCTAGCTTACGAGACCATTCAGCTAAATCAGGGATCTCACCGAGCAACCAATGAGTTTCTATAAACAAATAACAGGAAGATGTCGTTATGGGGCCAACCTCATGCTGATTTAAAAAACAACTCAAACAAAGCACTTATGTGTGATGTTCTATCTCTCAGGGAACGAAAAATATTCTCCGGGGATAACATCAGTTGTCTGGATTCGAACGAACCGATTCATCCACCCGCGGTCCTCATCCTCCTCGTCGTCGATCACAGGAGCTCAGGTAGATCTACGCTAAAGAGCAATCAGGCCCCAATAGCACAATAGCCGATACAAGCTCACGAGGTGGCTAAGGGTGAATTCTATCCCAGCCTTGTCAACAAAATACCTCATCGACTGCACTATTCTCCAAAGAAAGGGATGAACATGTGCCAATGTTACTTGGTATCTCCTGCAGAAATCAAGCACGACCCGGTCCGGGGAACCCGACACAAGAACGTAAATATACACACTCAAGAACCCCTCAACGTATGTCATGATACTCTCCTTGGGGGAAGGTGCTCGCAAAATCATGACTTCCCCCGATCCGCATTCTTTCCTGATCATCTCGAGGTTTTCCTTCCTCACCGATGAAATAATCCTCGACACATGCTCTCGATGGCCTGGAACATTGGGAGGTCTCCTCGGTGTGACAGCCTTCTTCGAGGCGAGGCGACCCGAATCTTGCTCTCCTAATATCGGGGTCGAGCCACTGGTACCAACCAAGGGCGGAGCACAGTAGGGACTCCCCTCCATCCGAGGATCAGCTGTTGAAGCGGTGGCTATGATTACAGCAGAATAAGGGGAAGAAGATGAGGATCCAGGCAAAAACTCTCTGAAGCAGGGGAGCAGAAGGACTCACACAAAGTGCCAAGGTCTGTAGAGGAGATAGGCTTATCAAAAACTGCAAAATCGCCGCTTGAAGGGCGGATGAGCAAATATATAGATGCTAAGTGACAACTGCTCGTTTGCCCAAGGGGCCAATTAATTCTGGTCGCACTAACGTCACCTTCTTCTTGGGGAGTGCACTGGCAGAATCATTCCAGGCTCCCACATAACTCATAAAATCGAAGGACCTTGGGAGATCCCTAACTTCATAAATATTGGTTCGGGAGGAACTATTGATCCCACCTCGGGACGTGGCTAGTCTCGGGGCTCGCGGTCTGTCCCATAAAAAGACCCCGAAGGGCTAGCACCGGAACACAAAAACAAAGAAGTAAGGAGAAGGGCTGACAAGATAAAAGCTCTTTTTTATACATTGGTAAAAGAGAGAAAACGTCTTTACCCTATTTTTTTCCCAGGGAGGGGACACATGAAGCAAAAAGAAAGGCATACAAAAAAGGCTCGGAGACTACTCCTCGCAACTATCATCTTCACCTCTATCAGGGGCAATCAAGAGTGCCAATCTTCCTTCCACTGCACGAGCCTCCTATAGATCGGTAGACAGCTCGAAGCCTCTGGCCTCAAGTTCTTCTAGGGTCTCCCTCTTCACCTCCTCCTTGGCGTACTCGACAACTCGAATTAGTCTCTGTTCAGCTACCGTGGACATGTCGTGAACCATTGTATGCATCGTGGTCGCATCCTCCTTATAAGCGGCAGCATCTCATTCGGCCTCAAACTTAGCCGTGGTCAAAGTAACAATCTCCCTACGAGCATCCGTGAGAAGACCCCGGGATGTTGTTAATTCCCCGACCACAGTCTTGTTTCGCTCTTTCAGCCCGGAGACCTCCACTTTCAACTGACTAATCTGCGAGTTGCTCTGCTCGACCTACAAAGAAGGGCAAGTCGACGAATACATAAATCCAGAACATGAGTGGATACGAGGTAAAAGGACGGGCATGAGCGAGGCAGAGTACCTAAGAAGCAAGAGCGGCCTTCTCCTAGAGAACCGCCTCCAAAGCAGTTCGAAGTTCTCCCAACTCTCTATCCCCCTGGGCACAACGAGCCTCCGAGTCCTGCAGCTTGGAAGCAACGTTATTACGCTCTTTCTTGTGGCAAAAATGTTCCCCTTGGAGCCGAAGAATGGCATGATCATACATCTCCTTACATTGTAGCACAATCAGAAAGTTAAGAAAGATGGCAAATAACACCCGAGAATGGAAAGGAATATGCAAGGGAAAACTATCACCTATTGCATAGACTTCTCTGCCGCTTTAACGGCACCGGAAATATCGAGATCAGCCCTGTCGATTACGCCGTCAAAAATGTTGGCAATAAAATCTCCCCCTTTTGGAGGGGTCCCAGCTGTGACGCCGACCATCCTTTCGGCATCCCTCGGCTCCCCTGATGAAACCGGATAGCTTAAAATGAGGTCGTTCGGTTTTCCGATTTCTCCTAATAGCAACCCACGCTCTTGGAAGGCCCCGAGCTCCGGTCCCTTCGGATCAACGCCAACGGTCCTCCTAGAAGAAGCTGCATCAGTGTCCTCTTCAAGGACTCTCTGCTCACAATCCCGACCAGAGCCAGCCGTCCCAGATTCAGCAGCCTCCGATCTGGGCGCCTGCAAATCTCTCGCACTGAACCTTGTTCTCCTCCTCAACGGACTTCCATCATCATTCTCCCCCTCGACGTCAGGATTCGATACAGAGGTTAGAGCAGCAGTCCTATCAGGTCGGGCAACGGCTACCCTGCTCTTCCTTTTCTTGTTCATATCAGGCTTCAAGGCCTCTGCTTTACCGTTAGGGGAGGCCTCATCTGCATATTCTCACCAAGGCCTGCACCAGCACAATAACCGTGATACATTTTCTTTAAGGGCTCGGAAGGAAATACAAAATGCGAAGCACAAGCGGTAAAGGAACATCATCGTGATTCTTGGCCACCCAACGCTCCTTAGCCATGATGGTCTAAGACCGAACGTGGTACGGGAACTTCTCGTCCAGACGCCTAATCCATCCTGACAACTCTAGGACCACTTACGGATGCCAAGTAGTGGCTGCAGAAAATACAAAGAGGTTATTACGATGAATAAAAGAGTAATCGAGAAGTGGTTAAATGGAAATTAGCTTACGTCGAGCGTTCCACTGCTCCGGAAAGTGCATCCTCTAGGCCGGGATGATGTCCGAGGTCCTCACTCGGATAAACCTGCTCATCCATTGTCGGTCCTTTCCTTCATCAACGCTCGTGAAAAAAGACTTATTGGATTGGTGGCGGAGCTTGATTAAGCCTCGATACAGCCGAGGGCAGTACAGTCTGATCAAATGGTTAAGGGTGAAAACTTCACCTTTAACCCCTTCGGCGAAATGCCTAAGCATTAACACTATCCTCCAAAAGGATGGGTAGCTATGACCGAGGCTCACCTGATATTGGGCGCAGAAGTCAAGAATAACCGGGTCGATTTCCAAGGGGGGAGATTCGATGGATTTATCAGGGCCCAGGGTGAATGGGTAAGTATATATATGAAGTAACCCCGCCTTGAAGTTGGTGATGCTATCATTGGGGCCGGGAATCTGTACCTCCACTACCTCGTTCCATTGGCAGTCCACCCTCACTTTGCTAACATCGGTCACGAAGCTAGCATATCGAGACATGTGCTCACACTGACCTGGCGTAGATGAGAGAGTCTCGATGTCAAAATCCCTCGACGTGTCAATATCAGGAGGAGTCCATTATTCTAAAGTGGAAACCGGTTTGTTTTCTTCCTTAGGTAATCGGGACGACGACGTAGCATCGTTCTGTTGGGGGACCGTCCTAAAAGTCCTAGCCATAAAAAATGGTAAAAAAACTTTCTGTGAAAAGAGGGAAGGATGTCAAATAGCAAAATTCTGATTAGCGGGCTTGTAAGAAGGGTGAATATGGGAAGTGTCTAACAACCGGTGCATTTATAGGAATCATTGGGGAAGCAGGAGAGACGAGCCTACGGTAGTTCATGGGTTTCTCGATTACCGCATCTGACGGCGGCCCTGCATGGTTCTCTAGGACATGGCATTTAATGCTCTTAGATAGTTGACATTATGGCAATAATGATCTCTAAACGACGATTCAATATTGTTTCCTATTACTTTGTTCTAAGAAATGCGGAGACTATCTGTATGTGGTGAAATTAGGGGGATCTATTTCCCGCCATTAAGGTACATTCAGAAAGTCATGTCAGCATCTCGAGGTTAGTGGGATTAAGATCGAGCTCCCCCTCTCGAGTAAGGAATTTGTCTGCGACCCAGCAAAGGTTACAAAGACGGGGGACTCCCGAGGCAAGCGGCTAGAGTCAATAGGCACTAGTACTATGCCTAACCGTCCCATCCCCGTATCCTTTCATTCAATACACTTTGTACTATATGGTATTACCTCTCCTATATAAGGGGGATCCATGCCACTTTGTAAGGGACTGATGTTGCTCCATTTTCTCCACAAATGCAATAATATCTCTCTCTCTCTTTTCTTTCTATGCTTGTTCATTCTCACTGGTCCGAGGCCACCTCGATATTCATCGCGTTCTTACTCGTTCTTCATCATATACCTTAGTATTGGCCATAAAGAGCCTTGTTTGATTATATCTTCAATTGTTAACTCATCCCCGATAGCTCGAGCTCGATCCTGATATTGACCCCGAGGTCCTTCATCGACCGGACCTGTATCCAGGTAGCAGGCCCTTCGGTTTGATTATTATCTCGTTTTATCTTGCATTTAATCTTCAAACTCCATATTATTAGCATCAACTGCTTTAACAACTAGCTCGGGAATAGATCACATATTTTTCGAATCCCATTTACAAATTTAATTGTTGTTACCATTTTCACGGTAAACACCAGGATTTGAGGCAGCACTATTGGTAGAGGAGAATGAAGAAGGATATAGTTGGGCTTGTGGCCCGGTGTCTCAACTGTTAGTGATTAAAATATAAGCATCAGAGACTGGGTGGATTGCTTCAGAAGATAGGGATTCTAGAGTGGAAGTGGGAGTGGATCACCATGTATTTCGTAGTTAGGCTCCCACTAACTTCAAGAAAGTTCGATGTTATTTGGGTGATTGTGGATCGGCTGACCAAGTGCGCGCACTTCATTCCAGTGAGTACTACTCATTCTTTCGGATCGATTGGCTAAAATTTACATTAGAGAGATTGTTCGTCTGCACGGTTTGACCGTTTACATCATTTCAGATAGACGCAAATAGTTTATATCGTAGTTTTAGAGAGTTGGGCACTCAAGTGGAGTTGAGCACACCATTTCACCCTCATACGGACGGGCAGTCCAAGTGTACTATTCAGATATTGGAGGACATGTTATGTGCATGTGTCATTGATTTTGGTGGTTCATTGTACTAGTTTCTACCACTCACGGAGTTTGCTTACAACAACAGTTATCAGTCGAGTATTCAAATGGATTCGTATGAGGATTTATATCGGAGGTGGTCTAGATCTCTGGTAGGTAAGTTTGAGCCGGGTGAGGCTAGGATTTTGGGTACAAACTTGGTTTAGGATGCATTAAACAAGGTGAAATTGATGGGAGCGACTTCACACAATGCAATCGAGACAGAAGAGTTATGCTGACAAGAAGGCCCGTGATGTGTGTTACATGGTTGGGGAGAAGGTTCTGCTGAAGGTATCACCCATGAAGGGTGTTATAAGGTTCGGAAAGAATGTCAAGTTGAGCCCTCGGTATATTGGGTCGTTTGAGGTACTTCAGAAGATTGGGGAGGTGGCTTACAAGCTTGCCTTGCAACCTAGCTTGTCGAGTGTGCATCTAGTATTCCATGTTTCTATGCTCTGGAAGTATATCGGCGATCTGTCTCATGTTTTGGATTTCAGCATAATTCAGTTGGATGGTGATTTGACTTATAATGTGGAGCTTGTGGCTATTTTGGAGTGGCAGGTTTGGAAGTTGAGGTCAAAGGATATAGCTTCGATAAAAATGCAGTGAAAAGGTCAGCCCGTTAAGAAGGCTACTTGGGAGACCGAGCGAGAGATGCAGATCATAAATCCACACCTTATGGCTCTGGGTACATTTCTAAATCTGTTCGAGGGCGAACGTTTGTTTAAGAGGGGGAGGATATAATGACCCGGCCGATCGTTTTGAGAGTTGTAGCCCCGTTTCCCCTATTTTCTTCTTCATTTTTGTTTTGCAACTATACTATGACTTACCGGGTTAGTTGGTTTGGGTCCGGAGTGATTTAGGAAGGAATTGAGACACTTAGTCTCTTATTTGGAAGCTTAAGTTGGAAAAGTTAACCAGACGTTGACTAATGTGTAAACAACCTCGGATGTGAATTTTGATGGTTCCCTTAGCTCCGTTAGGTGATTTTGGACTTAGGAGCATGTCCAGAATGTGATTTGGAGGTCCATAGTAGAATTAGGCTTGAATTGGCAAAAGTTGAAATTTTGGCAAATTTGACCAAGAGTGGACTTTTTGATATCAGGGTTGGGTTGGATTTTCGGAAGTTGGGATAGGTCCATGGTGTCATTTATGACTTGTGTGAAAAATTTGGGGTCAATCGGACGTGATTTGATATGTTTTGACGTCGTTTGTAGAATTTGGAAATTTTAAAGTTCTTTAGGCTTGAATCCGTGTGTAATTCTTGTTTCCGATGTTGTTGGAGGTGATTTGAGGATTCGACTAAGTTTGTATCAGGTTATAAGACTTGTTGGTATATTTGGTTGAGGTCCCGAGGGCCTCGGGTTGATTTCGGATGATTAACGGAACAAGTTTTGAAGTTTGAAGATTGCTAAAGTTTGGACTCAGCTGGTGTAATCGCACCTGCAGAATTTTCATCGCAGGTGCGATCTCGCAGAAGCAGAGAGGAAGGTTGAAGGTGCAGGCAAGGCCAGGAAGGTCAAGGGTCGCAGGTGCGAAGGATTTCATTCACCTGCGTAGCACAGATGCGGACAAGAGGGCGCAGGTGCGAGCCCTGGGTATTTAAGTGACTTCCGCAGAAGAGGCACTTTTACCGCAGATACAAAGCCCGCAAAAGCGGAGTATTAGCTGCAGGTGCGGAAAAGCCTGTGCAGAACCTATAAATAGAAGACTTCGAGATTTTTCACCATTTTCATCCTTTTTTAGCTCAGATTTTGGTGATTTTGAGAGGGATTTCGAAGTAATCACTGAGGTAAGTCCCTTGTGCCTATTTATCTTCAATAATGGTGTTTCCCCACTAATTTTACACCTAGTTAGTGAGATTTTGAAGTGAAATTTGTACGTCGGATCGGGTTGTACGCTGCAATGAGCCTGAGGGATGCGTGTATATGGATCGGGTTGCATGCCCGCAACGAGACTTAGGGCTCTATATATGTATATGGATTGGATTGAGTGTCGCAACGAGCCTCATGGTTATTTATATATTATTGACCGGGTTGCACGCCGCAGCGATATAGCGCTTGGGCTGAAGAAGCACCTCCGAAGTCTGTACACCCCCAATGAACGCAGGTACCTATTGATTATGAGTATTGAGGTCTGAGAGCCGAGTGATTGAGCTGTTGAGATAGTTGAGTGACAGTAGCGCTATGAGGCTGTACTTGCCTTCATTTGTTGTTGCACTTAGTTGTTATCTGTCAGTGTTGTGAAATTTCTAAACGATTTTATATCCGGTTTACTTGAACTTGAAACTGTATAAAACTGATTTGACTTAAATTTCCGGATTGAAAGCATGCCTATTCTTTACTGAATGAACTGTATTTGTATAGCTAGTCACTGCTTCTCAGTTCCTTATTTGTTTTTGTTACTTACTGAGTTGGAAGTACTCACGCTACTCCCTGCACCTTGTGTGGAGATCTAGGTGTGCCCGGTCACGGTGGACATTGAGCTCGTGCATGGTCGATCACAGGAGATTTACGAGGTAGCTTCATGCATTCGCAGTCCTTGTTCTCCTTCTTTACTATCTTTCTTTTCTGTATTGACATTTATACGCAGACTATTGTAAACATTGTTTTTTAGATTGAAGGTCTAGTTGCTCATGACTTTGTGACACCTCGATGTTTGGGGCTATCTTTCTGCATTGTATTTTGAGTTTAACTCATGTTTTATGAAAACTCTGTATGAAAAGCTTTTGGTTATTTTTTTAATGAAATATCAGAGTATTTTGAATGTCAGCTTACCTAGTATCATTGATAGGCGCCATCACGACAGGATAGAGTTTTGGGTCGTGACATATAGCCATTTCTTAATCAAAAGGCCCAAGAAAAAAAATTTAATGCTTTGTTAATTTTAAACATAGTATAATATATTCTTCATATATAAATTTATTCGGTATGATTCGGTATTTTTTCAGTTTATAAAGTTTTTATAAAATTAAATACTTGTCCTAATTCGGTGTGGTTATAAATTTATATAAAAACCAATGATTTTATTAAAAGAAACCTAATAATCGGTTCAGTATGATTCGGTTTAATCGGTTTTTATAGATCCACTAATAACCCTAATTAACCTTGTCATTGAACCAAATGAGTCCTTATCATTTTACACTAAGTTTTAATTTTAAAAATGTTGTTTTGAAAAATATAAGGGTAGAATCCGATGTTATCAATAATAATTAGTTTAGAGATTTTTTTCTTCTTATACAATATTTGAAACTTATTTACTAAAATTTTCCTAATTTTTTATATTACCCACATTAAACAGGAATTACTCACAAATCATATACAATCCACAATTAGTGCCTTAAATTAGGGGATTTAATTACACCTTTTTCCCTTCTTTTTTTTCTCCTCTCCTCTTTCCATATTTTTCTACTTCAATTCTAGGGAGTTGAATTACTCTTACCCGATTATTTGTGCTATACTCAAACAATGTTCAAAACTTTTTGATTCTCATCGTTTTCTCCATCATAGATTCCCATCTTTTTAATAAGAATATTCACTTCTTTTTCCACCTCATTATATTGTTCTTTTCTTTTCTGTTTTTTCATTTGTTTTCTCCCAACATGAAGCTTGTTCTTGTGCTATACATCATTAGCACTCTAACCTTGCATTTCATTCTAGCTTTCTCAATTATATTATTTTTCCTACGAAAGGAATTAACTATATTATGTTTGAATAATGCATGTAAAATTCAAAAGAATGACAAAGCTAATTAATTGTATTGCATATAATTATTTCTTAATTTTTGGTTAATTTCTTGATCCATTAATTACACATCATTTAGTTATTCAAAAAAATCATCGCACGAGAATTGTAACGATCCGGTCTGTCGTTTTGAGAGTTATAGCTCTGTTCCCCATTTCCTGCTTCTCTTATGTTCTACAGTTGTATTATGACTTACCGGGTTAGTTGGTTCGGGTCCAGAGTGGTTTTGGAGTGAATTGATACACTTAGTCTCTTATTTGAAAGCTTAAGTTGGAAGAGTTGACTGAATGTTGACTTATGTGTAAATAACCTCGGATTTGAATTTTAATAGTTTTGTTAGCTCCGTTAGGTGATTTTGGACTTAGGAGCGCGTCCGGAATGTGATTTTGAGGTTCGTAGTAGAATTAGGCTTGAATTAGTGAAAGTTGAAATTTTGGCGATTTTGGGCGGCAGTGGAAATTTTGATATCGGGGTCGGATTTGATTTCCAAAAGTTGGACTAGGCCTGTGGTGTTGTTTATGACTTGGGTGCAAAATTTGAGGTCAATCGGACATGGTTAGTTAGGTTTTGACGTCGTTCGTAGAATTTGGAAGTTTCGAAGTTCATTAGGCTTGAATCCATGTGTAATTCGCTTTTTGATGTTGTTCGAGGTGATCTGATTATTTAACCAAGTGTATATGATGTTGTGCAATGTGTTGGTATGTTTGGTTGAGGTACCGAGGGCCTCAGGTTAATTTTGGGTGATTAACAGAACAAGTTTGGTATTTGAAAGGCTGCTGAAGTTGAACTCAGCTGTCATAAACGCACTTGCGGATGTCTCATTGCATGTGCGAGCCCGTAGAAACGGGGATATGGCTGCAGGAGGAAAGGAAGTAGGTCTGGTAGAGCTTGCAGGTGTGAGGGGTTTGTCGCACCTGCGATGGTCGCAGAAGCGGGGTGTGGGCGCAGGTGCGTGTGTTGGTCCGCATGTGCGATGTTAATTCCACACCTGCGATGAGCACAGATGCAGTTCTTGATCGCAGGAGCAGGGACTGGATTTAAGTGATTTTGCAGAAGTGGAGATTGATCCGCAGATACGGTGTCACAGAAGCGCAAAAGGGACCGCAGGTGCGGTTGTGTTGGGCAGAAGGTATAAATAGAACACTTCGGGATATTTCCCCATTTTCATATCTTTGAGCTTAGATTTTGGGGATTTTGAGAGAGATTTTGAAGAAGTCACTGAGGTGAGTTCCTTATGCTTATTTACGTTCAATAATGGTGTTTCCCCCCTAATTTTACACCTAGTTAGTGAGTTTTTGAGGTGAAATTTGGGAGGTTAGGGCTTGAGAATTGGAGAGTGAGTTTTGGGGATTTGGAAGGGAAAATGATGTCGGATTTTGATGAATTTAATATGGTTAGACTCATGAGTGAATGGGCTTTCAGGTTTTCTGACTTTTGTCAGATTTTGAGACGTGGTCCTAGGGGCCGGGTTTGAGTCAATTTCGGATTTTGGAGTCTAATTTAGTAGTTTTCGTATGGAATTGATTCCTTTAGCATATATTAATGGTATTGTTCTTATTGTGGCTAGACTCGGGACATTTGGAGCCGATTCGAGAGGCAAAAGCATTGCAAAGTAGGATTTTGCTCGGATTGAGGTAAGTAACAGTTATAAATCTAGTCCTGAGGGTATGAAACCCTGGATTTGATGTTATTTGATTATTTTGGAGGTGATGCACATGCTAGGTGACGGGCGTGTGGGTGTGCACCGAGGGGATTGTGACTTGGTCCGTCCCCTGGAAACTGCAAAGTTGAACAACATGTTGTTAGCTATATGCTCTTATGTGTTATGGAAAATTGATTGTAAATCATGTTAAAAATCATGTCTAGGCTATGTGTTGGTGTTGTTGGGGTCCCACAGAGGTCGTGTTACTTGCTGAATTGCCTGCTATATGGTATTTGTACTCAGTCACAATTTTTACTCATATATCATATCTTAGTCTCTGTTATTCTATCTGATACTTCATGCTATTACTGTTTTGGATGATTTTTCCTAATTTCTGAGGGCCCGAGAGACTGAAGAGATTGATGACTGAGTGAGGCCGAGGGCCTGATTGTGAGGATATTTATGGGATCGGGTTGCATGGCACAACATGTTTTATTGATTTATGCCATGATTGACTTGATATAGCGTTTGGGCTGAAGGAGCCCCTCCAGAGTCTGTACATACCCCTAGTGAGCGCAGGTACCTACTGAGTGCGAGTGTCGAGTGCTGAGTGATTGTAAGGAATGAGTGACTTTGAGGAATGAGTGATTGTGAGGTTGGAGAGATTGGGAGAACTGAGTGATGACTGCCCGAGAGGCAGCATATGATTTCGTTATTGATACACACAGCTGCCTTATATCCATGTTTTGAAAACTGTTGAAAGATACTCTTATCTGGTTTTACTTGAACTTGACTTAAACAAATTGATTTGACTTGATTTACCGGATTTGTAAAGCTTGACTATTTTTCCTTTCTGAAACTACTGAAAATGAACTAAAACTGTGTAGCTTGTCACTATCTTCAGTTCCTTATTTATTATCGTTACTTACTGGGTTGGTGTACTCACGTTACTCCCTCCGCTTTGTGTGCAGATCCAGGAGTTGTTGGTCGCGGAGGGTGTTGATAGTCCTCGTAGCTGATTATTGGAGATAGCGAGGTAGCTGACTGGCGTTCGCAGCCTTGCTTTCTTCTTCCCTATCCTTTCTTTAGTTGTATTTGAATTTCAGACTTTTTTTAGTCGCGTTATGTTCGGATCAGTTATGTTTAGATGCTCATGACTTAGTGACACCCCGATGTCGGGCTATCTTTTTCGCATTTTATTTGTATTCTGAGTTTAACTCTTTATGGGATTTCTGTTATGTAAACAACTTTTGGTTTATCTTTTAATGAAATATCGAAGTATTTTTTATTTTGAAAGTCTGTTGGCCTAGTACCATTGATAGGTGCCATCACGACAGGGTGGAGTTTTGGGTCGTGACAAGAATATTATTTTCATTTTATTCTACCACTTACTAATGAAATAAAAAACTCCACGTGATAAACGATATTTTAAGTGACATCAACAACATACAAATTTGTATGGTACAACAACATACAAATTAAAAATAAAAATCGTACAAATTTGATACATCTACAACAACATATAAACTAAAATCGTATATTATATAACTAATTATATAGTATAAAACTTATTTATAACGTATCTACAATTTTCATACATTATTTGTGCCCAGTTAAATTGTCACGACCCCAACTTCCCTCTGTATGATGTCATGACGGAACCTAGTCTCTAAGACTAGGTAAGTCTAACATACATGCAGGATTTAACTAAGAAAATGATAGTAAAAATTTTTCAAATAACTCAACCACTATCATAAAACCGCTCCGCGACTCAACTGGAAAAAATTTCTCAAAATCCGGTGATATCAAGTCACAAGCTCTACAAGAGTATATTGAACATCCCTATACAACAGTATCTATAAAAAGTGAAAATGAAGGAGAACTAGATAGAGGGTCACTCCGAGGCATGCAAATGTCGGCAGGTATACCTTGAAGTCTCCAAATCCGAACTCGACTCGCTGGTGTTTGGGATGGTAAAAGGTACCTGGATCTGCACAAAAAGATGTGCAGAAGCATAGCATGAGTAAACCACAACGATACACAGTAAGTGCCAAGTCAAACCTTGGTAAAGTAGTGACGAGGTCAAGTTAAGACCCTACTAGAATAAATAAGAAAACTAAATAGGTATATGATAGTGTAATAATGAAAAAAACAAAGAAACTGATACACTGAATAAATATGACAAGAATAGCTACACTGAACTAAGGAAATTAAGACAACACGGAAGTAAACAAATAGTAAGAATGCTATTGTGCAAACAAACACAAGTGATGTAAATGAAAATTATCAACAAGAATCACTACCGAGGTACTGCCTCGTAGTCTCATTTCACAAATCAAATCATTATCTTTTCTTATATCATCGCGGGAGTCTTGCATTTTGTTTTGAAAATTAGTTTCCCGAAATAGCTACCCGCGTTTTAGCCTACCTTATCACACCACGTGTATTCAAGTAGTTCTCCTACTAGCTACACGCATATCAAGCCCACCTTATCTCACCGCATTTGCTTCAATATCAAAACCTTATACCACCGCATGTGTATCAATATCACAACATAACACAAGTCGCACCTCAAGTGACCAATACCACGATTTGTTAAAGAAGTCAACAATAATAGTGTTTTCACAATAAATAGCTCATGGCTCAACCACAATAAGAACAAGAGTCTCAATAATAGCAACAGAAAGTGAATAGCTCAACAATAATGGTATTTCAGCAAATTACAACCTTGCCTCAACGTGAATCATTGACTTTATATCTTCAACACCAAATTCAACAAAGAGATACTCCAGGAAATAACAACTTTAAGTAAGGAACTCAATGGTTAAATAATGATTAAGGAAAAAGGGAGAACAATAACTTCAACTAAACATGTAAAGACAATTAGCAAGTAAGAGATGATACAAGTATTAATGATGTCAAGTAAAGCATGTGGAGATAGACTAATGGTGATGATTATAACATATTATGAAAACTCAATTAAAGGCATGAAAGGAATCTACATAGCTAAAACCGGCCAATTACCACATTTAGCCCGCGTAAACACTCATCACCTTGCGTACACGGCTTCCACATATCACAATTAGCACAAAACAACACAAATCCTAATGGGTAATTCCCCCATACAAAGTTAGGCTAGATACTTATCTCAAACACGCTAACTCAATCCACTTGTAAGCCTTTTCCGCGATTATCCAACTCCGAATGGCTTTAATATATCCAAAATAACCTCATACATAAATATAAACTATAGGAAACTATTCTAAACAATAAAGTTGCAATTTTATAAAGAAATAAAAGTCAACTCAAAAAGTCAACCCCGAGCCCTAGTCTCGTAACCCGACCAAACTTACAAAATCCGAACACTCATTCGATTATGAGTCCAACCATATAAGAATTACTCAAATCAAACTTCAAAACGCCTTTCAAGTGCCCAAAATTTGGTCTAAGAAGTTTTACATTCTTTCCTCAAATTTTCTAACTCAAATCACTAATTAAATGACAAAAATAACTATGGATTCATGTAATATAGCCAAATCTGAGTTAGACTCACTTACCCCGATGATATCCTTGAAAATCCCTCGAAATACCGCCAGAAACCAAGCTCTCTAGGTCCAAAAGATGAAAATGAGACAACCCTCGTTTTGGAATTATTATTTTTTAATATTGTTGCCCAATGATTTTCCCTTCTGTGAGCCAAACTATTGCACCTTCGACCTTGCACCTGCGGAAAATCCATCACAGGTGCGGTTCCCATGAAGGCTCTAAAATCTTGCACCTGGGAAACCCCTAAGCGCATCTATGCTTGCGCATTTGAGGAAGGTCGGCCGCTTTTGCGCATCCGCTTTTGCGCGCCACCGATCGCACATTCAGTCCCAGCTAGCCAGACTCATTTTTGCTTTTGCAGTTCGAGGACCGCTTCTATAGTGCCACACCTGCAACCAAAAGTGCGCAGGGGGGATTGCACCAGACTCAGCAGGTTCAGCATTCCCTTAAGTCCCAAAATCATTCTGATTTCAATTTGATTCACACTCGGACCCCCCGGGACCCCGTCCAAATGTACCAACAAGTTACAATGCACATAATAGACCTACTCGAGGCCAAAAATCACATCAACCAATGTCGATTCTATGAATCGCAACCCAATTCAAGCCTATTGAAACTATGAACATCTGACTTCCTCAAAACTTACGCCGAATCATACCACAACAAATCTTATTGACCTCAAATTTTGCACACAAGTCATAAATGACATAACAGACCTATTCTAATTTTTGAAATAGAAATTGACTATGATATCAATAAACTCACCTTCTAGTCAAATTTCTCAACCTTCCAAATCTTCAATTTTTTAAGTTTCTATGACGACCCGGCCGGTCGTCTAAAGAATTTACGCCCCGACCCCCCCCCCCTATTAACTACTTTCCCCAAGTTTATTTCTTCTATTTTGATTTGTCGGGATGTTCGGTTTTAAGTTTTGGAGAGTTTTGGGACACTTATTCCCTAAATGAGAGCTTAAGTGTTGGAAAGTTGGTCGTACTCGGAACAGTATGAAAATGGACTCAGAATGAAAATCTGATGGTTCTGGTTAGCTCCATTAGTGATTTCGGGGTTAGGAGCATGTTCAGATTGTGTTTTGGAGGTTCGTAGCTAATTTAGGCTTGAAATGCCAAAAAATTGAATTTTTGAAGTTTCCGGTCGGATAGTGAGATTTTGATCCGAGGGTCGGAATGGAATTCTAGAAGTTGGAGTAGCTCTGTAGTGTTGAATGAGACATGTGTGTAAAATTTTAGGTCATTCGGACGAGGTTTGATAGACGTTTTGATCAAAAGCGTATTTTTAGAGTTTTTGGAATTCTTAGGCTTGAATCCGATGAAAAATAGGTGTTTTGATGTTGTTTTGAGCATTCCGAAGGTTGGAACAAGTTTGAATGATATTTTAGGGTTGGTTGGCAGGTTTGGTTGAGGTCTCGAGGGCCTCGGGTGTGTTTCATATGCTCAACGGATCATTTTAAGTTGTAAAAAAGTTGCAAATTTTGTTCAGTTGTTGCAAAGAAAGTTTACTCTTCGCGTTCACGAAGATTCAGTTGAGGAAGGTAAAATTTAAGCCTTCGCGTTCGAACGCGAAGGCTAAGTGATTGTACATCGCATTCGCGTGGGTGGTGTCGCGTTCGCATAGAAGAAAATGAGCAGCTGAGTTTCAGTAGATTTAATGCATCGCGTTCGCGATAGGTGGAACACGATCACGAAGGCCTGTCTGTGCAAAGCATCGCGTTCACGAGGTATTGGTCGCGATCGTGTAAGAGGAAAAATGGTCAAAGTCATTTTGTGCTTCACGAATGCGAGGGTTTGGCCGCGTTCACAAAGAAAGAATTACCTAGGCAGATATAAGATTTCAAAATCGAGGGTTTAGCCATTTTTATCAAAACATAAGCTTGGGAGCTCGGATTTGAGCGAGATTTTGAGAGATTTTCAGAAATATCGACTGGGTAATGATTCTAGACTCCTTTTTGCTTGTAACCCATTAATCTAAACATGAATTCATCCTTTAATTTTGAAATTTGTATGAAAATTGGGGAAAAGTTCTTAAACCAAGAAATTGAGTTTTGATTGGGGATTTGATATCGGATTTGGATAATTTTGGTATGGTTAGGCTTGTGAGAGTTTGTGGATTCTGAAATTATAAATTTTACCCGATTCCGAGACGTGGGCCCGAGAGGCGTTTTGGTGATTTTACCTAATTTCGCGTATTAGCTTAGAATTTAATTGTAGAATCAGTTATTTGAAGTGTTATTTACATTATGCGATTGAATTGAATAGATTTGGGCCATTTGGAGCCGAGTACTCGTGGCAAGAGTGTGGTTTCGGGTTGATTTGAGCTGGTTCGAGGTAAATGGCTTGTCTAACCTTGTGTGGGGGACTTTTCCCTTGGGATTGGTATTGTAATAATTGAAATGCCTTGTACGTGAGGTGACGAGTGCGTACGTGTGCTAATTGTTGAAAATATGGTTTTCATTAAGTAACTTTAATTGTGTTTTCCCTTCTATGTATTCTACTTGCACTTTTAAAACGGCTGTTAGTTAGAGAAACATGTAATTGACTTAATTGCTTTATTTGCTTTAACTGCCTTATTTCTATTACGTGAAGCATGCGAGGTTAGAATTGTCTGTGTTACCTTGTTATGAAGTTGAGTTTATTTGAGTATTCATTGTGCCATTGTTGTGTGATTTACTTTGGGACTATGGGACGGCATCCTAGGAGATCCCCTGTACGCATTTACGATTTGAGTTGAAGTGTGGGATACCGAGAGATCCCCAGTGCATACATTGAGGATACCAAGAGATCCTCGGGATACCAAGAGAACCCTATCATACATTGAGGATACCAAGAGATCCTTGGGATACCAAGAGATCCCTAGCATATATTGAGGATACCGAGAGATTCTTAGGATACCAAGAGATCCCTAGCATATATTGAGGATACCGAGAGATCCTCGAGATACCAAGAGATCCCTAGCATATATTGAGGATACCAACAGATCTTCCAGATTCCAAGAGATCCCTGGCATATATTGAGGGTACTAAGAGATCCTCGGGATACTGAGAGATCCCCGGTTATTTCCTTGTGATTGTTTTGCCTCTGTTTCAGTTATTGAATTCCTTGCTTTCCTGTATTAAATTCTTATCATTAGTTTTCAACTGTACTGCTTATCTTATACTGTCATGTCTTATATTCTTTATTTTATCTCAGTAGGGCCCTAACCTTCCTCGTCACTACCAGACCTAGGTTACTTGGCACTTGCTGAGTACCACTGTGGTGTACTCATGCCCCTTCTGTGCATGTTATTCATGTGCATATCCTAGTACTTTCACTCTATCTTATCATCCTTTAGGCGAGGCGCTTCTGTAGAGACTTAGAGGTATATCTACCGCGTCCGCAGACCGAGGAATCCCTTTCTATCTTTTTGTAATAGTATAGCTCTTCAGTATTCCCCTTTTGGTTAGACATTTCTGGAGTTAGAGCTTCTTATGTATCTCTTAACTTGTGATTCATGGGTTTCTAGGTTTTGGGAAGATGTATTGGTTTTAAGAGTTAATATTGTGTATGCCGAGCAACACTTTTAAACGTTGTTTTATTACCCTATTTCTATTTTAAATTATTTTATTCCACAAATTTGGTTTATCTTCTGCATTTTTGGCTTACCTAGTCATAGAGACTAGGTGCCGTCATGATGGTCCACGGAGGGCGAATCGGGGTCGTGACAAGTTGGTATCAGAGATCTAGGCTTATAGGAGTCATGGATCACAAGCCGGTTTATTAGAGTCTCGCTGATCAGTACGGAGACGTCTATACTTATCTACGAGAGGCTATGTAACTGTTAGGAAAATTCCACTTCATTTGATTTCCTTGTCGTGCGATATTTTGACATCACAACTCTAAACTTCTGTCTTTTATTCTCTCACAGATGGTGAGGACACGTGCTACCCGAGATGATCATGCACCCGCGCCCGCTACTACAGCCGTCAGAGGCCGGGGTCGAGGTAGAGGCCAAGGACGTGCACGTGGTGCAGGTAGAGCACCTGCGCGAGCTGCCACCGAGGTACCACCAGCAGTTCCAGTCGGAGCCCAGACGCCTGACACGCCTACTGCTACCACTACTCCAACCCTTCAGGAGACTTTGGCACAGTTCATGAGCATGTACACCACTCTAGCTCAGGAAGGGTTATTTTCCTTTGCTGCAGACACATCTCAGGACGGGGGAGGAGCACAGACTCCCGCCACTCGCACTCTTGAGTAGTGAGTGCAAGTTGAGCAGGTCCCTGAGATTATTCTTGTACCTCCTGTAGTGCCAATTCAGCCCGAGGATTGGGCAACAGCTTCTTATGAGGAGCAGCTGAGGCTTGAGAGGTTCAAGAAGTACAAGCCTCCTGTATTTAGTGGTCTAGCATTAGAGGATGCTCTAGGATTTCTAGACGAGAGTTACCGCATTCTCCGTACCATGGGTATATCAGGATCGAGCGGGGTTTCCTTCACTACCTTCCAGCTTCAAGGAGCCGCCTATGAGTGGTGGCACACCTATGAGTTAGACAGTTTGGATGAGGCTTCTTCACTGACTTGGACTCAGTTTTCAGATCTGTTCCTGAGAGAGTATGTTCCTCAGAGCCTTAGGGATGCATGGCGCGCAGATTTTGAGCATTTGAGCCAGGGTGCTATGACTGTCTCAAAATATGTTGTCCGTTACACTAGTTTGGCTAGGCATGCACTAGCCTTGGTTTCTATTGTTCGCAAGAGAGTTCACCGATTTATTGAGGGCCTTATTCCCAGCATCAGGTCTAGCATGGCTTATGAGTTGGAGATGGATATTTCTTATCAGCAGGTGGTAGCATTGCTAGGAGGATTGGGGTAGGCATGCTAGGGAGACAGAGGAGAGGGAGGCCAAGAGGTCTCGAGAGTTGGGCCATTATTCTGGTGTTTGTACCTAGCTGCAGGTCATCATGGTAGGGGTTATATAAATCGTCTTGTTCATTCAGCTCTTCCAGCAGCTAGTAGTGCTCCAGCTCCTCCTAGGCCTTAGGAGCATTATTATGCACCTCCGGTTTCTAGCGCGCCTCCTACGCGGGGTGCTTTCAGAGGTCAGTCCAGCAGACCTGGTCCGAGCCAGTTACAGCCGTCACGTCCTCCTAGAGCTTGTTTTGAGTGTGGTAACACACGCCACGTGGTGAGGGATTGCCCTAGACTTGGTAGGAGTTCACCTCCATAGACTTCTCAGCCACAGTGCGCCCCACAGAGTTCTCAGGCTATGATTACAGCTCCAGTTGCTACCCCACCTGCTCAGCCAGCTAGAGGTGGAGGTCGGGGAGGTAGAGGTCACCCTAGAGGGGGAGGCCAGGCCAGATACTATGCCTTTCCTGCTCGTATCGAGGTTGTTGCCTCTGATTCTGTCATCGCAGGTATTATTGGTTTTCCATAGAGAAGCATCGGTTCTATTCGATCCAGGCTCTACTTACTCTTATGTGTCTTCTTATTTTTCTCCGCATTTGGGTGTACCTCAGGATTCTTTGAGTTACCCTATTTATGTTTCTACTCTTGTGGGAGATTCTCCTGTTGTGGACCACATCTATCGGTCGTGTTTGGTTGCTCTTAGCGGTTTTGAGACCAGAGCTAATTTATTATTACTCAGCATGGTTGATTTTGATATTATCTTGGACATGGACTGGTTGTCTCCCCATTATGCTATTCTTGATTGTCACGCCAAAACCGTGACGCTGGATATGCCAGGTGTTGAGTGGAGGGGTACTTTATATCACACTCCCAATAGAGTCATTTCTTTTATTAAAGCTCAATGTATGGTTGAGAAGGGGTGTGATGCGTATTTAGCTTATGTGAGAGATGTCAGTATTGATACCCCTTCAGTTGATTCAGTCCCAATAGTACGGGATTTTCCTGATGTGTTTCCAACTGACCCTCCAGGCATGCCGCCTGAGAGAGATATTGATTTTGGCATTAATCTATTGCCGACACTCAACCCATTTCTATTCTTACATATCGTATGGCTCCTTCTGAGTTGAAGGAGTTGAAGGATCAATTACAGGAATTGCTTGATAAGGGTTTTATTCGTCCCAGTGTATCATCTTGGGGTGCTCCTGTCTTGTTTGTGAAGAAAAAGGATGGTTCAATACGTATGTGTATTGATTATCTCCAGTTGAACAAAGTGACAGTTAAGAACCGTTATCCTTTGCCTCGTATTGATGATTTGTTTGACCAGCTTCAGGGCGCACGAGTGTTTTCTAAGATTGATTTGCACTCAGGTTACCATCAGTTGAAGATTCAGGAGCCAAATATCTCGAAGACTGCTTTCAGGACTCGGTATGGTCATTACGAGTTCCTTGTTATGTCATTTGGGTTGACCAATGCCCCAGCAGCCTTTATGCATTTGATGCATAGTGTGTTCCGGCCGTATTTTGACTCGTTCGTCATTGTTTTTATTGATGATATTCTGGTGTATTCCCAGAGTCGGGAAGATCATGAGCAGCACCTGAGGACTGTGCTTCAGACTCTGAGAGAGAAGAAGTTATATGCTAAGTTCTCGAAATGTGAGTTTTGGTTGGATTTAGTGGCATTCTTAGGCCACGTGGTATGAGTGAGGGTATTCAGGTGGATTCGAAGAAAATAGAGGTCATGCAGAGTTGGCCCAGACCATCCTCAGCTACAGATATCTACAGTTTCCTAGGTTTGGCGGGTTACTACCGTCTTTTTGTGGAGGGGTTTTCATCGATTGCAGCCCCCATGACCAAGTTGACCCAGAGGGGTGCTCCATTCTAGTGGACGGAGGACTGTGAGGCGAGATTTCAGAAGCCCAAGATAGCTTTGACCACAGCCCCAATGTTGATATTGCCTATAGGTTCGGGATCTTATACGGTCTATTGTGATGCCTCGAGTGTTGGCCTCAGAGCGGTATTGATCCAGGATAGTAGGGTGATTGTCTACGCATCCAGACCATTGAAGATACATGACAAGAACTACCCTATTCATGACCTTGAGTTAGCTGCCATTGTTCACGCCCTGAAGATTTGGTGCCATTACTTATACAGTATGCCTTGTTAGATTTATACTGACCATCAAAGCTAGCAGCACCTGTTCAAGCAAAAGGATCTAAATTTGCGCCAGAGGAGGTGGTTAAAGTTGCCGAAGGACTATGACATCACTATTTTGTATCACCCGAGCAAGGCCAATGTGGTGGCCGATGCTTTGAGTCGTTGGGTGGAGAGTTTGGGGAGTTTGGCTTATTTACCAGCATCGGAGAGGCCTATGGCGATGGATATTCAGGCCTTAGCTAGCCAGTTTGTGAGATTGGATCTTTCGGAGCCTAGTCCGGTTCTAGCTTGCGTGGTTTCTCGGTCTTCCTTATTTGATCGTATCAGGGAGCGACAGTATGTTTACCCTCATTTGCTTGTCCTCAAGGACAAGGTTTAGCATGGTGATGCCAGAGATGTGACTATTCGTGATGATGGGGTATTGAAGATGTAGGGTCGGATTTGTGTACCCAATGTTGATGGGCTTCGGGAGTTGATTCTGGAGGAGGCCCATAGCTCACAGTATTCCATTCATCCGGGTGCCGCAAAGATGTATCAGGATTTAAGGCAGCACTACTGGTGGAGGCGGATGAAGAAGGATATAGTTGGATTTGTGGCTTGGTGCCTCAACTGTCAGCAGGTGAAGTATGAACACCAGAGACCGGGTGGTTACTTCAGCAGATAGAGATTCCGGAGTGGAAATGGTAGCGGATTACCATGGACTTTGTAGTTGGTCTCCAACGGACTTTGAGAAAATTCGATGCTATTTGGGTGATTGTGGATTGGCTGACCAAGTCCGCTCACTTTGTTCCTGTGTGTACTACTTAATCCTCAGAGCGGTTGGCAGAGACTTATATCCGGGAGATTATTCGTCTGCATGGTATTCTAATGTCCATCATTTCAGATAGGGGTACTCAGTTCACATCACGGTTCTGGAGGGCCTTTCAGCATGAGTTGGGTACTCGGGTGGAGTTGAGTACAACATTTCACCCTCATACGGACAGACAGTTCGAGCACACTATTCAGATTCTTGAGGATATGCTCTGTGCGTGTGTGATTGAGTTTGGAGCGTCTTGGGATCAGTTCTTGCCATTGGCGGAGTTTGCTTACAACAGCAGCTATCAGTCCAGCATTCGGATGGCACCGTATGATGCTTTATATAGAAGACGGTGTAGATCCCCGGTGAGTTGGTTTGAGCCGGGCGAGGATAGATTGTTGGGCACAGACCTGGTTCAGGATGGTTTGGAGAAGGTCAAGGTGATTCAGGATAGACTCCGTACAACCCCAGACAGAAGAGTTATGCGGACCGAAAGGTTCGTGATGTTTCCTATATGGTTGGAGAGCGGGTTCTGCTTCGGGTTTTGCCTATGAAAGGCGTTATGAGATTTGGGAAGAAAGGAAAGTTGAGTCCGAGATTTATTGGACCTTTTGAGATATTGAGGCATGTTGGGGAGGTTGATTATGAGCCTGCCTTACCTCCCAGCTTGGCCGGAGTTCGTCCGGTATTCCATGTTTCGATGCTCTGGAGGTATCACGGTGATCTGTCGCACATGTTGGATTTCAGTTCAGTCCAGTTGGACAAGGATCTATCTTATGTTGAGGAGCTAGTGCCAATATTGGACAGGCAGGTTAGAAAGCTGAGGTCAAAGAACATTGCATCCGTGAAAGTTCAGTGGCGGGGCCAGCTAGTCGAGGAGGCGACCTGGGAGACTAAGTAGGATATGTGCAGTCGTTACCCTCATCTTTTCACTACTTCAGGTGTGTCTTTATGCTCGTTCGAGGATGAACAAATGTTTAAGTGTAGGAGGATGTGACGACCCGGCCGATCATCTTAAGAATTTACGCCCTGACCCCCCATATTAACTACTTTGCCCGAGTTTATTTTTGCTATTTTGATTTGCCAGGATGTTCGGTTTTGAGTTTCGGAGAGTTTTGGGACACTTAGTCCCTAAATGAGAGCTTAAGTGTTGGAAAGTTGGCTGTAGTCAGAATAGTGTGAAGACGACATTGGAATGGAAATTCGATGGTTATGTTAGCTTCGTTGGGTGATTTCGGGGTTAGGAGCGTGTTCAGATTGTGTTTTGGAGGTCCGTAGCTAATTTAGGCTTGAAATGCCGAAAGTTGAATTTTAGAAGTTTCCGGTCCGATAGTGAGATTTTGATCCGAGGGTCGAAATGGAATTCCGAAGTTGGATTAGCTTCGTAGTGTTGAATGTGACGTGTGTGCGGAATTTCATGTCATTCGGACGAGGTTTGATAGACATTTTGATCAAAAGCGTATTTTTAGAGTTTTTTGAAATTCTTAGGCTTGAATCCGACGAAACATAGGTGTTTTGATATTGTTTTGAGCGTTCCGAAGGTTGAAACAAGTTTGAATGGTGTTTTAGGGTTGGTTTGCAGGTTTGGTTGAGGTCCCGGGGGCCTCAGGTGTGTTTTGTATGCTCAACGGATCATTTTAAGTTGTAAAGAAGTTGCAGATTTTGTTCAGCTATTGCAAAGGAATTTTACTCTTCGCGTTCGCGAGTGGGCCCTCGCGTTCGCGAAGAGTCAGTTGAGGAAGGTGAAAATTAAGCCTTCGCGTTCGCGAGGAAGGCACCGCGTTAGCGAAGGGCTAAGTGTTTGTACATCGCGTTCGCGTGGGTGGAGTCGCGTTCGCATAAAAGAAAATGAGCGGCTGAGTTTCAGTAGATTTAATGCATCGCGTTTGCAATAGGTGGAATGTGATCGCGAAGGCCTGTCTGTGCAAAGCATCGCGTTCGCGAGGTATTGGCCACGATCGCGTAAGAGGAAAAATGGTCAAAGTCATTTTGTGCTACGCGAAAGCGAGGGTTTGACCGCGTTCGCGAAGAAAGAATTACCTGGGCAGATATAAAATTTCAAAATCGAGGGTTTAGCCACTTTTATCAAAACTTAAGCTTGGGAGCTCAGATTTGAGCAAGATTTTGAGAGATTTTTCAGAGATATCGATTGGGTAACGATTCTAGACTCCTTTTTGCTTGTAACCCATTAATCTAAACATGAATTCATCCTTTAATTTCGAAATTTGTATGAAAATAGGGGAAAAATTCTTAGACAAAGAAATTGAGTTTTGATTGGGGATTTGACATCGGATTTGGATAATTTTGGTATGGTTAGACTCATGAGAGTTTGTTGATTCTGAAATTATAAATTTTACCCGATTCTGAGACATGGGTTCGAGGGGCATTTTGGTCATTTTACCTAATTTCGCGTATTAGCTTAGAATTTAATTATAGAATCAGTTACTTGAAGTGTTATTTACATTATGCGATTGAATTGAATAAATTTGGGCCATTTAGAGTCGAGTACTCGTGGCAAGAGCGTGGTTTCGGGTTGATTTGAGTAGGTTCGAGGTAAGTGGCTTGTCTAACCTTGTGTGGGGGACTTTCCCCTTATGATTGGTATTGTGATAATTGAAATGTCTTGTACATGAGGTGACGAGTACGTACTTGTGCTAATTGTTGAAAATTCGGTTTTCATTAAGTAACTTTAATTGTGTTTTCCCTTCTATTTATTCTACTTGCACTTTTAAACCTGTTGTTAGTTAGAGAAACATGTCTAATTGACTTAATTGCTTTATTTGCTTTAACTGCCTTATTTGTATTACGTGAAGCATGCTAGGTTAGAATTGTCTGTGTTACCTTGTTATGAAGTTGAGTTTATTTGAGTATTCCTTGTGCCATTGTTGTGTGTTTTACTTTGGGACTACGGGACGACATCCTGGAGATCCCCTGTACGCATTTACGATTTGAGCTGAAGTGTGGGATACTGAGAGATCCCCATCACATACATTGAGGATACCAAGAGATCCTTAGGATACCAAGAGATCTCTATCATACATTGAGGATACCAAGAGATCCTCGGGATACCAAGAGATCCCTATCATACATTGAGGATACCAAGAGATCCTCAGGATACCAAGAGGTCCCTAGCATATATTTAGGAACCGAGAGATCCTCGGGATACCAAGAGATCCCTAGCATATATTGAGGATACCGAGAGATTCTCGGGATACCAGATCGCTAGCATATATTGAGGATACCGAGAGATCCTCGGGATACCAAGAGATCCCTAGCATATATTGAGGATATCGAGAGATCCTCGGGATACTAAGAGATCCCTTTCATATATTGAGGTTACTAAGAGATCCTCGGGATACTGAGAGATCCCCAGTTATTTCCTTGTGATTGTTTTGCCTCTGTTTCAGTTATTGAATTCCTTGCTTTCCTGTATTAAATTCTTATCGTTAGTTTTCAACTGTACTTATCTTATGCTATTATGTCTTATATTCTTTATTTTATCTTAGTAGGGCCCTGACCTTCCTCGTCACTACCCGATCAAGGTTAGGCTTGGCACTTACTGAGTACCGCTGTGGTGTACTCATGCCCCTTCTGCGCATGTTTTTCATATGTAGATCTAGGTACTTTCACTCTGTCTTATCATCCTTGAGGCGAGGCGCTTCTGTAGAGACTTCGAGGTATATCTACCGCGTCCGCAGACCGAGGAGTCCCTTTCTATCTTTCTGTAATAGTATAGCCCTTCAGTATTCCCCTTTTGGTTAGACATTTCTGGAGTTAGAGCTTCTTATGTATCTCTTAGCTTGTGATTCATGGGTGTCCGGGTTTTGGGAAAATGTGTTGGTTTTAAGAGTTAATATTGTGTATGTCAAGCGACACTTTTAAATGCTATTTTATTACCCTATTTCTGTTTTAAATTATTTTATTCCGCAAATTTGGTTTATCTTCCGCATTTTTGGCTTACCTAGTCTTAGAGACTAGGTGTTGTCACGATAGTTCACGGAGGGCGAACTAGGGTCGTGACACTTTTGCCAATTCAAGCCGGAATGACCTACGGGCATCTAAATTAACATTCGGACACGCTCCTAAGACCAAAACACCATACGGAGCTATTGGAACAGTCAAAACTACATTCCTGAGTCGTCTATACAAAAGTCAAATTATGGTTAACTCTTCAAACTCAACCTTCCAACCTTGGGACTAAGTGTCCCATTTCACTCTGAAACTCATCTGAACCATAACCAAACACCCACGACAAGCCACATAACCGAAATACACCTTAGATGAAGCAATAAATAGGGGAACATGACTACAAAACTCAAAACGACTGGCCGGGTCGTTACATAAATACAACTACAATATCATACAACTTAAACAATTTCATACAAATTTTATACAATATGTCTTTTGTATGTATTTGTATATGATTTGTCTATATTTTGTAAGTGGTGTATTCTTCTTCCTCTTTTAAATTCCAATCAAAATTTCCTTTCTTAAAATAATTTTGATATATTTCAACAACTTTATGTAAAAAGATAGTATATATAACTTAAATATAAATTTCATACAACGATTCATATATTATACAACTATTTTTAACTTTCATACAACATTCAAATAAAAAATATATATAGTTACTATAGAATACAACTTACATACAATTTTAATACAATTTCGCAAGTATATTGTATGTCATGTGTTCTTCTCGTTCTTCTTCGAGTTTCTATCTGTAATTCAGCCAAAATCAAGTCTAATATTCACCAAACAACCTCAAAATTGAGATACAAATTTCAAAAAATATTCTCAATTATTTGCAACAACACCCAATCAAAACAAACAATAGTTGTTCTAAACCCAAATTCGAATTCAAAACTTTAAAGCTTTTTAATGGCTGTCAATGGTGGAAAATCAAAACACCTTCAAAATTTATTGATTGACAATTCCAATTTGAACACCAATTGTAAAACGTGAAAGAAAATTGTTAATTTAAAACTCTATATTAACAACAACAACAACAACAACGGCCCGGTGTAATCCCACTTGTGGGGTCTGGGGAGGGTAGTATGTACACAGACCTTACCTCTACCCTGAGGGGTAGAGAGGCTGTTTCCAGGAGACCCTCAGCTCAAGAAGACGACCAGAGACAATATATTAGTATTATCAATAGAATCATAATAGAATAACAACGATATATATATAAGAAACACGAAATAGATGGAAAGTACACAATAACCAGTAGGTAAAGACCGGCATCAGTAGAAACCACTAACATTCTAAAACTAAAACCTAACTGGCAAGTCTCACTCTGATGCACCGAAGAAATATTCACAACTACCTCCTAAGCTACAACTTTAATGCTCGACCTCCACAATTCCCTGTCAAGGGCTATGTCCTCAGTAATCCTAAGTCGTGCCATGTCCTGACTGATCACCTCTCCTCAATACTTCTTGGGCCGTCCTATACCTCTCCTCGTGCCCACCACAGCTAGTCACTCACATCTCCTCACCGGAGCATCAGTGCTCCTCCTCTGAATGTGCCCGAACCATCTAAGTCTTGCTTCCCTCATCTTGTCCTCCACGGGGGCTACGCCCACCTTTTCCCAAATAGTTTCATTCCTAATCTTATCCATCTTAGTATGCCCGCACATCTACCTCAACATGCTCATCTCTGCTACTTTCATTTTTTGGATATGTGAGCTCTTAACCGGCCAACACTCGGTCTCGTACAACATGGTAGGCCTAACCACTGCTTTATAAAATTTACCTTTTAGTATTGGTGGCACTTTCTTGTCACACAAGACTCCCGACGCTAACCTCCATTTCATCCACCCCATCCCTATACGGTGTATGACATCCTCGTCGATCTCCCTAATTCCCTGAATAACCGACCCAAGGTACTTGAAACTACTCCTCTTGGGAATGACTTGGGAGTCGAGCCTCGCGTCCACCCCCACTTCCGTCTGCTCGATGTTGAACTTGCACTCTAGGTATTCTGTCTTAGTCCTGCTCAACTTGAAACCCTTGGACTCAAGAGCCTGTCTCCAAATCTCTAGCCTCTCGATGATGTCGCCTTGCGTCTCATCAATCAGAATTATGTCATCAGCAAATAGCATACACCATGGCACCTCCCCTTGAATATGATGAGTCAGTGCATCCATCACCAGGGCAAATAGGAATGGGTTGAGCGTAGACCCTTGGTGCAACCCCATAACAATCGAAAAATGCTCAGAATCGCCTCCTACTGTCTTAACCCTAGTCTTATCTCCAACATACATGTCTTTGATCACCTTAATGTAAGCAATCGGCACCCCTTTCGCCTCCAAGAAGCTCCATAGAACCTCCCTAAGAACCTTGTTGTACGCTTTATCCAGATCAATAAATACTATGTGGAGATCTTTCTTCCTATCCCTGTACTGTACCATCCTCCTAATAAGGTGGATAGCTTCTGTGGTAGAGCACCCCGGCATGAACCCAAACTAGTTGTCTGAAATAGACACCGTCCTTCGCACTCTCATTTCTACTACTTTTTCCCAAACTTTCATGGTATGACTCAGTATTTTGATACCCCTATAATTATTACAACTCTGGATATCACCTTTGTTCTAGTACAACGGGACCATTGTACTCCACTTCCACTCATTTGGCATCCTATTTGTCTTGAATATAACATTAAATAACCCAGTTAACCATTCTAAGCATGCTCTACCCACACACCTCCAAAGTTCAACCGGAATTTCGTCTGGCCCGGTAGCTCTGCCCCTACTCTTCTTACGTATTGCCTCCATTACTTCCTCGACCTCAATGTGCCTATAAATAAAGTCATGGAGATTGTCGGCATTTCCCAATTCACCTAGCACAATATCCTGATCCCTTTCTTCATTTAGAAGTTTATGAAAGTAGGTCTGCCACCTCCTCTTAATCTGGTCATCCCCCATCAAAACTCTGGCATCCTCGTCTTTGATGCACCTCACTTGGTCCTGATCCCTAGCCCTCCTCTCTCTCGCCTTAGCTAGTCGGAATAACTTCTTCTCCCCGCCTTTGTCCCCTAGTTCCTCATACAGGCGAGCAAAAGTCGTTGTCTTTGCCTCCATAACTGCCAGCTTCGCCTCCTTCCTAGCTACCTTATACCTCTCTCTGTTCATCCTCCTTTCCTCCCCACTAGTGCTCCCTACTAACTGCATGTACGCTACCTTCTTCGCTTCCACTTTACCTTGGACAACTTCATTCCACCACTAGTCTCCTTTGTGGCCACCGGAGCAACCCGAAGATACCCCTAACACCTCTCTCGCCGCCTTCCTTATACAATCCGCCCTCGTCGACCACATAGTGTTTGCGTCCCCCATAACTCCTCCAAGCTCCCATAGCCGATAACCTTCCTTCCAACTCCCGGACTTTATCCTTTGTCAAGGCGCCCCATCTGATCCTCGAGCGACCTCGTACTAACCTCTTATTCCTCCTTATTATAATACTAACGTCCATCACAAAAAGCTTATGTTGTGTTGCGAGGTTCTCACCTGGGATAACCTTGCAATCCTGGCACAACCTTCTATCCTCTCTCCTAAGGAGGAAATAGTCAATCTGGGTCTTCGCCACCACCGAACTTTGGAAAGTAACTAAGTGCTCCTCCCGCTTCGAAAAACTTGAGTTCGCAATCACCATCTCAAATGCCTTGGCAAAGTCTAACAGCGAAGTGTCCCCTCCGTTCCTTTCCCCGAAACCGAATCCGCCATGCTCCTCAGAATATCCACCTACAGCCGACCCAATATGACCATTGAAATCTCCGCCTATGAATAACCTCTCGGCGGGCGGAATATTACACACAATCTCATCCAACCCTTCCCTAAAACGCCTTTTAATCTCCTTATCCAACCTTGCTTGCAGCTGTGAGCACATGATTTTTACTTCACGATAACTACTCCAAAAGAAATCAAAGATAAAACAAAATTCTCTTGGTGTGCAATTTTTAGGATTTACGTGGCATTTTAGATAATTATTTGTGTTTTGTTCGTAAATGTTTACCTTGTTGTAGTTAATTGAAAAATAAATAAAAAATACATGTTGCATGCATATCTAGGATTTAATTATGCATTTGAGAATTAATTAAACCATTATTTGGCTCTAAAAGGAAAATCATAAAAATATGCGTGTTATTCTATTTGTTGTCATTGTGTGATTTTATTTTAAGGTTTTAATTTGTGTGTTAATTGTTGTAAGTGTTAATTAATATTTGTGTAGTTTTATTTTTGATTTTACAAATTAATTAGGAATTGTGTTTAAATTAGAAAATTAAAGAAGGAAAAGGAAAAGAGTTCAAAAATATGAAGAAATTCGGACTGGGCCAGTTTTTAAAAGAGAAGTCAGGCCCAAAATCACACCCCATGCCCGGGTCCAATCCAACCCGTCTCCAGCCTTTATCAAACAACGTCGTTTCCGGCGTCTCAATCTGGACCATTGATCTCAGATGATGAAACGGTCCCAAAGCTGTGACCAAACCCGACCCCTGACCCATTACCCGGTTAAGCCCGACCCCCCTGTTTAAACCAAACAACACCGTGTAGTTTAACCCCCTTGATCTTGGTCGTTGATCTTAATTGATCTAACGGCTAGGATCGAAACAACCCCTCCGTATATAAAGGCCAATTCTTTACCCCACCTCCCAAGCCAAAACACCCCATCTCTTCATCGTCTCTATGCTTTAGAGACCAGATGACCCTCCGCCTTTTACCACCGTTGACCACCCACCGGAAATCGCCTCACGGCAGTTCCGGTGGTCTAAATGACCCCAAAATTACACCATAGCTTTCCCACGACATCCTTTTTCCAGATCTGGTATTAGTTTCCCTCGAATCCATACCCAATGTCTCGAATCTTCAATCAAAGAGTCCGTCTGAGACCTCATTTGTTTTGATGACTACCAAATTAACACCCCTAAGCCATCTGACCACCCTCATTACAGATCCAGTACCCGTTGGCTTCGAATCTTCCTGAAACTCCTCGAATCTTTGTTTGAAGATTCGAGCCAAATATGAACCTACCCCGATTCGTTCCAAATTCATACCAAGTGACCCCCAGACCTCCCTCACCCCTGAACCACCACTGGTTCCCTTCAAATCTGCCTAGAAACGTTCAAACCCTAAATCAAAAAAAACGGAACCCTAGAAATTCCAAATCATGGAATCCGTCCAAATTAAGTGAGGATTTGGGGTTTAATCGACCTTAATCGAAGTGTTCTTAGTTGAGAACACTTCGACTAAGGTCTGTTCGACCTCAAAGTGTCCAAATCCGAGTTCGAGCCTGGGTCCGTATAGTTCTGAGGTTCTGAGGTATTTCTCTTTTTCCTTTATTCTGTATTTATGATTTTTCTATCTATGTATCTGTTTAGTTAGTTTTATTGATTTTCCATGCTTTTTCAATTCATCTTCTCATCTCCAATAGACCTTTTTATTTGGTCCAAATCTGTCATTTGTATATGTTTGTTGTAATTATTATGTGTGTAATCGATTAATAAGTTGTGTCGATTAGTTAGTTTTCAGTTAATCCATGATTCTGTCAATAACACTGAAATTACCCGAATTGCCTATTTCTTTGTTGCTGATTTGCTTAGTGTCAGTTGTAATACGTAATCGACTAATTAAGCTTCATTGATTAGGTCGTTCGTATAGTTTGAATCATTCGGCATTCTGTTGTTTATAGTTTTCAAATTGTTAGTTATCCGATTAATTCAGATTCTATGTTGATTAGGAGCATTGTTTTGAATCCCTAGGAACCTTTATATTTGATGTATTTTCTGCCTTAAAGTACTAGCTGAATTGGTTATAGCTGTAATCAAATCAGTTTTGGGTTAATTGTTAGTCAGACAGATTTCGGAATTAAGATTTTAATACAGTTGAATAGTTGTATTAAGAGGCAGTAATCTTAAGTGGTTTTCAGGGCTGGTTTAGGAATGAAACAGTTAGGTTTATATTTTAGTGTTAGTGCTTTGTTAGTGGGGTATTAATTAATACACTAATGGGGAACAAAAGGGAATGGGGGCTGATATTAAGGAAAAGCTTCCTTAGTGGAATTTAAAGTGAAAAAACCAGATTTTTAGTGGAAAAATTCTGATTTGAATAAGAAAAGGGGTCGGGAACTAAGTTTGAAAGGGGGATGGCTGTATAAAAAGGAGATTGAGGACTGAATTTGGCAGAGAGAAATTTCTGGAAAAAAGAGGGGAAAAAGGGAACTAAAAGAAGAGGAAGAAAAGTTTGAGAGAGGTAGGAGAGATTTTTTTTCCATAGAGATAGAGTGTCAAGGCTGAACTTTTACATTAAGAGTTTCAGGCTGCTTTTCTTGAGTGTTTGACAAATCAGAAACTACTGTTTCCTTGCATCTGTCTGTGTTTCATTTTGGTACTGCTGGGGTTTCAGTTTAGTATTTCCTGGGTTTCCGTGGGTGGAGTACTGATTGTATTGAGTTCATGGGTTTTCCTGTTTGGTTTTAATCTTTCCTAGGATTTCTGCTATTGTTGGCTACTGGTTTACTGGTTGTTGCTGTACTGTTGTGTTGCTGTGTATGCTACTGCTGTTTTCTGCACTGATCTCCCTCTTCTTCTCTTTGCTTTCCAAATACCAGGTACACAAATTGATACACTGGTTCTTGTAGGTTGAAACTTGAAGCATGAATACAAAGAAATGAAGAGTTGAAGTTTTAAATTCATTGTAGTTGTCTACTTATTTGTATATACATTAGAATACCTCTTTCATTAGAATCATGTAGGTGTTTGTTTATGTATAACTGGACATGCCTTTTGTAGTAGTTTAGTGAGAAAACTGCCCATGTATGCTTAGTTAGAAGGATTGATGGTATAGTAATTCCTGTCCTTCTACTTCAGTATTATTTGTTAAATAGTATATATCAAAAGCATGTTCGGCCATTTAGATTATTCTTAAACATTCAATAGTTATCTCATTGAACAAATGGCCTGTTTCTGAAACGGGTATGAACATTGTTTAATTAGATACCATTGGTTAATTTCATGCATGTAAATGGTTTAGGATAAAAAATTAGATTTCCAAGTTCTTTCATTCTAGTAGAATGCCACTTTAAATTTGCAGAAATCTGTTAACAAAATGACACAATTTTTTTTGCAAGCTATGAATGTGTAGAAACCATTAACTAGACCCTATTGGATTAAGGATGGCCCGAGTCCAGTTTTACCCCATATACGTTGGACCTGGGCCCATAAATGGCAAACGGATCACCCTTATTGCATCATTTTCAGAATTAACGAATCGTATTCGAAACTTAACTATAATAATCCGCAAGCATGTAAATAAATTAGGTACTTTTCTTCTTTTATTTTAGAGACGGACGGAAATAGAAAAATATAGTTACTATAGGACGATCCTTTAAAAAAATGAGGCGTGCTTCGCCAGAGAAATCACAAGTTGCGGGACCCTCGATAAAAAGATATAATAAATGGATAGACTTCGGGATCGGTCGCTTAGTGAACTCCATGGTCCTTCCCCAAAAATAACAATACGCTAGTCTCTTTAGGACGCGTCTTTAATAAATTACGTCCTTAAATACGGGTGTGCATTTATGTAACCCAAATCCAAATCTCAACGGAGTCGAAACGTGTCAATAACCATGGGTACATTGATTGTGACGAGGTTCGAGATACGTTTTCACAACGTTGCAATTCCTTGTTAAAATAACAACAATAATAATAAAAGCGGTAAAAGAGTCATAACTTGCACCAAGTGCATAATTATTAAAATCAGATAAACAAGCCGAACATGACAGTTGAGCGACCGTGCTAGGACCACGGAACTCGGAAATGCCTAACACCTTCTCCCGGGTTAACAGAATTCCTTACTTAGAATTTCTGGTTCGCAGACTTCAAAAGGAAAGTCGAAATTTTCCTCGATTTGGGATTTAAAATAAATCGGTGACTTGGGACACCAAATAAACTATCCCAAGTGGCGACTCTGAACAAAATTGAATAAATTAATCCCATTTCGAATAATGTCACTTTAATTGGAAAAACTCTCTTGTACTACCATCGGGTGTGTAAAAAGGAGGTGTGACAGTGGCGCATACATGCTAATGACATTTAAAGTACACTCACCAACCACCAACTTAATAGTCATTAATCTATCATTCACCCGCCTAACCTCTACCACAGACTCTCTAAGATGCCTATCTACCAAGATACTCACTCCATTCTTACCCCTTTGGACTCCAGAGTACCACAACATACCCATCCGCATCCTTTGCCCTCGATCCGACCCACCTAGTCTCCTGAACACTCGCTATATTAATCTTCCTCTTCTGGAGGATCTTAGCCAACTCTATAGACTTACTCGTTAGTAAACCTATATTCTATGACCCGATTCTCAACCTATAGGATCTCTTGCCCCCTACCTCCCCCGCCGCCCGTCCCACCACCTAGACCATGCCCGACCCCTCGCCCCACCCAAGGACATGCCCTTACTCTATCATCCCAGACTACAGCCACTACACTCACAACAAGCTAAAGAAGACTCGTTAGCACACCACGAACAACGAACCAAACTAGAAGGACACAAGTAGCTACTAGCACCCTAGTTGTATGATTAAACTAGTGCGAACTAAAATAACATCAATTTAACTAACACCAAGAGAGAAACAAAAAAACGGGAGGTACCAACTCCCGAGAACATAACCTGTGATTGTTTTGATGTACTCGATGTTGTTTCACGCTCACGTTCAGCTTCCCGCCTCCCCTTTGTTGACACTCGCCTAGGCTGCTCTCCTTTGCTTGTGCGCGTGCGCCTAACTTATCTCCAAACAGCTCTGAGAAATTCCCTGGAAAACACAAAAAAAAATAACCGTGTACCAAAGGGGACCACTGGCGTAGCCCCGACAGTTGCAAGGGAAAGGAGTGAAAAAAAAGAATAGGGGGACAAAAGAAGAGAAACGAGACGGGCGATATAGAAATAAGCACTCGGGAGTGTGCTGGCTGACAACTAAAGGAAGAAGAAAAGGGTCGTCGGAAGTGGTTACCAATGGCGTGGTCGCCGGATGACCGCCGCAAATAAGGTAAGGGTAAGGGAGGAGAAGGTAGGGGGTGGTAGATGGGGATGAGAGGCGTGGGAGAGGGGGGATTGCTTACCTGCTGGGAATGGGGTCGTCGGCGCCTCTGCTGGTTGTCGGTGGTGGTCGTCAGTGACCGTTACACAAATAAGAGCGTCGAAGAGGGTCGAAGAGAGAGAGTGAGCGTCGATTGTGGGCTATTTCTTGGAAAAAAAGAGAGGATAAAAAGCATAGAAAAATGAAGGAAGAAAAAACAGAGGAAGAGAGAGAGAGAGAGAGAGAGAGAGAGAGAGAGCATGGATGGGATGGAAAATAACTGATTCCTTAGTCAATTCCTAACATAAAGGATACTCATCAATATTACTAATTTGTATATAATTGGTAAATTGTATATACCTATGTAATTATGTTAAAATTTGATTAAGAATGATAATAAAGTTTTATATGTATGATAGGAAGGCAAAAATCTCAAACTAAGGGTGTGTTTGGTACAACGGAAAATATTTTTCAAGAAAATGTTTTCTTGGAAAACAAGTAGTAATCTTATTCATTTCTGGTGTTTAGTACGCAAATTAAGGAAAATAACTTTTTAAGAGTATTCATAAATAATTTAGATACAGTAAACATGAAGCCATAAACTTTCGAACCAACAACCTTCCGAACCCATAAATTTCATAAACTTCTGAACCGCTAAACTTTCGAAACTGTAAGATTTCGAACTCGTAACTTTATAATTTCTAAACCCGTAAACTTCCAAACACATAAACCTCCGAATTCATAATTTTGGAACTTGTAAAATTTCGAACCTGTAAACCGAAAGATGAAAAAACTAAAATTGAAAAAATATTAAAAAATATTTTTTTTCGGGAGGGGGGGAGCAGGGTGGGTGGTGACGAAAAAAAAACCTTTTTGGACAAAGGGGGTTGGGTGGGTAGGCATGGGGTGAGGATGGGTGGGTGAATGTGGGGTGGGGTGGTGAGTATGGGGAAGGTTGAGAAGAAAATTTGAAAAATATTTTCCCTTCTCTTGATAAGTGTGAACACCTAATTTTTGACCGCACTCAAATTTTATACTAGTTTAGTGTAAATATTTCTTTTAGGTCTAATCTTAATATTTTTTAAAAAAAAAATCTTACTTTTAATATGTTTTACTTTAGAAAAAAAGGGGTGCCAAGAAAAGTTAAAATAAAATAAATAATAAACTAACAGAAAAACAAGAATCAGTAAATTAAGAAAGATACAAAATAATATCCCTTTTACCCATGATCTCCTCAACCGCCCCACGATTTCTCCTCCTAACTCCTATTTTTCCACTTCCTCATGTTAATGACTTTCCCACTTCCTCATATTAGTGACTTTTCTACTTCCTCATATTAGTGACTTTTCCACTTCTCGTATTAGTGACTTCCCCACTTCCTCATGTTAGTAGTCATGTCTCAATCCCCACTTCCTCATGTTAGAGCTCACTCCCTCACGTTTCACATCATGCGCACACACACAATCACTGGCACACACACACGATCTTACACAAAAACACACATACACAGAATACACTTCACAAATAAAAAGAAAAAAGGAGAGAAAAAAAATTCAAGTAAGAAGAAATGAGAGGAGAAGTTCAAAACACAGAGGAAAAAAAGGGATGGCTTCTTCTTAAAGGAGATAGGGGTATACACTCGATATACAGTCACTATACATTCTATATACACTAGACATACTCTCGATATACACTAGATATACACGGGCAGCCATTGAAAAATACAAGGTCATGAACCCCACCCCAGACGACCACTATTTCATCTTCTTCGTCCTCACTGTTGGAAACAGATACACACACACACAATAACAAAAGAAAGAACAGGAATTCGTGGGACTTCAGTTACTTCGAGAAATTCCGGCGACCTCCATTAACGCCGACGAAATCGTATTTTTTGTCTTTCTCCACTGTTCTCCTCTCATTTTTCAGTTATTTTAGTGACTTTGTTCTACAAAATCAGATCCGACTGTTTTTTTTTTAAAAAAAATTCCGACGAGGTTCCGTCGAGGTCCAAGCTCCCGTCCGTTTGAGTTCCTGTCATGGCTGCGGTGTCGATTTTGTCTGTGTAATTACTGAATGCTTTGAGGAATTGAAACTTTATTTTTCAGGTGCAATTCTTACTTCTTTTTATGTTTCTCTAATGTTAATGGTGTGGATTCATTTTGAGTTTATTTTGCAAGTATTATTTTCTGTTTGATTTACAACAAAATAAGGAAACATGATTAATTTGGTTATAAAGAGAAGAAAACGGTACTGCCCGTCATTTTGATAATAGAAAACCATCCAATTTTCAGTTAAGGATTATATTCATTAATTCATATAAAGTAATTGTTAATATATACATTTTGTAATATTGTAATAAGTGTCATTTGGAAGACGTATACATATTGTAATGACACTTATTTGTGACCTTTTTGATTAATGATATACGCAGGAGACAAGAACTTTTCCCAACAGAAAGCTCTTTCTTTTCTATAATGTTTAGCATCTTTCCATCCTTCAAGTGCTTTAAGAAGTGCAATATGTGATTTTTACACTGTTTCATCTTCACAAAAGGAATTCTATAATAATTTTCCACGAGTTATGTTTTGATAATTACTTGGACTGGAGGATATGTAGTTTCTGTAATTTAGTTAGTCATTGCAGTTGAATTAGCAATTATCGTGATTGTGTACACGTTCGCGTGACATGATCATGATTCTAATAATCAATTCGGAGTATGCCTTCGCGCAACTTCGATCAAACTTTTGTTAATAATAAAAATGGGTTTCTATGGGCTATTAATTAATTTTAGTTTATATAGCTTGAGGTGTACCATTCATAATTTTATCATTTGTGGCCCCCGTATTAACTTCACGACTTAGATATAAAATGACAAATGTTTGTAGCATGCTTTAGGCATGATTAATAAATAAACCATCGTGATTATGTACACGTTCGCGTGATATAATTATGATTCTAAAATAAATTGAGGTATGTGTTCGCGCAACTTCGGCAAAACTTTCTTAATAATTAATATAGCGTGATTAATTGTTAAAATAAAAAATGCAACTTCCTTTTGTTAAAATAAGTGAGGTGTGTCATGCCAAACAAAATTTATAATTCATGGCACTCGTAAGATTAGATTAAGAACTGACACTTATAGAAAATGTTTGAGGTGTGCCATAAATAAATTAAATCATCCATGACCCTCACAAATATTGCTTTTAAAAATTTGAACAATCGTAATTTGCTTTAGGCCCGATTTAGATTAGTATTGCGATTATATATACTTTCGCGTAATATGATTGCAAATTTAACTCTTAAAAGACTCGAGGGATGCGTTCGCGCACCTTCAACCAAATTTTCCTAATGAATCAACGAAGCGTTATTAATTGTGGACACGTTCGCGTGACATGATTTTTGACGTGCCAAAGGAAAAGAGTATCGTACGCATAACTCAATTCTTTAATTACGAATAAATCAAGTGATTTAAATGCGGTAAAAAGATAATTGCACATAGGTTCTAAAATATGTAATTAGACAATTTAAGTCGAGTATAAATTGGTAAGCGACCGTGCTAGAACCACGGAACCCGGGAATGCCTAACACCTTCTCCCGGGTTAACAGAATTCCTTACTTAGAATTTCTGGTTCGCAGACTTCAAAAAGGAAAGTCAAAATTTCCTCGATTTGGGATTTAAAATAAACCGGTGACTTGGGACACTATTTAAAATATTCCAAGTGGCGACTCTAGAATTAAATAAATAATCTCATTTCGAATAATGTCACTTAAATTGGAAAAACTCCCTTATACCTCTCGGGTGTGTAAAAAGGAAGTGTGACAATAAGGAACATATTTTCCTCCAATTAGAGAAAAATGAGTTCATAAGAAACATATTTTCCAAAACATATAAACCAACCAAACATGAAAAAATTAGAAAATATTTTCGTACCAAATACACCCTAAAATAAGCAAATAAAAGAGTAGGAAATACTTTTGCTGACAAGGACCATCATCCACTTGGCAAGCTGTTAATTAGTTTCGCACAGGTATTATCCCTTTGTGTGAGACATAACATAACCTTTCTCCAAATGCCATAGCCAACGAGATATAGAGAGAGGGAGAGGGGTGGGTGGGTTGGACCAGCTGCTCTGACCGGCGCCGGACCGAAAATTGAACAGAGAACTGATCGGACAATAGGCTTTTGGTGTGTCACTCCTCTGATTCCAGGTTCTCTCCGTTGCTGATTCATCTTTATATTGAAGAGTTATGTGTTCTTTAGCTTTCTTTTCTTTCCTAGTGTTTCTCTATTTTCTAGACTGAAGAATGTATTGAAGTATTTCTCTCTCGTTCACAATTAGAAATGTGTTGAAAATTTTATCTTATTGGCCAAGAAATCCTCAAAAAATATAACTCCATCAGAAGGCTGTAAACGGGAAGAAAAAAATCCGTTCTTGGTGGATATTTCGACTTAATTATACAAAATTAAGTAATGGGATATCCTACAAATTGCCTCATATGTTTCCAAGGGAAGTACTAGCAGTGTATTGGTTTTACATCTAATTGGTAACTAGAAATTGGCAACTGTAATTTTGTGAAAGTTACGATTGGTTGACCATGTATAGCTGACTGCTAATTTATTCTGTTCCTTTGCTATCAATCCATCACAGTTCATCTGAGGGTGTGTGCTCAATTTATTTTTCAAACCTTTCATTTTGATGTTGAGAGATTATGTGACTTATAAAAGCTAATCTTTCCAGGTCTCAAGCAACCGAGATGGAGGACATCTCCAGTTCACATATTGAATTTTCCATAATCCTCTTATGTTATACTCTTTGCTGCATAGTTGGTTGATTTTCTAGTAATGCATCATCTTTGTCTTTATTTTATGAAAATAAATCAAGTTCGAATTGTGTCCTCAGAGACTACTCTTGCCACCACAATAAGAGCGCAACTCTCTTATTCTGCTTCTCATGCTTGCCAATTTGTTGCACTTTTATTACTGCTAAGGGCTGCCACTTTCATGCTGACTTAAATTCATATTTGGACTCTGCAACAAATAGGGAATTCCTAGTTTTGTTTGTGGCATCAGTGTCTTCTGAATTACCATGAATGACTGATTGTTCCATGATTTACAGAAGAATGAGGCGAAGCGTTGAGGTTTGGAAAATGGGCACGGTCAATTACTTGGAGGCACTGAAGCTGCAAGAGAAGCTAGCATCTGATAGAAAAGCCCTTAAAATTACTGACACCCTATTATCTCTTCAACATCCACCTACTTATACTCTTGGCAAAAGGCAAACAGTTCACAATCTACTCATACCTGATTCGGAGCTCAAAGCCATGGGGGTTGAACTTCACTATACACAACGAGGAGGTGACATTACTTTTCATGGTCCTCACCAGGCGATCTTGTATCCGATTGTTTCATTGAGAGATATTGGTTTGGGGGCTCGAACATATGTGGAGAAGCTTGAGCTAACCATGATTGAATTAGCATCTATATATGGTGTGAAAGCACAGGTTGGAAAAAGATGTGAAACAGGGGTTTGGGTCGAGGACAGAAAGATTGGTGCAATTGGAGTTAGAATTTCATCTGGGATTACGTCTCATGGATTAGCATTCAACATGGATCCTGATTTAAACTACTTTAAGCATATTGTGCCTTGCGGGATTGCGGATAAAGATGTCACATCTTTGAAGAAAGAGGCAGATGTAGAGCTTCCTGCTGAAGAAGTGATACAGGAACAGTTGATCGCTTGTTTTGTAAGAATATTTGGGTACAACGATGTCATTTTGAAAGATAAGTCAGTATTATAATATGTTAAGCAATAATGTTGAAACAGACTGATACATTATGTGACAAATTCTTGTATAAGTTAACATTGTTCATTTAGTGAACACTGAACAGATAGCATTCTGGATGAATAAGCGATGATTAAGAAAGCTCAAAGCAGTTACTGATTTTAAACGAGTATCAAGTTCGAAATAGGGACATCTAAGGCAGGCTGTTGACATTTCATGTAGGATCCACTGTTTATCCTTCTTGGGCCCTTTTTGACATTGAAAGTGAAAGTATTTCAGTTCTTTGGCAAAGCGTATGTGTCTATCCGCTATTAGCAGTATGGATATCATCATCTGGAAAAACACTATTTACTGATTCTAGTATAATCTGTTGATTGGTATTGGGGTTTTAAGATTATGGGAAGCATTAAATATGTGTTACTGCACTCAGTTTCCTTTAAGGCGTATGTTTATTTTGATGTTTATTCAAAAAGTATAATTTTTTAGTGGAAAACATCCTCAGCTACGTTGCAATGCTTTTATTTTTTCAAAAAAAAAAAAAAAAAAACTGGATCCTTGATGCTTAAATGAATACTTAATTCCTGTTGAGAGTTTCATCTTTTGCAGCTTTCTAGCTGCAAAATTGGAGAGTAAATATCACAAGTTGAGATAAAGGAAGCTTAGACGATTATAGACATCGGTGCAAATTTCTTGTGCTGTCCTTCAATTTTTATATCCTTATTTGCTACTTCAAATTTATTCCTTGGACTTGCGATCTGCTGAATTGTCTTTGAAGAAGAACTGTAAAGTCTTAATTGTGTCTGTTAGAAACCAAAGAAGTTCTATATTTCATATCTAGAAGAGAAGATTACAAGGCCTATTTATAATACTAATTCCCTAATCTATTAGTTGTCATACACCTAATTACATGTACTATACAACTCATATACATGTGCTAGCTATGATGTAGTACATGTGTATACATGTGCTACACAACTTGTATTACACCTACTATACAACTCATATACATGTGCTAGCTATTATGTAGTACATGTGTATACATGTGCTAGACAACTTGTATGTCAACACTCCCCCTCAAGTTGGAGCATATATATTGATCATGCCCAACTTGTTACAGATATATTCAACTCGAGCTTCATTCAAAGCTTTTGTGAAAATGTCTCCCAATTGATCTCCAGTTCTAACATGACCTGTAGAGATGAGCTTTTGTTGAATCTTTTCACGAACAAAGTGACAATCTATTTCAATGTGCTTAGTCCTTTCGTGAAATACAGGATTAGAGGAGATATGAAGAGCAGCTTGATTATCACACCACAACTTTGCTGGCAATGTAGTTTGGAAGCCAACTTCACTTAATAGTTGATGTACCCATACAACCTCACACACAGATTGTGCCATAGCTCTGTATTCTGCTTCCGCACTAGATCGAGATACGACATTTTGTTTCTTACTCTTCCACGAAATCAAGTTTCCACCAACAAAAATGCAATATCCTGTCGTGGATCTCCTATCGGCTTTTGACCCTGCCCAATCTGCATCTGTGAAACACTCAATGTTAGTGTGTTCATTATTCTTATATACTAGACCCCGTCCTGGAGATCCCTTTAGATAACAAAGAATCTGCTCCAGAGCCGCCCAATGCCTGACTGTTGGGGAAGACATAAACTGACTCACAATGCTGACAGAGTATGCGATATCGGGACGAGTTACTGTAAGATAGTTCAGTTTCCCAACCAATCTCCTATATTTCTCTGGATCTTCGAATAACTCACCGTCTTCTTTCACGAGTTGTGTGTTAGGAACCATTGGCATGCTGCATGGTTTAGATCCCAACTTTCCAGTTTCAGCTAACAAGTCAAGAGTATATTTCCTTTGGGACAAGAAGATGCCTTTCTTGCTCCGTGTAACTTCAACTCCCAAAAAATACTTTAGTTGCCCTAAATCTTTCGTCTGAAATTGAGTGTGAAGGAAAGACTTTAGAGTTGAAATTCCTGTAATATCACTTCCAGTAATAACGATGTCATCAACATATACTACCAATAAAAGAATACCATCATCAGACTTTTTATAAAATACCGTATGATCGCAATTGCTTTTCTTCATCCCATATTCTAGAACAGCCTCACTAAATCTGCCAAACCAAGCACGGGAACTCTGTTTCAGCCCATAAAGAGATTTTCGAAGACGACATACCTTTCCACACTCCCCCTGAGCAACAAACCCAGGTGGTTGCTCCATATTTACTTCTTCCTGAAGATCTCCATGTAGAAAAAGCATTCTTTATATCAAGCTGATGCAGAGGCCAATCATAAGTAGCTGCCATGGAAATAAATAATCGAACAGAAGCTAACTTGGTGACCGGGGAAAAAGTATCCAAATAGTCGACTCCATAGATCTGTGCATACCCTTTTGCAACAAGGCGTGCCTTAAGGCGAGCTACTGTCCCATCAGAGTTAAACTTAACAGCAAATACCCACTTGCACCCAATAGCCTTTTTCTTAGTGGGCAGATCGGCCAACTCCCAAGTACCATTCTCATCTAAAGTCATCATCTCTTCTATCATTGCATCATGCCAACCTGGGTGGGACAATGCTTCACGAACAGTTTTAGGTATCCTAGCAGAATCTAATGATGCAATAAACGAGCTAGAAGAAGTAGACAAATGGTCATAAGACACAAAAGAAGAAATAGGATAAGTACATTGTCGTGTACCTTTGCGAATGGCAATAGGAAGATCCAAACTAGGATCTGAAACACAGGAGGTTGGATCTACCGACGAAGCAGAAGTAGGTAAAGGATCGGGTTCTGAGGTTTGTTGTCGCCTGGTATACACACGAAGAACAGGTGGCTGCTCGGATGGTCGATCGAGGGAAACGGGTGACTGAGGAAGAGGTGTTGGAGAACTAACTGGATGTGTGACAGTGTAGACCAAAGTATCATCTTCTTCCTCAGGACTGTTATAAACATATGAAGAAAAGAACGGATAATTTTCATGGAATGTGACATCGGCAGACACTAAGTACCTTTTGAGATCTGGAGAATAACACCGATAACCTTTCTGAAGATGTGAGTACCCTAAGAACACACACTTAAGGGCCTTTGGATCTAATTTAGTTACCTGTGGACGAACATCACGAACAAAACAAGTACAACCAAATATTTTGGGTTCAATAGGAAATAATGGCTTAGAGGAAAAAAGAATATTGTAAGGAATATTACCATGAAGTACAGAAGATGGCATACGATTTATGAAAAAACAAGCTGTAGAGACGGCATCAGCCCAACGATTTATTAAAAAACAAGCTGTAGAGACGGCATCAGCCCAAAAACATTTTGGCATTTTCATTTGAAAGAGGAGTGCTCGGCCTACTTCAAGAAGATGTCTATTTTTTCGTTCCGCAACCCCATTTTGAGAAGGGGTGTCAACACAAGAAGATTGATGTAGAATATCATTTGTAGCCATATAATCTTTAAACAAATTCGAAAAATATTCTTTTGCATTGTCACTCCTTAAATTACGAACGGAAACATTAAAATGAGTTTTTATTTCAGCACAAAAAGCACAAAAAATTGAAAACAACTCTGAACGATTTTTCATTAAATATAACCAAGTAACACGAGAATGATCATCCACAAAGGTAACAAAATATCTAAAACCAATTTTAGAGATAATAGGACATGGACCCCAAACATCGGTGTGAACTAACTCAAAAGGTAAGTCGACCCGTTTATTAACTCTAGAAACTTTAGGAAGGCGATGGTGTTTAGCAAACTGACATGACTCACAATCTAAAGAGGAAATACTCTGAAACTGAGGATATAACTTCTTCAAACTAGACAAGGATGGATGACCCAATCGACAGTGTACATCAAAGGGAGACAACACAGTTGAACAAGAAATGGATTTCGGCACCTGTGATTCAAGAACATAGAGACCCCCAGACTCAGAACCTTTACCAATAATCTGCTTCGTCGTAAGATCCTGAAAAAGACAATAATTGGGAAAAAATGAGACACAACAATTTAGAGTACGAGTAAGTTTACTGACAGATATTAGATTGAAAGAAAAATCAGGAAAATTTAAGACGGAACTAAGGGAAAGAGAAGATGTTGGGTTAACAGTGCTAGACCCTAAAACATATGAGGTAGACCCATTGGCTAAAGTAACTGTGGAGCATTGGGTATGTGACTAAAAAGTGAAAAAGAGTTTAGAGTTACCTGTCATATGATCTATGGCACCAGAATCAATGACCCATTTGGATGACGAAGAGAGGAGACACTTAGTGGTTTTACCTGACTCGGGGATAGTATTGATAGGAGGAGATGATGACTGAGATGGTGAAATAGTCTCGGAAGTGGCGATGTTGGCATACTGAGATCTTTTGTTCTTATTCTGAAGCTTCACACAGTAACGTATGGTATGACCGAGATCATGACAATAAAAACATTCAACTTCCCCTTGCTTTAGGTCTCGACTATCACTACTCCGATTGCAATTACTATGACTCCTATTCTTTTGGACGCGGCTAAGCAGAGCACCACTATCGATCGTGGCTGTCGGACCTGGATGAGACTTTTCAGTACGCAGCACTCTTGTAAAGGCCTCTTTCAAGGAAGAGATAGCAGTCCCAGATAAAATCTGCGATTTGGCCCCTTCAAATTCGGGAGAAAGACCAGAAAGGAAACTCATGACCGCCAGTTATTCACGCTGAGCCTGTTGTACCTTCACATCTGGACTAAACGGCAATATAACATTAAGCTCATCATACACTTTCTTAAACTCTGAGAAGTAAGTGGTGAGAGAGCGATCTTGCATGGATGGATGGTAAAATGTCTGGCACACATTATACATGCGAGACAAGTTTCCTTTGCCAGAGTACAAAAAATCTAAATAATCCATTAGATCCTTCACATAATCACAATGAGAAACTAGATCATTTACCTCACTGTGCATCGAATTCTTGATTTGGAGAAACAATTTTGCATCCTCCTTTAACCAGACTGATTTAGTCTCATCCTTGGGTGGATCATCAATCAAGTGGTTCTCTTTGTCGATGCTCCGCAAATAGAAACGGATCGTCTTACTCCAATCCATGTAATTGGAACTCATGAACTTATTCTCCGTAATTTTGGACATAACCGGAATGACATCAACGGTAGGTTTCGTTTCAGTCATCTTGCACCCGAATAATAGCAGAATCAAATAGTCAAGAACAGTGCAGTGAAATTTGAACAGTGCAGTGAACAGTGAACAATGATATTTGAACAGTACAATGAACGGTGAATAGTAATATTTGAACAGTGCAGTGAATAGTACAGTGAACAGTGCCGGAACAGTGATCTTGGAAAATGAAAGTTTTCAGGGAAAAAAAATTCTGACAGTACCACTTTGGTCGGAATAGTGAGTAGAAAAATCTGTAAAGAAGCGGCCGGGGCAAAAAATGGCCGGAAATAGTGAAATAGAATCAAAGCAGCGAAAGACTGTTCTGAACAAAAATAATTCGAACGGGGAAAAAAAAATTCCCAACAACAAACTGATGAAAAAACTTCAATGCTCTGATACCATGTTAGAAACCAAAGAAGTTCTATATTTCATATCTAGAAGAGAGGATTACAAGGCCTATTTATAATACTAATTCACCTAATCTATTAGTTGTCATACATCTAATTACACCTACTATACAACTCATATACATGTGCTAGCTATGATGTAGTACATGTGTATACATGTGCTACACAACTTGTATTACACCTACTATACAACTCATATACATGTGCTAGCTATGATGTAGTACATGTGTATACATGTGCTAGACAACTTGTATGTCAACACTCCCCCTCAAGTTGGAGCATATATATTGATCATGCCCAACTTGTTACAGATATATTCAACTCGAGCTCCATTCAAAGCTTTTGTGAAAATGTCTCCCAATTGATCTCCAGTTCTAACATGACCTGTTAGCTTGACGTAGCGTATGGTTGGAGCTCATCACTTGTTATTTAGATAGAAATGTCATATTCAACTTTAGCTAAGATGTCTGATTACCTTGCTTCTTGTATTGGGATTTTGGAGATCTTGACTTAATAAACACTACATATTCTAGTTTAGACACTCCTTGTCACAATTTTCTGTAAAAAAAATTCCCAATTGTGGTAGGAGGGTGTCTTCAAAACAATGAAACTGCACTTGGCCATATCAGATCTCCTAAGTTTGAATAAAATAATTGGATCTCTTCACCTTCGGCATCTTAGTACAACTCCCTGCGATTATGCCAAATGGGATGGAAATAAAGGGAGATTTGTTTAATAGAGCTAGAGAATATATTGGTTTATGTCAATCTTTTTATGACCAAAAAATCTGTCGTTTCAGCTTCAAACTCGGTTGATAATGGGTCTGCCTGTCTACCTTTGTTTCTAAACCATTTACAAGAACAAGTCAGTCTATTAGAGGCAACCAGAAACAAAAGCTAGATATTTTCAAATGGATTTGTGAACTCATTTAGGTATGAAATAAACAGATTGTTACTTTGTTAGTTTTCTCTTCTACCTTATCAAAAGGTGGTTGTGCAAAAATATCTTTTTCATTTGTGTTGTGGAAAATTACCTGATATTGAGTTATAGCAGCATATGGCACAAAAGTTCTTGCTGCAATGGAACAATGAGACAACCAGTTGATGTATGGAGCCAACTTTGACATCTGTCTATTGCAACTAATCCCCTTTTATCTTAAAATGCTATACTTACCAGTCAGAAAGACCAACGTGCATTTTGCAGAAATGATTGCTTTCTCTTCTTGATACCATGAACGTACCAAAAAGGAGGACCTGCCCATTCCAAGCAACATTAACCCTCTTCTCCCTGCTTCTCCTTATCTCTTAGTCTTACCTAAGTCCTTCACCAATCAGTGGATAAGGCCTTTCGGCTCAAGGTAAAGAGACGAAATCAATAAATGGTGCTTCTTTAGTTCTCTGATTTTTCTACACTTTGCCTTTGTTCCATTGCAGTCCATATCTTTGTCTCTTCAATGTGCTTATTGATGAATGTGCATAATTGTATATGTATCAGGAGAGCAAGTAGATATTTTTCTCAGAGAGCTCTTGTGGAACATTAGGAGCCTGATTTTCTTTATTATTTGGCCCTGTGGAGGCAAAGGTGGGCATCGATCCAGTGGTACCAAGTTTGTTGAGGACGTGACACAGCAAAAGATAGCAACTTGCAGCAGCCGTTGTCAAACTTTTGCCTGGATATCCTCACGCATCAGCTTGCCTTTCCTTGTGGGAAAGGGTACTCCTTTTTCATTCCATAGTGCATGAAAGACTAGTTCAAAGTTGTCAAACTTAATATTTCCCTGTCTTATTTACTTAATATTCCAGATATGGCACTCTGGGTTACATAGTGTTTGATAGCTGAAATGCCTGAGTTTAAGTTGTTTATTGTACTTATTGCTCATGTCGATGCTTGCTATCTGTTTCCTGTTGATGGTGTTTATATTTTCAGAAGCACTGGATATGGAAATGCTGGCGTTTGAACCCCTAAGTAGCCCCTATTGCCAAGAATTTGGAGATGTCAGAGTATTGAACTTTTTAAATTTGGACTGAAGAACTTCACTTTTGAGCAACTTTATAGTACTGTAGCTGATAGATTCAGGTGCTCAAGCGGCGAGTAAAGTTCAAGATATAGGCTGTGGGTGCTGACACATGATCTGATTCCAACTTCAAATCAGCTATCTATATCATTTGTGATACCCCCAGCAGCGCCTCCACCAAGATGCACACGAATAAGATCAACATTATCATTCAGCCATTGCTCATGATAGTCAATTTAGGAATGGAGTGTTACGCATTTGAGCACTAGCCAGCATGATAAATCTCAAGCAGTGTCGAGTTTGTACTTTGGGGTTAAATGAAGATACCACAACATTAGCTTCCTTGGGCACAAATTGTGTTATAAAGATCAATCCAGATGCATGCAATTCTGAGATTATCAACCATCTTGCTGCCTTAGTTTTGCCAAGGCAGTGTTCTTCAAGTCAGAATTAAGATTTCCACTGTATTCTGTTAGAATGGTTAGGTCAATTGTGGTATTGTGTTAGCCATTTAGTATTTTTGTTAATCCATTTTTGTTTTATCTCCAATCATAGAGATTACCGTTTAACATTGACTGGTTTATGATTCCTATTCAAAATGTGGTATTCTTTGGCACCATTCTATTAACTAACAATATTCCATTTGCAATATTAACATGCTACACAACAATCTGTCATTGGACTTTGGCCTATTATACCTACATTTATGGTAGAGATTTATGCCATCTAGAGAATTACAGAACAGCGTAAAGCAATAAAGAAGAAAAAGAAAAATTCAAACAGATTGAACAAAATAAAACTAATAGACATTTCAACCAATAACACTGTGACTTTCATTAACAAAAGTTTTCATTACATTTCAAGCAAAAAACAACTAAACACCATCACATACCACATTCACCATAACCCTAAACACAGAAAACATAACAACAAAACATTAAGCCCTTTCACCCCTAATACGCCTAGCCAACTGAATATCCTTAGGCATAATAGTCACCCTTTTAGCGTGAATAGCACACAGATTTGTATCCTCAAAGAGGCCCACCAAGTAAGCCTCAGCAGCTTCTTGTAGTGCAGCTACAGCACTGCTCTGGAACCTAAGATCCGTCTTGAAATCCTGAGCAATTTCTCTGACCAGTCTTTGAAAAGGTAATTTTCGGATTAAAAGCTCAGTGCTCTTCTGGTACTTTCGGATCTCACGAAGAGCCACTGTACCGGGGCGGAAACGGTGAGGCTTCTTCACTCCTCCGGTTGCTGGTGCTGATTTCCTTGCGGCTTTTGTGGCTAATTGCTTCCTTGGTGCCTTTCCTCCTGTGGATTTTCGGGCTGTTTGCTTTGTTCTTGCCATTGCTTCAGATCTTCTAGAGAGAGAGAATGTGTTGCGTTAATGGTGAATTGTGGTGAAGAAGGAAGATGTGTATATATAGTGGAAATTTGGGAGGGAGAAGCTTTAGAGATTTGGGAGGAGGATGAAAATTTGAATATTTTAGGGGAAAATCGTGGCGCACGCGAATGTGAACCGTTAGATTGTGTGACAAATGACGGTGATGATTTGGCTTTAGACAGATGACACGGATTACGATCCATGCATCTTTATTGCCTTTTTCTTTTTCTTTTTCTTTTGGGCTCTAGTCTGAACTGGGCTAGGCTATGTTCCCTTGTTTGCCCCTTGGCTCTTGGGTAGCTGTGATTCGACTAATCAAGCAAAGTAGGCCAAGAAGGGAAATTACCAGTTATGCTTGCTTATAGGTAAACTCGTGAATTTGACTAAAAGACCTTAATAGATTTAATATTAATTTACAAAAAAATAGTATTGGAATAATACAAATATTTTATAATTTAAACATTTGAAATACTATTTTCAATTCAAATGAATTAGATTAACACTTAATTTGTGTTTTTCTCAAATTTTGATTTTTGTATAATAGAGTAGGTCAAGCTAAATTTTTTCTTAAAAAGCATATACGTGAATAAATTAATTTCAATAAAGAATGATCTCTATGTGGTAATGTGTAAATTATACATGTATATAAGTATTTAACTTTTTCCTTTTCATTATAGAGTTAAATTTTATTATTTTCATAATTTTCTCCATGTTTAAAATCAAGAAGCAAAAAGAAGAAAGATGAATTAAAGGGAGGGAAAATATCACAAATCTACAAAAATCAAATGAATTTCTTCCCTTCCTATTCTTTTGTATTTTCCAACTTTCATACTTTTCTATCCATTTATTTTCAATTAAAAAGGTCCATACTCTACTTCATTTTTCTTATCACTTTCGTAACATCCCATAACCAATCAATCCGACGTTATAGTATTATGTCTTTTTACCCTCAATATCATCAAATTATTTCAAATTGTGCAAAATAAAAAAATTAAAAAAAATATTCTTTTTTATTGAAAGTTCTCCTACAAATCCAATATAGAACTTCATAAAAAATGGATGGTCAGGAAAACAGAATCCACAAGAGCTTAAACTGAAAGTCTAATCGCCGATCTCTTTGAAAACAAATGAAAATGTTATAAAGGAGAAAGTGAGGAGATGTAGATCCTGCAAGAGTTATATTTTCTGAATAATTTGTATCCTGCATAAGTTTTATTTTTGAATAATTTGTATTCTATGTCCATATAAAATTTTTGTGAATAATTAATATTCTATGTTCATATAAAATATGTTTTTACTCTCTATGGTTCCAGTGGCTAAGAAAAAGGTTTTGTTGCATATGCATCTTCACTAAAGGGAAAAAAATGTCCAAAAATGAGAAAAAAAATACCCGAACTCATTTGAAAAACCTTGAATAAGCAAGCAAAATAGTAAAGAAACTATTGAAGCCTGCAGCAACACTTACACTTGTATCAATTTCTTATTGCAAGTCTGTTTTCTGCTGAAAACTGTCATTCAACCATGTAAACCTTTAGTTCTAATTATAAATAAATTCTGAAAAGAAAGAGTTGCAAGAGAAATAAAAGACATCATGCAGAATTTTACCTGGCCTTATAATCATTAACTAAATCTTTCATAATATCATATTAAGAGTAATGAAATTTGCTCAATATCCTGATCCAGGCTTCCTTCATGTCCTCATGTTTTTAACAGAAATTTTTATGGTGTATCTGCAATTATGGAAATACTAAAATAGTTAGTACAATTATGAAAAATGATAATCACATTGATTCCCTTTTGCTGCAAACTTTTCTATTCACAACAATAGAAAATGGGACAATTTAAACTCAACACGAGAATACTATGTACATATAATTTCTTTTCCAACAAAATAGCTCTAAGTTCAATAGAACTACCACCTAAAAAAATCTCTCGTAATTTATTAACATCTCTTATGCTAATGAACCAAGTCAAATGTGGGCATAAGCAAGAATGAAGCACTGAGACGTAAAATACTATATCCAAACAAAGATTGAAAAGGAAAAAAATAAACAAAGAAAAAAAAAGTGAAAACAACATGTACACCTTGAAATGTAATGATGACAAAGTAGGGTCTTTAAATATTTCAATGTCATTTCCATACAAAACGTAATCGCTTAGAAGAAGAGAAAGAATGGGAGGTATAATTAGGAAAATTTAATTAGACAATAGAAACTGCTTTAGTCTCCTCTAATACCACATTGAAAGCATACAAAGAGTATGAAATTGGGAAAGAATGAGAAAAATTCAAAAAAAAAAGGAGAAAATAGATAAATAGGATCCTTGGCCAAAGAGAGGTGCCAACTCATCTTTTATGTTTTCTCTTTATATATATATATATATATATGTTAGTATAAAAATCGATCAATTTATAAAATATTATTAATATTAGTCAAATATTATCAATATTAGCTACAATTAGTTATTTGTAGCTTAAAAAAAGGTCAATTTTTTGCTTTTTTAGTGGGTGTTGCTGTAATAGCTTTGGCACAACTTAAGGTGTTTGAATCTCAGTTTTGGAATGATTTGGTGGAGTTTTGAGGTGGTTTCACTACTAGAAATGCAGTCTTTTCCCAGGGAAGAATCGGTGGGAAATCTGTGTGAAATTTCAATATTCCCACGACATTCCCAGGAGAGACGCTCGGTAGGAAAATGGCTGGTGGGAAAATAGTTTCCCACGACATTCGTGGGTAATTCCCAACGAGTTTCCCACTGATGATTTGGTGCGGTCACCACGTACAACTTCCCACGAACGTCGTGGGAAAAGTAAGAAAATAATTTAATTTAATTTTCTTAAGTTTCCCACCGAATCCATGGGAAATACTAAAAATAATTTAGATATTTTTTTTTATTTTACCCATGGAAGTAGTGGAAAAGATGCATAAGCTGAATATAAACATATGAGCATTCCCACGAAAATTAGTGGAAAATGCTGAAATTCCGGGAAAAAAATGCACAAAATTCCCACGGAGTTGGTGGGAAATCTAGAAAATATCTTCATGGCCAAATCTATTTTTAGAACTAAACCACCTGCCAAATAGAAAGTACAACCAACAATAAAAGACTAAATATAATTAAACATTCAAATACCAAATTCAACATGCAATTCAATTCATTTCATAAACAACAACTAATCAATCCAATTCATAATTAATCCAACTAATCCAAAAGTAGAACAAAAACTCAAAAAATTCAACATCCAAGTACCATCCAAGACAAGCTAATAAAAGAAACTACTCCTTAGTTATCATCAGATGCTGGAGAACGGGGCATAGGAAATGTGCCAGATGCTAAGAGGGAGTTTATCTGACACTTGAGACTTTTAACATCACTAGTGACAAGTCTTAATGCATCGTCCTTTCGCCTCATTTCTTCCTCTCTTTGCCTATCTTCTTCCTCCCTTCGCTTTGCCTCTTCTTCCCTTGCAGCCCTTTCTTGAAGATACAACTCTGTAATCTTCGCTACATTCCTATTCAATTGCTCAAACTCATCCAGATCAACTGAGCAATGTGACAAAGAATAAGAACCAAACAATCCATAAGTACGACGGCCGAGACTAAACTCTGATCCAAGGCCGTAGACTTTCCCCTTATGCACACCACCAGCTGTCTTAATCCACATGTCCATGATCTCCTCCTGGGTTGGTTGGATTGGCCTACCTTGATCATCAATCGGCTAGCTTTGAATGAACTCCTCCAAGATTTGTTTGAAATTATCCTGTAAAAATTACAAGTATTATATATAAAAGTAAATTTTATTAAAGAAAATTTATGCAAGTAAGTATCTTTATTTCTCAATAATTATAAAATTCTGATTAGGTCATTAGTCCTTAGTGAATAGTCATCATAATTGTCGGAGTGTTTTTAATCACAACTAAAACGTTTTGCCACCGGAATGCTTATGTATACCTTTAGATTGCAGCCAAAAACTCCATCTCTTCTATGAATTTTATGATTTAGATCAGAAAAGTAAGAAGTTTCTATCAGAATGTATTGAATTTGGAAAAGCACTGATTCAAGTTCAAAATGATTTAGACATATGCTCAAGATTACCATAATAAAATTCAACAACCTTCTTTGAAGATGTATTGGGAAAAAACTGAGTCTGAATATTGAAGATGACGTGTCATGACACGTGGACTGGTCAAAAGGTCAAAACGCAATAAATAGCCAAGAGGCGCGGGCGACAACATATATGGGAAAAAGAAAGCAACATAGGTGTGGACCGTTACTAAAATAGGTACGAGTCTCGTACCTATTCGAGTCATTTAAAGATCAAAGATCGGAAGAAGTTGAAGATACAAATCCGATGACGTAAAAGAGTCTAAATACAACATTAAATATCAAATACGTTAGAGAATCTGAATTAAATAGAAATGATTGTGTAACGTTTCTTTTAAATGTCATTTATTGCTCATAATTGTCTCATTAAGACAAAGGCATTACATTTTCTCTTAGAATCAACTATAAAGGGAGAAAGACTCAAAATCTGTAAGGACACGAAATATTATTGAGATTACACTGAAATGCAAAACTACTTGTTACTTTATTATTCTCAAAAATCTTCTATTATTTTCGTCTCCAGATTATCAGTAACCCGAATTTCTCTTTATTTCTAGTTTTGATCAAAGACTTAGATTTTTAGTTAAATAAATTGGTTTCGTTACCGGAAATCTGATAATCTTCTCTTTTAAGCTACATTCCAGTCGTTGTTATCATCATGTCAAACAACAATAACAGTGAAAACACCTTGGGAAACCATGAAAATCAAATCCATCAAAATCAAGGAGATTTACAGAACATTGACGTGGTTCCCTCCCCTCAAAATTCACCATGTCAATCTCGTGAAGGCACTCCTGCTCCTGAATCTTGTGCTGATCAACAAGAGCAATCTGAACATTTTGAAGGGGTAGATGAAGCTTTACAAAAAGTAATTGATGCACGGGTTAGCAAAGCTCTTCAGGCTCTAGTTAGTCGATTACCTGTTGCACCACCCACACCTACGCCTAATAATAATACATTGGAGAATCCTCGTTCTGGCCTTGTTAATTCTAGAAATAGAGGAACCCCCAGCGAACCACAGGAAGGAGAACCAGGTAATTCAAATAATTCTCATTTGCAAAATTTAGTACTAACTTTGTAGAAACAGCTTAAGGAACAGAATGAGCGAATCGAGCAAATCCCTGGAGTTCCCCCTGTAATCAAAGGAGTGGATGTGGATAAATACTCACAACAACCTTGGAAACTAAGTGTTTCTCCCCTTCCAATCCCTAAAAAGTTCAAAATGTCTGACGTCTCGAAATATGATGGCACAACAGACCCACGTGATCACGTAACTACATTTACAACAGGCGTGAAAGGCAATGTCTTGACCAAACAAGAAATTGAATCAGTACTGGTCAAGAAATTTGGAGAAACACTCACCAAGGGTGCATTAACCTGATATTCTCTTTTACCCGAAAATTCTTTTAATTCTTTTGCTGAGCTTGCAGATTCTTTTATTAAAGCACACTCGGGAGCTCAAAAAGTTGAGAAAAGAATGGAGGATATTTTCAAAATCAAGCAAGGGGACTCCGAGTTGCTCAGGGATTTTGTTGATAGATTCCAACGTGAAAGAATGACTTTACCTCGTGTACCTGATAACTGGGCTGCAATAGCTTTTGCAAGCAACTTAAATGACAAAAGCTTAGAAGCCATGAGAAGACTTAAAGAAAGCCTTCGAGAGTTCCCTGCAACCACGTGGAATGATGTTTATAACAAGTATAGTACGAAGTTGCGAATTGAGGAAGATATCATACCTCAGATTCATTATGAAGAAAGGAGCAAATCCAGGAGATCACAAACAGAAAAAAGATCAGGTAAAAACAGGTACGATCCATATATGGGACCTGCAGGGAAAGACTCACGGTCAAAGCATGATAGTCAACGATATGATCAAAAATCGAGGAACAGGGAATCTGGTTCTTCATCAAGGTTCAGAAATGACCGAAACAGACAAGAGTCACGAGATGATGACAGAAGTTTAAAGGCAAGGTTCGGCGGATATAACTTTAATGTCACTACCTCCGAGCTCGTAGCTGTTTTGAGGAGCATGGGAGATAAGGTACGATGGCCAAAAGAGATGCGGTCAAATCCAAATAGACGCAATCTAGACCATTGGCGCGAATTCCACAATGATCACGGGTACAAAACTTCAGAATGTAGATTCTTACAAAGTGAAGTGGATCATCTATTGAAACAGGGGTATCTCACTGAGTTATTTAGTGAGCAATGTAAGCAAGCCTATATGAAAAATAAGCAGGAGCCACCAAAGCCCCCTTCACCTAAGAGAACCGTGAATGTTATAAGTGGGGGAGAAGATATTCACGGTGTAACATATACAGCTACCAACAAGGTTTCTAAAGTAACGATAACACATGGTAAACGGGTACGGCAGGTTTTAGAAAACGAAAGTATTTCTTTCGATGATGCAGATACCGAAGGAGTAATGACCCCACATAACGACGCATTGGTAATATCTTTACTTGTATATGATACTAATGTAAAACGAGTTTTGATTGATCCAGGAAGTTCCATGAATATTATACTATTAAGGGTATTACGTGAAATGCAAGCTGAAGACAAAATGATACCTAAGGCGCATACCCTATCCAGGTTCGACAATTCAAGTGTGGTAACAAAAGGAGAGGTAATTCTAACAACTTTTGTTGTAGGTGTTGTTAAAGAAACTAAATTTCAGGTAGTAGATATGGAAATGGCTTACAATATGATCATGGGGAGACCTTGGATCCATGACATGGATGTTGTCCCATCAAATCTACATCAAGTTATTAAATTCCCATCACTGTGGGGAATTTGCCAAATTCGTGGGGATCAGCAGACAGCCAGGAGTATCAATGCTGTAACAGATACGAGTACCGTAAATAAAGAAAAATAGCAATTACAGGAAACAGTTGAAGGTATCAAGGATCAAACCTCAACCGAACAAGAAAAGACAGATTTAGACTCGAGCCCTGATACAATTCAGGAACCTGAAGAGAATGAAAATATCAAGGCTATGATATTATTTGGGCAATGGCCTGAACGGAAGGTTTATATTAGAGCCAATTTAAGCTCAGACATGCGAGTATGTTGATTGAATTTTTAAAAGCTAACGTGGACTGTTTTGCTTGGTCCCATGCTGATATGACAGGGATACCACCGGATGTGATGACTCACAAACTAAATGAAGACCCATCCTTCACACCAGTAAAGCAAAAGAAAAGAAAGCAAGGAGCTTTCAAAAATCAGGTGATTCAAGATAAGGTCCAAAAGCTATTAAAAATTGGGTCAATACGCGAGGTAAAGTACCCTAATTGGTTAGCAAACACAGTAGTTGTACCTAAGAAAAACGGTAAGTGGCGGGTTTGCGTGGATTATACAGATCTTAAAAAAGCCTGCCCAAAAGATTCTTTCCTTTACCGCATATAGATCAGTTAATTGATGCAACTGCAGGACATGAACTTTTGAGTTTTTTAGATGCATATTCGGGGTACAACCAAATTAAAATAGACCCCAGTGACGAAGAAAAAACTTCTTTCATCACAGATAGGGGGACTTACTGTTATAAAGTAATGCCCTTTGGTCTCAAAAATGCTGGAGTAACCTATCAAAGGTTGGTCACCAAAATGTTCCAAGAACATTTAGGAAAAACCATGGAGGTATATATAGACGATATGCTTGTCAAAACCCAGCATTCTCATGATCATATTTCTCATTTATCTGTTACATTTGAAATTTTACGAAAATTTAATATGAAACTCAATCCAGAAAAATGTCCATTTGGGGTTGCCTCAGGCAAATTTTTGGGCTTTCTCGTTTCTAACTGTGGTATTGAGGTAAATCCTTCTCAGATCAAAGCAATAGAGGAGATCCTTGATATCCTTACGAGTAAAAAAGAAGTCCAAAGGCTAACGGGAAGAATTGCAGCTTTGGGGAGATTTATTCCCAAATCTTCAGAAAAATGCTTTAAATTTTTCTCCGCACTCAAATAGCAAGATCATTTTGAGTGGAATGAAGATTGCCAACAAGCCCTTAGAAATTTAAAAGCCTACTTGTCACATCCACCATTATTGGCAAAACCAAAAGAAGGAGAAAAGCTACTCATCTATTTGGCCGTGTCAGAAGTTGCGGTAAGTGTTGTTTTAGTCCGTGAGGACCAAGGTAAACAATCTCCTATCTATTATGTAAGCAAGTCTTTATTAGATGCTGAAACACGATATCCACAACTAGAAAAATTAGCATTAGCTTTGATCATGACATCTAGAAAATTAAGACCTTATTTTCAATGTCATCCCATTGTTGTAGTTACTGCTTTTCCATTACGAAATATTTTGCATAAACATGAATTGTCAAGGAGGTTAGCAAAATGGGCTATAGAATTAAGTGAATACAAAATCATTTATCAACCTAAGACTGCTATAAAATCTCAAGTATTAGCCGATTTCGTAGCTGATTTTAGCCAGGGGATGCATTTAGAAGCAGAAAAAGAATTACAAGTTTTTAATGGTGCAAACCCGGGGACTTGGGTTTTATTCACTGATGGTTCGTCTAATGTAAAAGGAGCAGGCCTAGGGATAGTTCCCATACCACCTACGGGTGAGACTATTAGACAGGCTATAAAATGTCATTCTATTAACTAACAATGAAGCAGAGTATGAGGCTGTAATTGCAGGTCTAGAATTGGCACGAGAACTCGGCATAACACAGATTATAATCAAGAGTGATTCTCAACTCGTGGTCAATCAAATGCTGGGGACTTATACAGCCAGGGAGACACGAATGCAAGAATATCTCGAAAAGGTACGGGAACTAATAAAGCAATTCCAAACTTGGAAAGTAATGCAGATCCCAAGAGATGAGAATGTGGATGCAGATGCTTTAGCTAATCTCGCATCTGCAGCAGACGTAGCAAACGACGCAAATGCTTCAGTCGTACATTTATTTCATTCCGTTCTCGAACCTGATAAGAACGAGGTAAATTTTAATCATTTAACATGGGATTGGAGAAACAAAATTATTGCTTTTTTATAGCGCGGAACCGTGCCTGCTGACAAAAGAAAAGCTTATGCACTTTGCAAAAAACTGCTCGTTACTGTTTACATCAAGGAAATCTTTATTGAAAGATGTTCGGTGGGCCATTAGCAAGGTGTCTCGGACCTTCCCAAACAGAATATGTGATGAGAGAAGTACATGAAGGACATTGTGGAAATCACGCAGGAGGGAGGTCGCTGGTAAAAACGCTGATTCGAGCAGGGTATTATTGGCCTAAAATGGAAGAAGAAGCAAACGGTTTCGTGTCCAAGTGTGATAAATGTCAAAGATACGGCAATAATATGCATAGACCAGCTGAGCTATTGCACCCTGTTATAGCCCCGTGGCCCTTTATGAAATGGGGAATGGATATCGTAGGTCCATTGCCACAAGCAAAAGGTCAGGTGAAATTTCTACTTGTACTTACAGATTATTTTACTAAATGGGTAGAAGCAGGAGCATTTAAACAGGTACGAGAGAAGGAAGTTAAAGACTTCATTTGGAGAAATATAATATGCCGTTTTGGAGCACCAAAGGAAATCGTGTGTGACAACAGTCCGCAATTCATAGGAGCTCAAATCACTGAATTTTTTTAAAGTTGGCAAATTAAAAGGATAACATATACACCATACCATCCAGTGGGTAATGGACAAGCGGAATCCACAAACAAGGTCATTATCAACAATTTGAAGAAAAGGTTACAGGATTCAAAAGGTAATTGGCCTGAGGTATTACCTGGAGTATTATGGGCTTATCGTACAATGACAAAAACAAGCACGGGAGAAACACCCTTTTCAATGGTTTATGGTGCGGAGGCTTTAATTCCAGTTGAAATAGGAGAACCGAGCACACGGTACGTTCAAGCAATGGAGGAATCAAATGATGAAGAGATGCGGGTGAATCTTGATTTGCTCGAAGGAAGAAGAGAAGTTGCACTAATAAGGATGGCAGCACAAAAGCAAGTAATTGAACGGTATTATAACAGGAAAGCACGCCTCAGATTCTTTAAAATTGGGGACTTCGTGCTTAAAAAGGTGTTCCAATCTACAAAAGCTGCTAATTTAGGAAAGCTAAGTCCAACATGGGAAGGACCCTGCAGAGTTCGTGACATTGCGGGAAAAGGAGCATACGAGTTGGAGACAATGGATGGCTTGTTCTACCCTCGCATTGGAATGCTGTCCACCTAAAGCGATATTATTTCTGAGAAAGTACCTACGATCAGGTATCGCTGTATTAGAATTTTTCTTTGAATTGTTAAAATTTTACTAACGATTTTAGATGCTAGGCAAAAACCCTAACTCGTGCCAAATGAGGAGTCACGACCTGCACGGTAAAATGGACTATTCTAAAATTCCCAGCCTAGGGTTACAAATTAATCTGATGGAAATACACACGGGTTAGGCAGTCTTCATCTTTAATCGCACCTCCGAGTCCCGTATGTTTTTCTGTTTTCAGGAAAAAGGGCCAAATTGTGAGAAACAAATAAGTGCTCGAGGCTTCATACTTCAGCGCTCAAACACTTGGGGGACTGCATATTGTACACAAATACGTGCGGTAAGACGGAGATGTAAATTGAAACAAGTATCGAGTAGAAGTTACGGAACCTCAACATTCATCATTGTGTTTTTTCCTATCAAAACAAAGGAAGATGCAAAACATTCATCGTAGTGTTCTTTCCCATGAGAACAACGGAATCACCTCTCAAACCCTTCCTAATACATTAAGATAGGGTCATGACTATGTATTGAAGTAGGTTATAAGGAAAAACCTTGTTGAAAAGTATTTACTTTATAAAAATTTGTTGCAAGAAAAACAGTTACGAGAAAATTATAGATGTATCTCAATACATGTAATATTCAAAATCTTGTCCAAGTTCATGAATAAAAACTTGTCAAAGTTGTTTCAAACAAAACATGTGTGTTCCTATTTCTTTCATCGTATTATAACACCATTATGAAGTTGAGACGTCTTCTTCATTAAGTGTCGATATATAAAAGGGCCCTCTTTTATAAACCTCATGTTAATAAGTCATGAAGAGAATCATAAAGCATTTTCAAAGGATAAAAATGCTAAACTATTCTATAAGTCCTAAGTAGATAAGGAAAAGGCAAGAATAGAGCACACTGAAGTACTAACAAACTTCTTGATATAATTAAAAAGACTAAGTAAGAACTTAGTCAACAAAAAAGTTTATACAAATGCCCCATTATGATAACCGGGGACTTTCACCAAAAAATCCCTTAAAAAAAATAACTAAGGGATAAAACCATCATCCAACAAAGAAAGTAAAAACAAAATCTGGAAATTTAACTAGTCACTGAAGGGGTTGACACATCAGAAGTTGCAATATTAATTTCACTTTCAGAAACAGCCACAGGCACGGTGACAACTTCTGAAGAAGCAGCAACAGGAGCGGTTTCAGCTGGGCTTGAAGTGTTAGGTTCAACGAGGGGAGCAAGAGTCACGGAAGTTTCAGCTTCCATAGACTGAGTCGTAGAAATTTCCCCTCGGAAGCTGGAATTGCAACATCTTCAACTTCAACTACCACAACAACGGCTTCGTCATTTACAGGTTCCTTAGCCACGGGAGCTTCAATTGCCGGAGATGGAAAGTCAAATGATTGTTGGGTTCTTTCAATGGTCTCTAAAACTTTGGCCAACTCTGAGTCTAAGTCAAAGTTTTCTTGACTGGCCTCCATTAAAGCATCACGACGAGAGTTTAAGAAAGCCCAACTCACCTCTAAATCAAACTTTTCCTCAAGAAGTCCATACTCCCTTTTCCACATAGCAAGATCATTCTTTAACACTTGATGTTCAGCTAAATGAGAATCAAGGGAAGCTTCAAGGGAGGCATGAGAACTTTCTAAGGCATGTACTTTTTCAGAGGAGATCTTTAAATTAGCTTGAACTTGAGTCAAGTTCTGCACTAATTCTCCTGCATATTCTTCTTTCTTGTCCAAGAGTGCCTTAAGTTCTCTGATTTCTTCACTTGACTTTGATAATTGTTCTGAAAAGCAACATTCAAGGCGCTCCTTGTCTTTTTCAAATTGACTTGAAGAAGCTTTGGCAACTGCTAGCTCAGAAGTCAGACTTCGCTTTTGCTGCTCCAGGTGATTTCTACTCTCTTGCAATTCTTCTATGGTTCCCTGAGCATTCTCAAACTGCTCTTTCCAATTATCTGCTTCTAGCTGGGCTCTCTTGGCTATTTCCTCAGCCTCGTGGATAGACTTTTCAGACTCACGAGTTTTCTTTTCCAGAAGGGAAATTCTTCCCATCAATTCTGTACCAATGAGGTTAGCCTACAGAGACAACTCATAGAAGTAAGAATTTAGAAATAAAAAAAGCTTGTTAGTAAGTAGAAAGAAAATACCTTCAAAGTAGAATGAATTATGTCATTCACCAGAGTTAAGCAACTGTGACTGCTCATCTTCTTCTTCTCAATATCTTCAATCAAAGGCCTAAGCCAGGCATCTGCTCCACCAGACTTCCTTAAAAGACTGTTATTAGCAGGAACTTCAAGTGTAACGCTCCTCAGAGCCAAGCTTCTGCTACTGGAACCCTCCCCTGCATGTTGAACAGAGGGAGGGGGAGCTATAGAAGGAGGAACGGTAGAAGAAGTGAAAATAACAGGAGTCGAAGAACTCGAAACAGGTAAGGAAGAAGAGACAGGCAAGGGAGCAGAAATAGATAAGGGAGCAGGAACAGCTAGAATGGGCAAGGAAGCACTTGAAACCAACGGAGGAAGAAAAAGGAACTTCATCTAAAACTGGACCTAGTTCTCCACTTTCAAAACCACTAACAAAGAGGCGTTGAATAGACTCATTGGTGTCCCTCGGAGTGGTTTCATCATCAGAAGGAATGCGAACAGGTTCGGTAAGAGAGGCACGGACAGGGGTAACTTCAGCTTCATCCTCGGAAATGATGCGTCTCCTAACTCTTGGTCTAGCTATTAAAGAGGTGTCTTCATATTCATCATTCTCAGAATCCTCTTCTACAACTTTCCTCTTTGATAGCATAGCTTGAGTTCTCTCCAAAGAGAGTGAAGTACCAGAAGAGTCTCGAAGGGCAATAGCTACTTCAGTTGTCATTCCCCAAATAGCAAATCCTGACAAAAAGAAGGATGAAAAAAAAAGTTAGAAACAAGAAGGGACTTAACATAAAAAAAGCATAAAGGGATGCATACCGTGAGTTTTTACTTTCCAACCATGTAAATTGGAAATGGATTTCCAAGTTCTTGCCTCCATAGTCACGACTTTCAAGATTGAATCTACCCAACCACGGAAATTAGGAACGGGTTCCACATCTCCCATAGTTGTTATAGAAAAGCAAAAAGAGACGAAATTAGAAAAGAAATTGAAATTCTTAAAGATAGGTACGACAAGTAAAAAAAAACTTACGTGCAAAGTTCCACTTCTCAGGGAAGGGGATATTTGTTTCACCCACCAAATCAATTGTGCGAACAACGACATAACGAGTGTACCACCCATGATCCTTGTCATCTTCAGGGCTTACCAAGACCCTTTTACTTCTTGCAGTTAAAGTAAAAACCCCATGGCAGAATAATTTGGGGTGGTAAAGATGAATAAGGTGGGGGAAGGTAAAGCTAACATTGGCTTTTACAGACAAATATCTCAAACAAGCCACTGCTCTCCATACCAGAGGGCCAATTTGTCCCAAGAAAATTTTGAAAAAGCGACAGAAATCAAGTATAACCGGGTCAATAGCAGGATTAAATCCTAAAGTGAAGGGATAAGTATAAAGAAAAGAAAATCCAATCCTAAAGGAAGATATTCTTTGGTTTGGATTAGGGATCACTATACGAAGATCACTTCTCCAGTTGCAATCTTTTCGAACAATAGAAATCAAAGGTTCAATGATTAGAGAAGGAAAAGTGTCAGCTTTCTCTAAATTAACAACTTGATCACGAAGAGATTTCCTATCATTCTCAAAGGACAAGTCATTGGGTACTATTTCCTCAACTAAAGGCTCTTGAAGAGGCTCAGAAAGTTCTTTACCTTTAGAAGAGGATTTCTTAGTAATAGAACCTCTAGAAATAATGCTAAAACTAGAAGAAGGAGTGATGGAACCAGAGGAACCACCACGAACGGATCCTAGGCTACGAAGCCTGCCACCTCTACCCCTTCTATGTCTTACAGGGGCGTTGGGGAAGCTATCAAGAATTGGGATTCTCTTAGGGTTAGGATTCGGAGATGCCATTGCAGAGAAAAGATGAACTAAAGGAGAAAGGAACAAAAGTAAAGAGTAAAGTATCTGTTAAGGGTTTATGAAGAAGAAGACAAAGGAAAAAAGGTTAAATATGTGTATAATAGCAACCGTCAAACAAAGAAGCGTAATGATGGAAAGCCTATAATAAAGGCAACTATCACTTCGTAAATAGAGGGGATGAAGAAGCCTTAGAAAAAGGCTGTAGAATTACATACATATCAGAAGGTGACACGTGTGCAGAGCATTAAATAGAAAAGACAATTGAAGCGTCAATACTGACATAACATTAATTACGGTGAAAATTCCTTTTTCGTGAAGATCCACTTCCCAAATATTTAATTGATAAATAAATGGAAAGTGGGGGGACTATCTGTATTGGGAAAAAACTGAGTCTGAATATTGAAGATGACGTGTCATGACACGTGGACTGGTCAAAAGGTCAAAACGCAATAAATAGCCAAGAGGCACGGGCGACAACAAATATGGGGAAAAGAAAGCAACATAGGTGTGGACCGTTACTAAAATAGGTACGAGTCTCGTACCTATTCGAGTCATTTAAAGATCAAAGATCTGAAGAAGTTGAAGATACGAATCTGATGACGTAAAAGAGTCTAAATACGTCATTAAATATCAAATACGTTAGAGAATCTGAATTAAATAGAAATGATTGTGTAACGTTTCTTTTAAATGTCATTTATTGCTCATAATTGCCTAATTAAGACAAAGGCATTACATCTTCTCCTAGAATCAATTATAAAAGGATAAAGACTCAACATCTGTAAGGACACGAAATATTATTGAGATTACACTGAAATACAAAACTACTTGTTACTTTATTATTCTCAAAAATCTTCTATTATTTTCGTCTCCAGATTATCAGTAACTCGAATTTCTCTTTATTTCTAGTTTTGATCAAAGACTCAAATTTTTGGTTAAACAGAAGAGCCACACATAAAAGTAGACCAGTAAATGAATATACCAGGTAGCAACAAGACCAAAGAAAATAATGGTAACTCAGTATTTTGGCTGACACAACAGTCACACTGAACTAGAACCTATACTGGCCTTGCCTTTCATCATTTTCAGGAATAGAGGGGGGAATCAAGCGAGATAATGTGTTAATCTTTTAAAGTGAACCTATTTATACTACAACACTTGCTGTTTATTTACTTTTACAGCTGAATAGTACTTGAAAATTCAAATCCATGATAAGGTTGCTAGTGAATAATTAAAAATCCGAATAGTCTGATGTAAATGGACTAGTCAATTTTATAGAATCCCAGGAAGTTCCATTATTGCCTAGGAGCATGAGCACTATTTAGATATTTTATCCTCTTTGACCACCTTTTTCAGACAACGTCAGGTAGCTCTATCATCGGGCAATACTACGATATTTTTCCATTTCAGAATGTTGTTTTGAGTAAAACGAGAAGAGACGACAATTGATGGAATGTATCCAACAGATAATAAATCTGAGTTAAGATCCACTTCCTCGCTCACTTGGCTATATCCGCCATTTGAAAAGACATGGGTTGTCTTGAAGAAAAAAATCTTGGGTAAAGAAAGAAGGTAAATGTGGCACTAAAAAGCCGCTAGTAATAAATTTAGCCCTCTATCAAGGTTCCTAATTCTTAACCTGGTCCTGGTTTGGTTTGAGAAGAAAATATGGTGAAAGAATGAGATGAAACCATCTCTTTTCTTTCTATCTCATTCGTCTTGAACCTTACCATGCACTAAATTAAAATGTAAATGACATCCCTTCCTAGTTGTAAAGGGCGAGCTATTTAGAAGTTAACAGTCATATGGCACGAAAAAGTGCTAAATATGGTTTTGATGGTTTGATTGTCACCACCACCAAGCAAAACTTTACTCCGCATGACAGACTAATCTCATTACACCCATCCTCACATTCCTAACGAGATCGGAAGGTTTGGCTAAATAGCTTGATAAGAGCATATATTAAATAGTTTGCAGGCTACTCCAACAAAAGACAAACTCCGCGCAGTACAGAATCGAACTCATGTCCTCTCGGACTAAAATGAACCAACTCATTTCCACTAATTTGGCAGCTAATAAATTTACTATGTGAACCCACGAAAGAAAGCTACTTAAAATGTGCATGATTGATGATTGTTCAATTGTTTGGTTGCCTTCAACTAATATTCAGTTGTTGCACTTATAGTTGTCTCTTGTCTACTACAAGAGCATAAGGAAGAAATCATGTTACAATATTCTTGATTAATGGGATATTAGGATATTACTAATCTGTTTTTCCAGTAACTGTTATATTGTCCATGTATACATGGAAATCTGGCATGTATACATGAAAATCACTTACTTAACAATAAGAGAGCGATATTGTTAATTAGCTAAAATAAACAGCATCTTGGCCAAACACACTCACAAAATATCTGTCCCAATAGATCATGCAAGTAGGTCAATAACATAATTTCAAACCTACTCGTAAAATTGTTGAACTTCGGCGCAGTTGAGCAACACGTGTGTTGTAGCCGACTTTTTCTCCATCCCATTCCAATTTCCTTTTTGATACTTTTTAGAACATCTACCGGGTTGATTGAATATGGATATCGGCGGTGCCAAAGGATCATTATCACCTTCGTCATGCCGATTTGGTCTATTTCTCAAACATGGCACGTGATGCTTAAAATAATATGAATAGAAATGAGAAGTTTCTTTAACTAAATATGCTTCACATATCGATCCCTCAATCTTGGATTTTTTTTTCACCATCTGTTTACATTTGCCAATAGTCCTACATAGCATAATTTTAGATGGGAAGAAGTGCAATCAAAACACATAAAGGCAAAATAATTAATGGTTATTACCTCTCAAATGGATACATTCACCTACATTAAACAGGCCCCTCCAAGTCGTGCCTCTCTTACGAGATGAATTCGGAGATGTTCCATTACATTGAAAAACCCACATGGAAAACTTTTTGCCAATTTGTTTATGATTAAATGGATGTTACTTTCCATCAAAACTAGATTTTCCTCCCTCAATGTATTAGAACATAGGTCTTTGAAAAATAAGCTTATCTCTGTATGTCATCCATTTTGAATGAATAACTGGCCTTAGGCTTCACCATCCTATTATTTTCTTGCCGTAGTTCTAATTCTCTTCACCTACAGTATTCCTGTAAGTCCATCTTGGCCTTCAAATTATCTTTTGTCCTGTTCTTGTCATCTATTACAGTATGAAACAGATATCAAAGAAGTTCTTTTCAATATGCATGACATCCAAGTTATGTCGAAGAAGATTATGCTTTCAATAAGGTAACTCCCAAAATATGCGCTGTTTAGTCCAATTATGCTCAATACCATAACCAGGTAATTTAAGCAATGGAGACTGTATTACCTTAGGAAAATTCTTAACCCTCTCCCAAATTTCCTCCCCCAACAAGGTTGCTGGTGGCTCATCATAATCAGTTTGATTCTTCATAAATGCACTAGTATTTCTCCTGAACTCATGATCCATTGGTAAAAACCGACGGTGGCAGTCAAACCATGTGGTCTTACCTCTATGTTTCAAAGTGAATGCTTTTGTGTCTTTCATACAACAAGGACAAGTTAACTTTCCGGCAATCGACCATCCAGATAACATTCCATACGCAGGAAAGTCATTAATAGTCCACATCAAAGCAACACGCAATTTAAAATTTTGTTTAGTTGATATGTCGTATGTTTCAACACCTTCATGCCACAATAACTTTAGCTCATCAATCAAAGGCTGCAAATATACACCAATCAAACTTTTTGGATTACTTGGACCCGGAACTATGCCAGTTAGGAACAAATATGGGCTTGTCATACACATCTCTAGCGGAAGATTATACGGTGTAATAAAAATAGGCCAACAAGAATATGATGCAGCAGAGACAGAAAAAGGAGTGAATCCATCAGCACACAAACCCAACATAACATTTCTTGGTTCATTAGCGAAGTCAGGATACATCCTATCAAAATGCTTCCACGCTTCTCCATCTGAAGGATGACACAAAACACCAGGCGCCCTTCTATTTTCATGGTGCCATCTCATATGAGGAACGGAACTCATTGATGCATACAATCTCTTTAACCTAGATATAATAGGTAAATAATGCATCCTCTTAATTGGAACTTTATTTGCTTTGGCATTTGTGACTTTCTTAAAACGAGACAATCCACAAAATTTGCACGCTTCTAGAGCCGCATCATCTTTATAATATAACATACAACCTTTTTCACAACAATCAATTTTTGTTGAGGAAAGTCCTAACTTGGAAACTAACTTCTTAGCCTTATAGTAATCACCAGGTAAGTTAATGTTCGGACTAACTTCATGCATAAGCCCAATTTAAGCATTCATGGCCGCTTGAGAAATATTCCAATCCGATTTGATAGTTATTAATCTAACTGCAACTGACAACTCCGAGTGTATTTAATCTTTATAGAGTGGACGACTAGCCGCCTCTAATAATTCATAAAAGTGCTTTGCCTCATCATTGGGATACTCATCAACATTTTGTTGGGATTGAACTCCTGGGTGTATCCCAAAAGCATTCGACACCATTTCATGCATTTGAAAATTATCATAATTTTTCTCAAAGAATGTACTACTCTCACAACCAGTAAGATTCTGAAAGTCAACATCAGTTAAAATTACTGTAGTTCTCTCCATGAATGGTCCACAGATAATAATTTTCTCTAAACCCCTTTCTGTAAAGATGAACTTTAACATCCTCCGGTATCAATAACTTTATACATTTGCACTTAGCACAAGGACATCTAATTATTCCTTCATTACGGAATTCGGGAAGTGTTTTTGCATAAGCAATAAATCCTTTAACACCTTCTACAAATTCTTCCTTCAACCCTCCACGATTAGGATGATTTCTATCATACATCTATCTACGATCTTGTTCCATCTATTACACAATACAAGATAAAATAATTAGATAAATAAATAAATAATTTATTTTATCCACTCAGTGAAACGTCATGAAACAATGTTTCATAAACTATTCCTTATACATGAAAATTGATAAAGATGACTACTTTGGATTTAACCACTATATACTGATCATGTAATTTGTTTTCTTATATTTTAGTTGATTAATGGTCCTTGTTAAAAGATAACTACACAAGTCGACAACCAAAAAAAATTAACTGTGTATTTTAAAATTGTCAACTTTTATCTTCATTTCTGGAAGAGCTCTACACATTTATATAAAGAAAAGGAAAACTTTATCACAATAGTTTAACATTTATGCTCTTAGGAGACAATGCATGTAACAAGAATAAACTTTCATTTTTACTCTTAATATCATTTTTATATTAGGATTTTATGCTGAGATTAATTACTCAGACACCACTAACCAAACGACCTCTAAGGAGTTTCCGTCTCAAGAATTATTGAAGAAGGGAATATATGCTTATTATTCTTCAAGAGCTATGAAAAATAGAAGATAGTTCCTTAGTTCCTGTTGTTGTCACAATGCCAAATCAATGCCCCAATCAGTTCTTGCATATTCACCATTTTCAGAATATAAATAGAAGATATTTTTACACTAATAAAGAAAAGTGAGGAGCAATACTGCTTTATATCATTTTCACATGCCTGAGAAGGTTGTCTGGGCAAAAGTGCAAAAAAGCAAAAGAAAATACTGTACTATTTTAATTTACAGAATGAGAAAATGCTTTTCAAAGGGACACCACCTCTTAACCAAAATGCTTTTTCTCTATAACCATTAAACATAGAGCCATATACCAACTAACCAGACCAGATTATACCAATTTATCAGACCCCCATTTTCTCTTTCTATTTTTATCAAATCCAAACACAGCTCAAAACAAAGAGGAAAGGAACAAAGGGTAGGCAAATATAATTAGAAAAATACCATTTGACTAATATGCATGACTAACACAACTATATATAGTTGAAGGTTTAAGAAAAAAACAAAACAAAAAGTCATTTTTCCACACTACACCCATCCTACAATTTTAGCACATAAAAAAGGATAATATATAGCTGAACAAGAGAGCAGAGGAAGACAGATAATTGATGATCTCCACCAAACCGATCCCAAGACACTGGCAATTTAAGAAGGGTGAGTTAAACTCACTTCCCCTTTTGTACCTGACAATTAGATTCTCCTTTCAAGCAGCATATAACTTCAAGTTCATATTTTGAAAAACGAAACCATGCTAGAAGCACCTAGTGAAAAGCACATAGCTTGCGAAATACCTCTTGAACATCTTATGACATTAACATATCTACGAAAAGCATAATGCCTCCACAACATCTTAAGATACAAAGTAAAAGACCCCACTTGAGAGCATATGACAAACTTTGAGCATTTGAAAAATTTCAACCTAAATCTAAACATCTTGTAATTTCTTATTACCAACTTACATAAGAAAATAGTGTCGTGTTGCTTCAAATCCAGATTTAAAGGGATTAAATAAGTGAAACACTTGAGAGATATCTAAAATGCACCCAAAAAATGTTGAGTTTTGGATTGTTGAGTTTTTGTTTAAGATGAAATAGTCTTAAAATGAGAGTGAATGGGAAATGGGATTTGGATTTGGATTTGGATTCGGATTTGATCAAATGATCGATCGATTGATTAAATATTTGGACCAAATTTATTTGTTAATAGTGAATATTAACGTGATATAATCCGTGTTTGTAACGGATGTTTTCCAATCCGTGTATTGTGTTGCACCAAAAAAGCAACAAGATGCCTAGTGCACCTCCCACCATGGCCAAGTGCTCCTCCCACCAAGCAAGTGTTCATTCCACCATGTAAGTGCTTCCTCCATGATATCCTAATGCTTGTTTCACCATGGAGGGGGAGGATTTCTCTCACATGACTGCTATAAATAGAGTAGAAGTTGTAGAGAAAGAAGAACACACCAGGAAAAAAACACTCGAAACACTCAGTATACAATTGATATACACTCTGTATACACTCAAACTACACTCTGAATACACTGGAAAAACGAATTGCAATCTGATATCCTCTTCAGTAAGAATTCAACATCGGCTATACATTGCATTCCTTCCTTTCAGAATTTCCATTCGACTTCTGAGTTCTCCTCCTTTGTTCTGCATTGTTTTAAAACTACAAACAAAGCAACTGTAAGTGTGATTTGCTGCCGAACTTTGCGTTCGCTGAAATACTGGGGTTTGAAGTACCGCTACACCAGTGTGTAATTCGTTCTATCCTGGGAGGAAATAATCCATAACTTTGGGTACTAGGAAGGGATTAAATTCCTTAAGGAAACACTGTGAATTCAGTGGGCTCGAATTAATTTTTGTTTCAGTTATATCATTTATATTTACGTATGTTACTGCTGTAGGTAGCTGATAAAGAGGATATATATATCTAAGAGTGGAAAAGTTAAAACTTGATCTTCCATCATTCCATATTTATACCAGATAAGAAGTACTATACAAGAAACAATAACAACAAGCTTAAGGAATTTAATAATTTTAATTTCTGTTTTATTTATATTTACGTTTATAAGCTAACGTTCTAATTTCCAGAATCATTATTTACAAATACAGGCATAATAACAACAAGCTTAAGGAATTTAATAATTTTAATTTCTGTATTTGTATTACTTTTATTATTCTGGAAACTTAAAACCTTTGTGGTTTTGTGTACTCCCATTTGGAGAGTAAAGCCTTCGTGGCGTTTTGTTGGAGATTAAAATCTACGTGATTTTTCACTCCAGTTTTAAACGTTTATTAAACGTTTGTTTGTGTCATTTTTACAGTAAAAATGGCGAATGACGGAAATCAAGCTGTTCCGATGATGACTGCCAACGCATCGACAAGTCGAACTCCGGCGTTGGCACCGACAGAGAAACTCGGAAAATTTTCTGGGATGGATTTCGAGCGCTGGCAGCAGAAGATGTTCTTCTACTTGACTACGTTATGTGTACAGAAGTTCATCAAGGAAGATGTTCCTGATCTTCCTGACGAAACTACGGAGAATGAAAGCTTTCTCGTGATTGAGGCGTGGAAGCATTTTGACTTCTTGTGCAGGAATTATATTCTTAGCGGACTGGAGGATAATCTGTATAATGTATACAGTGGCGTGAAGACGTCAAAAGAATTGTGGAATGCGCTTGAAAAGAAATACAAAATGGAAGATGCCGGGATGAAGAAATTCGTCGTTGCAAAATTTTTGGACTACAAAATGGTAGATAGCAAGTCTGTTATTACCTAAGTCCAGGAAGTGCAAGTAATTATTCATGATCTACTTGTTGAAGGTACATTTCAAAAGAATACTGATGTTGAAAGTAAAATTTTTAGTAATTTTACTAACGGAATTTTCATTGAAGGTCTTGTCATCAATGAAGCATTCCAAGTAACAGCAATATTGAGAAGTTGCCTCCATTGTGGAAGGACTTCAAAAATTATTTGAAAACAAACGAAAGGAAATGTCCCTTAAAGATCTCATTGTTAGATTGAGAATCGAAGAGGACAATAAAGCTGCTGAAAGGAGAGGCCATAGAAATTCAACAATAATGGGAGCAAATATTATTGAATATAACAAAAAGAGAAAGAAGGCTTCTAGTCCGAAATACAACCCAAGCAAGAAGCGGTTCAGTGGAAATTGCTACAACTGTGGGAAAACCGGATACAAATCTACGGAGTGTCGTGCTCGGAAGAAAGACAAGAAAAGGGGTCAAGCAAACATGGTAGAAAAGCATGATGATGTTGATGACTTGTGTGCCATGCTTTCTGAATGCAACCTGGTAGGAAACCCAAAAGAGTGGTGGATTGATTCTGGAGCCACTCGCCATGTTTGTGCTGTGAGGGAAGCATTTTCTACATATGCTTCTGCTGGACCCGAAGAGACGCTCTCTATGGGAAATGCTGCTACAGCAAAAATTGAAGGATACGGTAAGATATTTCTCAAGATGACTTCTGACAAGGTAGTGATTAGTAAGAATGAAATATTTGTAGGAAAAGGTTACCTTACTGAGGGCCTTTTCAAGATGAATGTAATAGTTGTTGAAACTAATAATAAAACTTCATCTTCTTCTTACTTACTTGAGTCAAATGATTTATGGCGTGTACGTTTGGGTTATGTCAATTATAAAACCTTGCGAAAAATGAGTAACTTGGAAGTATTGCCTAAGTTTGCATGCGAAAAATCAAAATGTCAAATATGTGTGGAATCTAAGTATGTTAAACATCCTTATAAGTCGGTTGAAAGGAATTCAAATCCTTTAGACTTAATTCACACAGATATTTGTGACATGAAGTCAATACCATCTTGCAGTGGAAAGAAGTATTTCATAACTTTTATTGACGACAGTACTCGATATTGCTATGTTTACTTACTTAATAGTAAAGATGAAACAATAGACGCATTCAAGCAATACAAAAATGAAGTTGAAACGCAACTTAACAAGAAAATCAAAATGATAAGAATTAGGGGTGGTGAATATGAATCTCCTTTTGAAAAAATATGTTTAGAATATGGAATTATTCATCAAACAACAGCCCCTTACACGCCCCAATCCAATGGGATTGCGGAAAGAAAGAATCGTTCATTAAAGGAGACGATGAACGCATTGTTGATAAGTTCTGGTTTGCCACAGAACTTGTGGGAGGAAGCTGTTCTTACGGCCAGCCGAATACTAAATCAAGTACCCCATAGCAAAACACAATCCATTCCATATGAAAAATGGAAAGGAAGGAAGCCCAACTTGAATTATTTTCAAGTGTGGGGGTGTCTGGCAAAAGTGCAAGTTCCTAAACCCAAAAGGGTAAAAATAGGACCGAAAACAGTTGATTGTGTTTTCATAGGATATGTGACTAATAGTAAAGCATATCGATTTCTGGTTCATAAATCAGAAAATCCCGACATTCATAATAATACGGTTATAGAATCAGATAATGCTGAGTTCTTTGAAAATATATATCCGTATAAAAAGGAATGCGAGTCGATTGGTGAAGGATCTAAATGACCTCGGGAAGAAACAAAAGAAAGTACATTTAATCAGGGGGATCCAAGACGTAGTAAACGTCAAAGAACGTCTACTTCGTTTGGACCAGATTTTGTGACTTTCTTATTGGAAAATGAGCCTCGAACATTTAAAGAAGCTATGTCTTCTTCGGAATCATTGTTCTGGAAAGAGGCAGTCAATAGTGAAATAGAATCCATATTGAACAACCATACATGGGAATTGGTTGATCTTCCTCCTGGAAATAAACCTTTGGGTTCTAAATGGATTTTTAAGAGAAAAATGAAAGATGATGGCACTATTGATAAATTTAAAGCAAGACTTGTTGTCAAAGGGTATAGACAACGAGAAGGTCTTGACTACTTTGATACATATTCTCCAGTGACGAGAATTACGTCCATACGAATGCTAGTAGCTTTAGCTGCAGTTTATGGTCTTGAAATTCATCAAATGGACGTAAAGACAGCCTTCTTAAATGGAGATTTGGAGGAAGAAATTTACATGGAACAACCTGAAGGGTTTGTAGTTCCAAGTAAAGAAAATAAGGTATGTAGACTTGTTAAGTCCCTTTACGGACTAAAACAAGCACCCAAACAATGGCATGCGAAATTTGACCGAACAATGTTGTCAAATGGTTTTAAGATAAATGAATGTGATAAATGTGTGTACATTAAAAATGTTCCAAATCACATAGTCATTGTTTGCCTATATGTGGATGATATGCTGATAATGAGTAATAACATTGCCAACATAAATGCTACTAAGCGTATGCTAACTAGCAAGTTTGATATGAAGGACTTGGGAATTGCGGATTTAATTCTGGGGATTAAGATCCAAAAGACTCCTCAAGGTCTGGCATTGTCCCAATCTCATTATATTAAGACAGTACTTGAAAAATTCAAGCACTTGGGCTTTAAAGTTGCAAAGACTCCAATTGACGTAAATCTTGCACTAGCAAAGAATAAAGGCCAAAGCATATCACAATTGGATTATGCTCGTGTGTTGGGATGCTTAATGTACATCATGAATTGTACACGACAAGATATAGCTTGTGCTATAAGTAAACTAAGTCGATACACGAGCAATCCAGGTCAATCTCATTGGATGGCAATGAAACGAGTTTTGGGATACTTAGAACATACCCAAAACTTTGATTTGCACTACAGTAAATATCCTGCGGTGATTGAAGGATATTGTGATGCAAATTGGATCACCAGTTCAACTGATTCGAAGTCCACAAGTGGATATGTATTCACTATTGGTGGAGGAGCGGTATCTTGGAAGTCGTCCAAACAAACATGTATTGCCCGCTCTACAATGGAGGCTGAGTTCATAGCCTTAGATAAAGCCGGTGAAGAAGCTGAATGGCTCCGGAATTTCTTGGAAGACATTCCATTTTGGCCCAAACCGTTGGCACCAATATGCATACACTGTGATAGCCAAGCGGCAATTAGAAGGGCTGGGAGCGTTATGTATAACGGTAAATCTTGTCATATACGACGAAGACATAAAATCATTAGGCAACTTCTCTCTAGAGGAATTATCACGATTGACTATGTAAAGTCAAGTGATAATGTGTCAGATCCACTTATAAAAGGCCTAACTAGAGAGGTGTGAGCACGTGATTTTTGCCTCACACAAATTACTCCCAAAAATTCAAAATAAAATAGTTTTTCTTTTGTGTGCAATTTTGTGAATTTTTCGTGATATTTTCAGCTATTGATTGCATTTGTGTGTACACGTTTATTTGTGTAAATTAATGGAAAAGTACAAAAATATAGCATTTTGAATTTAGGATTTTATTTTTAGTAAAATTGTATTTTTACAAGAAAAGCATAAAAAATAATGCACTTTGCATTTTAGTGTTTAATTGTGTGATTTGGTATTTAATTATTCTGTGATAATTACTACTTAGAGTTAATTAACATTTTTAGGATAAACTGATCAAGTTTAAATTTAGGTTTGGATTTATTTTATTTTATTAGAATTCTAGAATAATAAAAAGAAAAGAATAATAAATAGTTTATCAGAATTTTGGGCCAAATTCAGTTTAATTTGAAAAGCCCAAATCAAATTCGCCCCAACCCGGTCCGCCCCAACATCGACCAAACGACGACGTTTTGGTCATGTCAATCTGGACCGTTGAATCAGCTTGATCAAACGGTCCAGAAGTTAACCCATTCACAAACCCTAACCCGACCCACCTTGTACCCGGTCCGATCCAGCACCCATGTGGTTGAAACGACCCCGTTTTGATTATTGACTCGATTAGGACCATTGGATTTCATTCATCCAGTGGCCCTGATTAAATCAACAATTTTAATATACCACAACCCCCCAAACCTCTTACCCCCATTTCATTCTCACACCCCCGTCTCTCGTCTTCTTCAGAGACAAAATGTAACGCCACTGCCAGCCACCAAGGCGAAAATCGCATACGGCGGTGTTCGGCGCCCAATCCCTCCCACTTTTACACCGTAGACTCCCCTTGACCTCCCCGTCCCGAATCCCCACTCCGTTTCCCTCGAATGTTGCTCGATCTTCTCGAATATTAGATCGAAAACCTGGAACCCTAATAGCCTCCACCCTTTCCCCCTTTCCTCTGGTGGCAGCACCACTTCCCCTCAGCCCCAAATTAACAACAAATGACCACCAAACCACCCCCGATCCAAATCCATGAACCACTTGCCTCGAATCAACTTGGAACTCTCGAATCTCCATTTGAAGATTCGAGCAGAACTCGAACCTACCCCAACCAAGCCCAAATTTATACCCTGGCACCCCTGACCTCCCTCGTGCCAAACCACCTTTGGTTTGGGTCGAATCTGGCTAGAAACACTCGAACCCCAAATCAAAACGTAAGAACCCAAGAAAACCAAAACTGGTTTCTGTCCGAAATTGAAGGGAATTTGGGTGTTTAACTGACCTTAGTCGAAGTGTTCTCAGTTGAGAACACTCGATTAAGGTCCGTTTGACCTCAAAAAGTTCAAGTCCGAGTCAATTCAAGTCCGTCTGTTCTCTGTTCCATTTAAGGTATTTTTCTTTCTTTCCTTTTATTCTATTTTTGATGTTTTAAATGTCTGTTTATTTGTTTAGAGTTGTTATATTAATTTTTTCATTTTTGTCAAATGTTCTGTTCTTCTCACTCAGACCTTTTATTTGGTCAAATTTACTTCTGTTCGTTGCTGAGTATATATTATAGGCTGTATAATCGATTCAAATAGTTTCGTCGATTAATTAAGTTTTTATTATAAATCCATGTTTTTGTCAATGCCCCGTAAATTGCCTGATTATCTATTTCTGATTGATTGTTGTCAATTGTTATAGGCAATCGGTTAATTAGTTATCGTCGACTAATTCAGTTTTAATAGTAGTTTTCGTCAAATGGTTTGAGGTCGAATGTTGTATGTACTGATCTTTAGACAATTATCTTCAGGGCATTGTCAATATACTGACAATGATCCTGCATTCTTGTATAGGTTTGACTTAGAATTGTGTTAGTTTAATCCCTGCATTCATGTGATTTTGATTCAGTTTCAGCTTCAGCTTTAATGATTCTGTTGAGTTCTGTGTTGTGTTAGTTTGGTTTTGATTTAAATTCAGTTCATTTGTTTTAATTGGAATTCAACCTTAGTCATTCAGTTGTCAGGAGGATTGGTTATAGCTGTTAATCAGAATTAGTTTTAGATAATTGTTAGCTTGAACAGATTTTAGAGTTAAAGGTTTTAATGTAGATGAATAGATTGTATTAGGGCAGTAATATTAAGGGGTTTCAGGGGTGATTTGGGAATGGAACAGTTAGGATAATATTTTAATGTTAGTGTCTTGTTAGTGGGGTATTAAATGTCTTTAAATTAATAAGTTAATGGGGAACAAGAGGGAGCTTTTGTTTAAATCGCCTTAATAAATGTGCAGGATGAGCACAAGTGAAAACAAACCCTTCACCGTCTTTAGCGAGGTCCCTCTCCAGCTCCATATGTGGTGGGACAATTTGGGAAAAAGCAGCAAAGAAATAGTGGTCAGAGTTTTGGGGGGTCTCATCAGTCTACTAAATGTCAAGGCAAGGACGGATGTCAGAATCCCCTTCCCCAAAATATGGACCACTCGGTAAGCAGTGAGTATTGTTCGGGGGCTGCCGGACATGATACCGAGAAGTGCTGGAAGTTGAATGTGCAGTGCAAGATCTTATTGACACCAATAAGATCGAGGTTCAGACACCGGAGGCACCCAACATCAATCAGAACCCGTTGCCAGCACACCACGAAACCCACATGATCGAGCTTGTGCACGAAGGAGGGGAGCTAAAGAAACCCTCACAGACGGTGATGATGATCCGTGCCAGTCCAAAAGAAAAGTCGACAGGTGGAGAAGAGGTGGTACAGTTGGAAAAGGTAGACGCCAAGTTAGTAGTGGTGATGAGGAAGAGTTCGCCTGTTGTTGCATAGAATCCAGAGTCGGTCAAAGTAACGGTGCGAGGGGTACCAAACAAGCCAGCATTTATAGGGCTAGTTGTCATCAGGCCAGTAATGCAGATGCCGATAACCAGCGAGAAAGCCGTGCCAAGGAGCTACAGTAAAGCGATAGTAATGTACAAAGGGAAGGAGGTTATGGAAGAAGTATGTGAGGCCCAGGGCTTAACTCGTTCGGGAAGGTGTTTTGCTCCCGTAGAGTTAAGAAGGTCCAACCCAGCGGTGGTAAAGAAGCTAGTGACGAAGGAAGAGGCTGAGGAGTTTTTGAAGAAAATGAAGGCACAAGACTACTCCATTGTGGAGCAGTTAAGAAAGACCCCAGCACAGATTTCGTTACTATCACTGCTGATCCATTCCAGCGATCATTGCCAGGCACTGATGAAAATCCTGAACGAGGCCCATGTTCCAGATAAAATCTCTGTAAATCACTTGGAGAGGATAGTGCACAAAATCTTCGAGGTAAACCGAGTGACATTTTCTGATGATGAATTGCCAGCAGAGGGTACAGAACACAACAAATCCCTATACTTGACCGTGAAATGCGAAGACTCGGTGGTCACCCGAGTATTGATTGATAATGGATCAAGCGCCAACATCTGTACTTTGACTACTCTGAACAAGCTGAAAGTTGATCATGACCGGATTCACAGGAACAGCGTCTGCGTCCGAGGTTTCGATGGAGGTTGTACCGACACGGTGGGTGATATCATACTAGGATTGACCATTGGTTCAGTGGAATTCACCAGGGAATTCCAAGTGGTAGACGTGGCAGTATCATACAATCTTCTATTGGGGCGACCCTGGATCCATGCCGCCAAAGTAGTGCCTTCTACATTGCACCAGATGGTGAAATTTGAATGGGACAGGCAGGAGATAGTGGTGCACGGGGATGACGATACAGACATTGTGAGTGATTCCATTGTGCCATTCATAGAAACTGATGACGACAAAGGTCCATGGGTGTACCAGGTTTTCGATGCGGTTTCAGTGGATAAAATTTCTGAAGGTGAGGACCTTCCACTTCCCAGGATCGCAGCTGCGACCTTCATGGTAGCCTCGGAAATGCTAAACAGTAGGTTTGTACCAGGAAAAGGTTTGGGGGTTGATCTGCAAGATATGGTCCAGCCAGTTTCTTCGCCCAAGAACCTGGACACTTTTGGGCTAGGATACAAGCCTACGGCAGCAGATGTAAGGCGGGCCTGAAAGTTGAAGAAGAAAGTTTGGGTTCTTCCCAAGCCAGTTACACGTCTTTCCAGATCCTTTGTCAGAGCAGGTATCAGAAGGTTGTCAGTCCCCAAAATTCTCAAACCTCTGATTGGGTCAGATGGAGATTTGAATCAGGGTTTTGAAAGGCTTTTCGCCGATGTCAACGTGATAGAAGCTGGAGAAGGTTCCAGTAGGGCAGATATATAGTTTGTGGGGCCTAGGGCCAATATCAACAATTGGACAGCTACTCCTCTTCCTACCCGAAGGGAGTCTTGGTAGTAGGCTCTGGATTTTCTTTCTTATGTTCTGGATTATTCCAGAGTTGTAATCCAGTTTTGTTTTATTTTTGTATTCGACAAAAGCGCGAAACTCTATAATCCCGCATTTTAATAAAGTGAAAGTTTTCTCTCTTTTTTTGTTTTAATTCTGTTTTCTTCTTTTCTCTTTCTGAACAGTTCTCTTTATACTGGTTTTAATGATATGGCATGCACAACGGATCTTCAACCTAGTCTAAAAAATCAATCTGATTCCAAACTAATTGTACAAGAGGTCGATTATGATGATAAATTGGAATACGATGAGGATAAAGCCTTTGAAGAGATAAACAGAGAATTAAGCCAGTTCGAAGAGAAACCCAAGTCCAATTTGAACGACACTAAAGCTGTCAATTTAGGGGATGCAGACGATGTCAGGGAAACCAAAATAAGCATCCACATTGAGCCGAACATCAGGGAGGAACTAATCAAAGCACTCATTGAATGCAAAGATATTTTTGCATGGTCGTACGAGGACATGCCGAGCTTAAGCACCGATCTAGTGGTTCACAAATTGCCCACTGACCCGGCGTGCCCTCCCGTCAAGCAAAAATTGAGGAAGTTCAAGATAGATATGAGTGTGAAGATCAAAGAAGAAGTAACCAAGCAGCTGCAGGCAAAGGTTATTCGGGTCACTCGATATCCTGATTGGTTGGTTAATGTAGTTCCAGTGCCAAAGAAAGATGGGAAGATCAGAGTGTGCGTCGATTACCGCAATTTGAATAGGGCAAGCCCCAAGGACAACTTTCCATTACCCAACATCCATATCTTGATCGATAATTGTGCCGGACGTGAGATCGGGTCTTTTGTAGATTGCTATGCTGGGTATCATCAGATTCTGATGGATGAAGAAGATGCGGAAAAGACGACATTCATTATGCCGTGGGGGACTTATTGCTACCGGGTAATGCCTTTTGGTTTGAAGAACGCTGGGGCAACGTACATAAGAGCAATGACTACGGTTTTTCATGACATGATACACAAAGAGATTGAGGTGTACGTAGATGAAATGATCATAAAATCTAAGCGTCAGGAAGACCACGTGGCAGACCTAAGGAAGTTTTTCCAAAGACTTCGAAGGTACGACATTAAGCTCAACCCGGCCAAATGTGCATTTGGTGTTCCATCTGGAAAGCTGTTGGGATTCATCGTCAGTCGGCGAGGCATTGAGTTGGACCCGTCAAAAATCAAATCCATCCAGGAATTGCCACCGCCGAAGAACAAAACAGAAGTAATGAGTCTGTTGGGAAGGTTGAATTATATCAGCAGGTTCATCGCTCAACTCACGGCGACTTGTGAACCCATTTTTCGGCTACTGAAGAAAGATGCTGCGGTAGAATGGACGGCATAATGTCAGGAAGCCTTCGACCAAATCAAGGGGTATCTATCAAACCCACCTGTGTTGGTCCCACCTGAACCAGGAAGACCATTGATTCTCTATCTAACGGTACTAGAGAACTCATTTGGTTGCGTACTGGGGCAACATGATATCACAGGAAGGAAGGATCAAGCCATCTATTATCTCAGTAAGAAGTTTACGGTCTATGAGGTTAAGTACACTCAACTTGAAAAGACGTGTTGCGCCCTAACTTGGGTGGCACAAAAGTTTAAACATTATCTGTCATCATATACTACTTATCTCATTTCACGCTTGGATCCACTGAAGTATATTTTCCAGAAGCCTATGCCCACAGGGAGGTTAGCGAAATGACAAATATTACTCATGGAGTTCGACATCGTCTATGTAATGAGGACGACCATGAAAGCCCAAGCATTGGCCGATCACTTGGCTGAGAATCCTGTTGATGAAGACTTCGAGCCATTGAGGACGTATTTTCCTGATGAAGAAGTGATGCATATATATGAGTTGGAATTATCTGAGGAACCAGGTTGGAAGCTCTTCTTTGATGGAGCCGCAAATGCGAAAGGAGTTGGAATAGGAGCGGTACTTATTTCTGAAACAAGACACCATTATCCTGTTACGGTACAACTATGTTTCTATTGTAGCAATAACATGGCTGAATATGAGGCATGCATTTTGGGCTTACAGTTAGCTGCAGACATGGATGTCCAGGACGTCTTGGTCTTGGGAGACTCAGACCTCCTGGTGCATCAAATCCAGGGTGAATGGGAAACACGGGATTTGAAGCTTATACCATATCGACAATGTTTGCATGATCTGAGCAAGCAATTTCGATCAGTGGAGTTCAGACACATCCCAAGAGTTCACAATGAGGTTGTCGATGTTTTGGCCACTTTAGCATCGATGTTGCACCACCCAGACAAAATTCATGTTGACCCGTTGCATATCTAGGTTCGTGATCAGCATGCTTATTGCAACATGATAAAGAAAGAAATGGATGGCGAGCCATGGTTTTATGATGTCAAGGAATACCTCAGGATGGGGATATACCCAGAGCAGGCCACCAGAGATCAAAAGAGAGCCATTTGGCGATTGGGAAATGGATTTTTCCTTAGTGGAGGAGTGGTATACAAAAGAACACTAGATTTGGGATTGCTGAGATGTATAGATGCTGGTCAAGCCACGACAGTGATGACAGAGGTACATGCGGGAGTTTGTGGGCCACATATGAGCGGATATGTATTGGCAAAGAAGATTCTTCGAGCAGGGTATTATTGGCTCACTATGGAGCGTGATTGTATCAATTTCATGCGAAAATTCCATCAGTGTCAGATACACGGAGATTTGAGTTCTCCACCAATAGAATTACATACAATGTCAGCACCATGGCCATTTGTTGCATGGGGCATGGATGTCATTGGACCGATTGAGACGGCAGCTTCCAACGGTCATAGGTTCATTCTGGTCACCATCGATTATTTCACCAAGTGGGTTGAGGCTAAAACTTTCAAGTCGGTAACCAAGAAGGCAGTGGTGGATTTCGTTAATTCCCATATCATCTGTAGATTTGGGATCCCCAAAGTGATCATCACGGACAATGGCGCTAATCTTAATAGTAGTTTGATGAAAGAAGTATGTCAACAGTTCAAGATTACACACCGTAATTCCACCTCGTATCGTCCCAAGGCGAATGGCGAGGTTGAGGCAGACAACAAGAAGATATTGAGGTATTGAGGAAGAAGGTAGAAGGGTCCAGGCAATGGCACGAAAAGTTGCCATTTGCATTGTTGGGATATCGCACTACTGTCCGCACTTTAGTAGGTGCAACTCCTTATTTGTTAGTATACGGAACTGAAGCAGTGATACCGGCAGAAGTAGAAATTTCGTCACTCCGGATTATCGCTGAGGCTGGGATTGATGATGATGAATGGGTCAAAGGCCGATTGGAGCAGTTGAGCTTGATTGATGAAAAGAGATTGGCAGCAGTATGTCATGGCTAGTTGTATTAAAAGAGGATGGCAAGAGCATATAATAAGAAGGTGCGTCCCAGGAAATTTGAAGTAGGACAGCAGGTGCTGAAATGAATCTTGCCACATCAGGCCAAAGCAAAGGGCAAGTTCGCCCCGAATTGGCAAGGGCCGTTTATTGTAACCAGAGTGTTATCAAACGACGCCTTATGTCTGACAGATGTCTAGGGAAGATACATCGACATGGCTATCAATTCTGACGCAGTCAAGAGATATTATGTGTAATTCCTTTGATTGCAATTGATGTTTGTCTGTTTGTACTTGGCATTTATCGGAGAATGAAATGATGGAGGCAATTCTTTCTTCTATCCAAACACTTTAACCTTTGCTTCCCCCTTTGAGCCTTATTTATTCTTTCATACCCCTCTCTTGGAATCACTAATGAAAATGAAAAAAAAAAAGAAAAGGAAGAAAAAATAATCCGGAATGCACGACATGATCGTTGGGATCGGTTATATCATTCAGATAAGTCATTTTCCTTTCTTCTCCCCAGCATTCGTTTAGAAAGACTTCTTCTTTTTCCATCTTTTGTAATCATCACTTTTCATTTCTTTTTTTTAAGAATTTTTCCTCCAGCAATTTGTTTTGAGAAAGATTTTTCAGAGCTTACTACCAGTTGCCAAAATGGTGCAAAGCAAAATGCGAATAGGACAGGCCAAAGATAAGGTGACAAAGCGAAAAGAAGTTTGTTGCAAGACCAACTGATGAATGAGTCTAGATTCCAAGGGGACCAAATTTCCAGGGGAAGTTGGAGAAAAACAGAAAATTAGGAAGTTAAAAAGTTATGGATCAAATTCCAAGAGGATCCCCGGCAGATTTGTGAGATGCAGGAACAACTCTGACAGATTATCGACCAAGTTCCGCGATGGTCGGACAACACAGAGCGGGGAAGGAAGAGAAAAGAAAAACCATCCCCAGTAGGAATATCATCCCCAGCAAATAATATCATCCCCACCAAGTTTTGTAATAAAACGCAAAGCAGGGAAAGGAAAAAGGGGAAAAACCATCCCCAGGAGGAGTGGCACGACCACTCACCACGTTTTAAACTAACAAATTTTTCTTTGATTTGAAGCAGGGGAAAGGAAATGTTATTGACAGCGAGGCGACATGGCCACAAAGAAGATTATCAAACTGGGGCAGAAAATTTTCTCTCATTGCGAAAATTTTCTTGAAATCAGATACCCACTTGGGGAAGATGGAAGATAACACAAGTTTTGAAGGAAGTGGAATTCCCAGCAGTTTATGGGAGAAGGCAATACAAGTTTTAAAGAAAGCAATCTTAGAAGAAGTAAGATAACCCAAGTTTTAAGGGTAGTGGTCTTTGAATCAGTATCATCCCAACCATTGTTAAAAGGAGGAAAGTAACTAGTCTTAAAGAAGGAAGATAATTCCCCAGCAGTGTTATCCCCGGCAGATTTCAGAGAAGTGAAAACACTAGTTTGAGGGAAGTAATTGCTGGAGAAGACAGGAGCCCGCCTATAGAACGGAGGTTGTTATAATTTTAAGTTGAAGAAGTCAGGAGCCCGCTTGGAGAATAGAGGTTGTTATAATTTTAAGTTGAAGAAGTCAGGAGCTCGCCTGTAGAACAGGGGTTGTTTATTTTAAAAGTTGAAGAAATCAGGAGCCCGCCTGTAGAACGGAGGTTGTTTATTTTAAAAGTTGAAGAAGTCAGGAGCCCGCTTATAGAACGGAGGTTGTTAAATTATAAGTTGGAGTCAGGAGCCCGCCTGTAGAACGGAGGTTGTTATGTTTTAAGTTGGAGTCAGGAGCACGCCTGTAGAACGGAGGTTGTTTATTTTAAAAGTTAAAGAAGTTAGGAGCCCGCCTGTAGAATGGAGGTTGTTAAATTTGAAGTTGAAGGAGTCAGGAGCCCGCCTGCAGAATGGAGGTTGTTAAATTTTAAGTTGGAGTCAGGAGTCCGCCTGTAGAACGGAGGTTGTTATGTTTTAAGTTGGAGTCAGGAGCCCGCTTGTAGAACGGAGGTTGTTTATTTTAAAAGTTGAAGAAGTCAGGAGCCCGCTTGTAGAACAGAGGTTGTTTATTTTAAAAGTTGAAGAAGTCAGGAGCCCGCCTGTAGAACGGAGGTTGTTTATTTTAAAAGTTGAAGAAGTCAGGAGCCCGCCTGTAGAATGGAGGTTGTTAAATTTTAAGTTGGAGTCAGGAGCCCGCCTGTAGAATGGAGGTTGTTAAATTTTAAGTAGAAGTCAGGAGCCCGCCTGTAGAACGAAGGTTTTTATAATTTTAAGTCGAAGAAGTCAGGAGCCCGCCTGGAGAATGGAGGTTGTTATAATTTTAAGTTGAAGAAGTAAGGAGCCCGCCTGTAGAACGGAGGTTGTTTATTTTAAATTAAAGGAGTCAGGAGCCCGTCTGTAGAATGGAGGTTGTTAAATTTTAAGTTGGAGCCAGGAGCCCGCCTGTAGAATGGAGGTTGTTAAATTTTAAGTTGGAGTCAGGAGCCCGCCTGTAGAACGGAGGTTGTTATGTTTTAAGTTGGAGTCATGAGCCCGCTTATAGAACGGAGGTTGTTTATTTTAAAAGTTGAAGAAGTCAGGAGCCCGCCTGTAGAATGGAGGTTGTTTATTTTAAAAGTTGAAGAAGTCAGGAGCCCGCCTGTAGAACGGAGGTTGTCATAATTTTATAAGTTGAAGAAGTCAGGAGCCCGCCTGTAGAATGGAGGTTGTTAAATTTTAAGTTGGAGTCAGGAGCCCGCTTGTAGAACGGAGGTTGTTTATTTTAAGTTGAAGAAGTCAGGAGCCCGCTTGTAGAACGGAGGTTGTTTATTTTAAAAGTTGAAGAAGTCAGGAGCCCGCTTATAGAACGGAGGTTGTTTATTTTAAAAGTTGAAGAAGTCAGGAGCCCGCCTGTAGAATGGAGGTTGTTTATTTTAAAAGTTGAAGAAGTCAGGAGCCCGCCTGTAGAACGAAGGTTTTTATAATTTTAAGTCGAAGAAGTCAGGAGCCCGCCTGGAGAATGGAGGTTGTTATAATTTTAAGTTGAAGAAGTAAGGAGCCCGCCTGTAGAACGGAGGTTGTTTATTTTAAAAGTTGAAGAAGTCAGGAGCCTGCCTGTAGAACGGAGGTTGTTTATTTTAATAGTTGAAGGAGTCAGGAGCCCGCCTGTAGAATGGAGGTTGTTAAATTTTAAGTTGGAGTCAGGAGCCCGCCTGTAGAATGGAGGTTGTTATATTTTAAGTTGGAGTCAGGAGCCCGCCTGTAGAACGGAGGTTGTTATGTTTTAAGTTGGAGTCAGGAGCCCGCTTGTAGAACGAAGGTTGTTTATTTTAAAAGTTGAAGAAGTCAGGAGCCTGCCTATAGAACGGAGGTTGTTTATTTTAAAAGTTGAAGAAGTCAGGAGCCCGCCTATAGAACGGAGGTTGCTTATTTTAAAAGTTGAAGAAGTCAGGAGCCCGCTTGTAGAATAGAGGTTGTTAAATTTTAAGTTGATGAAGTCAGGAGCCCGCCTGTAGAATGGAGGTTGTTAAATTTTAAGTTGGAGTCAGGAGCCCGCCTATAGAATGGAGGTTGTTAAATTTTAAGTTGGAGTCAGGAGCCCGCCTGGAGAATGGAGGTTGTTAAATTTTAAGTTGGAGTCAGGAGCCCGCCTGTAGAACGGAGGTTGTTTATTTTAAAAGTTGAAGAAGTTAGGAGCCCGCCTGTAGAATGGAGATTGTTAAATTTGAAGTTGAAGGAGTCAGGAGCCCACCTGGAGAATGGAGGTTGTTATAGGTTGTTATCTTTAAGTTGAAATTAAAGTCAGGAGCCCGCCTGTAGAACAGAGGAATACACTCACAAGTCAAGTCAAAGAAAGAAACAGCGGAGGAAACACAAGTCAACAAGAAAACAAGGCGACCAGAGCAAGTTCGAAGATAGATAAGATTTTGTAATCCCTAGTTTAGTCTAGCTTCTTGTTTTCTTTTACCAATTGTGTAATAAGGAGTTCGGTAAGCAGTAGCAGCAACATGCAACAGCAGTAGCAGCAAAATTACAGTCCCATGGTAGTCTCAGCCACCAAAACTTTCCGAACTACATTGACCTGATTCCTTTTTAGCCAGAGATATGTAGGAAACCTTCGAAGCAGAAGTTCGGTCAACTCTTTCAAAAAATGCTTCACACGGAGTACTTAAACAAGCAAAAAAAAAATCGCTCGTATCCGCTCACTTTATCTTTGCATGAAAACCCTTCGTGTTTCCGGACAAAGAGGGGCAGCTGTGAGCACGTGATTTTTGCCTCACACAAATTACTCCCAAAAATTCAAAATAAAATAGTTTTTCTTTTGTGTGCAATTTTGTGAATTTTTCGTGATATTTTCAGCTATTGATTGCATTTGTGTGTACACGTTTATTTGTGTAAATTAATGGAGAACTACAAAAATATAGCATTTTGAATTTAGGATTTTATTTTTAGTAAAATTGTATTTTTACAAGGAAAGCATAAAAAATAATGCACTTTGCATTTTAGTGTTTAATTGTGTGATTTGGTATTTAATTATTCTGTGATAATTACTACTTAGAGTTAATTAACATTTTTAGGATAAATTGATCAAGTTTAAATTTAGGTTTGGATTTATTTTATTTTATTAGAATTCTAGAATAATAAAAGGAAAAGAATAATAAATAGTTTATCAGAATTTTGGGCCAAATTCAGTTTAATTTGAAAAGCCCAAATCAAATTCGCCCCAACCCGGTCCGCCCCAGCGTCGACCAAACAACGACGTTTTGGTCATGTCAATCTGGACCGTTGAATCAGCTTGATCAAACGGTCTAGAAGTTAACCCATTCACAAACCCTGATCCGACCCACCTTGTACCCGGTCCGGTCCAGCACCCATGTGGTTGAAATGACCTCGTTTTGATTATTGATTCTATTAGGACCGTTGGATTTCATTCATCCAGCGGCCCTGATTAAATCAACAATTTTAATATACCACAACCCCCCAAACCTCTTACCCCCATTTCATTCTCACACCCTCCGTCTCTCCTCTTCTTCAGAGACAAAATGTAACACCACCGCCCGCCACCAAGTTGGAAATCGCCTACAGCGGTGTTCGATGCCCAATCCCTCCCACTTTTACACCGTAGACTCCCCTCGACCTCCCCGTCCCGAATCCCCACTCCGTTTCCCTCGAATGTTGCTCGATCTTCTCGAATATTAGATCGAAAACCTGGAACCCTAATAGCCGCCACCCTTTCCCCCTTTCCTCTGGTGGTGGTACCACTTCTCCTCAGCCCCAAATTAACACCAAATGACCACCAAACCACCCCCGATCCAAATCCATGAACCACTTGCCTCGAATCAACTTGGAACTTCTCGAATCTCCATTTGAAGATTCGAGCAGAACTCGAACCTACCCCAACCAAGCCCAAATTCATACCCTAGCACCCCCTGACCTCCCTCGTGCCCAAACCACCTTTGGCTTGGGTCGAATCTGGCTAGAAACACTCGAACCCCAAATCGAAATGTAAGAACCCAAGAAAACTAAAACTGGTTTCTGTCCGAAATTGAAGGGAATTTGGGTGTTTAACTGACCTTAGTTGAAGTGTTCTTAGTTGAGAACGCTCGATTAAGGTCCGTTTGACCTCAAAAAGTTCAAGTCCGAGTCAATTCAAGTCCGTCTGTTCTCTGTTCCATTTAAGGTATTTTTCTTTCTTTCCTTTTATTCTATTTTTGATGTTTTAAATGTCTGTTTATTTGTTTAGAGTTGTTATATTAATTTTTTCATTTTTGTCAAATGTTCTGTTCTTCTCACTCAGACCTTTTATTTGGTCAAATTTACTTCTGTTCGTTGCTGAGTATATATTATAGGCTGTATAATCGATTCGAATAGTTTCGTCGATTAATTAAGTTTTTATTATAAATCCTTGTTTTTGTCAATGCCCCGTAAATTGCCTGATTATCTATTTCTGATTGATTGTTGTCAATTGTTATAGGCAATTGGTTAATTAGTTATCGTCGATTAATTCAGTTTTACTAGTAGTTTTCGTCAAATGGTTTGAGGTCAAATGTTGTTTGTACTGATCTTTAGGCAATTAGCTTCAGGGCATTGTCAATATACTGACAATGATCATGCATTCTTGTATAGGTTTGACTTAGAATTGTGTTAGTTTAATCCCTGCATTCATGTGATTTTGATTCAGTTTCAGCTTCAACTTTAATGATTCTGTTGAGTTCTGTGTTGTGTTAGTTTGGTTTTGATTTAAATTCAGTTCAATTGGAATTCAACCATAGTCATTCAGTTGTCAGGAGGATTGGTTATAGCTGTTAATCAGAATTAGTTTTAGATAATTGTTAGCTTGAACAGATTTTAGAGTCAAAGGTTTTAATGCAGATGAATAGATTGTATTAGGGCAGTAATATTAAGGGGTTTCAGGGGTGATTTGGGAATGGAACAGTTAGGATAATATTTTAATGTTAGTGTCTTATTAGTGGGGTATTAAATGTCTTTAAATTAATAAGTTAATGGGGAACAAGAGGGAATTGGGGCTGAAAATAAGGAAAAGCATTCCTTAGTGGGGTTTAAGTGGAAATATGCTGATTTTGGTTGTTGGGGGGTCGGGTAGTTAAGTTTTAAAAAGGGGGTAGGTCTGTAATGGCTATAAATAGAAGGCATTTGGACTGATCACCAACAAAAAAAATTTGGAGATCAGAAATTCCGAATTAGAAATATATAAAATAGGTTGACTTTTAATGTTGGAGAGGTCAGTTTAGTTTGAGAGTTAAAGTGACTAGATTTTAACACAAAAGTTCAGTTAGTTAGAGAGTGAAAACAGGCTGGATTTCAATACTAAAAATTCAATATTGAGAGAAAGGAAGTCTAGTCTTCTTTGATTGCTGAAAATCAGTTAAAAGAGTAGAGTTTCTTGAAAGTGTTCTTCTTTGAGAGTTAAAGAATAGAGAATCAGAAAGTACTGTTTCATTGCATTTCTAAGTAGATTTCTGCCCTCTGTTTGTTTCTGGGAGTTCTTTGGTTCAGTTTGGTATTGCTGGGGTTGTCAACTGGTTTTTCTGAGTTTGTTGTGGGTTTCTCGTTACTGTTCCATTGGATATTGCTGGGATTTTGCTGCTTTTAATCTGTTATTGGGTTGTTGCTGTTTGTTGTTGTTGCTGTGTTGCTACTGCATCTGCTGTTTCTCATCTTCTTCTTCTTTTGTTTCCAATACCAGGTACACAACTAAGCTCAATTTGATGTAGCTTTGAGATGTAAACATGAAATGGAAATGCTCGGGCCCTTAATTATTTGATGTTGTATCTGTAGCTCAGTAGATATAGATGATAAGTAGTTGTATAGTCCAATTTGATCTATAACTCAATGAAATATAGACTGTGAAGTTTGTACCTAATTAGGACTGTTTAAACCATTAATTCATTGTTCATTAGTTGTAGACTTAGTATAGTTTAGTACTGATTTCAGCTAACATTGAGTTAAAAACCGAATATCAGTATTGTTTGGACTTACAATTAATTCAGAAGTCAATATGTGGTGCTTATTCCGATTTCAGGTTAAACGCGCTTTTAAAACAGCCCAACATGTTAGTTATTGATGTCCTCTCCTTTGTTCGTTAAGCTCACTACTTCGACGTAGGAACAAGTAATTGCATGTTAATGGTTAATATCAATAGTCTACTTGAATTTGAATCAGTTAACTTATTCATGAATGTTAGCAGAATCAAATAACCAAGCCGTGTAGTTCAAAACTTGATCAAGCATATGGATTGGGTTCTTTGGACCTAAAGTTGAAATAGCATTTGGTCTACTAATTTTCAATTGATAAACTATAGGATTTTCTAATAATAACTAATTAGGGCCCCTTTTATTTATTTCTTTAGAGACAAATAAATAGAAGAATAATAGTTATTTTAGGATTAGCCTATAAATAATAAATGAGACGAGCCTCACCAAATAAAACGCATAAGTTGCGGGGCCCTCAGTAAATATTGCGTTAAAATACTTTAGATTTTGGGACGAACCGTCTAATGAATTTCACGGCTTTCCTCAAAATAATAACGCGCTAGTCACTTTAGGTGCGCTTTTAATAAATTACTTTCTTAAACTCGGGTGCACATTTATGTGACCCAAATCCAAATCTCAACAGAGTCGAGATGTGTCAATAACCACGAGTGCATTGATGTGACGTGGTTCGAGACGTGTTTTCACGACGTTGCAATTCTCTCTTAAAATAACAACAATAAAAGCGGGAAAGAGTTAAAATTTTCACACAGGTTCAACATGTATAAAAATCAGATAAATAAGTCGAATATGACAGTTGAGCGACCGTGATAGAACCACGGAACTCGGGAATGCCTAACACCTTCTCCCGGGTTAACAGAATTCCTTATCCGGATTTCTGGTTCGCGGACTGTAATACAGAGTCATTCTTTTCCTCGATTCGGGATTAAACCGGTGACTTGAGACACCATAAATCTCCCAAGTGGCGACTCTAAAATAAATAAACAAATTCCGTTTCGATTGTCCTCTAATTGGAAAAACTTCCTTTACGCCCTTGCGGGCGTAGGTAAAAAGGAGGTGTGACAAGAGGTAGTTGAGAAATCATCGAGGGGAATGGGACTATGGCCGAGAACAAGTCATTGTGGCGGTAACTCTACCTAGAAGACTGGAGATCCCAAGATCTAGGTTCAAGGAGATCAAACAAAGTCATTAATGACGGTTCAACATTGTCAACAAAAAGTTATAGTCCATTCTCGTGATGAGACAATGTTCAGTACCAAGGATAAAGTACTAAGACTTTTTAATATTTTCTAAATTTGATACAGGGTATATCAAATAGTGTATCTACGGGATGACACGTTTAGGAATCACTTATGTAAGTGTGAAGTGTTAGCCGCTTCAAGGAGAATTTTGCAAGGCCAATTCTCTACGCACTTATTAAACCAGGCAGTGTTCATGGCTGAAACGAACACAACAATGAGAACCAAAGACGGTTAAGGGGTTGATTGTGTGACTTATGGTTGTCTAGGTATACACTAAAGTTCGACTGTTCAAAGATATCAAATCTACCGATTAACTGAGTATATCCGACATAAGTTCACTACGGAAAGTTCAAATGGAAACCTACTTATCCAGATGCAATTAATTCTTGCTTGCAAATCACACAAGTTTTTCATGCATACTTCCGTGATATATCCATTCCCCCATTCATGTGGGGGATTGTTGAGTTTTGGATTGTTGAGTTTTTGTTTAAGATGAAATAGTCTTAAAATGAGAGTGAATGGGAAATGAGATTTGGATTTGGATTTGGATTTGATCAAATGATCGATCGATTGATTAATTATTTGGACCAAATTTATTTGTTAATAGTGAATATTAACGTGATATAATCCGTGTTTGTAACGGATGTTTTCCAATCCGTGTATTGTGTTGCACCAAGAAAGCAACAAGATGCCTAGTGCACCTCCCACCATGGCCAAGTGCTCCTCCCACCAAGCAAGTGTTCATTCCACCATGTAAGTGCTTCCTCCATGATATCCTAATGCTTGTTCCACCATGGAGGGGGCGGATTTCTCTCACATGACTGCTATAAATAGAGCAGAAGTTGTAGAGAAAGAAGAACACACCGGAAAAAAACACTCGAAACACTCAGTATACAATTGATATACACTCTGTATATAATTGATATACACTATGTATACACTCAAACTAGACTCTGTATACTGTGTATACACTGGAAAAACGAATTGCAATCTGATATCCTCTTCAGTAAGAATTCAACATCGGCTATACATTGCATTCCTTCCTCTCAGAATTTTCATTCGACTTCTGAGTTCTCCTCCCTTGTTCTGCATTGTTTTAAAACTACAAACAAAGCAACTGTAAGTGTGATTTGCTGCCGAACTTTGCGTTCGCTGAAATACTGGGGTTTGAAGTACCGCTACACCAGTGTGTAATTCGTTCTATCCTGGGAGGAAATAATCCATAACCTTGGGTACTAGGAGGGGATTAAATTCCTTAAGGAAACACTGTGAATTCAGTGGGCTCGAATTAATTTTTGTTTCAGTTATATCATTTATATTTACGTATGTTACTGCTGTAGGTAGCTGATAAAGAGGATAATATATATCTAAGAGTGGAAAAGTTAAAACTTGATCTTCCATCATTCCATATTTATACCAGATAAGAAGTACTATACAGGAAACAACAACAACAAAAAAACCCGACAAACTACTTTTTTGAAACAACACAAAGTTGCTTTAAAAATAATGGACAAACGCCCAACTAAGTGCCAACAAAAATTCCGTAAGTACTATTCTCAGCACTTGAGAAACATGATTTTAACTTACCAAATCTCAGCACCAGGAAGGTTTCCGTTTTTGGCAAGATTGTCAGCAAGCTCAAGATTATTCAACTGCAACAAAATTTACACAAAATTTTATGTCTTTCATGGTCATAGATTACCAAATTTTACAGTACTGGAAATGCATCTACATAAATATACATGACACCAGAAATTGAGAAAGAGGGCAACTTGATTCGCTTCACATTGATTTTTTTAAACCCAGGGTTTAAAATAGTATAAAATCCCTAAGTTTCAAAGTACTTTGGGCGAAATCAACAATGAAAAAGGAGATGGTAAGTGAGAGAGAGAGAGGGGGGGGGGGGGGGAGGCGTCGAATTACCTGGAAATGGAGTGAAATACAGAGGGGAAAATACCATGTGAAGGGAGTCGCGACGTCTTGAGGAACGGAAGATACAGAGGGGAAATACTATGTGAATAAAATGAAGGAAAACGTAAGTTATATAAATAATAATACTTTCCCACTATTACCATGGGAAATCTCTGTGGGAAATAGGAATATATAAAAAAGTTTTTTATTTATTGTTTAAGTTCCCACTGTCTTCACTGGGAATTTTTTTTTCAATTTTATATAGTAATTACTTTTTTAATGATTTCCCTATGGAATTAGAGGGAACTAAGTTACCGCGCATATTTTCGCCAAAAGTTTCCCACGAATACTTCTTAGCAAAAAGAAATTTTAATTTTTCCACTGTATTTCGGTGGCAATTGCCACTGAAAAGTTTTTCGTGGGAAAATGACATATTTCTAGTAGTGTTTAAATTGAATATTTGAAGTAGAAGATGAACGTGAAAAAATATGACGTGTGTATCATTTGTATATCACATATGTATCAAATGTGTATCACATATATACATGTGTGCGAGATACATGCATGATACAAGTTTGATACATGTGTCGCAAAAGAAATTTTTTTAACTCGATTTTAACTACGAATTTTGATACCAAACCAGTCCAAATCACCTCCAATTTTGCTCAAATTTTGTATGTTGCATCATCTATATATTTTCAACAAATTCCAACCAGACCCAATTAAAAAATTCTTTTTAGCCTAATTTTTTTAATATTATATATCATTGGTAATGAATTTTGACTCCAAACTAGTTTAACTCACCTTCAAACTTCGTCAAAATTTGTATATTGCCTCATTTATGTGTTTTCAACGAATCGCAATAATACCCCATTGAAAAAAATATTTTTTGCCAATATTTTTTGAATGTTGTATATCATTGATTATTTTTTTGGCTATTTTGTAACATGACTAAAAAAGCAAGTTGGTGGTAAATAGTGTCTTTTTTGATACATTCCCGTAAGATACACAATAAAGAATTCTATAAAAATTGCACGGGGCGCCCTATTTGGACGCCCCTTTTTAACATGTAGCCGCTTAGTCTTTCTGTTTGCACCCGTACCCGTTTTTTTGTTAAAAGCCATTTGAAAAGACTATTTTGTCCTTCTTTATTAAAAGACTACTTTCTCTCCAAGTATACGCTAGTCCTCTACTGTCTCTGTCTCTCACTCCCATTATTCGCGTTTGTTGATTTGTTCTTCTCTGAAATCAAACGGTTTTCGTTGTTGTTTTGATTTTTCAACTGCTAGTCGTCGTTGTTCCCACATTACGATTTAATCACCGGTACATTGCAATAACTTTCTGGGTTTTATTTTATGATTTAATTTCTGGTTTTGGTTTTGATAGTCATGTATTTATGATAAAATATTTTCTTAGGGTTTAGTTTGATAAGTGCATTAGTTTTACTTTTACGATTGTGTTTTTAGGTTTTTTGAACGAGTGTTTATGTTGTTGATGAAAATTCTATATTTAGTTTTTTTGAACGAGTATTTAAAAAATTTGAGAGTTAAATATATGATACTATTTAGGAGCTGTAGTATTATTTGTTTTAATAGTTCAATGATACCTTAGATAAATAGAATTTGTGTTTTGTTTTTTGTCAAAACTACAACATGTTTTTTTGCTGAATGCTTTGTGTTTGTAACTGGTGAAGTTCAGCTTTAGGAGTTGAAGTTTTTGTATTTGTAACTAGTGAAATCTAGCTTGAGCTGAAGTTTTTGTATTTGTTACTGGTGAACTTCAACTCTAGAGCTGAAGTTTTTGTTTTATAATTGTTGAACTTCAGCTCTAGAGCTGAAGTTTTTGTTTTATATCTGTCGAAGAGCTGAAGTTTTTGTGTTTGTTACTGGTGAACTTAAGCTCTAGAGCTGAAATTTTTATTTTATAACTGTCGAACTTCAGCTCTAGGGCTGAAGTTTTTGTCTTTGTAACTGTCGAACTTCAGCCTTCTTAGGTATTGAAGTTTTAACTGATCTTTTTGATAATGTCCTGATGTTATTTTTTGTAACTTTTACTTTTTTTTGAACAGATAGCTCCTTAAGCACCTAAAGATCCTAATGCAGCTAAAGTAGGCAAAGCACCTAAAGCACATAGACAACCTATAATACCCCCAGGTCCTTATGTCCTTGCTCCTCCACCTACAAGACCTGGGCAAATATATTTTGAGTTTGGAGATTGGTTTAACTGTAAGGGTTACTGAAAGGGGAACCATGATTTGAAGAAATTAATTGCCACTTTCTTGACTCCTACACAACGGGATAAGCTTAATAATGGTACATTTCGATACATTATGGCTATGGAGAATTTCCAATGTAGCATGAAGTTGGTTCATTGTCTGTGTCTTTCTCGAATATTCACCAATGATCGAGACTCCATTTGTTTCAAGATTTTTGGTCATGATGTTTCCTTCACCCTTGAAGACTTTCACATTATGTGTGGTTTGCGGATCACAACACATAATATTGAAAAACCAATTAATCGAGAGAGCAATATTCTGAAGCGGTATTTTGGTAAGTCCAAGGGTGTGACTTTGAAGGATATTCAAAGTTTTATGACTCGCAATGAAATTCCAAAGAATGATGTGAATCACATACACGTATGCGAGAGTGATGATGATGCTGTTAAGCTTATGGAAATTCTTGTTGTAGAGTCTATTTTGTTTGGGAAAAATGCCGAGTCATGTGTGATGGAGGAGTATGCATCTATTGTTGAAGATGATAAGGTTTGTGCTGAATATCCTTGGGGTAATGTGGCTTATGAGAAGCTCATGTATTCACTGAAACATGCATTGGACAAGCAGAACAAATTACATACAACTGAGTATAAACTTGGTGGATTTCCATATCCGTTATGTGCTTGGTTCTATGAGCGCTTCCCAGATGTTCGGGAGAGGTATATAAGAGAGGATGAGTACCTTGATACCCCTCAGGTTCCCAGGATGTTACGTTATCTAAGTGCGGGAGAGCCTAAATTTCCTGAACTTTATCATATGTTCAGTACTCATGAAGTAAGTTACTTTTTTTTTGTCTTTGTGTTAATATGTTGATGTAATTGGTTTTTTCTCCTCATAATATACTTTTTTGTATTAAACAGAGATATCGCGACTTTAGGGTATTGGATATAATTCCTACAGAAGAGGAATTGAATTCAATGCCTTTAATTCGTTCAAAGGTAGTTAATGTAGTTCCTTCAACTGGCGAATCACCACGTACTCTGAGTCGATCAAAAGAAGCGAATCGAATTCCTGTCATTGGTAAATCACCACGTAGTTGGAGTCGATCAAAAGAACCGAATCAAACTCCTTTTATTGGAGAATCATCTCGTACCCAGAGTCGTTCTACCCATTCTACATCTGACTTTGATGACAATGAATTACTTGAGACAATATGTTCTGTAAGTTTTGGTCTGAAGTTTTTTGGTTTTGTTTTTGTAAAAGTACAATATGTTTTTGAGCTGAAGTTTTCTTCTATATTTGAATTTTTGTTGTGTATCTATTCTAGAGGTTAACGACGGAGGTTCAAAGGCATGCAGAAAAAGAAAGAAGCACGATCGTGAACGAAGTTTTCGATAAGTTTAAAAAGGATGAGCGATTTGCTATTGTTGATGCAGTTTTTGTAAAAGTGAAGGTAGGCTAATTTATAGAGAAGTCTTTTTATTTCTGCTGATGTTATTCAGATTAATCATTGTTAGTAATTTTTTTTCTAGGAATATTTCGATGAGAAGTTTGAACAGTTGTTTAAGATTGTCAACAAATCAAATGAAATGGACGATGGCAATTTTGATTTGAGTAACCATCGAGAATATGATAGGGTGATCGACTGTTACAAACCTCCATCAGATATTAATGCTGTTGATGATGCATAAGGTAAAGTTGCATATGTAAATGCTACACTTGAGGAAGCGGCTTTTGAAGGCGATCAACATGTTCAGAAACAAGTTGAAGAGGAACGTTCCAGTGCTGATATAGTGAGCAAGAGATGGAAATGATGAAGAACAGTTAGCAACTGAGAATGTTGGAAGCAAGCAATGTGCAGATAATCAAGTTGAAGAACATGCTGCTCATGATCCACCGCGTAAAGTTGTAGATGATAATGCTACACGTAAGGAAGCGGCTGGTGAATGCGATGAACATGTTCAACAACAAGGTGCAGATGATCAAGTTGTTGGTACTGAAAAACATGCATCGAGTTGTTCTTTGGAAAGCGATATTGGACAGGGCAATTTGTTTGATGAAGCACTAGCTATTTGCAAGGAAATTTTAGGTGGTGATACGCAGGAAATTGTTACTACAGGTATAAAGTGTGAAGTTTATAATAGTTCATAAAAATATATAACAAAAAACACAAAACATGAAACAAAACTTCAGCTGAAGATTTTGTTTTGTACCTGTCGAACTTCAGCTCTAGAGCTGAAGTTTTTATTTTGTAACTGTCGAACTTCAACTCTAGAGCTGAAATTTTTGTTTTTGTAACTGTCGAACTTCAGCCTTCCTAGAGATTGAAGTTTTAACTGATCTTTTTGATAATGTCCTGTAGTGAAATTTTCACTACAGGTATAAATTTTTACTATGTTATATATATAGAAAAACTAGTTGATCTATTCCCCCTCTTTATGAATATGCAGTGGAAGTTGAAACTAGTTGTGCTTCAATTGACACAACTCAAAAAGTCTCTGATGATGCTGAATTAAATGAAGGTATAGTTGAGAAAAATCTTCAAGAGAATACTCCAATGCTCCTCAACGTTGGTGCACAATTGAATGAAGCTGGAAATGCTGATATCGAGAAAGGTATGCAGCCTGGGGAAACCACAGCGGAAGACAAACATCAAGGTATTCTATAGATCATGAATTTATTACATTTGATCGAAGTATATTTTTTACAGTTTGAAACTTTACATATTTTATTTTCTTTGTTATGTTTTTGAATGATTTTTTAGAAAGACTCGAGGCATCTCAAAAAGAATTTGGTGAGCTTATGCAGCTATATCAAAAAGGAGAAATACATTTATTCACACCTGTTGGCTCACAGACAGGTGTGAAGTGTGCTGGTATTATTTTATAAAATTTAGTCAGTATTATTTATAATTTTTTTATTTTGTTCGCATGAAGATATAGGCATATTTGAAGGTAAAGGAAATGGATCTGTTGGAATGCAAACACCATCTGTGTCTCAACACTTAGACCAAATAGTTATTTTCTGCAATTCGATTACAAGCTATTGTTTTGCCTAATGTGTGTTTTGTATCAGTTTTATTTATGTTTATATTTTCCTTGCTTTTGCAGATATCATCTGATGCATCACAACTTCTTCCAAATCCTAAGAGAAGGAAGATTTCCAGTTCTCCTATGTGTGGCATCAGTACTATCCCCAACTTCAATTTATGTTCAATTTCACTTGGTAGTACACAAGGGACTGCTTCAGAAGGTAATTCTACTGTTGTTGTTGTTTGTGAAGAGAGACAAGAACATCGTGAACAACAGGGAGTTAGTCAAGTATCTGCCACTATAGTTGTGGTTTCTCCCCCTGCTGGTGAACAACAACAGTTAGTTGTGATGGAACAGCAGGAAGAGCAAGCAAAAGGAAAACCAGAAAAAAGGGAAAATGATCTGTATGGAGAGTATTTGGTTGAGATCTCCTTACGTAGTTCATAAACGAAAGGAAAGGGGGCAAGATTGGAAAGTAGAAAAGAATATACGAAGGTGTCCCTTCCATTATGTTAATCAAGACAGTGGATTGATACAAAGATTTACAGAGTGGTTGGAGATGGATGCCAGTGAATATAATTCCAATCCATTCAGATTAGCTAGAATTGATATTCGAAAATCATTCTTTACCTAGCTAATGGATCCTAACTCTGATCTTGCAGATGAAGTAAGTTATTAAGTTTGTTTTTTGAATTGGTTTTCGACTGTATTTCCCAAAACTTTAGCTTATTTTTATAGTAAAGTTTTTGTACTGTAATTTGGAAAACTTCAGCTTTATTCATACTAAAATGCTGAAGTTTTTAGCTTATTTTCTAACACTTCAGCCTAGCCGTGTTGAAGTTTTTGACATGCATTCTCTAGTTTTTTTCAAAACTTTTAAATCAAACATGCTGAAGTTTTTTAGATTATTTTCTAACACTTCAAACTGAATATGCTTAAGTTTTTGTCATGCTGTTTGTAGTTTTTTCACATGTTATCATTTGTTGTTCATTTGCAGCATATGGATGTGGGCATATATTACTTGCGCAAAAAATATTGCTATCACCTTCCAGCTTATCCAAAATCAAGATTTGCAGTAACTGATTTGATTTTTGATCAGTATATGACTAAGCTGGTTGGTATTCATCCTTCAGAAGAATAGATGGATAAAATTAGAAAAAAGAAGTAAAAGAGAACGGAGGATCAAAAAAAGAGCAAATCAAAGAGAAAGAGGATATCCAAACAACAGGCTCAAGAAGAAGAAGAAGAAAATGCGGTTATTTGGCCACTTACGGACTTTAGTTGATTTGAGGAAGAATCAACGAATGAAAAGGTGGCCAACTACGTAAAAGGCCTCGACCTTTCCTGTGGTATCTCATGGGCATCTGCCAGAAAAGTATTCTTTCCATCGACTTAAGCCAATGACGGGCCAGAGATCTACGCACTACTTTTTTGGAATTCTGGACTTTAAAGATAAAATTATATATGTGTATGATTCCATGGGCAGTGTAACATATGAGCGTGCGGTTGAACATGTCAGAAATTATGCCCGGTTGATCCCACACTATCTCAAATGCTTGGAATTTGGGGCACACAATAAATTTTATGGGGATAGTCCTGTGGAAAAATTTCAAATTAAGTGGATGAGTTCACTGCATCAGACTAACAAGTACGTGTTTCGCATATGTTTTACCATGCATCTTATGTTTATTATTTTTTGCCCTTGTGTTAACTATTTTTCATGTTCTTTTTATAGTGTTGATTGTGGTGTATTTGCTCTTAAGTTAATTGATATGCGGTTGAATAAAGAAGATGTCTTCAATTTCGATCAAAGTCAGTCATTGACCTTCATGAGAGAATTGGATGCCAATCTTTGGGCTCATGGAAAGTGGAAAAAAGATAGCGGCTATGAAACTCCAGAAGAACAACAAGGACATGATTATGGAGATTTTGAAGAGACTGTGTGTGAATTTTTTGATTAGAGGATTGGTTGCACATAATTTGTATTTTGTGAATATACATTAAGTATTTTTTTATTTCACTTTTGTTCATACAAATATGCTTCTGTCTTTTATTATGAATTTTAAGTACATTTTTGTTGAAAAAACTTAAGCATGAAGTAAATGACTTCTGCTTTTTAAGCTGAAGTTTTGGTTAAAAGTCATAACAAAAGTGTCGACTGAAGGACAAAAACTTCCGCTTATCAAATGCTAATAGTTTTAGAAATACACTAAAAACCTCAGCACGTTGAGCTGAAGTTTTTTTGAAAAAGTTGTACGAAAAAACTATTGAATCCAACAAAAAAATTTCAGCTTAGGGGAGCTGAAGTTTTTAGAAATACACTAAATAAGTTCAGCACATTGGGCTGAAGTTTTTTGAATAAGCTGTACGACAAAAACTATTGAATCCAATACAAAAACTTCAGCCTTATCCAGCGCTGAAGTTTTTAGAAATACACTAAACAACTTCAGCACATTGGGCTGAAGTGTTTTGAAAAAGCTGTACGACAAAAATTATTGAATCCAATACAAAAACTTTAGCTTTATCCAACGCTGAAGTTTTTAGAAATACACTAAACAACTTCAGCACATTGGGCTGAAGTGTTTTAAAAAAGCTGTACGACAAAAACTATTGAATCCAATACAAAAACTTCAGCTTTTTCCAGCGATGAAGTTTTTAAAAATACACTAAACAACTTCAGCACATTGGGCTGAAGTGTTTTGAAAAAGCTGTACGACAAAAACTATTGAATCCAATACAAAAACTTCAGCTTTTTCCAGCGCTGAAGTTTTTAGAAATATACTAAACAACTTCAGCATATTGGGCTGAAGTATTTTAAAAAAGTTGTATGACAAAAACTATTGAATCCAATACAAAAACTTCAGCTTTATCAAGGGCTGAAGTTTTTAGAAATACACTAAAAATCTTCAGCACATTGGGCTGAAGTGTTTTGAAAAAGTTGTATGACTTTAGCATGTTTTGCTATATTTTTAACTTGATACTTATCTTTTTTGCATTTTCTAGCTACTTTTTGTCATTTATCACCTACTTTTTGTGGCCTTATTTTTTACTATTTTTTTATTGCATTTACCAACTACTAGTATTTACCTCTTACTTGTTTTGCCAACTATTTATCTTGTTACATTCAATTTCTCTGAACAAAAAACAGTTAACAATATCTTCAGCATTTATAGATATTAAATTAATTAGGTGCACTCTGTGGCTATATTAATGATCTCTTCACTTGAAAATTTTCATTGTCATCCATAGACTTCTATCATATTTCTTTAAATTTATATTCAAAGAAAAATAAGAAAATGTTGGCAGAGACATGCTTATTGGGTGTAGCAGTGAGTTCATGGGAAGCAAAGATAATGAAGGAAAAGTCTAAATACTTTATATGTGAAGGAGAGTGGCCAGATCAAACACTCGAGCTTCTGGACAATTTGCTCTTTTTACTAGTTGATAAATCTAACTTTTAGTAAAATTGTCCTGGGGCTCGAGTATTTGATGTGGCCACTCTCCGTCACATATGAAGTTTTTTGGACTTCTCCTTCATTATCTTTGCTTTCCACGAATTCCCAGCTGCACACCAGTAAGCATGTCTTTGCTAACATTTTCTTATTTTTTCTTATGAAAGAAGACGGGAGTTGCTAAAAAAATCATAGTACTAAACTTTGTCAACCTGTGTGTGACAGAAAACGCTTATGTGGAATAAATTTGGTGAAATGGAGGGTGACTATCTTATAGCTCATGGTGCTGCAGCGAATTTGCATGAACTACTTTTCACACTTAGTGAGCCCTCACAGATGCACATATGTGAAAAATGCAATAATATGGCAAATGTAATTCAGAGGTCCGTACAAGGTGGTAAAGAAAGGTGCTCGTATTGCCCTTTTTGTGAATTGGTTGAAGACATAGTGAAGGTTCATGGAATTTTGTTAAGAAACCCAATAAGAGCAACTAGGACATGACTATGGCGAATATGAAGACACTCTATCAATTTTTTGAATAGAGAATAACTTGTAAACAAAAAACTAATTTTTTCTTTTTATTCCAAGGATGTAAGCGAAAACAAGATTGGATTGTGTGAATATACATTATTTTGTGTGATTTATGTGATGTCTTTTAAATTTTTGTTCTATTCGCATTAATTAGTTTTTTAGTATACTTGGATTGATTCAAATATGCTAAAATCAGTATGAAGTAAATAACTTATGCTTTTTAAGCTGAAGTTTTGGTTAAAAGTTATAACAAAAGTGTCAAATGTAGGACAAAAACTTAAGCTTTTTCTGCTTAAGTTATTTGAAAAAGCTTTACAACAAAAAATATCGAGTCCAGGATAAAAACTTCAGTTTATCAAGTGTTGAAGGTTTTAGAAATGAACTAAATAACTTCAACACATGGAGTTGAAGTTATTTGAAAAAGCTTTACGACAAAAACTATCAAGTCCAGGAGAAAAACTTCAGCTCATCAAGTGCTGAAGTTGTCAGAAATGAACTAACTAACTTCAGTACATTGAGCTGAAGTTGTTGAAAAAGCATTTACAATAAAACTATTGAATGCACAATGAAAAACTTCAGCTTATTATGTGCTGAAGTTTTATAAATGAACTAAATTACTTCAACACATTGGGCTGAAGTTTTTGAAAAAGCTTATGACAAAAACTTCAGCATGTTTTGGTATTTTTTTAAGTTGATACTTATCTTTTTTATATTTACTATCTACTTTTTGTCCTTTGTCACCTACTTCATCTTTCATTTAAATTTGTTTGACCATATAGTAAATGATCCGAAAAGTTATTTTTCAGGCTGAAGTTATTTTTTTACTATAGAAAAACTGTGTGCTTATTAGGGCTGAAGTTACATTTCTTTTTGCATTTACTACATACTTGTTTTACCACCTACTTATCTTGTTTTATTCAATTTCTCTGAACGTAAAACAGTAAAAACACTTGAAAAGTTACTTTTACATTTATAGATATTAAATTGATTAGGTGAACTCTTTGTCTATATTAACAATCTCTTCACTTGAAAATTTCATAGTCATTCATAGACTTCCATCATATTTCTTTAAATTTATATTCATCCTTAGTCTTTCAGCTTTTGTTAAAGAAAGAATGTCTGGTGGAAGCGGAAGTAGGAAGCCTAATTTTGATGAAATCATGCAGAAGTGGGAGACTGTCACGACTCAAATTCCGACCCTGGTCGTGATGGCGCCTCTTGTGAAGACAAGGCCAACCAGTATAACCCAACTCGTCCTCTAAAATAGTAATTTAACACAAATATAGTATAAACATGGTTTAATAGTACCAAATAGCGGAAAGTATGAATAAGAAATGCGGAAATCCAGCCCGACACAGCCCTAACCGGGGTGTCACAAGTCACGAGCATATACTAGGGTATAAATACAACTGAAAGCCTGGAGTGTACAAATATAGACTAATTAAATGAGGAGAGAGAAAAGCAGTGTTGCGAACACCGACAACTACCTTGCTAAACTCTGATGACTCTGCCTCCGATCAGCCAAAACATACCTGAATCTGCACACAAGGTGCAAAGAGTAATGTGAGTACTCCGACTCAGTGAGTAATAATTATAAATAAAGGCTGAAGGCAAGAAATCACGCAAAAACACAAGGCATTCCATACTGAAGCAGTAAAATCACTTTAAACAGTAAAGCAGTGAGAAATCAAGTGAAAATCCCTTTTTCCAACAAGTAAAGCAAGTAGTTTACAAGTGAGTAACAAAAATGATAGAAATGTAAACAGTCCCTCGGACAAAACATGTACAACAAACCGCCCCTCGGGCATAATATCAACAGAACCAGCCCCTCGGGCTCAATATCAGAACAGTGCCAGCCCCTCGGGCTCAATATCAGAACAGTAACAGCCCATCGGGCTCAATATCAGAATATTAACAGCCCCTCGGGCTCAAAATCAGATCAGTAACAACCCCTTGGGCTCACTCTCAAAATAGTATCAACCCCTCGGGCTACCTCACAATCACTTATATCAGCCCCTCGGGCATAGTATCAATCACTCAGAACAATGGGTACCTGCGCTCACTGTGGGTGTGCAGACTCCGAAGGGACCTCTTACAGCCCAAGCGCTATATCAAGCCACCTCGTGGCATCATCACTCAACATATCCTCACATCACTCAAGCCACCGCGTGGCATATAAAGTATCTCAGGCCCTCGTCCTCATATCACTCGGCCTCATATCACTCAAGCTACCGCGTGGCATAAATAGTATCTCAGGCCCTAGACCTCATACCACTCAGCATATCCTTACATATGGCCCTCGACCTCACTCAGTCCGAAAATCATCATAAGCCCCTCGGGCATTTGTAAAACAGTAGTTCTCAGCCCAAAATATCATTTAGAAACATCATTTGAGTTTTCAAATCTGCATAAAAGCGACTGATTTTGTAAAACAATAATTATCAACAGGACTGAGTTTAAATATAAGTCAAAACAGTGAGGAAATAGTGATAAAAATTCCCGAAGGATTCAAATAATTGGCACGAAGCCCAAGTATGGCAATCAACCCAAAATTATTATGATAATAAATAAATTTCAATCAAATATGTGGTAAAATCATCAATCGGGATGGACCAAGTCACAATCCCCAGTAGTAAAAGACCCCGCGCTCATCATCCAGCGCGTGTCTCACCTCAATATAGCACTACGATGTGCAAATCTGGGATTTCAAACCCTCAGGACATCATTTACAATCATTACTCACTTCGAACCGGCTAATCCTCTAGCTCGTGACGCCTTTGCCTCTCAAATCGGCCTCCGAATGCTCCAAATCTAGCCGAAATCAGTACAAAACCATCAAAATATGCTAAGGGAATAAAGCCCTCTCGAAAATAATCAATTACCACAAAATTCCCAAAATTGATCAAACCCGACCCCCGGGCTCACATCTAGGAATTTGACAAAATTCACAAAACTAGAATCCTTATACTTTCACGAGTCTAACCATACAAAAATTATCCAATTCCGATACCATTTGGTCTTTCAAATCATCATTTTACATTTTTGAAAGATTTTACAATTTCTTCCCAAATTCCATCCCAAATAACGAATTAAATGATGAATTCAATGATAGATTCATGTACTCTAGCCAAAATCTGAGTTAGAATCACTTACCCAATGAATTTCTTGAAAAACCTTCAAAAAATCGCCAAAATTCGAGCTCTCTAGGTTAAAATATCAAATAAAACCCAAAACCTCATATTTATAGAGTACCCCTTAGATTTCAGCCTGTGCGGGCTGCACCAAATCGACCGTGGTACGCAGAAGCCAGTGCGGTCCGCGCAAAAACAACCGCGGCCGCACAGGCCTTCCTCTACAGTGACAAGCATTTTGACCATAACTTTCGCTACAAATGTCCAAATTGTGATATCCTTACATTTCTGGAAACTAGACATGAAGGGCTACAACTTTTGTTTGTAAATCACATCAAAATTCCTTGTAGATCAAAAGATATGAGCTTCTGAAGTTGGACCAGCAGGAAGGTTCTTCACCGCGCCCGTGCCCGCTTTTGTGCGGTCCGCGCGACACCTACCACGGCCGCGCCCGCTTTTGTGCGGTCCGCGCAACACCTACTGCGCCCGCGTCTGCTTTTGTGCGGTCCGCACAGCACTCACCACGGGCGCACTTATTTTTGTGCGGACCGCGTGGGTGAGTTCCGGGGCTTGCAACCCTTCTGGACCTGCTACGACTATGATTTTCACACTAAAACATCCCGGAACTCCCGGAACTTCAAACCAATTGTACCAACACATCCCATGACATCGTTCAAATTTTCTCAAAACTTCGGAATGCTCACAACAACATCAAATCACCAATTTAACATAGGATTCAAGCCTAAGAACTCTTAAATTATGCTTTCGTTCAAAAAGTCTATCAAATCTCGTCCGAATGACCTGAAATTTTGCAAACACATCCCAAATGATACAACGAAGCTACTGCAACTCTCAGAATTTTATTCTAACCTTTATATCAAAATCTTACCTACCAACCAGAAATCGCCGAAATCTCAATTTCCCCAATCCAAGCCTAAACCTTCCACGGACTTCCAAAATGCATTCCGATCATGCTCCTAAGTCCCAAATCACCTAACGGAGCTAACCAAATCATAAAAATTCCCATCCGAGATCAAATACACATAAGTCAAATTTTGGTCAAACCTTTCAAATTTTAAGCTTTCAACTGAGACTATTCTTCCAAATTCATTCTGATTAACCTGAAACCCAACACCAACGATTTACATAAGTCATAATACACCACACGGGGCAAGTCATGCCCGAGAACTGGCGGGCGAAAATGCAAAAGCTCAAAGCGACCGGTCGGGTCGTTACATCCTCCCCCACTTAAACATACGTTCGTCCTCGAACGTGCCCAGAGTTGTTCTAAAAGCCAACCAATTACTGAGTAACCTTACCATGCATATACCCGGTGGGGTGATCCCACGTCACCCTATCTCACATAGGTCTGATAACACACAGTAACTGAAATTTCACAACCCAATCTAACCCATAAGCCTTAGAACTACATTTTCACTTCTGAAATCATTCACAAGATCAGAATCTCACATCTATATTCAGAATAAGCCCGAACAAGCTGTAATCACCCATACTTGCAATCTCAGGTGCAATCACTTGATATACCACATAACTCAAACACTCGCAGCGATAACTTATAATCACAGTAGCTGCACATAACAAACGAATACCAATAGAAAACCTCTTAACAACTAACGTCTCACCCCAACACTTTCATATACTGTCAATGATCACTAAAACACGCGGTAAGCCATAACCATTTCCTAGATCAACCATTCAAGAAGTCACTCCTCCTTTGGCAAATACCACAACAAATTTCTGAGCCGAAGCTCGATATTATCCTTTCAACATGCTGAAATCAGATCCGTTTGCAGTCATTAAAGACCCCGACAGTCTCATCTAATCCAACACAACTACTCTTGTGACATTGACAACTCAATATAGAATAAAGCCACGATTCGTGCAATACGTGCACCAATAAGCCACAATCCGAACCTACTCAATTCCTGAAAAATAACTCAAATGAAAGAGCTGTACCGCAAGCTCACTAGTATCACTACACACAATGCTGAGAACCCATATCACATCATAAAAATAGAACACACAAATATAACCCGCAGGATCATACCTCCCCATAGCTTCGCTCCAACGCGCGACCTCATCTAAACATTGATCCACGTGAAAACACCTTAAGTCACTCTTCTCAAAATCGACAATCGTGCACAATATGATGGCTAAAACCAAAGCAATCATCATAACCACCACAAAGCAATTGATATAACATTACACATACCCGAAGGGACACAACCGATACGCTACCCACCGAGCAATATCCGATACTCTACCCGCTCGAATTCCACTGAGAGGACCCAAAAACGTCGCACCACATGTGCCTATAACCAACAAACTTTAACGCCTCGTAACATGGAAAGATAACTCAGAGATCCCCGTGATTACTAATAACTCAATAACAACCGAATCAACACATCTCTCACCATTGGCAACTCGAAGTAAACCAAACCGTCGTGATGCAGAACACACATCCATATAGGTCTACCAATGAACCACACATCAAGTCTAGTCATACACAACAGATAAATAATCATCCGAAGGTTCACAACAACTGAATCATAGCACATACTACCCTCTGACCAACCTTAGCTATTTTCTCACAATCCATAACCGCAATACCTATGATGTATTATTAACTCAATCACATTTCCCTCTTTCTGAAGTGCATACCGTTATCAAGGCACACCATTTAGTAATATCATTTACCTAGTCATCTGAAACTGCATGTGCTATCTAAGAATTTGTGACCTTCCTTTCAAAACTGAATTGCGACCCTACATATGCCAATCTCCGCCCTACACAACATACCACATATAATATGCCATCATATGATAAATATGAGAACTTCAAAATCCCTTTTCGAGCCACAATCAACTACATACTTAACTAATCAAAAATTTTCCATTTGATCCCAACTAGGAGAAAATCACTATGCATTCCATGCTCCTTATGCCAGCAGAAATTATACATCTCTATCGTGGTAGAAATTATTAAGAACTCTACAAATCCTTTTTTCTATAGAACCAAACCACTAATACTAACTTATTTTAACTCAACCAAGATACACAAGCCATCCAAAACCTAAGAGCATTGCCACGAAACACATATGGAAACTCATTACCTTGTAAACACCCAAAGAACTATTCATATCCTTACCATACCAATATGGCCTACTACCAAGCTATCCCATCTATCTGAGCTCCCTTCTAATTTACCTTCACTTGATACTCCTTCTTGCTATAACATCACATTTCCTCAACCCAAACTTACCACACGAGACCCAAGCATAATACCACACAGCCTAAGGCTCATCACCCACTGAATACTCTTTTTAATGTTTCCCCAAAGCACCATATTCAAGATACCAACTCTGAAAGGACTTACTACTAATATGAAGCCATTACCTTCAACTTCCCGATACTGATATATGGAATTCCATAATTAACATAGAAAATACCACAAGTCTTGCCATCTTCCACTGAAAAATTTAGTTTCTATCCATAAGTACAACTTGAAAGCCTCCAATTATTGCATGTAAAATTTTGAACACAATAGGACCATTCTCTAGAGGCATCCACTCTACTCAAACCGCAGTTAGATTGATTAAACGAACCGAACAACCTGTGCTTCATTTGCACTCCGACACTGCAGAATGTGACCTCATTCCAATATAACCAAGCAACTTCCTGCCCTATGCACCGAGCACTCCTTACCAACCACAACTCAAGTCATTCCCCGATTCTCGTACACCCATAAACCATAACATAGCCTTTATTGAAATTTCCTTTACTCGAGCCACAACTGATTTACAAATACGCCTCAAACTGGAACCATTAGAGCACATAACCGTGCAATCAACTATTCAATAGCGGACTCCCCCACTTGTCTCAAATCCATAGCTCAAAACATGCACCATAACACATAACGCATACACTTTATTGCTTCCATAATACCATAGTGAGATTAAACTCAACCCTTCATATGCTCGTGGCACACAGACCATCTAGTACTTCATATCTTTTACAAATCTCGCATTTACTCTCATAACAATTAAACCCACTCTCTTAAGTGACCCAAATTAAATTCGCACATATATTTCACTTGTAAATGGGATCTTCTAACAGACAACTTAAAGATCGCACAACTCCAGAACACTTCGCAGGAGATAACCCACCTGCTTCGCCTTAAACTAACATTTATGTATACCTTCCACTATCATAACCATTACACACTCACTTAGTCTTCCTAAGTCTAAACTCATACCGCAATATGAAAGCTACTCCACTCCCAACTAGGATACATGAAAAGATTCTTCACACGCCCATAACTCGGGCTATAACTCGAATCAAGACGAAAATCAAGCACCTAATAGTTCTTCTATCCTCCAGCAGACTTTTTCGTCAATGCAAATTCATACGAATACATCTCGCAGCACTAACATTCTTATTACATAGCCATCCAGCAGTTACTTCCACTAATAGGGAAAAATACCGAACATATAAATTCAAAAGCACTTGCTCACACAAGCAACATCTCAGTGCTCAAGCTATAGGCAAAAATCCAGTCTCAAATCCTCCAGACTGGCCCAACATCAACTCACCGAGATCATATCTCACCCCTCGATCAGGGAATCACAAGCCATTGATGCACATCTGATACTAAGCATTTATGCGTGCATACGAACGCATGGAAGGAATTTCAAAAGTTACTTCCCAAGCTGAATCAAGGACGCACGATAAGAATTCAAGAGTGTGAAGTTTTTCCTAAAGGTTCTGCAGCCTCTAGAGGATAAATACAGACGTCTCCGTACCGATCCGCGAGACTCTACAAAACCTGCTCATGACTCATGAGACCTATGTAACCTATGCTCTAATACCAACTTGTCACAACCCAAATCCCGACCCTGGTCGTGATAGCGCCTCTCGTGAAGACAAGGCCAGCCAGTCTAACCCAACCCGTCCTCTAAAACAGTAATTTAACACAAATATAGTATAAACATGGTTTACTAGTACCAAATAGCGGAAAGTATGAATAAGAAATGCAGAAATCCAGCCCGACACAACCCTAATCGGGGTGTCACAAGTCACGAGCATCTACTAGGGTATAAATACAATTGAAAGCCTGGAGTGTACAAGTATAGACTAATTAAATGAGGAGAGAGAAAAGCAATGCTATAAACGCCGGCAGCTACCATGCTAAACTCTAATGACTCTGCCTCCGATCAGCCAAAACATACCTGAATCTGCACACAAGGTGCAGGGAGTAATGTGAGTACTCCGACTCAGTGATTAATAATAATAAATAAATACTGAAGGCAAGAAATCACGCAAAAATACAAGGCATTCCATACTGAAGCAGTAAAATCACTTTAAAGTAGTAAACCAGTGAAGAAATCAAATGATATTCCTTTTTAAAACAAGTAAAACAGGTAATTTAATAGGTAAATAACAAGTAGAAATCCGCCCCTCGGGCACAATATCAATCACTTAGAACAGTATCAGCCCCTCGGGCTCAGTCTAAGTACAGTATCAGCCCCTCGGGCTCAATATCACTCGGCCTCACATCACTCAAGCCACGACGTGGCATATAAAGTATCTCAGGCCCTCGACCTCATATCACTCGGCCTCACATCACTCAAACCACTGCGTGGCATAAATAGTATCTCAGGCCCTCGACCTCATACCATTCAGCATATCCTCATATATGGCCCTCGGCCTCACTCAGTCCGGAAATCATCATAAGCCCCTCGGGCATTTGTAAAATAGTAGTTCTCAGCCCAAAATATCATTTAGAAATATCATTTGAGTTTTAAAATCTGCATAAAAGCAGTTGAGTTTGTAAAACAATAATTATCAATAGGACTGAGTTTAAATATAAGTCAAAACAGTGAGGAAATAGTGATAAAATTCCCGAAGGATTCAAATAATTGGCATGAAGCCCAAGTGTGGCAATCAACCCAAAATCATGATGATAACAAATAAATTTCAATCAAATATGAGGTAAAATCATCAATCGGGATGGACCAAGTCACAATCCCCAGTAGTAAAAGACCCCGCGCTCATCATCCAACGCGTGTCTCACCTCAATATAGCACTACGATGTGCAAATCTGGGATTTCAAACCCTCAGGACATCATTTACAATCATTACTCACTTCGAACCGGCTAATCCTCTAGCTCGCGACGCCTTTGCCCCTCGAATCGGCCTCCAAATGCTCCAAATCTAGCCGAAATCAGTACAAAACCATCAAAATGTGCTAAGGAAACAAAGCCCACTCGAAAATAATCAGTTACCACAAAATTCCCGAAATTGATCAAACCCGACCCCCGGGCCCACATCTCGAAATTTGACAAAATACACAAAACTAGAATCCTTATACTTTCACGAATCTAACCATACGAAAATTATCCAATTCCGATACCATTTGGTCCTCCAAATCATTATTTTACATTTTTGAAAGATTTTACAATTTCTTCCCAAATTCCATCCCAAATCACGAATTAAATGATGAATTCAATGATAGATTCATGTACTCTAGCCAAAATCTGAGTTAGAATCACTTACCCGATGAATTTCTTGAAAAACCTTCAAAAAATCGCCAAAATCCAAGCTCTCTTGGTCAAAATATCAAATAGAGTACCCCTAAAATTTCAGCCTCCGCGGGCTGCACCAAATCGACCGCGGTCCGCACAAGCCAGTACGGTCCGTGCAAAAACAGTCGCGGCCGCACAAGCCTTCCCCTGCAGTGACAAGAATTTTGACCATAACTTTCACTAAAAATGTCCAAATTGTGATATCCTTACATTTATGGAAACTAGACACGAAGGACTACAACTTTTGTTTTAGAATCACCTCAAAATTCCTTGTAGATCAAAAGATATGAGCTTCCGAAGTTGGACCAGCGGGAAAGTTCTTCACCGCGGCCGCGCCCGCTTTTGTGTGGTCCGCGCGACACCTACCACGCCCGCGCCCGATTTTGTGCAGTCCGCCTGACACCTACCGCGCCCGCGCTCGCTTTTGTGCGGTCTGCACAGCACTCACCGCGGGCACACTTATTTTTATGCGGACCGCGTGGGTGAGTTTCGGGGCCTACAACCCTTCTGGACCTGCTACGACTATGATTTTCACACTAAAACATCCCGGAACTCCCGGAACTTCAAACCAATTGTACCAACACATCCCATGACATCGTTCAAATTTTCTCAAAACTTCGGAATGCTCACAACAACATCAAATCACCAATTTAACATAGGATTCAAGCCTAAGAACTCCAAGAACTCTTAAATTATGCTTTCGCTCAAAATGTCTATCAAATCTCGTCCGAATCACCTAAAATTTTGCACACACATCCCAAATGATACAACAAAGTTACTACAACTCTCGGAATTTCATTCCGACCTTTATATCAAAATCTTACCTACCAACCGGAAATAACCGAAATCTCAATTTCGTCAATCCAAGCCTAAACCTTCCACGGACTTCCAAAATGCATTCCGATCACGCTCCTAAGTCCCAAATCACCTAACGGAGCTAACAAAATCATAAAAATTCCCATCCGAGATCAAATATACATAAGTCAAATTTTGGTCAAACCTTTTAAATTTTAAGCTTTCAACTGAGACTATTCTTCCAAATTCATTCTGATTAACCTGAAACCCAACACCAACGATTTACATAAGTCATAATATATCACATGGGGCAAGTCATGCCCGAGAACTGGCGGGCGAAAATGCAAAAGCTCAAAGCGACCGGTCGGGTCGTTATAGAGACTTTGAAGTGTGAGTGGTACAATAACAAACCGATGGCTAATATTATGGTTTTGTGGGATCAAATAAAGGCTGATTGGGAGAGAATCAGGCCACAGTTCTTTGCCAATGAATCATTCCAGAACAGGCTTAACCTGGAACGTAGTTGTGGATGTTATTCAACCTCGTTCGACAAGGTTGTGCTGCAGTTTGATAGTTTTTAGTTTCCCAGCTAGAATGACTATTCCAAGCCGCAAAACAACCTGAAGACTCTTCTTTCTCTTATGGACAGAGTGATCGTCGAACAAAGTCAGTTGCATGATGAATTCGACAAGTTGAAGATTGATCTCCTTGGATTCAGTGGTCTTTTGCCCGACTACCCTATAGTTATCTCCGATACTGATAATGATGGGATATTTAGAGAAATTGAGGAGTACTGTGATGATGATGATGGTGGTGGTGATGATTGTTAGTGTTTGTAATCCTTTCTTTATGTTTTAATGCTGTATTTTTTTGTTTACTTCAGCCCATAGAGCTGAAGTGTTTAAGTTCATTTTGTATAACTTCAGCCCTGAGAGCTGATGTTTTTGTTTGTACTTTGTGTGTTGTTCTCATCTCTTTTTGTATCAATGTAATTCTCATCCTCTTTCTTCTTAGCTTTCTATTACATTATCCTTGTTATTTGTTGGTATTTGCTTTATATTTCTTAGTTGGTTTTTATGTTTAGTTTTTGTAATTCTTTTTTATGTTTTTATGTTGTGCTTATGCTGAAGTTATTAAGTTCCTTTTCTATAACTTCAGCTTAGAGATGCTTAAGATTTTGTTTATACATGCCTTTCTTTTGTATGCTGTACGCGTATGTGTGTGTGTGTGTGTGTATGTGTGTGTGTGTTTGTGTTAAGGATATGTATTTCACATACTGTAACCTGAAGTTTTTTCTCACAGAAGTCATTGCGTACTTTTTTAAAATGCAACCAAACCTGTAAGCCTGCGCAACAAAAATGAGTGATTTGTACTTTAGCAGTATATAAAATAGTCCAAGAGCTTTTTTTTATTCCTATGAAAACAATCACATTTCAAATATGTCATACAATAATGAAAGTCTAAATTTAGACCAAGGATTATTGAAGGTTGGAGTATTTTTTTAGTGTGTTTCTTTGAATATGGATGAGGTGCTGGAGAAGACAAGCAAGTTGTTCTGTTATGCCCAACTTGTTTACATCGACTGCATTTGGTAGACTTGAATGGTACTGATTCAGTCACAGGTATATACCTCTTCTTTTGTCTTCTTCTTTGTAATATCTCTACATCGGGAGGTTTTGTGATCTCAGATTGTACATTTTGTGGTATATCCCATGATTTTTGATCTCCCACGATATTCACATGTCTTTCATATGTTTTCAACCATATTTCCTTTGAATACCAATTTGAGCAGTAATCAGATTTCTGCAGATATCTCTTATTAATAGCAGCAATTGCATGTGGACAGGGCAATCCATCAAGTTGGAATTCCAGGCAGTCACAAGTTCTCTTCTTTAAGTCCACAATGAATTCGATTCCTTCACTATTTATTTTGAATAACATTGAATCAAGGTTGAACACCTAACAAGGAATAAAAAATTAAGACAAACTATATTAGTGTATTGTTGCTTCAAAAAGAAAAAGTATGAATTTTTTTAAATGTAAGCAGTAAATCACTGCAACAGATATAAAAAGCTGAAGTTAATAAATGTACTCACAAACTTTTTACAAGCCAAGTCCATCTTCTTAGTCATCTCTTCTTCTGCCCATATTGATACTCTGTGAAAAGTTTCATTTGCCTTTTTCTCCGTTCGTAAAACCACTCTCCTAACTTTTCTTGGATAAAATCTAACATTCTTAAAATAGACATTTCTCTCCCTTTTAGTAAAACGGAATTCATTGATTCTACCATGTTTGTTGTTAGCATATCATAACATCGCCGTGGGAACCACGATCGAGCCCATCTCTCTGGAGGCTCTTCCATTATATAATTGTATGTTTTCTTGTCAATACTTTTGAGTTGGGACATTAACTAATTATAATCTTCACGTTTGTATGACCTTGCAACACTTTGAAAAAGATTTATTACCGTGGCTTTTGCATGTCTTTGCTTTAAATTTTTCTCAAAGTGATAGAGGCAGATACCATAGTGAGCTTCAGGAAAAACTTTTCTAATCCTATTTGTAATCGATTGGTTTCTATTTGACAAGAAAATCAATTCACGACGGACTTGAATTACTTTTCTCATTTCCCCGAAGAACCAAATGTATGCCTCATTGTTTTCTGATTCTGCTACATCAAAACATAGAGGAAAAATTTGATTGTTTGCATCCTTTGATACAACAACAAATAGAACACCACGATATTTGGACTTTAAAAACGTTGCATCTACTGCAATAATGGGTCTACAGTATGACCAACCAGCTATTGATGCCGCAGGAGCAAAGAACATGTAAGCAAATCTATACAGTGAAACACAAAAAAACAAATCATAAGGTGTGAAGTTTTTCAAATAGGAACATTTGAAACTTCAGGCTGATGGTTACCTATTCTACGCATCTCTTTTTATGCTTGTGTACGTTCCTGGGTTTTTTCACACCATCATGTGTAGGTATGAAGGAAGAATCTGGTAGTTCTCTTCAGGTGACCCCCTTATGCAAGCAACAACTTTTTGAATAGCACGCCATGCCTTGTGATAACCAATGTCAATTTCAAATTTCTTTTTCATTTCATTTTCTACAAAGGCTGGTGTAACCTCTATCTTTTTGTCTCGAACATGTTCTATAATTTGTTCACTTATAAAATTTGATGTAGCATGCTTCTGATCTGATTTTCTTGCATCAACCGAGCATTCATGGATGTTATGATATTTTATCATCCTGAATAGTGTGGAATTTTTTATTCTGGTAGCACGTACATTCCAACCACATTTATCCACGATGCATTTCAGCTCGTATCTCTTTGAACATGATCTAATAGTAGTGAATTCAACTTTTTGGTTTATCTCCAAGTTGCAGAAAAATTTAGTCATGTTTTGTTTGTCCTCAAAAATTGATCCAACTCTTACTTTCTCAAGCAACGCATCGTACCTAAGTATTTTACATGGTGGAGATTCTTTCAGTTGTTTCCTTACCCTTTTTCTTGATTTCTGAGAAGCACAAGAACTTTCAGCAATTTCTTCAATTCTATCTGATATTATCGGTATACTTTCCATGTTTACTTCATCTTCATTGTTGCTTATCATTGTAGAAGGTAACAAAAAGGTTTGTTGGATTGTGTGTTGGTTGTCAATTTCCATTATTAGCTGTCCTTCTTCTTCTTGGTCATCGACAAACTGGTTTGAATTTATTGGAGGAGGGGGTAATTGTTTTAGCATTATATATTCTGAAGCAGCTGTAATGTTAGAAGGTTGTAGCTCATTGTCTACTTCCATTATTGGCTGTCCTACTTCATGTTCAAAAGGTTCTGAATCTATCGCATATGCAAGAGATTGTTTGAATGCTGCAGATTCTGAAGGTTGTATTTTTTCGATGATGAAATGACAATTCTTGTAGGGTGAATCAGTTGTAAGCAAATGTATACAGGTACTGAGTTCTTCATCTGAAGTTACAAGCATTCCTTTGCTTGTATTTAGTTTGATATCAAACCATACTTTTAGTGCATATCTGGTTGAATCAATATTTGCAACTTCACTAATTTTCTTTAGAAAAGTATTGAATGATATGTGCTTATTAAGTAGAACAAGTTTTGTATCATGATCCAAGTATTTGAAATCAGGAGTCCAACTCCGATTGAAAGTTATAACAACGCAAATCGAACTCATCCTGTAGATTCATTTTTAGTGGCAAGTATTAGGAAAGTGAACAGAAGAATTTTTAGGTTGTTTGTGCTGAAATTTTTACAAATGAACTAAATCACTTAGGCATCTTCTGCTGAAAGTTTTTGGAAAAAGATGTATGACATAATTAATGAATGCTGCACAGAAAACTTTAGCTTATTAAGTGCAGAAGTTTTTAGAAATAAGCTTAATAACTTCAGCATATCAGCTGAAGTTTTTTTGAAAAAGCTGTATGACATGGATTCATGAATGCAGGGACAACAACTTCAGCTCTTAAGTGCTGAAGATTTTAAAAACGTACTAAATAACTTCAGCAGGAGGAAAATAGACAATGCAGGAGGAAAACTTCAGCTCCTCTTGCTGAAGTTTTTAAATATTAATTAAAAAACTTCAGCACTTATGCCGAAGTTTTTTGTGCATTATGAAATTTTAATTGATGTTTTATTTTTTTGGTATGAAGTTTTTCCAAAAAATGATAATAAAATACATAGTGCAGGAGAAAAACTTCAGCTCCATTAGCCGAAGTTTTTACAGATTAACTAAAAAACTTCAGCACCTGTGCCGAAGTATTTTGTGCAATATGAAATTTTAATTGATGTTTTATTTTTTTTACGCAGTGTAATAGGAAAACTTCAGCTTTTAAATAATAACAAAAAAAAACTTCAGCATCTATGCCGAAGTTTTTTGTGCATAGGTGTTTTAAATAATATAACACTCATATAATATTTTAATATAATTTTTTAGCATATTTGTCGGATTAGAATGTTAGAATTCATCGTCAAACAGATTTAGAATGCAAATTCAGCATATTAGTGAAGTTCGTCAAACAACTTCAATCAATCATTCAGAAAACATATAATTCAAAAACTATTTTGAATTCTAGAGATGAATTTGAATACTTACAATGTATTTGAATTTGAATTTGGAATTTGAATCTGGTTGCGAGAGGCGATCTCAGGAGAGACGGACTGATGGAGGAGATACAGAGGAGATCTGAAAATTGAATCTGGGTGTGCTTGATGCAACTTTTATAAGTTTTGGAAGGGGTATAATGGTCATATTATTACAGATTTTTGGTTAGTTGGTTACGAAATCAATAGTTTTTAAAAATAGGGTATAGGTTAAAAGGTGACATAAAAATAGGGTACGGCTGCAAATGCCCCAAGAATTCTACTTTTAACTCCAATATAGTGAAATTAGTGGATTGATGTTTTTGATAATTTTAAGTTTCTTAACCTATTTTTTAAGTTCGTTTCTTATTTCTCTCTTGAAATATAAAATGCTTAATGATGTGATTGACTTGATATTTTGTTGAAATGAACTTTAAATTGCTTATTAATCGACAAATTAAACTTTCGCTTGTTTTGGAAGTTTGAAACAAAAGGCAAGTAGTGATTATAAGTCAACCTTGCTATTGAGCTTCTTGTAAACACATAAAATTTGCTAACTTAATTGGTTTTATTGTATCTAAATGACGGGTTCTATTTACAAAAGCTTATTAGCTTTCTATGCCTCTCATCTTATTGATATCGGGTTTTTAGTTGGATACGATCAACATTGTTATTAGATTATTAATAAAAAATTATTCTTATACTATCACAAAATAAATTACGATTTGCTATTAAAGTTCATACACTAGGTTAGGGTTGTGCATTTGGATCGGACCGAGAATCTGAACTGATCCACTCTATTCAAATTTTTGGATTTCGAATATTTGGATCAGATATAAGTTATATTTTTTAAAAGTTCGGATATATGGATCAGATTCAGATTAGTGTAATTGTAATCCAATCCGACCTTAAATCTGAAATTATATGGACATATATAAATACTGGACTTTAATTTTAGGGTTAGGTCTTCTTTTCTATTTGATTATCTAGAATTAGTTTATATCGAACCTCTTTATCTGTAATCTCTCTTCAGAGACTGCTCTGTTCCACATCTCTTCTTTGCGTCTCTCGACTCTCATTCTCAATCTCGCTTTCCTATCGACGGACAAGGACGCTGCCTCTTCCTTTATCGACGGTAAAACTGGCCCATTCTCTCTCTCTGTCTAAAATATGGTTGTTTATTATTATTGATTCTCGGTTTGCTTTCTCCCCCTTTCATAGAGCTTAAAGGAGGTATTTGTTCTCTTTTTTTTCATGGAAGAAATTGAAAAGGAAGTGTTTGTTCCCTTTTACTTTTTTTTTTTTTAACTTTCATGTTCTATCTTTTTTCAATTTTTAGGTACATAGATTGGTTTGGCTTTAGAGATTTACTACTAAGACTTTAATTTTTGATTCTTTTTGTTGTATTTTGGGGGTCTTTATTTTATTTTATAACAAAAATAACTCCAACTATGAGATAAACAATATACTTTTTCTACTGTCCATAGTCCATGCTGCTCGTCTGATTTTATTATGTATTTTTTTGGTTGTTTCGTAGATGGAAGATGAGCATAAATGGGGAATGAACTTCAAATTCTCGAAAAATATGGTGAAAGTGGTACTTTAAATGATTGCACAACCATCATTTAATTTGAATTTGGTTCGGAGAAAGAAAATCATGAAAAAAATCAGTTGTTTGGCGCCACTTCAACAAGTTCACTAATGTTGAGGGTGTTAAAAAAGCGATATGCAAGTATTATTCAGAAGAATATGTAGCTAATACAAAAAATATTGGTACAAGCAATTTGCTATCGCGTATGCCCAAGTGTTCGAACAATTCCCACAAGGCGGAGGCAAGCCATACAAGATTAGCTTTTCAACAGAAAGGTCAAATAGGTGATGTCTCACTTATCCCTTGAAAATTTGATCAAGAGGCATGTAGGAGGAATTTAGCTCTTGTGATAATTATAGATGCAAATTTTTTTATTTCTGTTGAAAAAATGGATTTAGAGACTTTGTGAGAATGCTTAACCTTTATTTCATATTCCATCTCGTACTATATGACTAGGGATTGTCTTGAGAATTACCATAAAAAGAGACTTGCTTTGAAGTCAATTTTAAAGAATCAAAACAGAGAATTTGTATTACGACTGACATATGGACTTCAATTCAAAGAATTAACTACGTGTGTGTTACATTACATTGATAAGAATAGAAAATTGCATAAAAAGAGATTGAATTTTTAGCCAATTACTAGTCGCAAAAGTCAAGATTTACCTAGTGGTATTGATAAGTGTTTACTTGAATGAGGAGTGGATAAAATATTTACCGTGACAGTTGATAATTCGAGTTCTAAAGATGTCATAATTAAAGAATTATCCAAATAAATTACTAGGAGGAGCACTAACTTAATAGAAGGTAAGCATGTCCATGTGAGATGTATTACTCACGTCATCAATCTAGTTGTTCAAGATGGGTTGAAAGAAGGGAATGTGCCTATGGAACGAATAAGACAATCTCTCGCTAGATGGAAGAAGCTTAAAGAATGTTGTGATCTCGATTAGATAACTTCTAAAATATCATTGTGCTTAGATGTTCCTAGTAGGTAAAACTCCATATATTTGATATTGAAGGTTGCTACAGTTTATGAGGAGTCCTTTATAAAATATTGTGATATTAAATATGGTTTGGTGTTATTGTCACGACCCGAAACTCAACTTGTTGTAATGGCGCCTATCATGGTACTAGGCAAGCCGACAACTCAGACATTACCAATACTTTTAATTTTTTAAAATATACTAAAACATGTCTAAATAGGTGAAACTCTCATAAAACTAGATAAAATGCCGTAACTCAATAAAGAAATTTCCCAAAACTACGGTGTTACTGAGCATATGAGCATCTATACAATATAAGTCTAAAATACTGCCTAAGAAAAACTGAAATTGAATAAATAAGACTAAGGGATAGGGGAGGAGAGTCACGGTCTGCGGACGCCAGATCAGCTACCTCGAATATCTCCAAATGTCAGTAAAACTCTGAGAATCAGCAACCACCGTGACTAAAAACATATGGATCTGCACACGAAGTGCAGGGTGTAGCATGAGTACAACCAACTCAATAAGTAACAAAGCTAATCTTTGAACTGAAAGTAGTAATGAGTTCGAACATTACAGCCCACATGTAGCATTACAGTACGGAAATTTACAGAAAATATGAAAGTGATATCTCAAAAATTCATAATCTACAAGTAATGGTACAAGAATTTAGACATGATTTCAGGTTTTGCAATAAAACTCAACACATACCAGGGAAGATCCAGTCCAAATGCAAATAAACCAAGGTAAATCCAGCCCAAATATAAATTATCACTAGCAACTGCGCCCACTGTGGATGTGCAGACTCCGGAGGGGCAAATCAAGCACAAGCGCTATAATAAGCCAAATCCTGGCATGAATCAATAAAATTCTGTTGCGGTGTGCAGCCCGATCCCATAAATAACACTCACAATAGACCCTCAGCCTCACTCAGTCATTAATCTCTCCAGTCTCTCGCGCTCAAGAATCAAGATAATCAGCCCAGACAATGATGATATAATGTATCAAAAAAGGACAATAGAGACTGAGATATAACATGCAAATAATAACTGTGACTAAAACAAAATGGCAAACTAAACAAATAATTTAACATATAACACGACCTCTGTGGGTCCCAACTGTACCAACACGTAGCCTAAGCATGATTTCTAACATGATTGATAGCTCAATTTTTCTAACACGTGGTGAAAATACGAATAACGACAAGATTAATCAACTATATAGTTCCATAAAATCGACCAAGTTACAATTCTTATGATGCACGCCCACATGCCCATCACCTCAACACCAATCACATAACACGTAATTTGGGGTTTCATACCCTCAGAACTAAGTATAGAAGTGTTAGTTACCTCAAACCGTGCAGTCTCTACTCCAACACACCCTTGCCTCCAAATGCCTCGAATCTAGCCACAAACAGTTCGATACAATCAACACAAGCTAAAGGAATTAATTCCATTAGAAAATACTAAGTTCTTAATCAAAAGTAAAAAAGTCAACTCAAAAGTCGACCCCGGGGCTTATGTCTCTAAATCCGCTAAAAGTCACAAAATCCGGAAGCCCATTCATCCACGAGTTCAACCATACCAAATCTATCAAACTCTGACACCAAATCATCACTCAAATCCCCAATTTAACTCTCCAAATCCCTAGCCTCAAACTCCCAAAATTTCACCTCAAAATACACAAACTAGGTGAAAAATTCAATGGGGAAGCAAGATTATTGGATAAAAATGATCACAAGCATCTTACCTCAAGAAACCCTTCGAAATCCCTCTAAAAAATAGCCCTAATTCGAGTTTGCAAAGTCCAAAATGAGAAAAATCACGAAACCCTTCGGATATAAAACTGCTAGTGTTTTCGCACCTGCGACTCACTTAACCACATCTGCGGTCTCGCAGGTGTAGACATTTCTCCGCTTCTACAGCCAAACCTAAGATCTCTACCTTCGCTTCTTCCATCCCACATGCGTAGGTGCGAGTCCACATCTGCGTAACTCCCTCCGCATCCGCGCTCAACTGCTTCCTTACCGAGCCCGCTTCTGTGCCCCTTCTTCGTATCTGCGACCACGCAGGTGCGAAAATACCCTCGCACCTGCGACCACTGCACACTCCTCTCCAGGCCGCATATGTTCTTCCCTACTCATGCCTGCGAGCTTGCACCTGCGATCAAAACTTTGCATCTGCGATCGCACCACACCTAGTGAACTTCAGCAGTCTTTCAAATTCTAAACTTGATCCGTTAACCATCCGAACTCCACCCGAGGCCCTTGAGATCTCAACCAAATATACCAACCAGTCCTAAAATACGATACGAACTTAGTCGAGTCTTTAAATCACATCAAACAATACTAAAACCATGAATCACGCATGGATTCAAGTCTCATAAACTTTTGAACTTCTAACTTCTACATTGGATGCCGAAACCTATCAAATCACGTCCGATTGACCTCAAATTTTGCACACAAGTCACAAATGACATAATAGACCTACTCCAACTCCAGGAACCATAATCCAATCCCGGTAACCACAAAGTCAACTCTCGATCAAACTTCTAAATTTTCAATTTTTGCCATTTCAATCCTAATTCAACTAAGGACCTCCAAATCATTATCCGGACACACTCCTAAGTCCAAAATCACCCAACGGAGCTACCGAAACACTCAAAACTCCACTCCGAAGTCGTTTACACATAATTCAACATTCGGTGAACCTTTTCAACTTAAGCTTCCAACCTTGAGACTAAGTGTCTCAATTCATTCCGAAACTTTCCCCGAATCGAACCAACTACCACGGTAAGTGACGTAACAACATTTAAGCATAAAATGAGCATTAAATAGGAGAATGGGGATACAACACTCAAAACGACCTGCCGGGTCGTTACATTCCCCCTATTTAAACGAACGTTCGTCCTCGAACGGGTCTAGAAACGTATCTGGAGTCTCAAATAGGGGTGGATATATGCTTCGCATCTCCCGCTCGATCTCCCAATTAGCCTCCTCAACTATCTGACCTCTCCATTTCACCCTCACTGAAGATATGTCCTTTAACCTCAGCTTTCGAACCTGCTGACCCAAAATGGCCACCAGCTCCACATCATAAGTCATATTACCGTCCAAGTGAACCGTGCTGAAATCCAAAATGTGAGACTGATTGCTGACATGCTTCCGGAGCATAGATACATGAAACACTAATGAACACTCGATAGACTAGGTGGCAAGGCAAGCTTGTAAGCCACTTCTCCAATCCTCTGAAGCACCTCAAACGGCCCAATATATCGAGGGCTCAACTTGCCCTTCTTCCCGAACCTCATAACACTCTTCATGGGTGAAACCTTGAGTAGTACCTTCTCCCCAACCATGTAAGCAACATCACGAACCTTCCAATTGGCGTAACTCTTCTATCTAGATTGCGCTGTGCGAAGCCAATCCTGAATCAATTTAACCTTGTCTACAGCATCCTAAACTAAGTCAGTACCCAATAGCCTAGCCTTACCCGGCTCAAACCAACCCACCGGAGACCGACACCGTCTCCCGTACAATACCTCATACGGATCCATCTGAATGCTCTTGGTAGATGTTGTTATAGTCCAACTCTACGAGCGACAAAAATTGATCAGAAGAACCCTTGAAATCTATAACACAAGCGCGTATCATATCCTTCAATATCTAAAAAGTGCAATCGGACTGCCCGTCCGTCTGAGGGTGAAATGTTGTACTCAGTTCAACCTGTGTGCCCAACTCCTGTTGCACGACTCTCCAAAATTGCGATGTAAACTGCGTGCCCGGATATGAAATGATGGACACAGACACACTATGAAGGCGAACAATCGCGCAGATGTAAATCTTAGCCAACCACTCCGGAGAATAGGTAGTCCCAACTGGAATGAAATGCACGGACTTGGTCAACCGATCCACAATCACTCAAATAGCATCAAACTTCCTAGAAGTTTGTGGGAGCCCAACTACAAAATCCATGGTGATACGCTCCCGTTTTCACTCTAGAATCTCAAGCCTCTAAAGCAATCCGCCCAATCTCTGATGCTTGTACTTCACCTGTTGACAGTTTAGGCATCAAGCTGCAAACCCCACTATATCATTCTTCATCCTCTTCCACCAGTAGTGCTGCCTCAAGTCCGGGTACATCTTTGCAGCACCCGGATGAATAGAATACCGCGAACTATGGGCCTCTTCAAGAATCAACTCACGTAATCCATCTACATTAGGCACACAAATCTGACCTTGCATCCCCAACACCGCATCATCCCCAATAGTAATAGTTTTGGCATCACCATGCTGAACCGTGTCCTTAAGGACAAGCAAATATGGATCATCATACTGGCGCTCTCTGATGCGATCATATAAGGAAGACCGAGAAACCACAAAAGCTAGAACCTGGATGGGCTCCGAAATATCTAACCTCATGAAATGGTTGGCCAAGGCTTAACCATCAACGACAAACGGTCTCTCACCAACAGGAATAAATTCAAAGGGACCCATACTCACCGCCTTTCTACTTAAGGCATCAGCCACCACATTGACCTTCCCGGGATGATACAGAATAGTAATATTATAGTCCTTTAGTATCTCCAACCATCGTCGTTGTCTCAAATTTAGATCCTTCTATTTGAACAAGTGCTGGAGACTCCGATGATCTATAAATACCTTACAAGACACACCATAGAGATAATGCCTCCAAATTTTCAATGCATGAACAATGGCTGCCAACTCCAAATCATGAACAAGGTAGTTCTTCTCATGAGGCTTCAACTAACATGAAGTATAAGCAATTACTCTACCCCCTGCATCAAGACACACCCAATACCAATCCAAGAAGCATTACAATACACTATATAAGAGCCTGATGCTAAAGGCAAAACTAGAACTGGAGCTGTGGTCAAGGCAGTCTTGAGCTTATCAAAGCTCTCCTCACACTCATCTGACCACCTGAAAGGAGCACTAGGTCAATTTGGTCAAAGGCGATGCAATAAACGAGAAACCCTCCATAAAGAGACGATAATAACCGGCAAAGCCAAAAAAGCTCTGAATCTCAGTATTTGAGGACGGTCTGAGCCAACTTTGAACCACCTCTATCTTCTTTGGATACACCTTAATCCCCTCACTAAACACCACATGCCTCAAGAACGCCACCGAACTAAGCCAAAACTCACACTTGGAGAACTTGACATAAAGTTTCTCCTTCCTCAGCTGATGTAATACCACCCTCAAATGTTGGGTATGCTCCTCCTGGCTACGTGAGTACACCAGGATATCATCAATGAATACTATGACAAATAAGTCGAGATATGGCTGAAATACACTGTTCATCAAATACATGAATGTTTATGGGGCATTGGTCAGCCTAAAAGACATCACAAGGAACTCATAGTGACCATAACGGGTCCTGAGTGTCGTCTTTAGAATATCCGAGTCCCGAATCTTCAACTGGTGAAACCTAGACCTCAAATCGATCTTAGAGAACACCCTTTCTCCCTGAAGTTGATCAAATAGATCATCAATGCGTGACAAAGGATACTTGTTCTTGATTGTAACTTTATTCAACTGCCTATAGTCAATGCATATCCGCATAGTACCATCCTTCTTCTTCACAAATAGAACCCGTGCATCCCAAGGTTACACACTAGGACTAATAAATCGCTTATCAAGAAGTTCATGAAGCTACTCCTATAATTTCTTCAACTCAGATGGTGCCATACGATATGGAGGAATAGAAATGGGCTGAATGTCATGCGCCAAGTCAATAACAAAGTCAATATCCCTGTCGGGAGGCATGCCAAGCAGGTCTGCAGGAAACATATTCGGAAAGTCTTGCACCACCGAAACATAATCAATAGTAAGGGTATCAGCACCAACATCCCTCGCAAAGGCTAAATACGATAGACACCCCTTCCCAACCATCTGTTGGGCCTTCAAATAAAAAATTACCCTGCTGGGGACATAATCTAGAGAACTTCTCCACTCGGTCCTTGGAAACCCCGGAATCGCCAACGTCATGGTCTTAGCATGACAATCCAAAATAGCATGACATGGAGACAACCAATCCATAACCAAGATCACGTCGAAATCAACCTTACTAAGCAATAAGAGATCAACGCTAATCACCAATCCCCCAATAGCCACTACACATGATTGATATACACGGTCCACAATAATAGTATCGCCCACTAGCGTAGATACATAAAAAAATGAAACTAAGGACTCACGGGGCATATCCAGATAACGAGCAAAATATGATGATACATACGAATAAGTGGAACCAAGGTCAAATAATACAAAAGCATCCTTGTGGCATACTGAGACAATACATGTGACTACTATGTCTGAAGCAATGGCATCTGGCCTGGAAGAAACAGCATAGAATCGAGCCTGACCACCACTTGATCGGCCTCCCACTCTTAGGCGAATCCGAGTTTGCTGGGCGAGTGGTGAAGTAATTGGTGCTGAAGTCATGGCTTGAATCCTCTACTGAACTGGACCTCCCATAAGGCAGAGACAAAACTTTTTCACATGACCCAAATCTCCACACTCAAAGCATCCTCTCTCGGAAAATGGTGGCAAATATTGAGGCAGACCCAGAGACCCAGAATAACTACTAGAGGAATCTGGTGCAGATGAACCCTGAATTGAAGGTGCACGAGATACACTCTGAGCTGGGAGAGCACTGAGCTATGACTGACCCGGTCTAGCATTGTACGAATCATGGCTAGATGATGCACCACGATGAACTGGACGAGCCATCTGAGCAGGCCTATAAGGACGACCCCTACTGTGGTAGCACTGTCCTCAGGAAGGAACACCATTGAAACCACCCAAAACACGAGGCCTCTTGGCCTCATCTCCTCACGCTCCTAACTATGAACCATCTCTAACCGCCAAGCAATATCAACCACCTCATCGAATATAACACCTTATATGCTCTCCTGAGTTATAACAAAATGGAACTGATAGTAGAGGCCATCAATGAACCTCCTAATCCTCTCCCTCTTAGTGGTAACCAACCAAACTGCGTGACGAGACAACTCTAAAAACCTCATCTCATATTGGGTCACAGATATGCCATCCTAGCATAGCTGCTCGAACTGCCTGCACAACTCATCCCTGTGGGTCTGTGGCATAAACTTCTCCAAGAAGAGAACGGAGAACTCATGCTATGTAAGTGGTGCCGCACCGACTGGCCTGCGCCTATCATAGTCCTCCCACCATCTGAATACATCCCAATAAAATGAAAAGTAGTGAATGAGACTCCACTGGTCTCCAAAATACCCAATGTGCGAAGAATCTGCTGGCACCTATCGAAGAAGTCCTGGGATTCCTCTGACTCAGCCTCACTGAATGATGGAGGCTGGGGTCTCCCAAATCTCTCTAGTCTCCACTGCTTATCATTAGTTATAAGGACCCTACCTGGGCCTAAGCAACTACAATCGATTGAGCTGGTAGTACCCCCGATGTTTGAAGTCCCCAGCTCACCTACTTTGGTGTACGGGCGATAGGAGTCTGAGTACCTCCCCCGGCCTAAGAAGTGGCTGGCACGATCTAAACAGAAACCGCCTGAGCAAGGCTAGTGCACAATCTGAGCCAAAGCCTCCTGAAGGCCTGGAATCATAATGGGCACAACTAGCGCCTAAACTGGCTCTACTGGCTCTATCACATCTGGAACCTGCTCTTGAGCTAGAGCAACTAGTGGATCTACAAGCGCTACTCTAGCTGTTGTACGAGCTGCACCCCTACCCCTACCCCTACTGCGACCTCTCGTGGCCCTAGCTGGTGGTACTGATGGCTGTCCGTCCTGTCCAGTAGCACGTGTCCTCACCATCTGTGAGAGAATAGAATAATAGAAGTTTAGTTCATAGAATCAACAAATCTGCACGACAAGAATACAAGAATATGAAGTTTTCCTAAGGGTTTGGCAACCTCTCGAAGATAAGTACAGACGTCTCCGTACCGATCCACAAGACTCTATTAAACCTGCTCATAACTCGTGAGACCTACGTAACATAGACTCTAATACCAACTTGTCACTACCAGAAACTAAACCTGTCGTGATGACGCCTATCATGGTACTAGGCAAGCCGACAACTCAGGCATTACCAACACTTTAAATTTTTAAAAATATACTAAAATAGGTCTAAATAGGTAAAACTCTCATAAAACTGAATAAAATGTCGTAACTCAATACAGAAGATTCCCAAAATCAGGGTATAACTAAGTACATGAGCATCTATATAATACAAGTCTGAAATACTGCCTAAGAAAAACTGAAACTAAATAAATAAGACTGAGGGATATGGGAGGATAGTCAAGGTCTACAGATGCCAGGGAAACTACCTTGAATATCTCCGAATGTCAGTAAAACTCTGAGAATCAGCAACCACCGTGACTAGAAACACCTGGATCTGCACACGAAGTGCAGGGTGTAGTGTGAGTACAACCGACTCAATAAGTAACAAAGCTAACCTTTGGATTGAAAGTAGTGCCGAGTTCGAATATTACAGCCCACATGCAACATTAACAGTATGGAAATTTACGAAAAATATGACACTGATATCTCAAAAATTCATAATCTACAGATAATGGTACAAGAATTTAGACATGCTTTCAGGTTTTACAATAAAACTCAACACATAACAGGGCAGATCCAGCCCAAATGCAAATAAACTAGGGCAGATCCAGCCCAAATGCAAATAATCACTAGCAACTGCATCCACTGTGGATGTGCAGACTCCGGAGGGGCATATCAAGCACAAGCGCTATAATAAGCCAAATCCTGGCATGAATCAATAAAATCCTATTGCGGTGTGCAACCCGATCCCATAAATATCACTAACAATAGACCCTCAACGTCACTCAGTCATTAATCTCTCCAGTCTCTCGGGCTCACAAGATACATGATAATTAGCCCAAATAATGATGATATAATGTATCAATAAAGGACAATAGAGATTGAGATATAACATGCAAATAATAGCTGTGACTGATACAAAATGGTGAAATAAACAAATAATTTAACATGTAACAAGACCTCTGTGGGTCCCAACAGCACCAACACGTAGCCTAATTATGATTTCTAACATAACTGGTAGCTCAATTTCTCTAACACATGGTGAAAATACGGATAATGACAAGATTAATCAACTATACAGTTTCATGGAATCGACCAAGTCTCAATTATTATGGGGTACGCCCACATGCCCGTAACCTAGCATGCGCATCACCTCAACACCAATAACATAACACGTAATTCGAGATTTCATACCCTTAGAACCAAGTTTAGAAGTGTTACTTACCTCAAACCGTGCAATCTCTACTCCAACACGCTCTTGCCTCGCGAATCGGCCTCCAAATGCCTCGAATATAGCCACAAACAATTTGATACAATTAACACAAGCTAAATGAATCAATTTAATAAGAAGATACTAAGTTCTAAATCAAAAGTCAAAAAGTCAACTCAAAAGTTGACCCACGGGCCCACATCTCTAAATCTGATAAAAGTCACAAAATCCGAAAGCCCATTCAACCACGAGTCCAATCATACCAAATTCCGACACCAAATAATCACTCTAATCCCCAATTTAACTCTCCAAATCCCAGCCTCAAACTCCCAAAATTCCACCTCAAAAACACACAAACTAGGTGAAAAATCCAATGGGAAACAAGATTATTGAATAAAAATGATCCCAAATTACTTACCTCAAGAAACCTTTCGAAATCCCTCTCAAAAATTTCCCTAATCCGATTTTGCAAAGTCCAAAATAAGAAAAATCACGAAACCCTTCGGATATAACACTGCTAGTGTTTTCACACCTGTGACCCACTTAACCATATCTGCGGTCCCGTAGGTGCAGACATTTCTCCGCTTCTACAGCCAAACCTAAGATCTCTACCTTCGCTTCTGCGATCCCACACGCTTAGGTGCGAGTCTGCATCTGCGTAACTCCTTCCGCATCTGCGCTCCACTGCTTCCTTACTGAGCCCGCTTCTGCGCCACTTCTCCACGCCTACGACCACGCGGTGTGAAAATACCCTCACACCTACGACCACTGCACACTCCTCTCTAGGATGCATTTGCGCTCCCCTGCTTGCACATGCGATCAAAACTCCTCAGGTGCGATTACACCAAACCTGGTGAGCTTTAGCAGTCTTTCAAATTCCAACTTGATCCGTTAACTATACAAACTTCAACCGAGGCCCCCGGGACCTCAACCAAATATACCAACCAGTCCTAAAATACAATACGAACTTAGTCGAGCCTTCAAATCACATCAAACAACACTAAAACCATGAATCACGCATCGATTCAAACCTAATGAACTTTTGAACTTTTAACTTGTACGTTCGATATTGAAACCTATCAAATCACGTCCGATTGACCTCAAATTTTGTACACAAGTCACAAATGATACAACGAATGTACTCCAACTCCCAGAACATACAATCCGAGCCCTGTAACCACAAAGTCAACTCTCGATCAAACTTCTAAATTTTCAGCTTTTGCCATTTCAAGCCTAATTCAACTAAGGACCTCCAAATCACTATCCGGACACACTCCTAAGTCTAAAATCACCCAACGAAGCTACATGAATCCTCAAAACTCCATTCCGGAGTCGTTTACACATAAGTCAATATCTGATCAAACCTTTTCAACTTAAGCTTCCAACCTTGAGGCTAAGTGTCTCAACTCATTTTGAAACCTCCCCGGAAACGAACCAACTACTCCGGCAAGTCACATAATAATAATTAAGCATAAAATGAGCAGTAAATGGGAGAATGGGGCTACCACGCTCAAAAAGACCGGTCGGGTCATTACAATCATGTATTTCTAATTGTCTTTGTGGGGATGGACAACTTGCAAGTTCATTTTTAAGTACTGATTAGGATAGTATATGACGTATTGTGAAGTTCTTGTAATTTTTTATGAACTCACCTTGAAGGTATTATGTATACTTTATATTATGTCTAATGTACACTTTCTTGAGATATGTGTTGTGTTCTCCTTTGAAAGAGTTGATGTAAAATGAAGATGTTGCCTTGAAAGAAATGACAAAGAATGTGAGAGAGAAATTTGACAAGTATTGGGGGGATCCAAAAAAAATGAACAAAATAATTTCTATTTCATGTGTGTTGGATCCACACGACAAGTTTCATACTCTTGCCTTTGTGGTTGCTTCTATGTTTAGAGAAATAATAGGTGTGAAAATATAAGAGGAGATGATGACATATATGGAAACTTTGTTCAATATGTATGCAAAGAAAAAATGTGGTTCTCGTTCATGTTCATCTTCTCCATCGTCCGATTCATGTCCATCTTCATTTACTTCTTTATTTTTTTTGGTTATAGTTCCTTTCTGAGAGATATAGGATAGGTAGGATTGGGTGAGAAACGGTTCCCTATTGTCAATAAAATTTCCCCGACCTTCGATTAGCCTTACTCATAAAGGGTCTTACGGTCGGGAGAACTGCCTAACTAAAGAAAAATAATGTTCTTTCTAAGAGTAGGTGTGAAGAGCTTTTTGCGGGGAAACTTAAAAGTACAGTTTAGGGAGAGGCGGGTGTCGACCCTACCTTATGAGTATTCGGACTATAACAGTTTCGATGAACGGTCACTCATTTTTCATAGCTATACAATTCCAAAAGATGATCTCAAAATTCATGCTAGATTTAAAGAAGCATAAGAAGGGTAGAGGAATTGATTCTAAAACAGAGTTAGATAATATTTGGGTGAAAACATTGAGGAAGACTATGAAAAGTTTAACATTCTGGGGTGGTAAAAGTTGAACTCACCCAGATTTCCTACTTTTATTGAGATGCACGTGATGTGCTAGCCATTCCAATTTCTAGTGTTGCCTCAGAATTAGCCGTTAGTACCGGCGAACGCATACTTGATCCATTGAGGAGTTCATTGACTCCTAGATTGGTTCAAGCTCTTGTGTGTGTTCAAGATTGGTTTCGGAACGAATCAACTACTTCGGTTAAAGTTGAAGAAGATTTAGATAATTTTGAACAAATCAAAGCTGGTAGACCATCTTATTTATTTTATTACTTATGTTTAATATATATTTTATTTGTATGTTTATTTAGATTAATTTTAAACTAATTTCTTCTATTACTTTCTTATTCTATAGAATTTATTAGTAACGGAAGAGAGCCTTGCATCGTCGACATATAATGATGAAGATTATTGTTTGCTAGTACTGGTATATTTTTTTGTACGTTTTGTATAATGATTTCTAGTATTGCTGTTGTTTTATCGCCGTCTTATACTTGATATTTGTCCTATTTTATAATAAGTTGCATCTCTATATATTTTAATAATTCTTGTTGTAATCAACCTATTTGAGATGATGGTTTGATATGATCTGACTAAAGAAACCAACAAAATACTTGGTTAGGATGCCGACACACAAATCTGATCAATGGCTATGGAAGTTAGAACTTGAAAATCTTTTGTGTAATCTATTAATGAATTATTATTGATGATTTCAATTTATTATACATCTGTTTGGAATTTCAGTTTATTTTATTTTGCTAGGAAGATTGTGTTTTGTTTATTGCAATAAAAGACATTTGTTGCCTTTTAATTTATTAGAATGATGAATGACAGTAGTCTTAAAAGTGTAGTAACCGATTAGATTAGCAATAGCCTTAATAATGTGTGTACAATCCGATCTGAAAATTCAAAATATTTATTCGATCCAAACTTTAAAATCTGATCTAATCCTATGTTAATTCGAATTGAATTCGGGTTGCATTTTGTATCATCCGAAATTCGAAACTTCAGTCCCAAATGTGCTAAATTCGATTTGATCCGACCGATAAACAACTCTACACTGGTTTAGTTAAATTATAATAAAAGGTAGAGAATATTATTAAACCATCACGAAATAAAGTGCCTATTCGTTACTAAAGTTCATACACTGATCAGTATATCGATAAGAGTAACCATAGACAAAAATGTTCTAAAAGTAATCATTCCTTCCATTCACTTTTACTTGTCCACCGTGCTAAAAATATACTTTTATTTTTATTTGTTAATTTTAGCAAATCAAAACGAGATCGTATTTTTTCTTGTTTTACCCTTATCATTAATTACTCATTTCACAAAGTAATTCCCAAAACTTCTCAAAATACTATCATTATTATGGGTATTATGGTAAAATATACACTTTATTTATTATTTCTTAAGGAACGTGCATATTCCGTTGTAGACAAGTAAAAGTGAATAGAGGCAGTACAACTCTTGCATAATAACTCATGCATTATTAATTATCACCGCATGACAATTTTCGTGCAGCTAGTTATTTGTAACATGGACAATCTCGTGAAATTTATTACTTAAACTAAACGAACCTGTAGTCTTTATATAAATACGAAAAGTATATGTAAATCAAAAGGGAAGAAAATGCAGAGAAAACTTGCTCGAGTTGTAGATCAACACCTAACTATTAAACAGGAACAAGAAGTAAAATTACTTACTGCCGCAAAAAAGAAAACATATTTCCGCTAAAACCCGTTGTTGTTTTAGTGCTCGATATTTCAACTAAAGAAGAAACACATAATTATAACTCCATAATTTTACGAAGAAATTAACCTAAATAATTGCTTACCCAACTGTTTAAATTAAAATTAGCCATCGGATGTATAATATAGATATAATTCTTGTTAGGATATTGGATGCATGCTGATCATTTGGGCCACTTTAGTATTTAGGCCCATGTAAATATTGAGTCCATTATTTAGTAATAGGTAGTCTACGGGGTCAGGCCCACTATTTATTAGTAGAGACTATGTTTATATTGTACATATTTTATATTTTCAATTCGGAAGATATCAGATTCTCTTAACTCTCATGAACCCTAGTTTACATTTTGTCGATTCTACTGTAAGTTTTGTTGCTTAACATGGTATCAGAGCGTAGGTTCTGGTAGATAGTCTCATCAACTTCCGATCGATGCAACCCTCTTCAGTTTTCATCGGCGTTTTCGTTTAGACAGCACTCGCACTGGTCTAGGGTTTTCTTTTGGTAATTTTTAGGGGTGATTCTAACGATTTCCTCCTGATTATCGTTTCTCCTGCTAGTCTTCACTACTTCTCCGGTTATCGGACTGTGCCTAGGTGGATTTGTTGATATGCTTCGAGCAAGGGTTTTCTCATTGGTGTTTGCTGAGTTGTCGAAATTTTGTTCACAAGGCTGTTCTCTTTTTGGTTGCGGGGGGGGGGGGGGGTAAACATGTTCTATTCTTCTATTTCTTCAATTTGCTTGCTGATTGTCTCTTATTGCTAAGTTTTCTCTCAATGACGAATGACAATCCTATAGTTACACCTTATTCTTCCTCTGTTATATCTCGTACTGTTTTTCACGAAGATGATTTTACACATCCCTGTCATCCATTGTATGTACATTTGCCAGATGTGCTAGGAACCTCTTTGGTCTTTAGTCCATTTGATGGAAGCTGCTATGGCATCTCGAGGAGAAATATTTGCTCTCTCCATTCATAATAAACTTGACTTTATCAATGACACCTCTACCAGATCTCCTCCAAGATCTCCTTTGTCATGCCAGTGGAAATGTTGTAATGATCTTGTGGTTTCATGGTTGATTGATTCCTTGTCAAAAGAAATATCTCGTAGTGTAAAATATTATTCTGAGTTTGCTAAAGATATTTAGTGTAAATTAGAGGAGAGGTATGGTAAGGCTGATGGGGCAAGAGTTTTGAACTAAAGAAAAGAATTAGCACATATCTCTCAAGGGTCTTTAGACATAGCTTCCTATTTTAAGAAAATCAAACAACTTTGGGATGAAATAACTTTTTATAAGGTCGGAGTTTGTACTTGTAGGGGTTAGGCTGTTGAGGATGAAGAGCATAAGTTTTTTCAGTTCCTTATGGGTCTGAATGATACCTACATGCAAACTCGCAGCAACATTTTAAAGATGAAACTCCTTCCGTCTGTTGGGAATGTGTATAACATTTTATTGTCTGATGAGAAGCAGAGACATGTGTCTTTTGCCTCCCAATTCTCTACAAACTATGCTTCCTTTAATATTGAAACTTCTAGGCCGTCATTTCCTTCCAAGGTCTCCTTTGAGGCTCCTAGGTCTTCTGTCATATGCAAGTATTATAAGAAGCCTGGTCATACTATAGATAAATATTATAAATTGCATCGCTATCCTCCCAATTTCAAGTTCAATAGAGGACCCCCTCTTTGTAGAACTATTGCACATGTTGAAGTTGACTCATCTGGTGCTTCTTTTCTGCCTGGTGGTTCTGATGGTCATGTTGAGAATGAGCAGTCCTCTGTCATACCTAGCCTTACCAAGGATCAATACTCTCAACTGATGATCTTATTACAACAATCTCAGAAATCTGCTTCCCCATATTCTCCGCCTCTTTTGGCTTCTGCTAACTTTGTTGATAAGCTCATGCCTTATAAGGGTGTTTCTTATGGAACTTGCATGTTGTCTAGTGTGAATGGCATTGTTTGAATAATAGACTCTAGAGCTACTAATCACATGAATTCTATTAAAAATTTACTCTTTGATATAATCACTCTTCATATTCCTTACCTTGTGTCTCTTCCAAATGACTATAAAGTGAAAGTTACCAATATTGGTTCTTTAGCTTTATTTCCTGATTTAATCCTTCATAATGTTCTTTACATCCCTAGTTTTGAACATAATCTCATATCTGTCCATAGGCTTTTTTCTTATTGTGATGATGTTGTACAGTTTACCAAGTTTGCTTGTACTTACCAAGGCCCTTCAGTGAAGAAGTCAGTGGTACTTGGTAGACTGGACAATGGGCTTTACAAGTTGTTTCATCATGCCACCTCTCCTGTTGAGTCTATTGATATCAATTCTTGTTCTTCTGCTGCATGTTCTGTACCTGTAGTTTCTAATAATGTTGATGGTGACACTTCATTTTATAAAATACCATGGTTGATTCCAATAAAATGAATAAATCTGGTATTGTTTGGCATTATAGACTTGGACACATTCCTTTTTCCAAAATGAAACTTATTCCTGGTCTTAATTGTGGGCTATCCTCCAAACAGTCTTTCACTTGTCCTATTTTCCCCTTGGCAAGACAGACTAGGTTGCCCTTTCCGAATGTTCTATCCAGTCTACTCACCCTTTCCAACTTATACATATAGATACTTGGGGTCCCAACTCTATTCCCGCTCATTCTTGTTCCAAATATTTTCTAACTATAGTAGATGGCTACACCATGCTTACCTGGACACACTTGATGGGGGCAAAAAGTAATGCTTTTGATTTTTTTAAAGCTTTCATCCTTATGGTTGAAATACAGTTACAAACTAAAGTACAAACTGTAAGAAGTGATTCTACCTTAGAGTTAGGCTCCGATTCTTCTGGTTCTCTTTTCTTTTATGAGAAGGGTATCATTCATCAAACTTCTTATCCCCATATTCCTCAACCAAATGGTGTAATAGAGAGGAAATATAGACATCTGTTAGAAACTGCCAAGGCTCTCTTATTTCAGTCTCACCTCCCTATTAGAGTCTGGGGTGATTGCCTTTTTATTGTCACTTACCTGATCAATAGATTCCCTTCTCCTCTCCTTCAGCATGAGAGTCCTTATGAATTATTATTTGTGAAGGCTCATGTATACTCTTATCTCGAGTCCTTTGGCTGTCCTTACTACTCTATAGTCCCTAAACCTCATAGGGACAAGTTTTATCCTAGGTCCATTCCATGTGTGTTTGTAGGCTACCCTTTTGGTAAAAAGTGTTATAAACTCTATATCTTGTCTGCTAAATCCTGTTTTGTCTCTAGAGATGTGACCTTTCTTGAGCACATATTTCCTTTCTCTAAGTCCTTTGTTACCTCATGCTCTACCCTACATTCTTCTCTTGTTCCTGGTCCTTGATGATTCCTAGTTTCCTCATTCTCCTCCTATTCCTGGTCCTTCTCTAGTCTTCTCCCATCTTTACCTCTTCTTCTCTTCCCTCTGGTTCCCCTGGTTTATCTGTTTCCCCTTGTTCTAGCTCAATTAATCCTTCTGTTCTTCCTTTCCCTCCTCCTTCCCTCAGAAGATCTAGTAGATCTCACATTGTTCCTTCATATCTTCAGGATTATGTCTGCCCCACCCTTCCTCTTTCTGCACCTCTTCCTGCCCCTTCCAGCTCCGAGTCTGTTTCTTTCAATGCAATCACTACTCAGCTCCATATTCCTGAGCCTTGCACTTACTCTCAGGCTGCTGTTGTCACTGAGTGGCAGGATGCCATGAGAAAGGAGTTTGAGGCTTTGGAGGCTAATAGAACTTGGGATATTGTTGAGTTATCCCCTGATAAGAAGCCTATAGGCTGCAAATGGGTATATAAAATGAAATATAGAGCTGATAGGAGTTTGGAAAGGTATACGACCAGGTTGGTTATTAGGGGTGATATTCAGGTTGAGGGAGTTGATTTTTCATGAAACCTTTTGTCCTGTTGTTAAAATGTCTATTGTGAAGTTTTTAATTGATGTTGCTGTTAAGCAACACTACCCTTTATTTCAACTTGATGTCAATAGTGGATTCTTACATGGGGATCTTAATGAGTCTTTTTGAAGGTGCCTCCTGGTTTATCTGTTCCCCCTTCTTGTTCCTCTTCTGCTCCTTTGGTTTGCAAGCTTCTTAAGTCCCTCTATTATTTGAGATAGGCCTCCAGACAATGGTGTGCTAAACTGCCTCATGCCCTTTGTTCTAGAGGATATTCGCATTCTTTAAATGATTACTCATTGTTTACTAGAGGTTCTGGGTCTTCTTTTGTCATTCTAGTTGTGTATGTGGATGATATAATCCTAACTAGGACCGATTTGTTTGAAATTTCATCTTTAAAATACTTCTTGCATGAACATTTCAAAATCAAGGACCTTGGTACTCTTAATTATTTTATGGGGATTGAGGTTCTTTATTCTGATATTGGGGTTCTCCTACACCAAAAGAAGTTTGTTCATGACTTGCTGGATTCTTTTGCTTCTTCTATTGTTGTCTGTCCCCTTGCTCTTATTGAGAAACTGAAGGTTTCTGTTGGTGATCATTTGCCTAAACTTGAGGAATATAGGTGCTTGGTGGGTAAGTTGAATTTTTTGACACATACCAGGCCTGATATTAGTTTTATAGTTCAACATCTCAACCAGATCTGGCTGGCTCCTTCTGTTCCTCACATTCATGTTGCTTTACACTTATTGAGGTATTTGAACGGTACTTCTGATGGTGGCCTTTTCTTTAGCAATTCATCTGATCTCTCCTTGAAGGTCTATTGTGATAGTGATTGGGTCTCCTATGCTAATATCCGAAGATTTGTGACTGATTTCTGTATTTTCCTTGGTGATTGTTTAGTAAGCTGGAAATCCAAGAAGCAGCGTGTGGTCTCTCTTTCCTCCGATGAAGCTGAGTACAGGGCCATGAGTAAAGCTGCAGCTGAGATCACTTGGCTTTCAAGGCTGTCGTCTGATTTTGACATTTCTTCTTCTTCTTCTTCTTCTTCTTCCTCCTTTGTATTGTGACAATCAGGAAGCCTTGCAAATTTTGGGCAATCCAGTCTTTCATAAGCGGACTAAACATGTAGAGCTGGAATTGTCATTTTGTTAGGGGGAAAATTGGTGATGGTCTGATAAGTGTGGGCCATGTTTCCAGTGATGCTCAAGTTATTGATATTCTTACCAAGGCATGCTTCCTGGGATGCTCATAATTTTCATCTTCGCAAGTTGGGTTTTTTTATCACCCTCCAACTTGAGAGGGCTATTAGGATATTGGATGCAGGCTGATCATTTGGGCCACTTTAGTATTTATGCCCATGTTTCTATTGAGCCCATTATTTGTAATAGGTAGTCCACCAGGTCATATCCACTATTAATTAGTAGAGACCATTTTCATATTGTACAGATTTTATATTTTCAATTCAGAAGATATTAGATTCTCTCGAACCTTCTCTCAACTCTCATGAACCCTAGTTTACATTTTGTCGATTCTACTGTAAATTTCGTTGCTTAACAATTCTTGTATAATATATGTATAACTTAGTATAATTAGTGCACAAACCAAGGATATATATATATATATACCGGCTAAGAAAAGTACACAATGAATTCGACCGGTTACTTGTGTAAAGATATTATAGATAAATTTTCACGTTCCAACGTAACTTACAGCAGGGATTGATTTACCAAAGTAGTAAGGTAGAAATACATTTCCTCAAGGGAATAGCCCAACGGATAAGTGGTCGTGTTTGAGCTAAAGTTTCAACGACCGAAGTCATTTCTGCTCCTTGTTAATTATGCTAGGAAAAAAGAAGAGGGAGCATGAGACCTGACTAAAAAGCTCAGTTAAGATTACGTAATAAGCTATAGTACATATTTGAAGTTAAAAGCTAACAACCTCAAATAACCTAGCTTAATTAATAAGCCAAGGCAATTGATTTTCTCTCAGGAATATGCATTTGAGTGACTTCATAATTACTGGTGAAAACTCTCTCTTCAGTAGCAGAAACTGGATTAACCTGAACAACATCAGAATGCTGATAATATCTGTAAACACAAGCTTGTTTTGGTCCTTGATCTGCAACAGCAACCCTTTGTGGACTAGAAGAAGGCCTTCGCCTTCTACCTTCCAAAAAGGAAAGTCCAATCTCTCTGCTTAGACTCCTAACAAATTCTACTTGAGGTGCCATCTATTAATTCTTGATACTGTATAAATTAGAAGATTAACTTAGTTGCTCTCTGTTGTAGATTGAATTGATCAGAAACCCTTTATATAGGCATTAAAAAGTGTTGAAAAGTTATTGTAAGAATCTAATATTAGGGCATTTACGCTCAACTTGTGATTCTTTTAAGATTTATATTCGGATAAGGAAAGAGGTAATCGAATTGTCAGATGCTTTACGTTTTATTTATTTCATATACTTTAGTACAAAACTTAAGTAACTATACGTTAAAAATCTGGTATTGTTAGGGGTATAATCAACATCTACTATTATATAATGATGAAGGAAAATATGAGATTTTGAGGGAGACTGTCTAAACTCTAAAGTGAAGATTGTGACTCTAATTATCTACAAATTTTGAGTCAATTTTTCATAAAGCAGTGCAATTGAACTAACAAGTATTGTATATTACATTAATTGTTAGACTGGTCTTCAACAGAGACGGACCTAGCTATATATGTGTGTGTGAAATTTTCTGAAAATTAAAGTAGTAAAATAATTACGTTTTGAATCTATATTTTCAACCTTGAACACATTATATTTTATTCCTGGATCCATATAGTTTATATTCAATTTGTCATAACACTACAAAAATAGAGTTATTAGCATGGATTTTTTGACAAAATTACACAATATTGCACTCGATGAGTAGACCTTGCACTATTTTAGTCCAGTTACAAATTTGCAAATTTGTAGCCAAATATCAATAAGATCTTTTTCTTTTACCATTCCCTCTAACTATAACAATCTCATCTTTTTTTCATCATGACCTACCTACCTGTTTTATAGCTCTCTCCTCATTTTCCGCCCATAAATATTTAATTTAATTAATAAAAAAAATATCATATGCAAACAAAAAATGAAAACGAAAATCAGTTCCCTATTTAGTATAACCATTGATCGAGATACTCAGTCAACATTCATTCATGCCTTCTCCCATAACCAATATTTCTCCGAATTATTTTTTTTCGTTATCTTTGTGTATCTTTAGGCGTGAAATATCCGTGAGTTTTTATTCTCTTTTTTCCTCAAGTTTGTACATACCTATCACAACTACAAAACGCAAAATCAAATGCGAGAAACCTAAAATCTCATCTCGTTTAATGCTAATCTTCTTAAATTTCTATTATGATTTTGTGAGAAATTTAGAGTGGGTATTATTTGAACTTATTAGAAATAGTCTAAGTAGGTTGTATATAAAGTTTGAAGTTATATGTTGGAGATTTGGACTAGTTTTATACAAGAATTACAAGTGAGAATCGTACAAAAAGTTCATCATAGATGCTTATACATTTTTATACAATGTTATACACTTTTATACAAAGAGGTATATTATGTATATAGTTGTATAAAAGTATATAAAAATGTATAATCACAGTAGTAAAAATATTCGTGATACACTATGTATATAGGTGTATAAGAAGAAGGAGAAGAAGAAGAAGAAGAAGAAGAAGAAGAAGAAGAAGAAGAAGAAGAAGAAGAAGAAGAAGAAGAAGAAGAAGAAGAAGAAGAAGAAGAAGAAAATGAGAGAAATTCACCAAATACCTGTAAATAATGTATTAACCTTGTATACAATAGTGTATAATAGGTGTTTATATACTTTATATACTATTTATACAATATTATACATTATTATACAAATAAATCCTGCTTCACGGATTCTTGTTCTTCCTTGGGCATCCTTTGAAATTTAACTCAAATCCAGCATAAATCTACTCCAAATCACTTGAAATTTAAGTTTTGAACTCCTGGTGATAATTCCAATCAATTGGGATAACACCCATTCCAAACATCTAACAAATCGGAAAACCCAATTTTCTGAAATCGAATCTTTGAACCATAAGTGACAAAATTACAAAATAATGCACTTCATAAGAGATTATCATCTTTGAATCTGGAAGAAGAATTGAAGGATAATAAGAATAGTAGAAAATTTTTGGGGTGAAAAGGCGTGACATGGGAAGAAGAAGAAAAACGAAGAAAAAAAGGGTGGGCTAATTGATAAAAAGTAATTTTCAGGTTATGTATAACTTGGGATACACTGGGTAAGGGCTCCAAACGTGAGCCATTTTCTGATGGGTTATTGGACCAAGTGATAAGGGGTGTAATTCTCCCGATTTTTTGGGGGGGAGAAATTCAAAAATAGCTAGATTTACAAGTGGTCGTTCAAAAATGGCCACAGTTTCATAAGTAATCGAAATTTAGCCACTTTTTAAGTAAAGATAAATCTGAACAAAAATACTATTCAACATCCGGAAAATACTCCAGCATAATATACTGGAGTTCTAGCATAAGTATACTGGAACTCCAACATAATATACTGGAGTTCCACTATAATATACCGGTCCAGTATAATATGTTGGAAGTTCATACACAGGTGCTCCAATCTCCAGTATATTATGCTGGAACTTTCCGCGTGTTGGAGTTCCAGCATAATATGATGGAAGTTCATACACAGGTACACCGATCTCCAGTATATTATGCTGGACCGGTTCCTGTTGCAGCAAAATAGTGGCTATTTTTCAACGACTTTACAAATGCTGGCTATTTTTGAATGACCAGTCCAAAAACTGACTAGCCGTGCTATTTTTACTTTTTTTTGCCAATTCATTACCAAATAACTAGGATTTGTTTTTATCTATCACTAAATAGGAGTAGCAATTAATATTTGCTAATTAGCGGCGAAATTTATAAGATATTATTGAGTTGAGTATATACCATGAACTTAGTTACTTATTTCTTATACTCCTACGTGTAGAGAAAGTCTTTTCGTGTTGTCAATTCCACACAAGACCTTAAAGTTGTCATAATTTCATATGAGAATATATGGCAGGTTGGAATATAATATATCAGCTAATCAATTACTAGTACTGATTTATAGTGTACAGTAATGCTAAATAGTAGTAGCTATGACCACGTAGAAGTCAAAAGATGCACATCATTATTTCCATTATAATCTTCAAGAGGAAGCTATATTTGAATTGATATGGCTAATCATAAGAAAGAATAAATAATTCAAAGTGATAAAAGTGAAAATCCAAATTCCGAAGTGACCAATGCACTTATTCCACATGCATGTCGCAAGGACAAATTCTAAAAGTTGGCTTCATATTCAAGTTAAAAAAAGAAAGTATATTTTCAGGATAAAACTTGATAGGAATGATGAGATAAGGAAAAGCCAAACATGGATTCCTTTCATGTTACTCTTAATTACTCCGGTTCAAGAAAGAAAAAAAAGATTTATTTTTTCAAATTAAAATAAGTATTTTAAAGGGAAAGTATTCTATTAGAAACATCTATAACATCAAATCTTACTTTTCACATGAAGGGGGTATAATTTTTTTCCTTTCACCGCCTGTTAATTAAAAAGAGGGACAAGACGTTTGAGTTAGCCTAGATGTCCAAATTTTCTAATTTTCTATATTGATAAAACGATTTTTAATGAGGGATTAGAAATATATTTTGTCAACTACAGCTAGTTAATTAATGTCATTAAAGATCATTAGGCCAGGTAAACTTTGATGAATGCTTTCAAATATTAGAAAATGGACAAGTTATATTTACTACTCCACTATTGTTTATTTTCGTAAAATTTGCACGGGGCGCTCTATTTGATCGTCCCCATTTAGAGGGTGTTTGGGTGACCAACTTTTAAGCATTTTTTGGCTTAATTTAGTGTTTGCTTAACATCTAAGTGCTTTTAAGTTAGGGTGCTTTTAAGCCAAAACAAGTTAAAAGCCATAAGTTGACCACCCCCAACTTATTGCTTTTTAGCTCAACAGTTTTTTTCGTTTGACCAAGAAAATTACTTTACTATCCCTTAAATTATTTTATAAACCCCAAAATACCATTCCCTCGGTAAAACCCTAACTACGACTCTTTTCTTTTCCCAGTCAGTCTTGATGTTTTCTTTCTGCAGTCTTTCTACAGAGAACACATAACTTTCCTTCCTACGCTGCAATCTCTCCATCCCTCATCTCTTACTAGAGCTCACAATCTCTTCCTCGTTTGGAGATAAAAGTCCGTGTGCAGTAAAGAAACTTGGAGGTTGAGTTGCTTGGTAGACAACGTTGTTGATCAGTTTAAGGTAAGTTCCTCTCTTTTACTTTGGTTTTATTTCGTTTTAAGATCATGATGAGATATTAGTGATTCACTAACAAAAAAATTATGTTTGTTCTATTTTCTTTTGTTATTTGAAGAAAGTTCAATATGAATGGTTGAATCAATTTAACGTCGCATGGATGAATAATTGCAATGTTTATGGTATATTTTTGTTTCTATTATATATCAACCATAAGATCACTATAGTTTTGAGTATATTGTTGTCATTATTTGATGCAATTTTTTTTCCTGTTGCATAGTAGAAAATTCATTATGATAAAATTGAACATATTGGAGAAAGCAGTCCACTTGATAGCATCGTATAGTTCATAAGTAGTAATTGCTCTAACAATAAACAATTTAATATTATGAACACTTTATGAGTTTTTGCATTCACCAGGAAGATAATGCATTGTTTGGCTACAAATGAAGGAAAAGTATAGTTGATCGATCATTCTTTGCAAAGGAATAGCGTAAACGTAGAAAATGTGAAAAATCAAAGTGACAACATTTGGATGGCTACTCATGACATGATTACTGATGATATTTGGCAATATGCTGAACGCTTACATGAGCTATTTCCAATTTTGTTTTGGACATTTTACTAGGTATAGATACAACTCTAGATATTTTGGTTATGGTTCTCTAGCCTCTTTTGAGAATAATGGAGTAATTGAGTGATTTGATTCAATCCAAGTGTCTTGATAGGGTAGTGACAATATTGCCATTGTGGATGCCTTTCTTTGTTTGGATTTTATGTAGCAAATTTCAAATTGTGTTGCTGAGACGATTCTAATTTATTGTATATTTCGAAAATAAACGTAATATTTTTTTAGAAAAACTTTATAAAATAATTTATATTTATTAAAAACAATCTTATCAAAACAATCTATAACCTAAAGTTAATTGAGACATAACTTAATTTGTATTTAAATTAATTTAAAATTTAAAATATTGCAATAACAAGCTTATTTTTCGCTTAATACTTTTAAGGGTATTTCAGTCATCTTAACAGAAAAAGAAACTTTCAGCACTTTTTACCAAACACATCAGCTGCTTATTTTCAGGTCCAGCTCTTTTATCCAAACAAGTAATTGCTTAATTATAAATGCAGCTCCAGCACTTAAAAAATGCTTTTAAATACTTACTGCTTAAAAGCTACTTAAATTCAGCTAACCCAAATTTTTAAAATTCTTTAATCTATACCCTAATTTTGATAACTTCAGATGCCTCCTCTTCTTCCTCTTGACCTATGCGCTCCTTTCTTCCTCCTCTTCCTTTCCTTTTCTTCTTTTCTCTCTCAAACACATGAGACTTTGTATAAGTATTATTGATGAGATATATAAAGTTAAATTGTGAATAGTTTAATGAATTAGATTCTTGAAAGTTGTATAAGAATTAGAATGGTGTCAAACATTTAAGATTGTCCAGAATAGAACCTCCGTATAAATTCCTTGCACCGGAAGACCATTTCCAACCATGAAAACCTCATCATTGGTAAAAGATTTTTCGTCCCCAGGAACTCCATCCAAAGTGGACGAGCAACTAGTGTACATTTGAGTTTGTTTCTCTAAATAGTGTAAAGAAATAAGGGAGATACATATAACGAACATGTATTGCTTCCCTCATCAATTATGTATTTCTTTCTCTGTAATGGACATAACAACTTCAGCTCTAAGAATGCTGAAGTTTAGTAAATATAAAACAAAAACTTCAGCTCCTATAATGCTGAAATTCAGCAAATACAAAACAAAATTTTAGCTCCTAGAATGCTGAAGTTCAGCAATTACAAACCAAAAAATTCAGCCAAACACATGCTGAAGTTTTATTGAACTGAAGTTTGCCATTGCACTATAAACTGAAGTTTGTATGAGTGTCTTTGCAAGTCAGGCCAAACTTCAGGCAAAAATATCTGAAATTTTGCTTTGATAACGCTACACTTTCGGCAAAAAATTGTGAAGTTCAAACTTTAGACATAAATATTTGCTACTTCAGGCCCGTATGTCTGAAGTTACTCGAAAAGTGGGTACGCTTGCAATTTTTTGTGCAAAGTGGGTATATATTAAAAGGTGACCCAAAAATTGGGTATAGATGCAAATGCCCGTTTATTTTCTATCGTCAAAGGAACAAGTTCAAAAATAGTCAGATTTACAAGTGGTCATTCAAAAGTAGCCACAATTTCAAAAGTAATCGAAATTTAGCCACTTTTCATGTAAAGATAAATCTGAACGAAAACACTATTCAAAATCCGAAAAATACTCCAGTATAATATACCGGTCCAACATAATATACTGGAGATTGGAGCATCGGTGTTCCAATCTCCACTATATTATACAGGAACTTTCCGCATGTTGGAGTTCCAGCATAATATGCTGGAAGTTCATAAACAAGTGCACCGATCTCCAGTATATTATGCTGGAACTTTCCATGTTGCACCAAAATAGTAGCTATTTTTCAATGACTTTGCAAACACTGGCTACTTTTGAATTACCAGTCTGAAAACTGGCTAGCCCGTACTATTTTTACGTTGTCAAAACATACGCCAGAAACTTATCGAACTGGGCTTAAACCCATCTTTTTAGTCCAAGCTTACTCGTTAAGTAGTTTTTTTCTTTTCTTGTTAAGTGGCAAATGTTAACACCTTATTTATTTTAAATAAATACTATTTAAAATAATTATATTTTATAGATACCTTTTAAAGTTTATAGCAAAATATTTAATTTTGGTTACCTCCTAGCCCTAAGCGACTAAATACGCTAATCAGTTACAATATTTTCTTTTTCTCTCTACTTTGATACATCCCATTCTCTTCCCCCATCCCATTAAAATTTCGGATTCTCTTCCTCTTCTCTATCTAGTTCGCTTGCGATTTTCTCCTCCGTCAATATGCTCTATTGTAGTAGTGAATAACTCCTCTGTTGTATATGTGAATGAGCCCTAAAACAACATTCATAGTGTGTTTTCTAACTTTAGACTCTGACAGTCCTTCCCCTGAATTGTAGTTGTGAAGACGATCGGCTAAGCTTCCTCCAGAGGCATATTCGAGAAATAAGTTGTAAAGGGTGACGCCATCTTCTTGGGTAATATTAACTCTGAAACATTGAATAATGTAAAGCGAGTCTTCAAACATGCGGAGGAATGCCCTTTCTTCTTGCAACGATCCAGAACGATTGAGTATGCAAGATTTAACTGCAATGGAGGTGGAAGACGCTCTAACGCTCTGCATTGAAATTAGGGTTTGTTCTTGAACAAAGACGATGGAGTTTGGGGCTGAGCAACTTGATTTTCTGTTAATATATTTCAATGTATTTTCATGTATTTCATTGTATTCATTATCTTTTTTCATTGTAGTTCAATGTATTTCGTTGTATTCCATGTATTTTATTGTATTCACTGTCTTTTTTTCCATTGTATTTCAATGTATCCCGTTGTATTCTATGTATTTCATTATATTCACTGTCTCGCTATATGCCATGAATGTTTCATATGTTTTTTTAATTAATATAATTTATGTATTAGGATGTATTATATAATTTCTCTGAAGATTGCTATGTTTTTGGTGTATTTTCCAGTTGAGAATCTTTTTTATAACTGAAAATACAAAATTTGTGTGTTATAATTGAGTTTGTTGAGTTATATTAGGAGTCTATTATGTTAATTGATTCACTTTTCGTTTTAAAAACAATGTAATCCCCTATTTCACGTCATGAATACAGTCGAATACAATAATCTGTCCAACTGTAATTCTACGTTTCACTCCATGAATACAGTCGAATATACTCGAATACAACAATTGATTAGCTGGACTTCCCTGATTCACGCCTATTTTTGCTACTGTATTCATGAATACAATAGCTTAAATACATCAAATACATCTTATAACCACATAAAAGGTATCTATAATCCGTAATATAACAAATGATATCTATAGATGACTAATTACTACTAAAAAATAGTGCTTTATGAAAATTTTCCTCATTAAATTATACTTTAAAAAAAATCTTAATGCTACCCTGCATGTGGGCGGCCTCTATTAATACCAGAAAAATAAATTGAAATTGTCAAAGAACAAACCTCTTTAATCATATATATATATATATATATATATATATATATATATTTAAAATTAATCTAATAAAAAATTAGTTATCCATAGACATGATAGCCACGATGAACTTCTATATTTCTTGATATGCAAGTTACACATTTAGCCGTTGGACAAAAATAATTATATTTGCTTGCCAAATATATAAAAATATACAATATATATATTGACAACTATGCATATAATATATGTAGGCATCTAAATTTTATTGACTTTAAATCCATAAAATTACCTGGACTATATATTAAAATTCAAGATATATTAGTTCAAATAAATTTATTGGGCGAATATAATTGGATTATTTATATAAGTTCAATATATATAGATTAAATAAATAAGTCTAAATCCATTGTGTTAGCCCATTTAATTGAGCTACAAGTGATGAGCCCCATTTCATTAGGCCCAAATTGTCATCTTCCTAGAGGCCCAGTCCACGTGTCAAATGACGTGGCACAACAAGTCAAGCAGAAGAGACAATAGTGTCATGCCACGTGACAAAATGACAAAGCATGCCAAGTCAAATTAAAAGACCTATAAAATCGCGCTATATATGCAAGTGACATGTTCTGGCCAATCAAATGCGGTCTTGTTACGCTTCGATCTGATTGGTCAGAAAGAATTTGTCCTCATCACAACTCTTCTCTTCCAGAACTATAAATAGGGGTCTTCATAACTTAGAAAAAAGACCAGAAGCTATAACAAGAATCAAGAGAGAGCTCGTGGATCAAACACTGCAGATTTCTCTTAAAGCTACAAGCATTCAAGTGTTCTAAGGATTAAAAAGATTAAGACAAAGATTCAAGAACAAGCTGCAAGCCCTTGGATTAAAAATACGTCAAGATCAAGATCAAATCTCAAGACCTTGGATTAAAATAAAATAAAATAAAATTCAAAATTAAACTCGTAGGCTCTTTTATTTACTATTGAAAAGAAGAATCAGATGATTAATAGAGATTGTAACACTCATATTATTTGAAATAAAAAATTACTATTATTGTAATATTTTTCGGTCTCGATTTTATTTTGTTGACGCAATTTATTATCTACAAATTATGGCACGCCCGGTGGGACGATCTCTACCTCTCATCTCTTTTTTTCAAAGTTCAAGAACAAGATCTAAATTTTTACCATGGAAGGACAACTTGCAAATTTGACCAAAGCACTTGAGAAGTATACCGAGTATATGGAGGATCGAGATACTCGCCTCAAAAAGTTGGCAAGTGAGATTGGGAGCTTATCAGAAGCAAAATCAATTCAAGCACCTGTGGAGCTTTCCGAAGATAAACAAGAGGGAGAATCCCCTACAAGGCAAACGACCGTGGCCAAAGAGATCCAAGTTTCTTCAGAAGGTCTAATTCATATTGATCAATTGAAGGACATCATCATGGGGACAATTGAAGATATAATTGATCCTCCGATCAAATTTCCCTCGCATATGCAAAGTCATACATACAACAGATTGATAACTTAAAGATGTCTACTGGATATCAACCTCTAAAGCTTCAACAATTTGATGGAAAAGGAAACCTCAAGCAACATCTGGCACATTTCGTCGAGATATGTAACAATACTGGGACTTATGAGGATTATCTTGTCAAATAGTTTGTTCGTTCTCTCAAAGGTAATGCATTCGAGTGGTACACAGATTTCGAACCTGGTTCTATCGATAGTTGGGAGAAGTTGGAACAAGAGTTTCTTAATCGTTTCTATATCGCAATATGCATCATAAGCATGATCGAACTTACAAACACTTATCAAAGAAAGGATGAGCCAGTTATTGACTTCATCAACCGCTGGAGGAGCTTAAGCCTATACTGCAAAGTTCGCATTAGCAAAACTTCTGGCATCGAAATATGCATTCAAGGCATATGTTGGAGTCTTTTCTATATCTTATAAGGCATAAAGCCCAAAACATTTGAAGAATTAGCAACCCGCGCACATGATATAGAATTGAGTATGGCTACAAGTGGATATCAAAGGTTTCCTGGCTTTGAGCCTCATGATGAAATAGAAGCATACGATGCTGAGGATGGGGGAAAGTTTTCATCTAAAAATGAAATCGAAGAGTCTATGCATGTCACTATGCTCCTCAACGCACGAGCCTAAACTACAAGTTATAATGCTCCTGATTGCATGAGCCTAAACTGCAAGTTATAATGCTCCTCAACGCACGAGCCTAAACTGCAGGTCATAATGCTTCTTGGCACATGAGCCTACATTATATGTCACGAAACTCCCAAAATTTGAACTAAATCTTTAAGATTTTAAAGCTCTTCAAATTCGAGCAAAGTCTTCAAGTTGTAAAGCTCTTCAAATTCGAGCAAACACGTCAAGTCACAAAGCTTTTGAAATTCAATCAAAGACTCACGTCGAAAGCTCTTCAAAATCGAGCAAAGACTTCAAGTCGTAAAGCTCTTCAACTTCGAGCCAAACTTCAAGTTGTGAAGCTCTTAAAATATGAGTTATCTTCAAATTACTATGCTCATAGACTCACGAGCCTAAATTGCATGTCATTAAGTTCTTCAAATTTGAGCAAAATCTTCAAGTTACAAAGCTCCTCAAAACACGAGCTTAAACCACAAGTCTCTACGCTCTTGAACGTACAAGCCTAAACTGCATGTCATGAAGCTCTTCAAATTTTAGCAAAATCTTTAAGTCACAAAGCTCCTTAAAATACGAGCTTAAACTGCAAGTCACTACACTCCTTAATGCAAGAACATAAACTGCATGTTACTTCTAGCCCACAAGAGTATAAACTGTGTACGACCCCAACAAAATAAATAAAAATAAACTCACCCATTCTGAACTATAATAGGACTTGATCCTCTTCACCGAGGTACGTAGGCATCTTAAAGTTTTCTTCTAAGTTCAGTTGCAAGAGTTCTGTCATGACCCGGATTTTCCATCCTCGGGAGTAGTGATGGCGCATACTCGTGGAAGCTAGACAAGCCGAATGTTATAAATTATTACCCCTTTTATTAAACATGTTCGACAATTTAAAATAATAAGTGATTAAACAGTGAAATAAATTAAATAATCGGAAGTGTGGAAGACGAAATTAAATATTTCAACCAAACACTACTACATAATTTGAAGTACAATACTACCCATAATTTGGTGTCACAAGTCATGGACTATCTAAGAATATTGCAAATAAGGTCTGAATGAAATACATAAGTCTGTCTCTAAATAAGTAAAAACAGAAATGAAAGGATAGGAGGAGACGCCAGGGCCCGCGGACGCCTACAAAACTACCTCAGGTCGCCTGAATGGACTGAAGACAGTACCCTCACTGCGGTCCAAATGCTCCGGTATCAGTATCTACACATAGTGTAGAGTGTAGTATCAGCACAACCGACCCCATGTGCTGGTAAGTGCCTAGCCTAATCTCGGCAAAGTAGTGACGAGGCTAGGACCAGACTACCAAATAAACCTGTGCAGTTAAATCACATACAGCGGAAATAAAAGAAGATAATTACAACTAAAGTTGGGCGGGGAAAACATGCTATGAGGAGTAACAGATAACAATAGAAAAATTTAAGGAACGCCATAAATCAATTACCAGCAAAAGATAAGGAAGTAAGGAAAACAAGTGCACATGTAATACCGTTGCAGGCGTGCAACCAATTCCATTTCATATAGTACCATTGCAGGCGTGCAACCCCCTCCCATTTAACATATTACTGTTGCAGGCGTGCAATCCCCTCCCATTTTATATCTTACCGTTGCAGGCGTGCAACCCGCTCCCATTTCATATATTATCGTTACAGGCGTGCAACCCCCTCCCATTTCATTTATCAACACCTAACAAAAAGGATCCCGACAAGGAAACAATAGTACAACAACATCCCGGCAAGGGAACAATAATGTAATGACAACATCTCGGCTAGGGAACAATAATATAATAGCAACATCCCAACAAGGGAACAATAATATTACAACATCCCGGCAAGGTAACAATAATATAATTCTCATATGAAGCACGAATAAACAACAACTGAGTCATAAAATTACAATACAAGACTCACGAGCATGCTTGACATCGACACATAGATACTCGTCACCATGCCTATACGTCGTACTCCACAGTTAACACGTAGCAATTAAGACTCAACTCCTAATCCCTCAAGCTAAGGTTAGACCAAACACTTACCTCGATGCCACGAACCCAATTCAAGACTCAACAATCGCTTTACATTTTGATTTCACCACCAATTCGCTCGTATCTAGCCACAAATTACTTAATTATATCAATAAATGCTGAATGAATCTATTCTAATGCATGAAAATAAGTTTTTCAATATTTTTCTCAAAAAGTCAAAAATCGACCACGGGCCCACATGGTCAAAACCCGAGGTCCGAACCAAAACCCGATTACCCATTCACCCACGAACCCAAATATATAATTTGTTTCGAAATCAGACCTCAAATCAGGGTCCAAATCCCCAAAATTTGAAAAACCTAGGTTCTACCCAAAACGCCTAATTTTCCCCATGAAACCCTTGCTTTTTGAGTTGAAATCATGTGAAAAGACGTTAAAGATTGAAGAAAATGAGTTAGAATTGACTTAAAATTGATTTGGAAGAAGAGTTGCCTTTGAAAAATTGCCCAAAGATGTTTTGGTTTTGAAAGGGTTTGAAAAATGAGAGATTTTCGGCTAAGTTATAATTCGCACAGGTGCAGATATCGCATTTGCGAAGTCAGGTTCGCAAATGAGAACTCGCAAATGCGGCCCAGGCTTCGCAGATGCGAAGGTAGGCCAATCCTGCTGTCTTCGCAATTGCAAACATATGTTCGCATTTGCGGTCCCTGTTGAAGTCGCATTTGCTACACAAGCCTCGCAAATGCGAGGGTTCCTGCCCTAGTTCATCATCGCAATTGCGATGGGTCTCTCGCAAATGCGAGCTCGCAATTGCAAGCCAGGCTTCGCAATTGCTAAGCCTGCAGACCTGCAACACACAGCAGTTGAAAATCTGAAACTTCCTAAGTTCAAAACACTCCGTGGTCTATCCAAAACTCACCCGAGCCCTCGGGGCTCCAAACCAAACATGCACACTAACCCAAAAAATCATACGGACTTGCTCGTGCAATCAAATACTCAAAATAACATCAATAACTATGAATTAAACCTCAAAACTCATCATTTTCATCAAGAACACTTAAAGTTCATAACTCTTCAACCGGAGGTCCAAATCACGTCAAATAAACTCCATTTTTCACCAAATTTCACAGTTATCATTTAAATACTTTAACAAGTTTGTACCGGGCTCTGAAACTAAAATACGGGCTCGATACCAATTGTTTCAAAAATTAATTCTTTTATTTATTTCATAAATAATTCAGCAAAATAATTTCTTTCAAAACTTGATTTCTAAACCTTGTGACCTCGGAATTCATTTCCGGGCATACGCCCAAGTCTCATATTTTATTGCGGACCTTTCGGGATCGTCGAAACACAGATCCGAGTCCGTTTGCACAAAATGTTGATCAAAGTCAACAATAATTAAATTTTAATTCTAGAATTGACTACTTCTCATATTTTTACATAGAAGCTTTCTGGATAAACGTCCGGACCACGCATGCAACTCGAGGTAAGGTAAAAAAAAGGAGGTTTTAAGGCCTCGGAACATAGAGTTTGTTTCTAACACAAAGGTCATCACATCTTCCACCTCTAAAACAACCATTCGTCCTCGAACGGATATGAGAAGGAGTACCTGAGTCGGGGAAAAGATGGGGATAATGGCTCCGCATAACGGACTCGGACTCTCAAGTCGATGCCTCAGTAGGCTGACCTCTCCACTGAACACGAACAGAAGTGAAACTCTTCGATCTCAACTGAAGAACTTGCCCATCTAGAATAGCTATCGGCTCCTCCTCGTAGGACAAGTCCTTGTCCAACTGGACAGTGCTGAAATTTAACACGTGGGATGGATTGCCGCGATACTTTCGAAGCATGGACACATGAAACACTGGATGCATGGCTGATAAGCTCGGCGGCAACACAAGTCTGTAAGCCACCTCTCCCACTCAATCAAGAATCTCAAACGGACCAATGAACCTAGGGTTAAGCTTGACCCTCTTTCCAAATCTTATCACGCCCTTCATAGGCGACACCCGAAGCAATACCTGCTTACCGACCATGCATGCCAAATCTCGAACCTTACGGTCGGCATAACTCTTTTGCCTGGACTGGGCTGTATGAAGCCAATCCTGAATGATCTTGACCTTGTCCAAGGCATCATATACTAGATCCGTACCCAACAATCGAGCCTCTCCCAGCTCGAACCATCCAACTGGCGACCGACATCACCTACCATATAAAGCCTCAAAAGGAGCCATCTGGATAATCGACTGGTAGCTGTTGTTGTAGGAAAACTCTGCTAGCGGCAAAAACTGATCCCACGAGCCTCCAAAGTCGACACAAGCTTGGAGCATATCCTCCAAAATTTGAATGGTGCGCTCGGACTGCCTGTCCGTTGGAGGATGAAATGTTGTGCTGAACTCAACCCATGTGCCCAACTCCCGCTGAACTGCTCTCCACAAATATGAGGTAAACTACGTACCTCAATTCGAAATGATAGACACGGGCACACCATGAAGACGAACAATCTCCCAGATATAGATCTCAGCTAACCTCTCGGAAGAATAGGAGACTGCCACATGAATGAAATATGCTGACTTGGTCAGCCTATCAATAATAACCCACACTGCATCAAACTTCTTCTGAGTCCGTGAGAGTCCAACAATGAAGTCCATAGTGATACGCTCCCACTTCCACTCAGGAATCTCGATCTTCTAGAACAAACCACCAGGCCTCTAATGCTTGTAATTAACCTGCTGACAATTCAAACACCAAGCCACATATGTAATAATATCCTTCTTCATTCTCCTCCACCAATAGTGCTGTCGCAGATCATGATACATCTTAGCGGCGCCCGGGAGAATAGAGTACCGAAAACTATGGGCCTCCTCTAAAATCAACTCCTGGAGCCCATCCACATTAGGCATACAAACTCGACCCTGCAGCCTCAAAACTCCATCATCTCCTAAGGTAACCTGCTTGGCACCTCCGTGCTACACCATTTCCCTAAGGACACACAAATGAGGATCATCATACTACTGATATCGGATACGCTCCAATAAAGAAAAACGAGCGACTGTGCAAGCTAATACACGGCTAAGCTGAGAAACATCCAACCTCATGAACTGATTGGCCAAATAGTGAACATTCAAAGCAAGTGGTCTCTCACCGACCGGAATATACACAAGACTGCTCATACTGGCTGACTTCCTATTCAAGCATCGACCACCATATTAGCCTTTCCAGGATGATATAAGATGGTGAGATCATAGTCTTTCACCAACTCCAACCACCTTCTCTGCCTCAAATTTAGCTTCTTCTGCTTGAACAAGTACTGCAGACTCTTGTGGTCTGTGAACACCTCACATGCCACACCACACAGATAATGCCTCCAAATCTTCAATGCATGAACAATGGCTGCTAACTCCAAATCATGGACCGGATAGTTCTTCTCATGATATTTCAACTGACGCAAAGCATATACAATAACCTTTCCATCCTGCATCAACACCGCACCAAGTCCAATACGAGATGCATCACAATAAACTGTATATGGCCCTGAACCTGTGGGCAAAACCAACACCAGCGCCGTAGTCAAAGCTGTCTTGAGCTTCTGAAAGCTGGCCTCACACTCGTCCGACCACCTGAACTAGGCACCCTTCTAGGTCAACCTGGTCATTGAGGCTGCAATAGATGAAAACCCCTCCACATAGCGACGATCATAGCCTGCCAAACCCAAGAAACTACGGATTTCTATAGCTGGTGCAGGACTAGGCCAGTTCTTGACTGCCTCTATCTTCTTCGGATCTACCTGAATACCCTCTGCTGATACAACATGACCCAAGAATGCCACTGAACTCAACCAGAACTCACACTTCAAAAACTTCGCATACAACTGACTATCTCTCAAAGTCTGAACAACCATTCTCAAATGCAGCTCATGCTCCTCCCGACTGTGGGAGTAGATCAAAATATCATCAATGAAGACTATCACAAACGAATCTAAGTAAGGCCTGAACACTCGGTTCATCAAATCCATAAAAGATTCCGAGACATTTACCAACCCAAATGACATCACCAAGAACTCATAATGCCAGTACCGAGTGTGGAAAACTGTCCTAGGGACATCGGATGCCCTAATCATCAACTGATGGTAGCCAGATCTCAAGTCAATTTTCGTAAACACTTTGGCACCCTGAAGTTGATCAAACAAATCATCAATCCTCGGCAATGGACACTTATTCTTGATTGTAACCTTGTTCAACTGCCGGTAATCTATACACATACTCATCGATCCGTCCTTCTTCTTGACAAACAACACCGGCGCACCCCAAGGCGAGACACTAGGCCTAATGAAACCTTTTTCAAGCAAGTCTTGCAACTGCTCCTTCAACTCTTTCAACTCAGGCGGGGCCATACGATACGATAGAATAAAAATGGGCTGAGTGCCCGGAGCTAAATCAATGCAGAAGTCAATATCCCTGTCGGGTGGCATACCCGACAGGTCTGAAGGAAATACCTCAGGAAACTCATGAACAACAGGAACAAAATAAGTAAAAGGAACCTCGACACTAGAATCACGAACATATGCCAAATAGACCAAGCACCCTTTCTTGACCATACGCAGAGCCTTTATATATGAGATAACACTACATGTAGAATGACCAGGAGTACCTCTCCACTCTAAATAAGGCAAACTCGGCAAGGCTAAGGTCATAGTCTTGGCATGACAGTCCAAGATCACGTGGTAAGGTTATAACCAGTCCATCCCCAATATGACATCAAAATCAACCATGTCTAGAAGTAACAAATCTACACGAGGCTCAAGAACCCCAGTCACAACTATACATGAACGATGGACACGATTTACCATAATAGATTTACCCACCGATGTAGACACATACACAGGAGCACTCAAAGAATCACTAGGCATGACCAGATACGGTGCAAAATAAGATGACACATAGGAGTACGTAGATCCTGGATCAAATAGAACTGAAGGATCTCTACTACAAACCAAAACAATACCTGTGATAACTGCATCGGAAGCCTCAGCCTTAGGTTTGGCTGGAAGAGCATAACATCGGGGCTGGGCCCCACCACTCTGAACTACATCTCTGGGATGACCTGCTACTGGCTGGCCTCCACCTCTAGCGGCCTGAGATCCACCTCTAATACCTCTAACTCCACCTCTAGCACCTTTACCCCCACCTCTAGTTGGCTGGGCAGGCGGTAGAACACTCGGTGCCTGAACCATGACACGAGAACCCTGGTGCTGAGAACTGCTCAGTGCTCGAGGGCAATATCTAGTAATGTGCCTCATGTCGATACACGTAAAACAAGCCCTCGGCTTCTGGCTCTAACGACCTTGAAAACTCTAAAGTGGCGGTGCACTGATAGGAGCTGGTGGTGCACTGTAGGACTATTGATCAGAATACTGCATATGAGAACCACAACCACTTGAAGTACCATGAGAAACCTAAAGTGCTGACTGAAAAATCCTTGGAGGATGGCCTCTACCATACGAATCCCTGCCTCCAGACGAGGTGCCACTAAATTTTCCAGAGTGATGAGGCCTCTTGTTAGACCCCTAACCACCTCCCTACGATAGAACCATCTCAACTCTCTTGGCCACATTGGCTGCCTCCTAAAAAGAAATCTCACTCCCCGTCTCCTTAGCTATCTGAAGTCGAATAGGCTGAATGTGTCCCTCAACGAACCTCCTCACTCTCTCTCTGTCTCTCTCAGTGGGAAGTATAAGTAGAGCATAACGGGCCAAATCAATAGACCTGGTCTCTTACTGAGTAACAGTCATGGAACCCTATTGAAGACGCTCAAATTGCCTCCGATAGATCTCTCTCTGAATGACAAGAAGAAACTTTTCTAGAAACAACTGAGAAAACTGATCCCAAGTCAAAGCTGGTGACCCAATTGGTTTAGACGAACAATAATCCCTCCACCAAGTCTTGGCGGATCCAGATAAGCAAAAAGTAGCAAAGCTGACCCCATTGGTTTCCACTATCCCCATGTTCCTGAGAACCTCATGGCAGCTATCTAAATAATTCTAGGGATAATTGGAAGATGTACCGCCGAAAGTGGTAGTGAAGAGCTTGGTGAACTTGTCCAATCTCCACAAGGCATCGGCAGACATAGCTACTCCATCACCAGTCTGAGCTACCACACCCGGCTGAACTACTCCAACTGGCTGAGCTGCTGGGGTATGAAACTGGGGAGCCATTTGCTTCGAAGTGCGAGTAGCAGAAGTCTGGGCTCCTCCTCCAGCCTGAGAGACTGCTGGTGCTACAGAAAGCAAGCCTGCCCGGGTGACGCTCTCCATAAGGCCCACTAGACTGACCAGAGCATTTTGGAATACTGGGTTAGAAATGAACCCCTCTGGGAACTGAGTTGGGCCCACCGGAACTACCTGGGCGGGAACCTCATCATCAAACTCAACTTGAGGCTCCGCCGCTGGTGCTGCTACTCTGGGCTGAGCTCTGCCCCTACCTCAGCCACTAGCACGGCCTCGACCTCTGCCCCTTGTCGGAGCTGCTGATCAGTGGATGAGGAAGTGCGTGTTCTCTCCATCTACGAAAGAACAGAGTAGAAATTCAATTAGCATTGAGAAACCAAACCGCACGACAGGAAAGAATAGATGTGAAGTTTTTCCTGACTCTGTAGCCTTTGGGATAAATACAGACGTCTCTATACTGACCCCTCAAACTCTACTAAGCTTGTCTGTGAGTTGTGAGACCTATGTAACCTAGAGTTCTGATGCCAACTTGTCACGACCCGGATTTCGCATCCTCGAGAGTCGTGATGACGCCTAGTCGTAGACACTAGGCAAGCCGAATGTTATAAAATCAATACCCCTTTTTATTAAACATGTTCAAAAATTTAAAATAATAAGTGATTAAACAACGAAATAAATTAAATAATCGGAAGTGTGGAAGACGAAACTAAATATTTCAACCAAATACAACTACATAATTTGAAGTACAATACTACCCAAAATTTGGTGTCATAAGTCACGGACTGTCTAAGAATACTGCAAATAAGGTCTGAACGAAATACATAAGTCTGTCTCTGAATAAGTAAAAATAAAAGAGAAAGGATAGGAGGACACGCCAAGGCCCACAGACGCCTGCAGGACTACCTCGGGTTGCCTGAATGGACTGACGACAGCACTTTCACTGCGGTCCAAATGCTCTGGTATCAGTATCTGCACACAGTGCAGAGTGTAGTATCAGCACAACCGACCCCATATGCTGGTAAGTGCCTAGCCTAACCTCGGTGAAGTAGTGACGAGGCTAGGACCAGACTACCAAATAAACCTGTGCAGTTAAATCACATACATCGGAAATAAAAGTAGATAATTATAGCTAAAGTTGGGCGGGGGAAACATGCTGCGGGGAGTAACCAATAAGAACAGAATAACAGTAGAAAAATGTAAGGAACGCCATAAATCAATTACCAACAAAAGATAAGGAAGTAAGGAAAACAAGTGTACATGTAATACCGTTGCAGGCGTACAACCCGATCCCATTTCATATAGTACCGTTGCAGGCATGCAACCCACTCCCATTTCACATATTACCGTTGCAGGCGTGCAATCTGCTCCCATTTCATATCTTACCATTGCAGGCGTGCAACCCGTTCCCATTTAATATATTACCGTTGCAGGCGTGCAACCCTCTCCCATTTCATATGTTACTGTTGCAGGCGTGCAACCCCCTCCCATTTCATTTATCAACACCAATCAAAAAGGATCCCGGCAAGGGAACAATAATGTAACAACAACATCCCGGCAAGGGAACAATAATATAATAGCAACATCCTGGCAAGGGAACAATAATATTACAACAATATCCCGGCAAGGGCACAATAATATAATTCTCATATAAAGCACGAATAAACCACAACAGAGTCATAAAATTACAATACAAGACTCACGGGCATGCTTGACACTGACATATAGACACTCGTCACCATGCCTATACGTCGTACTCCACAGTTAACACATAGCAATTAAGACTGAACTCCTAATCCCTCAAGCTAAGGTTAGACCAAACACTTACCTCGATGCCATGAACCCAATTCAAGCCTCAACTATTGTTTTACCTCTTGATTCCACCACCAATTCGCTCGTATCTAGCCACAAGTTACTTAATTATATCAATAAACGCTGAATGAGTCTATTCTAATGCATGAAAATAAGTTTTTCAATGTTTTCCTCAAAAAGTCAAAAATCGACCCCGGGCCCACATGGTCAAAATCCGAGGTTCGAACCAAAACCCGATTACCCATTTACCTATGAACCCAAATATATAATTTGTTTTGAAATCGAACCTCAAATCGGGGTCCAAATCCCCAAAATTTGAAAAACCTAGGTTCTACCCAAAACACCCAATTTTCCCCATGAAAACCCTTGATTTTTGAGTTGAAATCATGTGAAAAGACGTTAAAGATTGAAGAAAATGAGTTAGAATCTACTTACAATCGATTTGGAAGAAGAGTTGCCTTTGAAAAATCTCCCAAATATGTTTTGGTTGGAAAGGGTTTGAAAAATGAGAGATTTTCGGCTAAGTTATAATTTGCATAGGTGTAGATATCGCATTTACGAAGTCAGGTTCGCAAATGCGAAGGTAGGCCAATCCTGCTGTCTTCGCAATTGCGAACATATGTTCGCATTTGCAGTCCCTGTTGAAGTCACATTTGCAACACAAGCCTTGCAAATGTAAGGGTTCCTGCCCCAGCCCATCATCGCAATTGCGATGGGTCTCTCGCAAATGCGAGCCCACAATTGCGACCTAGGCTTCGTAATTGCAAAGCCTGCAGACCTGCAATACGCAACAGTTGAAAATCTGAAACTTCCTAAGTTCAAAACACTCTGTGGCCTATCCAAAACTCACCCGAGCCCTCGGGGCTCCAAACCAAACATGCACACTAACCCAAAAACATCATACAGACTTGCTCGTACAATCAAATCCTCAAAATAACATCAATAACTATGAATTAAACCTCAAAACTCATCATTTTCATCAAGAACACTTAAAGTTCATAACTCTTCAACCGGAGGTCCAAATCATGTCAAATAAACTCCATTTTTCACCAAATTTCACAGTTATCATTTAAATACTTTAACAAGTTTGTACCGTGCTCCAGAACTAAAATACGGGCCCGATACCAATGGTTTCACACATTAATTTTTTTCTTTATTTCATAAATAATTCAGCAAAATAATTTCTTTCAAAAATTGATTTCTAAGGCTTGGGACCTCGGAATTCATTTCTGGGCATACGCCCAAGTCTCATATTTTACTACGGACCTCCCGGGAACGTCAGAACATAGATCTGGGTCTGTTTGCTCAAAATGTTGACCAAAGTCAACCATAATCAAATTTTAACTCTAGAATTGTCTCCTTCTCATATTTTTACATAGAAGTTTTCCGAATATACATCCGGACCATGCACGCAACTCGAGGTGAGGTAAAAAAGGAGGTTTTAAGGCCTCAGAACACAGAATTTGTTTCTAGCACAAGTGATGAAAGGTCATCACATCCTCCACCTCTAAAACAACCGTTCGTACTCGAACGGACATAAGAAGGAAGTATCTGAGTCGGGGAAAAGATGGGGATAATGGCTCCGCATATCGGACTCGGACTCTCAAGTCGATGCCTCAGCAGGCTGACCTCTCCACTGAACACGAACAGAAGGGAAACTCTTCGATCTCAACTAACAAACCTGTCGGTCTAGAATAGCTACCAGCTTCTTCTTATAGGATGTCCTTGTCCAACTGGACAGTGCTGAAATTTAACACGTGGGATGGATCAACGTGATACTTCCGAAGCATGGACACATGAAACACTAATGGACGGCTGATAAGCTCGGAGGCAATGCAAGTCTGTAAGCCACCTCTCCCACTCGATCAAGAATCTCAAACGGACCAATGAAACTAGGGCTAAGCTTTCCCCTCTTTCCAAATCTCATCACGCTCTTCATAGGCGACACCCGAAGCAATACTCGCTAACCGACCATGAATGCCAAGTCTCGAACCATACGGTCGGTATAACTCTTTTGCTTGGACTGGGCTGTACAAAGCCTATCCTAAATGATCCTGACCATGTCCAAGGCATCCTATACTAGATCCATACCCAACAATCGATCCTGTCCCGGCTCGAACCATCCAACCGGCGACCGACACCGCCTACTATATAAGCCTCAAAAGGAGCTATCTTGATACTCGACTGGTTGCTATTGTTGTAGGCAAACACTGCTAGAGGCAAAAACTGATCCCACGAGCCTCAAAAGTCAATGACACAAGCTCGGAGCATATCCTCCAAAATTTGAATGGTCTGCTCGAACTACCCGTCCGTCTGAGGATGAAATGTTGTGCTCAACTCAACCCGTGTGCCCAACTCCCATTGAACTGCTCTCCACAAGTATGAGGTAAACTGTGTACCTCGATCCGAAATGATTGACACGGGCACACCATGAAGAGGAATAATCTCCCGGATATAGATCTCAGCTAACCTCTTGAAAGAATAGGAGACTGCCACAGGAATGAAATGTGATGACTTGGTCAACCTAACAACAATAACCCACACTGCATCGAACTTCCTCTGAGCCCGTGGGAGCCCAACAATGAAGTCCATAGTGATACGCTCCACTTCCACACAGGAATCTCAATCTTTTGGAACAAACCACCAGGCCTCTGATGCTCGTACTTAACCTACTGACAATTCAAACATCGAACCACATATTCAATAATATCCTTCTTCATTCTCCTCCACCAATAGTGCTGCCGCAAATCCTGATACATCTTAGCGGCGCCTGGGTGAATAGAGTATCGGGAACTATGGGCCTTCTCTAAAATCAACTCCCGGAGCTCATCCACATTAGGCACACAAACTCGACCCTGCAGCCACAAAACTCCATCATCTCCTAAGGTAACCTGCTTGGCACCTCCGTGCTACACCATTTCCCTAAGGACACACAAATGAAGATCATCATACTACCGATCTCGGATATGTTCCAATAAAGAAGAACGAGTGACTGTGCAATCTAATACACGGCTGGGCTAAGAAACATCCAACCTCATGAACTGATTGGCCAAAGACTGAACATCCAAAGCAAGTGGTCTCTCACCGACCGGAATATACACAAGACTACTTATACTGGCTGACTTCCTACTCAAGCATCGACCACCATATTGGCCTTTCCAGGATGATATAAGATGGTGATATCATAGTCTTTCAACAGCTCCAACCACCTTCTCTGCCTCAAATTTAGCTCCTTCTTCTTTAACAAGTACTGCAGACTCTTGTGGTCTGTGAACACCTCACATGCCACACCACACAGATAATGCCTCCAAATCTTCAACGCGTGAACAATGGATGCTAACTCCAAATCATGGACTAGATAGTTATTCTCATGAATCTTCAACCGACACGAAGCATATGCAATAACCTTGCCATCCCGCATCAACACTGCACCAAGTCCAATACAAGATGCATCACAATAAACTATATATAGCCCTGAACCTGTGGGCAAAACCAATACCGACGCCGTAGTCAAAGCTGTCTTGAGCTTCTGAAAGCTCGCCTCACACTCGTCCGACCACCTGAACTGGGAACCCTTCTAGGTCAACCTGGTCATTGGGGCTGCAATAGATGAAAACCCCTCCACAAAGCAACGATAATAGCCTGCCAAACCCAAGAAACTCCGGATCTCTGTAGCTGATGCTGGTCTAGGCTAGCTCTTGACTGCCTCTATCTTCTTCAGATCTACCTGAATACCCTCTGCTGATACAACATGACCCAAGAATTCCACTGAACTCAATCAGAACTCACACTTCAAAAACTTCGCATACAACTGACTATCTCTCAAAGTCTAAAGAACCATTCTCAAATGCTACTCATGCTCCTCCCGGCTGCGGGAATAGATCAAAATATTATCAATGAAGACTATCACGAACAAATCCAAGTAAGGGCTGAACACTTGGTTCATCAAATCCATAAAAGCTGCCGGGGCATTTTTCAACCCAAATGACATCACCAAGAACTCATAATGCCAGTACCAAGTGCGGAAAGCTGTCTTAGGGACATCGGATGCCCTAATCATCAACTGATGGTAGCCAGACCTCAAGTCAATTTTCGTAAACACTTTGGCACCCTGAAGCTGATCAAACAAATCATCAATCCTCGACAATGGATACTTATTCTTGATTGTAACCTTGTTCAACTGCTGGTAATCTATACACATTCTCATCGATCCGTCATTCTTCTTGACAAACAACACCGGCGCACTCCAAGGCAAGACACTAGGCCTAATGAAACCTTTTTCAAGCAAGTCTTGCAACTGCTCCTTCAACTCTTTCAACTCAGGTAGGGCCATATGATACGACAGAATCAAAATGGGCTGAGTGCCCGGAGCTAAATTAATGCAGAAATCAATATCCCTATCGGGTGGCATACCCGATAGTCTGAAGGAAATACCTCAGGAAACTCACAAACAACAGGCACAGAATCAATACAAGGAACCTCAGCACTATAATCACGAACATATGCCAAATAGACCAAGCACCCCTTCTTGACCATACGCCGAGCCTTTATATATGAGATAACACTACAGGTAGAATGACCAGGAGTACCTCTCCACTCTAAACGAGGCAAACTTGGCAAGGCTAAGGTCACAGTCTTGGCATGACAGTCCAAGATCGCGTGGTATGGTGATAACCAGTCCATCCCCAATATGACATCAAAATCAACCATGTCTAGAAGTAATAAATCTACACGAGGCTCAAGAACCCCAATCACAACTATACATGAACGATGGACACGGTTTACCACAATAGATTTACCCACCGATGTAGATACATACACAAGAGCACTCAAATAATCACTAGGCATGACCAGATATGGTGCAAACTAAGATGACACATAGGAGTACGTAGATCCTGGATCAAATAGAACTGAAGGATCTCTACTACAAACCAAAACAGTACCTGTGATAATTGCATTGGAAGCCTCAGCCTCAGGTCTGACTGGAAGAGCATAACATCGGGGCTGGGCCCCACCACTCTTAACTACATCTCTGGGACGGCCTACTACTGGCTGGCCTTCACCTCTAGCGGCCTGAGCTCCACCTCTAATACCTCTACCTCCACCTCTAGCACCTCTACCCCCTACCTCTAGCTGGCTGGGCAGGCGGTAGAACACTCGGTGCCAGAACCATGGCACGAGAACCCTAGTGCTGAGAACTGCTCGGTGCTCGAGGGAAATATCTAGCAATGTGACTTGTGTCGATACATGTAAAACAAACCCTCGGCTTCTGGGTCTGACGACCTTGAAAACTCTGAAGCGGCGGTGCATTGATAGGAGCTGGTGGTGCACTGTAGGACTGCTGATCAGAATACTGCATATGAGAACCACAACCACTTGAAGTACCGTGAGAAACCTAAAGTGCTGACTGAAAAGGCCTAGGAGGATGGCCTCTACCATACGAATCCCTGCCTCTAGACGAGGTGCCACTAAATTTGCCTGAGTGATGAGGCCTCTTGTTAGTCCCTTAATCACCTCCCTGCGATAGAACCATCTCAACTCTCTTGGCCACATTAGCTGCCTTCTAAAAAGAAAACTCACTCCCCGTCTCCTTAGCCATCTGAAGTCGAATAGGCTGAATGAGTCCCTCAACGAAACTCCTCACTCTCTCTCTCACAGTGGGAAGTATAAGTAGAACATAACGGGCCAAATTAATAAACCTGGTCTCTTACTGAGTAACAGTCATGGAACCCTATTGGAGATGCTCAAACTGCCTCCGATAGATCTCTCTCTGAGTATCAAGAAGAAACTTCTCTAAAAATAGCTGAGAAAACTGATCCCAAGTCAAAGCTGGTGACCTAATTGGTTTAGCCGAACAATAATCCCTCCACCAAGTCTTGGCGGATCCAGATAATCAAAAAGTAGCAAAGCTGACCCCATTGGTCTCCACTATCCCCATGTTCCTGAGAACCTTATGGCATCTATCTAAATAATTCTGGGTATCCTTGGAAGATGTACCGCCGAAAGTGGTAGTGAAGAGCTTGGTGAACCTGTCCAATCTCCACAAGGCATCGGCAGACATAGCTGATCCATCACTAGTCTGAGCTACCACACCCGGCTATACTGCTACAACTGGCTGAGCTGCTGGGGTCTGAAACTGGGGAGCCATCTGCTCCGAAGTGCGAGTAGAAGGAGTCTGGGCTCCTCCTCCAGCCTGAGAGACGGCTGGTGCTACAGAAGGTAAGCCTGCCCGGGTGACGCTCTCCATAAGTCCTACTAGACGGACCAGAGCATTTTGAAGTACTAGGGTAGCAATGAACCCCTCTAGGAACTGATTTGGGCCCACCGGAACTACCTGGGCGGGAACCTCATCATCAAACTCAACCTGAGGCTCCGCCGCTGGTGCTGCTACTCTGGGCTGAGCTCTGCCCCTACCTCAGCCACTAGCACAGCCTCGACCTCCGCCCCTTGTGGGAGCTGCTGCTGGGGGCTTGGGCTGCTGATCAGTGGATGAGGAAGTGTGTGTTCTCTCAATCTACGAAAGAATAGAGTAGAAATATAATTAGCATTGAGAAACCAAACCGCACGACAAGAAAGAATAGATGTAAAGTTTTCCTTGACTCTGTAGCCTCTGGGATAAATATAGACGTCTCTATACTGATCCCTCAAACTCTACTAAGCTTGTCCGTGAGTTATGAGACCTATGTAACCTAGAGCTCTAATGCCAACTTGTCACGAACCGGATTTCCCATCCTCGAGAGTCGTGATGGCACCTACTCATTGAAGCTAGGCAAGCCGAATGTTATAAATTCGTTACCCCTTTTTATTAAACATGTTCGACAATTTAAAATAATAAGTGTTTAAACAGCGAAATAAATTAAATAATCGAAAGTGCGGAAGACGAAACTAAATATTTCAACCAAATACTACTACATAATTTGAAGTACAATACTACCCAAAATTTGGTGTAACAAGTCACGGACTGTCTAAGAATACTGCAAATAAGTTCTGAACGAAATACATAAGTCTGTCTCTGAATAAGTAAAAACAGAAGAGAAAGGATAGGAGGAGACGCCAAGGCCCGCGGACGCCTGCAGGACTTCCTCGGGTCGCCTGAATGGACTGAAGACAGCACCTTCACTACGGTCCAAACGCTCCGGTATCAGTATCTAAACACAGTGCAGAGTATAGTATCAGCACAACCGACCCCATATGATGGTAAGTGCCTAGTCTAACCTCGGTGAAGTAGTGACGAGGCTAGGACCAGACTACCAAATAAACCTATGCAGTTAAATCACATACATCGAAAATAAAAGCAGATAATTATAGCTAAAGTTTTGCGGGGGAAACATGTTGCAGGGAGTAACCAATAAGAACAGAATAACAGTAGAAAAATGTAAGGAACTCCATAAATCAATTACCAGCAAAAGATAAGGAAGTAAGGAAAATAAGTGTACATGTAATACCGTTGCAGGCGTGCAACCCGATCTCATTTCATATAGTACCGTTGTAGGCATGCAACCCGCTCCCATTTCACATATTACCGTTGCAGGCGTGCAACCTGCTCCCATTTCATATCTTACCGTTGCAGGCGTGCAACCCGCTCCCATTTAATATATTACCATTGCAGGCGTGCAACCCACTGTTGATATCCAATTTTTTTCTTTTTATTTTTATACCCAAAACACTTCCAAAATAACACATTTGTGCATATATAAGCACACCAAAAGATTTTGGCATTTAGTGATTTTTAAGCCAATTTATGGCCTATTTTTACACCATTAAATCCCATAATTATTCCCCAAAGCTTGCCATTTTGGAGGATAATTTATTTCATTCTCACATTTACATCAAAATATAGCTAACATGATTGTTGCATATTTTTTACAAATTCGTTTGGTGTTTTTAAAAACTAAATTGCATATAATTGCAATACTAGCCTCTTTAAGATTTTATCGCATTTTAATAAAAATTGATCCCAGTATTTTAAATTAATATTTATATACTATTTACTGATTCAGTACTTTTAATTTAATTTCAAAATCATTTTTTACTATTTTTATAAAACAAAAGGGAAAAACTGGCTATTTAATATGTAGCCTCATTTAGCTTTCAGTCTTAGCCTAAATTAACCCCAATCTTAACCCCCAATTGGACCAAAATCCCCAACCCAATTATCCAATTAACCCAACCCAATTACCCGATTAACCGAACTGGCCCGTGTTCCTTTTAATCTGAGTCGTTGATCATTTTGATCAACGGCCCAGATTCCCCCTTACCTTAATTAATTCCAACGACCTTATCCCTATCCCCATTCTCTGCAAACCCATTGCCTTTGGTTCCCTCGTCTCTCTCGAACTCTCTCAACCCCTGAAACCCTAGAAGCTGCCTACCCCCTCTCCGACCCAAAATCCACCGGAATCCATGGTTAATCTAGCCATGGACGATCTCTACTCACCATATTCTGCTCTTATACGCCTTCTCGCGGAAGATTTGAGGCTAGACCTCGAAGGTATACATCTAGACCTTGGCCGATTCGAGATTCTTTGGCCGTTTTCGGCCTTGCTCCGTCGTACTTTAGCCTCTTGAGCTTGGATTCGACCTTATCAGCTCAGATCCTCTCTCGTGACTTCCAAGCCTTCTCGTCCTTTAAGGTTCTCAGAAACCCTAACCTATTCGAGGTTGCTTTTCATTTTATCCTTTCAGATCTGTGATAGATCTATGCTATATTTGACATTTTTAGTGTTTTACCAAAAATTCCTTTTCAAAATCGTTGGTTTTTCAAATTAGGGTTTCTGAAAATCTTTCGATTTTTGTTGTTCTTTTCTTTCAGCTGTTTGTCTGCAGTATGCTCGTATGTTCTCCTCCTCTATTTACGCATGTATTGTATTCCTACGTTTATACGTATGCTCACATGATTAGTCCGTTCTTTTTTTCTTACTATTTACTACTGTGTTTCTCAATGTTTTGCTTTTCTGAACTATGTTCGTGTTCTTGTTAAGCATGTTTCGTCTATTCTGTTTAAACCCCCATCCTTTCTTAAGTTCCGAAGTTGTCTGAACATGTTCTTCATGCCTTAAAATGGTTTTCTTTTCTTTGATTGTTTCAAGCCTTCTATTGTATTTGCCTGATTCTCATAAGACTCCTTGAGTCTGTTCACTTACCTTCTCATTTCTGTGTTTGATTCGATGGGGAAACCCTAGAATTTGGGGTTTTTTTCCTTGGAAAATCAAATTAGGGTTCCACTTTGGGACCCTGTACCTTCAGACTCACTATGAGCCTCTGGTTGAACTTGTATTCTTTTGTTTATGATTCTAAATACTTCGATGTTAGACTCTTCTGTTTGAAGTGTTTGCTTTATATATGATAAACTCTTCTTTCAAAAGGTCTTTTGCCAACTTGTGATTGATTCCGAATTCCTTTTTATGAGGATTGATTGAGTGTTACTGATTTTATTTAATATAAGTTTCTCTTCACCTTTTCTGAGTTGGATCCATTCGTGCCAAGGCTCAAACCTTGATTTTTACTGACTGTTGATTGATTGTCTTTCCTTATTTGCCCAAACCGTGTACTACTAGACTCTTTCCTTAAATAAGTTTCTATGTATTTACCCTTATTGCACTGCCTTAGAAAATATTTTAAAATCAAATCCTTTCCTTATTTGTCATGCCCGTTTGAAATCAATCCCTTGGTTGAAAGGAAATCTGTGTGATTGACTTTCAAAATTATTTTCTTACCTTCTTCTCACTTGTCTTCTGCACTATAAAAGAGGCTACCCCTTTTGCACATAAGAGGGACATACACAGAAAGATTTCGAACTTTTCAATACTTTCTCAACCTCTAGTATTGAGCACTCTGCTCCTCTTCTCTTTCTACTTTCTGAAACATTCTTGAGTTCTTTTTGAACTCTCAAGTATTTGTTGAAGACTTGATTTTGCTCTTGCTGACTTCTGGCTGTGCACTTGCTTTTGTTGTTCTGCTATTCTAGTACTTGCAACTGGTATGTCATTCTTAGTTAAATAATGCCCCCTAAGTATGTGTTTATTTCCTAGCCTGTCATGCTCTCTCTTTCACCATGTGTTTACATCTTAGTCTGTTATGCTTTCTTCCCTTATGTTTCTGCAACTCTGTATGTGCTCTTCTTATGTGAATCCTTTCCCTTTACCCCTTTGTATGAGGGTATAGTTCTAGCCATGACAACACTCTGTTATTGCAGCCCATGACTTTGAACTAGGTTCCTTTGAACCCTTTACTCGAACCAATTCCCACTTCCCTCTTCCCCTGTATATGCTGAGCCTGATTTGGGTCTGGTGGTGTCCTAATCACCATATCGACTAAGGTCTGACCTCTAAGGTCTGCTCTTAACTTGTTTGGACCAAAAAAATGGTCAGGGGTGTGCCAGTCAACACCTATGGCTGGGTATGACCACCATTTGCTATGGCTCCCCAATCCCTCTTTCACTTTGCACTCATTCCTAGTTCTAAGTTCTGCCCCTCTCTGGTAAGCCATGCTTTGGGACCCTTGAGCTCCCACTGAACTTGGATGCCTGAGGGCTGACTATTCCGCACTGCACTATTCTAATTCTAAATGGTATCCTGAGTGTAAGCAATGCCGGTAATCCTTGAGATTCCTTGGAACTTTAAAACACTTTGGATAAAGAGAAGGCTTTAGAAATTCGGAATTGGTTAGTTATATGTTATTGGACATTAAGATTGAATTAGGCTGCTCGGATCTAGTTGTTAGTTTTTAATGTATTTATTTTCTTTCTTTTGGTACGTAATAATTTGTATAAAGTATTTGGGGAATATAGTAAAAGGGCGTGGGAGGGGTTTTACATTCTTGCATTAGTAGGGTAGAAACCATGCTTTAGGATTTTAATTTTTTAGAAATCCTGCCTATAGGGTTATTCAATATTTCTGGTTCCACATCACCTAGAGACCATGCCTATAGGGTCAACGCTTCATTGTGTTACAAATCACATAGAAATCATGTCTATAGGACTCAACGTTTATGTAATCAATGCATATAGAGATCATGCCTATAAGGAATGCATATGCATTAGGCAAACTGTAGGGTTAATTAACACAATCATCTTTTACAAGTTCAATAACAGGTTTTAAAAATCAAAATAGATATCATGCCTATAGGATCAGCATCAAACTCGTCTGATTCGCTTAAAGTAATAATAATCTATTAACTGGTCCTTAACGTCTTAATACAACAACGATTTCAGAAGTCTTAATTCTTTGACAAAAACTCTCCTGACTCAGTATGCTTTTAAATCCCTAAAATCGGCATCTTTTTCTGAAACAATTTCTTTCTAAACATACTATCTAAACGTATTACTAAGACCCTGAAATTGTCTTTTAAAACAGTTGCAACTTACCCTTTCCTTAGATATTTCTATCTCTGAAACTCTTTCACAACCATTTCTGTGTTTTATTTTTACTGCAGTCCATACTTTCTTTTCAAAACTCCTCTACATTAGACTACTTTTTCCTGAAACCAGTACCTTTTAAATCACTCGCTTGAAATACCTTAATTTCTGACAATTGGATCCAAGTTTCCAAATGCAGACTTTCTATGTAAACATATGGGTTGAACCAATCCATTCGCTGTTTAAGTTTAATTTAAAGAGCAAATCAGTATGTGCCAAGACATGCTAAACTAAGTGTTTGTTTGATTAAGGGGTTTACTTGAGCCTTACCTATTTGTTTTATTCATCCTTATATTTGTTACTTGTTTTGTATGTCGCAATTAGAATTTTAACCTTTGAACCCTATATATGCCTATATCTCTTTCCTTCCCCTTTAGGATTAGAAGTCCTAACACCCCAGGACTGATAGGTTGGGATGGGTACTAGCATGCAATAAGTAAACGAGACTGATCGCGTTTAAATACCTTAACGAGGTGGGAAGGGTAGATATGGATATGATGACCGATGCGCTAATATCACGCGCGACCCCTCTTCTGAGGAGTGATCGCTAGGTATTGCATTGAAGTGATACATATTAATTATAAACTTAGGACTCCCCTCCCTTTATTTTCTTTCGTCGCTTCTTGTAATACTATTCAAATCTCTTTTTCATGAATTTCTGCCCTCTCTACTTACCTTCGAAAATTTTCAACTTGGTCGCAATGTTTTGTGCGAATCCTTATTTGAGCCTTGATTGTTTACTTGTAAAGTCACAATTATAACATGGCCGGGAACCACACTAGTGGATCTTGAGGGGTGCCTGACACCTTCCCCTTGGGATAATTTCTAGCCCTTACCCTAATCTCTAGTCTCTTCATCTCAAACCCTTCTTAAAGTGTCCTAATGCACTATAATCATTAGGTGTCGACTCTTCAACTTCTAAATCCAATTCTCAAAAGGGAATAGAGTTGTCCTCCCAATGTCGTATACCCGATTTCTGACCCACGGTTAGAGAAAAAGGGGGCGTCGACAGCATGGCGACTCTACTGGGGAACTCCTTTAGGCTTTTACCATTGCATGTTGTTTGTGACTTTATTATCTCATTAATTGCTTTATTTACTGTCTTTTATTCTTTCACTATGAAACTGACTTGGCTCTTCATGTCTTTTCTTTCCTTTAGCTGCTTTCCTTTACTACTTTATTTCAATGTTGTTGTAATTACTACAATTATTGTAATCATTTATCTTATGAACGTGAAAATACATGTCAATTTGTTTCATTCTTGTAAACTGCATCTTCAACATCATATTCCACTCGTGCCAAACAAACACCATAGCAACACTTATAATGAGTGGTTGCGCTCTTCCAATATTATCACCCTTTAAATTTGGTAAAGGCGTATTTGCGGTAAAATCAGTCGATCAGCGGTGCAGTCGACGGTTCCGTGCCTTTCCCTCTTGAGTTGTCGGCTCAAGGGTACCTGTCTAATACCCCAATAGAGACCTTACTCTGTCTAACTGTGCATGCATCATGGTCAAACATAGCCGAGTCAGTCATATTGTCCACATAATGACTCATTAAGATAGCCTTGTCCAAAGTCCATCGGGTTTCCCTGAAACCCAAATGGACACCTACATGTTCTGTGCATTTATTTGGAGGACTAAATGCTTTTATGCTGATTATTGGTATTAAATAGTCGAGTCCGATGGGGGTGAGGTCTTAACCTTTTTGTTTTGCAGAAAATGAATGACAAAATTCCTGACTTCGGTATGGTAAACATACCTTCACTCTTGCAGATTTGGTGGAGAAACCTCCCATCGAGCAACCAAATCAATGAATGGAAAGAGAGAGTCACCAAGTCTAGTGAGAGGCTAGAATACCTGGAGTACAGCTTGCTGGAATTGGAAGGGAAAGTGAGGAAAAGAGTCATCGACTGTCAAAATGTTGAGGAAGGCAAAGGAGAACATCTGGCAATAGCATTTTTACTGGAAAATCTTCGCGAGCTGGAGGACTTGATCAACGAGAACATTCAACCTGAAGAAGGTCCTTTTGGGACCAATAGTTAGGAGTCTTTCTTTTCGCTTTTAATGTAATAAGGCCAATAGCCATTAGTGACATTTTTACTTTCCGCTATTTTAGTGTCGTTTTGGGATTCGTCTTATTTTTATCAATAAAATGAGGCACTTAGCATTATAAGTTCTCCAAGCTAATTTGTCGCTAGGCCTACCTCAGGGACAATGAGGCACCCAAATTAGGACGCGATTTATATTCTTGCACAATGTGTTTAAATATTGCAATAATTTTCTTCTCATAACCTGCACTAACTTGTTACCTTTGTTTTTCTTTATTTTTATTCCCCTCCCCAAAGGTTAGTTCGTGCATTCTGGCACCATCATCATACAGTACGAGATCCAAGGGCCCTCCACCACCTCCTCCTCCGAGTCCTATACGAAACAAGAACAAAGGTAGAATGGGAGATTCAAGCGCCAGAAAGGAAATTGAAAGAGTTGAGATCCCTCAGGGTACCCCGGTTGCTAAGGAAACTGCTGCCCAACTTGAGTAGAAACTGTTGAAGTTCCAAGAAGAACTGGATCAAGTTTGGAACTTGGCAAATTTATCATTCACTCTCACTGCTCCTGATGTCAACTTCCCAAATGCTCAAAATCCCGCACCTCCACAGAACACCCCACAACCACAGATGCAACCCACCCATGCTCAACATTGCAACACATGCCACACTCCACTACCCATTCCTGAACCACTAAACACCACAAACGACCACCCCTACAACACTCCCACCTACGTAGATACCATACCCCACTACACTCAACCAATCTCAAGTGCACTTGAGTCTGATGACAAGGACTCTCTTATCAGAAACTTGGCAGCAAAACTCAAGAAATTGACCAGCCGAGTCCAGGGCATGGAAGGAAACAAAGGCATAGAGGGGCTGAATTAGGAGGACCTCTGCATTCAGCCAGATGTTGAACATCCGGAGGGATACAAACCTCCCAAGTTCGAAATGTTCGATGGCACGGGAGATCCCAAAGTCCATTTGAGGACATATTGTGATAAGCTGGTCGGAGTCGGAAGGAATGAGAAAATCCGTATGAAACTCTTCATGAGAAGCCTGAAGGGGGATGCTTTATCCTGGTACATCAGTCAGGACCCCAAGAAATGTACGAGCTGGGTAGGTATGGCATCGGATTTCATGGATAGGTTCCGATTCAATACAGAAAATGCACCGGATGTATTCTACATCCAGAATCTGAAGAAGAAGCCTACCGAGACATTCCGCGAGTATGCTACCCATTGGAGATCAGAGGCTGCTAAGGTCAGGCCGGCCTTAGAAGAGGAACAGATGAATAGATTCTTCGTCCGGGCTCAAGACCCATAATATTATGAAAGGTTGATGCTGATCGAGGGCCAAAAATTCTCCCATATCATCAAGCTGGGAGAAAGAATTGAAAAAGGCATTAAGAATGGTATGATTACTAATCTTGAAACATTGCAGGCCACCAACAAGGCTTTATAGTCTGGTGGCACGTCCAAGAAGAAGGATGTCAACACCGTGATGGTCGCACAGGGAGCCAAATCACCACTAAAATACCACACCTACCCGTCACCTCCACTTACATATCAACCTATCCTGAATTACCAAGCACCCGCACCCTCTTACCAAAATCCACCACCCGTTTACCAATCATCGCCACCTCCCGCATATCAATCCACTTCACCCAGATACTCTCAGCCTGCACCTATTTACCAAGCTTATAATGCCCAACCCCCTCACTACCAATCACCTCCTACTCGCCAAAATTTCCCTAGACTTAGACCAAATTTTGATCGCAGAACTCCCAGACAATATATAGCCATCGCTGAGCCAATTGACCAGCTGTATGAGAAACTTAAAGCTGCTAGTTACGTCTCCCCTATCCCTGCCATAACTCCAGAAAATCCTTCCCAGTGGATCAACCCTAATAAGACCTTTGTGTACCATTCCGGCATGAAAGGTCACACCATTGACGAATGTCCCTCGTTGAAGGACAAGATTCAAACTCTGATCGACAATAAGGTTATCATAGCAAAGGAGCCTACTCTTAATGTCCGCAACAACCCTCTGCCTGATCACAGAGGTGGGGACATTCACATGATCAAGATTGAAGATGACTGGGACCCCAAGGGATCGATAGGACTGATTGCTGAGGATGATGAGCCAAAGAAACCGACAGTCACACTTAACCCAATTGTTTTACAGAACCAGCCATCCAGGGGCGATGAAGTGAACATGTCTATACCTCTCGAATTTGAAGCACCTTCTTCTGCGAAGGTGGCCGGGCCAATTGAGGTTAAGTTTGGGGTTCCAAAGGCACCTGTACCCTTTGAAGTTGTTGTGTTACCACCGAGGGTACCCATGCATGTAGCAATGTCAGACGTAACACCGTTCTACTCAAATGCCATACCATGGGATTATACAACTGAAGCAAGGAGGAAAGGAAGGACCAAGATGGGAGAAGAAATTGTTGCGCAGGGTATGACCAGAACAGGCAGGGTTTACACTCCAGATCACCTAGCTGAGTCCAGTAAGCAAGCCCCGGGACGGACTACTGAAACTGGTCCCGATGATCTCTGGAAAAAAATACAAGCTAAGGAGTATTTGGTCGTTGAGCAGTTGAACAAAACACCGGCACAGATCTCCATCCTAGCTCTTCTACAGAGCTCTAACGCACACAAAAATGCCTTGATGAAGATATTGAGCGAAGCTTATGTGCCCAACAACATAACTGGGGGCGAAATGGAAAATATGGTAGGACAAATACTGGAAAGCCACAAAATCACCTTCCACGAAGATGAACTACCGCTGGAAGGACTGAGTCACAACATGGCCCTACACATCACCGTGCAATGCGAGGATTACTTCATCACTAGAGTCTTGATCGATGGAGGCTCTAGCCTCAACATCTGTCCGTTGATAACTCTCAGAACATTGGGAAAGAGCCTGCACGAGATCAAAGATGGGGCCATCAATGTCAAAGCCTTCGATGGGTCCCAAAGGTCTACTATTGGAGAGATCAGCCTATGCCTACAAATGGGGCCAACCTGGTTCGACATTGACTTTCAAGTGATAGATGTCCCAGCATCCTACAATTTGCTATTGGGACGACCATGGATCCATGCCGCTGGAGCTGTAGCATCAACCCTGCATCAGGCAGTGAAGTTCGAATGGAATCACCAAGAGGTGATCATTCATGGCGATGGTAGAAACCCCATATATAGTCGCCAGACCATCCCGATGATTAGAGGCAGAAGGAGAATAGGCGGAGAAACATACCACCATATTGAAAGAGTCAGCGCTGTAGACAAAGATAAATGGTGGGATAACAAGATTGAAAGTATCCTGAATTAGTGTGGATACGAACCTGGAAAGGGACTCGGCAAAAACCTCCAGGGAATCGCCAAACCCGTCAAGCTGAAGAAACATGGCACTACATTTGGTTTGGGGTATGAGTACACTTGGGAGGAGTTCAATCACTGGTCGCCACCATGGTGCGGTCCCTACTACCCATTGGAGCACCCGATACCTCACCTGGAGCAAACTTTCCAGCCAGCAGATACTATATATGGGTCGGAGGAAGATGGAGCATTGGCATCCGTGAAGAATCTGTTCCTGGAGGATGATGATATGGATTGCAGTGTTATTTTCGAGGAGGAAGGGGAGGAAGGCCCTTCTATACAAGCTGTGAACCGAGGAGAACGCCTCAGCAATTGGTCAATCAGAACCACCAGGGCCCGGAAAGCTTCGGGGTAGCAAGGCTAAACAAAAGCACCATGCATCACATTCTTACTGTTTACTAGCTGATTTTATTTCCGCATTGTCTTTAATTTTGAAAAGAGCTTTGATATTCAAAACAATTATGAATCTAATCGAAGCATTTCAGTTTATTATATATCTCGCTCTTATTATTTCCTATCATTCACTTTATTTTACACAGAATTACTATTACTTGCCTTGATGATGAACCAACGATTGTGACTTGCAACGAGACAACGCAACAAACGGATACGAACTCAGAAGAGGATGATATACCAGAAGAGGTCGTTAGAGGAGTTGAGAATTTTGAAAATAAGCCTAAGTCTAACTTGGATGAAACTGAGGTCGTTAATCTGGGAGATGCAGAGAATGTCAAAGAAACGTGCATCAACGTTCACTTGTCACCATCAGAAAAGAAAGAGTACAAGGAGTTCCTAAAGGAATATGAAGACATATTCGCCTGGTCATATGATGACATGACCGGTCTCAGCACATCCATTGTAGCTCACAAACTGCCAACAGACCCGACATGTCCGTCGGTAAAGTAGAAGCTCAGGAAATTCAAACCCGACATGAGTTTGAAAATCAAAGAAGAGGTTACCAAGCAAGTCAAAGCCAAGGTTCTCAGGGTAGTAAAGTATCCGACATGGTTAGCTAACATCGTGCCAGTGCCAAAAAAGGATGGGAAAGTTAGAGTTTGTGTTGACTACCGGGATCTTAACCGGGCCAGTCCTAAAGACGACTTCCCCTTGCCGAACATACACATTCTAATTGACAACTGTGCCAAGCATGAGTTACAGTCTTTCGTTGATTGTTTCGCTGGGTATCATCAAATATGGATGGATGAGAAAGATGCAGAGAAAACGGCTTTCATCACGCCGTGGGGAATGTACTGTTACAAAATAATGCCATTCGGTTTGAAGAACGTTGGTGCCACCTATATGAGAGCCATGACTACCATCTTTCATGACATGATACACAAGGAGATAGAGGTATATGTGGATTACATCATCATCAAATCCAAGAAAGTCAGGGATCACATGGCATATCTAAGAAAGTTCTTCAACAGACTGAGGAGGTACAATCTGAAACTGAATCCTGCCAAGTGTGAATTCGGGGTTCCTGCTGGAAAATTATTGGGTTTCATCGTGAGCCGTCGAGGAATAGAATTGGATCCATCAAAGGTCAAAGCTATCCAAGAATTGCCACTGCCAAAGAACAAGAAGGACGTGATGAGTTTCCTGGGAAGACTCAACTATATCAACCGGTTCATAGCTCATTCCACGGTCATTTGTGAACCAATCTTCAAAATGTTGAGGAAGGACGCTGCTACCAAATGGACTGATGATTGTCAGAAAGCTTTTGACAGAATCAAGGAATACCTATCAACTCCGCCGGTCTTGGTTCCACCTGAGCCAGGAAGACCCCTATTGCTTTACCTTGCGGTATAGGATAGAGCATTCGGTTGTGTTTTAGGGCAACATGATGAAACAGGGAGAAAGGAGCAAGCCATTTACTATCTCAGTAAGAAGTTCACACTGTACGAGGCCCGGTATTCTCTTTTAGAACGCACTTGTTGTGCTCTAACTTGGGTTGCGCAGAAGTTGAGGTATTACTTCTGTGCTTACACTACTTATCTCATATCCAGAATGGACCCTCTGAAGTATATCCTCCAGAAGCCCATGCCCACTGGCAAGCTCGCCAAATGGCAGATCCTGCTAAGTGAATTCGACATTGTTTACGTGACCCAGAAAGCAATCAAAGGGCAAGACTTGGCGGACCATCTCGCCGAGAATCCCATAGACGGAGAATACGAGCCCCTAAAAACGTATTTTCCCGATGAAGAGGTATCTTTCATAGGAGAAGATATTGCAGAATCCTATGATGGTTGGAGGTTGTTTTTCGATAGAGCTGCAAATTTCAAAGGAGTTGGCATAGGAGCAGTCTTAGTATCAGAAACCGGCCAGCACTACCCGGTATCCGCCAAGCTCAGGTTCCCTTGCACCAATAATATGGCCGAATATGAAGCCTGCATCTTGGGGCTCAAAATGGCTATTGACATGAACGTTCAGGAGTTGCTAGTGATCGAGGATTCAGACTTGCTCATACATCAGGTTCGAGGAGAGTGGAAAACCAAGAACTCTAAGATACTTCCCTACTTGCATCATATACAGGGGTTGAGGAAAAGGTTCACAAAGATAGAATTTCAACACGTCCCCAGAATCCAGAACGAGTTTGCTGATGCATTAGCTACTTTATCGTCCATGATCCAGCATCCAGATACAAATTTCATTGACCCTATCCCAGTAAAGATTCCTGATCAGCCAGCTTATTGTGCCCACGTTGAGGAAGAAGCAGATGGGAAACCATGGTTCCATGACATCAAGGAGTACTTGACAACAGGGGAATATCCGGGACTTGCCAATGCTACTCAGAAGCGCACGCTTCAGAGGTTATCCAACAACTTCTTTCACAGCGGAGGAATCCTGTACAGGAGGACTCCCGATTTGGGCTTGTTAAGGTGTGTCGATGCAAAGGAAGCAACCAAACTATTGGATGAGGTGCACGCAGGGACCTGCAGACTGCACATGAATGGTTTTGTTTTGGCAAAGAAGATACTCCGAGCACGGTATTTTTGGATGACTATGGAAACAGACTGTATCCAGTATGTTCGCAAATGCCATCACTGTCAGATACATGCAGATATGATAAAGGCGCCTCCAAACGAGCTTACTGCGACAAGCTCACCATAGCCATTCGACGCTTGGGGAATGGATGTTATCGGACCTATCAAGCATGTCGCATCAAATGGGCACAGGTTCATCCTAGTGGCAATCGATTATTTTACCAAATGGGTCGAAGCAGCATCATACAAGGCGGTCAATAAGAATGTTGTGGCGGGTTTCGTCCGCGACCGCATTGTTTGTCAGTTCGGGGTTCCGGAATCAATCATCACTGATAATGGTCCAATCTCAGCAGCGACTTGATGAAAGCAATGTGTGAAACTTTCAAGATCAAACACAAGAACTCTACAGCCTACAGGCCTCAGATGAATGGAGTTGTGGAAGCAGCCAACAAGAATATCAAGAAGATACTAAGGAAGATGGTCGAAAGACACAAACAATGGCATGAGAAGTTATCATTCGCTTTATTGGAATACCGCACTACAGTCCGCACATCGACCGGAGCAACTCCCTACATGCTGGTTTATGGTAGAGAGGCGGTCATCCCCGCCGAGGTAGAAATCCCCTCCTTAAGGATCATACAAGAAGTAGAATTGGATGATGCATAATGGGTAAAAGGTCGCTACGAGAAGTTAGCCCTTATAGATGGGAAAAGGATGAATGCGGTTTTCCACGGTCAGTTGTATCAGAACAGAATGTCCAGATCCTTCAACAAAAGGGTTAAGCCAAGGAAGTTTATACCGGGGCAACTGGTGTTGAAGAAAATCTTCCCACATCAAGATGAGGCCAAGGGGAAGTTCTCTCCTAATTGGCAGGGTCCATACATGGTTCACCGGGTTCTAACTGGAGGAGCCCTTATTCTTGCGGAGATGGATGGAGAAGTCTGGCTGAAGCCAATCAATTCAGATGTAGTGAAACGATATTATGTGTAACCACTTATGATTCCCTTAATGATGTAATTTGAACTACGCCTGACCTGATTCCCGTTTAAGAGGGGATACGTAGGCAGCCCTATGGGTTCGGTCATAATTTAATAAAAATTCCATTTTCCCCCGCTATTGGAACTGGGGCAGAATTTTAAGGAGGACCCTCAAAATTCCGAAGTTAATTTTAGTTCATGCATCGCCAGAAGCGCCAGCCCAGCAAACTGGGGCAGAATTTTGAGGAGGACCCTCAAAATTCCAAAGATGTTTTTAGTCATTCAGCACAGCCGTCAGAAATGTCCGCTCAGCAAACTGGGGCAGAAATTTGAGGAGGACCCTTAAAATTTCGGAGAAAGAAAGGTTGCAATGTCCTGAACCACATCGCAGTCGTTGGTTCATCTAAAGAAAACTATTTCCGATTATATACGTTATATTTACTAAATCATGCATAACTATTATCCGAATTGTTGTTGTTTAGCGACGCTACCCCAATGACACACAACGTCAAGAGCCCGAGGAAGACAAACTAACCTTTCCCCTCACAGAACTCACGATTTTCTTTGGATGCAGGCACTCGACTTGCAATATCGTCAGGTATATTTATGTACGCATACTTTCCCGAGGATGCAACTTCTCAGAATCATCACTTGCCCGCAATTGATATCCGTACCCAATCTCCCCAGCAGTCATATTGTCGTAATCGGCTATCAGCTAAGAGATCTTACTACTGATCATCCTTTTACATTCTTGCACTGCATAAGGCTACTTTTCTGCCTTCCGAGTTAAGCTCTACCTCCATCTGCATTTTGCATAAGGCTACTTTTCTGCCTTCCGAGGTTAAGCTCTACCTCCATCTGCATTTTGCATAAGGCTACTTTTCTGCCTTCCGAGGTTAAGCTCTACCTCCATCATCACCTGCATAAGGCTACCTCTCTGTCTCCATCTGCATTTCCTGCATTTTGCATAAGGCTACTTTTCTGCCTTCCGAGACTAAGCTCTGTCTCCATCAGCATTTCCTACATTTTGTATAAGGCTACTTTTCTGCCTTCCGAGGTTAAGCTCTACCTCCATCCTGCATAAGGCTACTTATCTGCCTTTTGAGACTAAGCTCTGTCTCCATCTGCATTTTGCATTAGGCTACTTATCTGCCTTTCGAGGTTAAGCTCTACCTCCATCCTGCATAAGGCTACTTATCTGCCTTTCGAGACTATGCTTTGTCTCCATCTGCATTTTTGCATAAGGCTACTTATCTGCCTTTCGAGGTTAAGATCTACCTCCATCCTGCATAAGGCTACTTATCTGCCTTTCGAGACTAAGCACTGTCTCCATCTGCATTTTTGCATAAGGCTACTTATCTGCCTTTCAAGGTTAAGCTCTACCTCCATTCTGCATAAGGCTACTCATCTGCCTTATGAGACTAAGCATTGTCTCCATCTTGCATGGCTGAAGCATCGCCCCTTTATTTTTCGAACGGCTGAAATATCGCCACCTGCATTTAAATTCTCGCTTTGGCTGAAAGATCGCCACCCTTTGCATTCATTTGGCTGAAAGATTGCCACCTTCTCATGGGCTGAAAGATCGCCAACTTATTCAAAGGCGTCATAGTTCGGAGGCACCATCGGCATAGCCCGAGAACACCATTTTATGGCCTGCGAATCTTTACTTTTATGCTCTTCATGGCCCAGGACATCATAGTCTGAGGACGTCATCCTAACCGTCCGAAGACAACATTCATGGTCCAATGGGAACTTGCATCATGTTTTAGTTATGCACAATATACGCCGCTTTGCTCATTTGCAGGTACACCGACTAGCAAACGGCCGTCTCAGCAGGAGCGATCCCGCTCCGGTCCTCCGCAGCCTATTCGACTCCAAACACCTTTTCAAATCTAATCATTTTATCCGTCTTTTCGAATCTCCATTCGACACACTCCGTCAATGGTTCTTGAACTACATATGGCCTGATTCCGATAAAATCAGGGATATGTAGGCAGCTCCGAATCCAGATCTTGGTCAAAACGTTTTTCAATCGTCGATCCGGTCAAAATTGGTCATCTTGTCTTTACCCAACAACTCTTTCATCCTCCTCAGGTAAAGAGGGGCAGCTGTTGATATACAATTTTTCCCTATGTATTTTTATACCCAAAACACTTCCAAAATAACACATATGTGCATATATAAGCACACCAAAAATTTTTGGCATTTTAATGATTTTTAAACCAATTTATGGCCTATTTTTACACCATTAAATCCCATAATTATTCCCCAAAGCTTGCCATTTTGGAGGATAATTTATTTTCATTCTCACATTTACATCAAAATATAGCTAACATGATTTTTGCATATTTTTTACAAATTCGTTTGGTGTTTTTAAAAACTAAATTGTATATAATTTCAATACTAGCCTCTTTAAGATTTTATCGCATTTTATAATTATAAAAATTGATCCCAGTATTTTAAATTAATAGTTATATACTATTTACTGATTCAATACTTTTAATTTAATTTCAAAATTATTTTTTACTATTTTTATAAAACAAAAGGAAAAAACTGGCTATTTAATATGTAGCCCCATTTACCTTTCAGTCTTAGCCTAAATTAACCCCAATCTTAACCCCCAATTGGACCAAAATCCCCAACCCAATTAACCCAACCCAATTACCCAATTAACCGAACCGGCCCGTGTTCCTTTTAATCTGAGTCGTTGATCATTCTGATCAACGGCCCAGATTCCCCCTTACCTTAATTAATTCTAACGACCTTATCCCTATCCCCATTCTCTCCAAACCCGCTGCCTTTGGTTCCCTCGTCTCTCTCGAACTCTCTTAACCCCTGAAATCCTAGAAGCCGCTTACCCCCTCTCCGACCCGAAATCCACCGGAATCCATGGTTAATCTAGCCATGGACGATCTCTACTCACCATATTCTGCTCTTATAGGCCTGCTCGCTGAAGATTTGAGGCTAGACCTCGAAGGTCTTCATCTAGACCTTGGCCGATTCGAGATTCTTTGGCCGTTTCCGGCCTTGCTCCGGCGTACTTTAGCCTTTTGAGCTTGGATTCGACCTTATCAGCTCAGATCCGCTCTCGTGACTTCCAAGCCTTCTCGTCCTATAAGGTTCTCAGAAACCCTAAACTATTCGAGGTTTCTTTTCATTTTATTCTTTCAGATTTGTGATAGATCTATGCTATATTTGACATTTTGAGTGTTTTCCCAAAAATTCCTTTTCAAAATCGTTGGTTTTTCAAATTAGGGTTTCTGAAAATCTTTCGATTTTTGTTGTTCTTTTCTTTCAGCTGTTTGTCTGCAGTATGCTCGTATGTTCTCCTCCTCTATTTACGCATGTATTGTCTTCCTAAGTTTATATGTATGCTCACATGATTAGTCTATTCTTTTTTTCTCACTCTTTACTACTGTGTTTCTCGATGTTTTGCTTTTCTGAACTATGTTCGTGTTCTTGTTAAGCATGTTTCGTCTGTTCTGTTTAAACCCCTATCCTTTCTTAAGTTCTGAAGTTGTCTGAACATGTTTTTCATGCCTTAAAATGGTTTTCTTTTCTTTGATTGTTTCAAGCCTTCTATTGTATTTGCTTGATTCTCATAAGACTCCTTGAGTCTGTTCACTTGCCTTCTCATTTCTGTGTTTGATTCGATGGGGAAACCCTAGAATTTGGGGGTTTGTTTCTTGGAAAATCAAATTAGGGTTCCACTTTGGGACCATGTACCTTCAGACTCACTATGAGTCTCTGGTTGAACTTGTATTCTTTTGTTTATGATTCTAAATACTTCGATGTTAGACTCTTCTGTTTGAAGTGTTTGCTTTATATATGATAAACTCTTCTTTCAAAAGGTCTTTTGCCAACTTGTGATTGATTCCGAATTCCTTTTTATGAGGATTGATTGAGTGTTACTGATTTTCTTTAAAATAAGTTTCTCTTCACCTTTTTTGGGTTGGATCCATTCGTGCCAAGGCTCAAACCTTGATTTTTACTTACTGTTGATTGATTGTTTTTCCTTATTTTCCCAAACCATGTACTACTAGACTCTTTCCTTAAATAAGTTTCTATGTATTTACCCTTATTGTACTGCCTTAGAAAAGATTTTAAAATCAAATCCTTTCCTTATTTGTCATGCCCATTTGAAATCAATCCCTTGGCTGAAGGGAAATCTGTGTGATTAACTTTCAAAATTATTTTCTTACCTTCTTCTCACTTGTCTTTTGCACTATAAAAGGGGCTACCCCTTTTGCACTTAAGAGGGACATACACAGAAAGACTTCGAACTTTCAATACTTTCTCTACTACTACTTTCTCAACCTCTAGTATTGAGCACTCTGCTTCTCTTCTCTTTCTACTTTCTGAAACATTCTTGAGTTCTCTTTGAACTCTCAAGTGTTTGTTGAAGACTCGATTTTGCTCCTGCTGACTTCTGGCTGTGTACTTGCTTTTGTTGTTCTGCTATTCTAGTACTTGCAACTGGTATGTCATTCTTAGTTAAATAATGCCCCTTAAGTATGTGTTTATTTCCTAGCCTGTCATGCTCTCTCTTTCACCATGTGTTTACATCTTAGTCTGTTATGCTTTCTTTCCTTATGTTTCTGCAACTCTGTATGTGCTCTTCTCATGTGAATCCCTTCCCTTTACCCCTTTGTATGAGAGTACAGTTCTAGCCATGACAACACTCTGTTATTGCAGCCCATGACTTTGAACTAGGTTCTTTTGAACCCTTTACTCGAATCAATTACCACTTCCCTCTTTCCCTGTATATGCTGAGCCTGATTTGGGTCTGGTGGTGTCCTAATCACCATCTAGACTCAGGTCTGACCTTTAAGGTCTGCTCTTAACTTGTTTGGACCAAACAAATGGTCAGGGGTGTGCCAGTCAACACCTATGGCTGGGTATGACCACCATTTGCTATGGCTCCCCAATCCCTCTTTCACTTTGCACTCATTCCTAGTTCTAAGTTCTGCCCCTCTCTGGTAAGCCATGTTTTGGGACCTTTGAGCTCCCACTGAACTTGGATGCCTGAGGGCTGGCTATTCCGCACTGCACTATTCTAATTCGAAATGGTATCCTAAGTGTAAGCAATGTCGGGAATCCTTGAGATTCCTTGGAACTTTGAAACACTTTGGATAAAGATAAGGCTTTGGAAATTCGGAATTAGTTAATCACATGTTATTGGACATTAAGATTGAATTAGGGTGCTCGGATCTAGCTGTTAGTTTTTAATGTATTTATTTTCTTTCTTTTGGTCTGTAATAATTTGTATAAAGGATTTGGGGAATATAGTAAAAGGGTGTGGGAGGGGTTTTACATTCTTGCATCAGTAGGGGTAGAAACCATGCTTTAGGATTTTAATTTTTTAGAAATCCTGCCTATAGGGCTGTTCAATATTTCTGGTTCCACATCACCTAGAGACCATGCCTATAGGGTCAACGCTTCATTGTGTTACAAATCACATAAAAATCATGTCTATAGGACTTAACGTTCATGTAATAAATGCATATAGAGATCATTCCTATAAGGAATGCATATGCATTAGGCAAACTGTAGGGTTAATTAACACAATCATCTTTTACACGTTCAATAACAGGTTTTAAAAATCAAAATAGATATCATGCCTATAGGATCAGCATCAAACTCTTCTGATTCGTTTAAAGTAATAATAATCTATTAACTGGTCCTTAACGTCACAATACATCAACGATTTCAGAAGTCTTAATTCTTTGACAAAAACTCTCCTGACTCAATATGCTTTTAAATCCCTAAAATCGGCATCTTTTTCTGAAACAGTTTCTTTCTAAACATTCTGTCTAAACGTTTTACTCAGACCCTGAAATTGTCTTTTAAAACAGTTGCAACTTACCCTTTCCTTAGATATTTCTATCTCTGAAACTCTTTCACAACCATTTCTGTGTTTTATTTTTACTGCAGTCCATACTTTCTTTTCAAAACTCCTCTGCATTAGACTACTTTTTCCTGAAACCAGTACCTTTTAAATCACTCGCTTGAAATACCTTAATTTCTGACAATTGGATCCAAGTTTCCTAATGCAGACTTTCTATCTAAACATATGGGTTGAACCAATCCGTTCGTTGTTTAAGTTTAATTTAAAGACCAAATCAGTATGTGCCAAGACATGCTAAACTAAGTGTTTGTTTGATTAAGGGGTTTACTTGAGCCTTACCTATTTGTTTTGTTCATCCTTATATTTGTTATTTGTTTTGTATGTCGCAATTAGAATTTTAACCTTTGAACCCCATATATGCCTATATCCCTTTCCTTCGAAGTACTGACACCCCGGGACTGATAGGTTGGGACGAGTACTAGCATGCAATAAGTAAACGAGACTGGTCGCATTTAAATACCTTAACGGGGTGGGAAGGGTAGATATGGATATGATGACTGATGCGCTAGTATCACGTGCGACCCCTCTTCTGAGGAGTGATCGCTGGGTATTGCATTGAAGTGATCCATATTAATTATAAACATAGGACTCCCTTCCCTTTATTTGCTTTCATCGCTTCTTGTAAAACTATTCAAATCTCTTTTTCATGAATTTCTGCCCTCTCTACTTACCTTCGAAAATTTTCAACTTGGTCGCAATGTTATGTGCGAATCCTTATTTGAGCCTTGATTGTTTACTTGTAAAGTCACAATTATAACATGGCCGGGAACCACACTAGTGGATCTTGAGGGGTTCCTAACACCTTCCCCTTGGGATAATTTCTAGCCCTTACCCTAATCTCTGGTCTCTTCATCTCAAACCCTTCTTAAAGTGTCCTAATGCACTATAATCATTAGGTGGCGACTCTTCAACTTCTAAATCCAATTCTCGAAAGGGAATAGAGTTGTCCTCCCAATGTCGTATACCCGATTTCTGACCCCACGGTTAGAGAAAAAAGGGGCGTCGACACCCACTCCCATTTCATATGTTACTGTTGCAGGCGTGCAACCCACTCCCATTTCATTTATCAACACCAATCAAAAAGGATCCCGGCAAGGGAACAATAGTATAACAACAACATCCCGGCAAGGGAACAATAATGTAACAACAACATCCCGGCAAGGAAACAATAATATAATAGCAACATCCCGACAAGGGAACAATAATATTACAACAATATCCCGGCAAGGGCACAATAATATAATTCTCATATAAAGCACGAATAAACCACAACGGAGTAATAAAATTACAATACAAGACTCACGGGCATGCTTGACACTAACGTATAGATTCTCGTCACCATGCCTATACGTCGTACTCCACGGTTAACACGTAGCAATTAAGACTCAACTCCTAATCCTTCAAGTTAAGGTTAGACCAAACACTTACCTCGATGCCACGAACCCAATTCAAGCCTCAACTATCGCTTTACCTCTTGATTCCACCACCAATTCGCTCGTATCTAGCCACAAGTTACTTAATTATATCAATAAACGCTGAATGAATCTATTCTAATGCATGAAAATAAGTTTTTCAATGTTTTCCCCAAAAAGTAAAAAATCGACCCCGGGCCCACATGGTCAAAATTCGAGGTTCGAACCAAAACCCGATTACCCATTCACCTATGAACCCAAATATATAATTTGTTTTTAAATCGAACCTCAAATTGGGGTCCAAATCCCCAAAATTAGAAAAACCTAGGTTCTACCCAAAACACCCAATTTTCCTCATGAAAACCCTTGATTTTTGAGTTGAAATCATATAAAAAGACGCTAAAGATTGAAGAAAATGAGTTAGAATTTACTTACAATCGATTTGGAAGAAGAGTTTCCTTTGAAAAATCGCCCAAAGATGTTTTGGTTTTGAAAGGGTTTGAAAAATGAGAGATTTTCGGCTAAGTTATAATTTGCACAGGTACAGATATCGCATTTGCGAAGTCAGGTTCGCAAATGCGAACTCGCCAATGCGGCCCAGGATTCGCAAATGCGAAGGTAGGCAAATCTTGTTGTCTTCGCAATTGCGAACATATGTTTGCATTTGCGCTCCCTGTTGAAATCGCATTTGCGACACAAGCCTCGCAAATGCGAGGGTTCTTTCCCCAGCCCATCATCGCAATTGCAATGGGTCTCTTGCAAATGCGAGCTCGCAATTGCGAGTCAGGCTTCGCAATTGCTAAGCCTGCAGACCTGCAACACACATCAGTTGAAAATCTGATGCTTCCTAAGTTCAAAACACTCTGTGGCTATCCAAAACTCATCTGAGCCCTCGGGGCTCCAAACCAAACATGCACACTAACCCATAAATATCATACAGACTTGCTCGTGCAGTCAAATCCTCAAAATAACATCAATAACTATGAATTAAACCTCAAAACTCATCATTTCCATCAAGAAAACTTAAAGTTCATAACTCTTCAACCAGAGGTCCAAATCACGTCAAATAAAATCCAGTTTTCACCAAATTTCACAGTTATCATTTAAATGCTTTAACAAGTTTGTACCGGACTCCAGAACCAAAATACGGGCCCGACGGTTTCAAACATTAGTTCTTTTCTTTATTTCATAAATAATTCAGCAAAACAATTTCTTTCAAAAATTGATTTCTAAGGCTTTGGGACCTCGAAATTCATTTTCGGGCATACACCCAAGTCTCATATTTTACTGCGGACCTCCCGGGATCGCCGGAACACAGATCCGGGTCCGTTTGCTCAAAATATTTACCAAAGTCAGTGAACAATTGAATCAACCCAAAGTCGGAACACAGATCAGTGAACTATATGAGATTTCAAGATGAACAATTGAATCAACCCAGATTCTTTCAATTGCTTTGGTCCCCTGGTAATAAGATCATTAGTCTACAAACTATAACTTCAAATGTCTGTATAAAATCTGCATGCCAATGTGACTACTTTCTCACTCCTTGCAACGCCAAACTTCCACATATTTTGTAACTACTTATTGTTGCACTTGAAGAGCTAGCACCACTAAAAAACAATTAAGGTTCAACATTAGCCTAGGTCTTTTTTTAAGAAATATGTTGCTTAAGAGAAACACTTTGTGAAATTAATTCTATAATTCTATTTTCTAATAGTCTATTTTTTGAGAAATTCTTAAAGTCAAGTCTAAAATTATTTCATGTAGTAATAGAATGACTTTTTGGTGAAACGGTACCAAGAAATTGTAATTTTTTTAAATATAAAATATAATTCGTGGTAAATAAATTCCTAATTGAGTTATTATGTACAAAATGTCATACAAATTTCAAGAAACTGGACTAGACAGATTAAGCGGCTACTAGACTAATTCATGGCTTAATAACATAAGAAAAATGATTTAGGCAACATTAAATGGATACTTGACGAAATAGGCAATGTTAGGCAATTAATTTTACTTTTGCTTCTCCTACTCTGTAAACAACTAAAATGACTTACATGTGAGAATATGAAGTAAGAGGAACAAATAAATGGATTGGAATATGAAAAGTAGGAATTGAATATTATTGCATTGTTTGGCCTACTTACCGTATTGTTGACCATTACTTCTTTGAAATCCTCGGCGAGCCATAGTCTGCTACGTTCTCCCGGATCCTTTTACACGTTTACTATATATTTACCCATATCTTGTATTAAATTATGCATTTGAATCGTATCATCTTCAGAGATGAAAACAAGAGATTTGTCAATTAGGACACGCAATCTGATATCCCCTCCAAAATCACAGCTCTCAAGTATTTGCATGATGTAATCTTTTCTTTCCCCTCATAAGAAGCATGCTATATCCAGAAATATCTCTTGTTATATGGGCTCCAACCCATCGTAACTGATTTTGAGCTTGTCAATAATTTCTGAATTACAGTTATTTTTTATTTGCTTTACTGCACTTTTCCACTTAATTATATCCCTTATGTAAGAAAGAACCCCACACTTTCAGGGCTAAAGGAAGATCATTAGCATGACTTACTACCTCCAAAGTTAGCTTCTCAAAACACTCATCTGGATCTTCTTCTTTGAAAGCATATTGATTGAACAATTGAATAGCATCATGTTCAACTAGTGTAGTCACTTCATATACTATATCATTCTTCCGTGTCAACCAGGATCCCCAGCTAGGTAATCCAAATGATCTTTGTGATCTATGTCGTTAAGCACAATTAATACCTTCTTAAAACGAAGTCTACGAGCCATCAACTGCTTTCCGTCCTCCTTATTATTAACACAATTTGCGTTTTCTCTTAACAGTTCAGAGAAAAGAATATTTTGCAAAGAGTGCATTCCACATTTGTTCTCTTTAACATCCGCAAGGAAACAAGCAACTTCAAATTGATATGAGATTGTATCAAAAACGGCTCTTGCTATTGTCGTTTTACCGACTCCCCCCATGCCCCAGATTCCCACAATCCGAACATTATTGATTTTTATGTCCAATAAGGATTTTACTTTTTCTAAATGAGCATTTATTCCCACTACATCTCGCAAATAAGAATTACTCTTGCTTAATTTATGCGAAATTTGGCCAACAATCTGCTGAATATTCTCTGATTCAATCCTACATAAATAAGAAGATTAATTGTGGATACACATAAAACAGTCAAGTATTATAAGTATTTGATACTGTTATGAGCATTATATCATAAAAAGACTAAGAGCCTGTTTGCTCAAGTAAATTTAAATAGCTTTTAAGCATCAAGTGCTCAAAAGTAACTTTTAAGTGTTTGAGCAGGTTTTTTCAAAAAGCAGTAACATGTTATGATAGAAATGCTAAAAAATTTGAAGTAAACCATTGATGTTGGTAAAAAAATGATCATAAAAACTTTTCCTGTGAAATAACTAAAATATCCTTAAATTCATTACAAAAAGAAAGAAATTAATACTTGATATTAAACTTGGATGAATTTGAATCGAAAGTTGTTTGTAAACACATAATTGTGGAGTTAATGTGGAGAATTATTTGTCCTACAGTAGTGATGCTGAACGGAGTGATCAAGACATTCCACTAATCTGGATTATTCTTGATAATAATACACTGTAAATTAATATTTAGTTTTTAAAGACACCTTCCGATCATCGGCTTATATTTCTATATTACTAGTTTTATAATACGCGCATTGTACGTGTACTCTATCTCAATAGATAAAAGAACTTTAAAAAATCACATAAATATAACTAAAAATTATGTTTGAGCTATTTCTAAAATAAAAGTGTATGCTTAGATTGCTCCATAAAGATTTTATCCAAGTTATTCGAAAGGAAGTCGATAAAGATTCATCCCCTGCTCTTTGTGCTAGCTTTTTATGCCTGGCACTGAAGAATAAAGATCAGATGCGCCAACTCTGCTCTTTGCATGTTTTCATGAATTATTGGACAGTGTTTGCTATGTGAATCGAGGCTAGGTACGACCGATTTCTATCGAATTAGGCGAATCTTCAGGATCAATTTTTTAATCTCTTTCTCAATGAACCGCACAACGAATTTCTTCCGATTTTACGTGAATCCCCTTTTAGGAAAGCTATTTAGAGTTGGTATTTCTAACTAAGTCGGAAGGAGGGCTTTGGGCAAAGAGCAACTCGAAAGTACTTTACTTCAATTCCAGTACTAAAAGACGTGATTTCAGGAGTGGATTTCGTAAGGAAAGACTTCGTTTACTTCCTGCAAATTGCTTACGTAAGAACTAGTAGAAAGAAAGAAATTCAAAAAATAAATAAAAATAAGGCAGCATTCCCATTAGATTTCAATGGTAGCCCTAAGACTGCCACGTCATTGTTCAAAAATTAGATGGTCTGGAATCTGGATGCTCTCTTTTTCTTTATGTTTTTCACAAATAATTGTCAAACATATGTATTAACATGACAACATTGAGGACAAAAAAGAAATTACCATCTGTGATATTGTAACTGAAGTCTAAACTATAAAAGAGCTACACAAATAAAACTGTTTATTAAAGTTTTGAGGTTTTAGTTCAAATACATTTTTTTTTGCTTAAAAATTAGTAGCATAGAATTTAGTACCTATGGATATGAAAAAAATAATAATTCATTTGCTTTTTATTTATTTTCAAAACTAGGTTATTGAAATCTTTAAAATTATATTTATTAATAAAATTTAATCAAAGAAAATATTTATTAATAAACTTTTTACAATTGAAACAAAATATAAATTTTTCCACTCTTAATACATGTTAAAAACTATGTTAGATCTTTATAACAACAAAAAAATACAATATAATCCCACAAGTGGGGTATGAGGAGGGTAATGTATATGCAGACCTTAACCCTACCGTGAAGATAGATCTTTATACATTTCAAATAAGGAAAGATTTAATACACAAAATTAGTTGATTTAAAAATCCTTAATTTTTGGGGAAAACTTAAATGACAATTTTGTCCAATGTAAAATCTGATTTTTAAAGGGTAAAAAAGACGAACGATATTTTGTTAATGGGATTCGTACTTTTAATATATATATATATATATATATATATATATATATATATATATAGATTAGTTTGCTGCAAGCCAAAAGTTTCTTAACAGATAGCAAGAAATGCATTTGCTAGTTGACATGAGATGGCTGAAAAGGCAAAACAAATGCAGAGGTTCCAAGTTAAGACTTCCGGCAAAATGGACTGAAAAGAAGCACTTGCAAGTAGAATTAAGAGGGTGTTTAACTAAGCTTATAAGCGGGTCAAACTAGCTTATAAACACTTTTTGACTTATTTATGCGTTTGGTAAAGTTAAAAGTACTTATAAGCCAAGTACTTATAAGTAAAAAATAAGCCATAAGCTGGTCACCCCCAGCTTATGAATTTTTAGCTTATAAGCACTTTAAGTTTGACCAAAATTTTTACTATTTTATCCTTAAAATATTCCTTTTTAGAATAAAACTTTTACATCGATACTCACTACCTCAAGTATTTTTTTCAACCTAAACCCCCACCTCTTCAAGTCCGCAATTCTCATTGACTATTTAAGATAAGCAAATTCTCTATTTCATATGTGTATCTATGTGATTGTGTATTAATCTTTGAACTGTATATGATAAATGAGAACATATAAAATTTTTGGTGTATTGCTTTTTAAGTGTTGTGGTAATGAAGACAATGTTTGTTTCTTTTCAAATATTTTGTCCTATTTAGGTTTATTTTTTATTGAGAAACTTTTGTCAATTTGTTAATTATTATAACTTATGATTATATGCTTATTATAAAATAAATTATATTTATCATAAAAATTATCTTATCTAAGCATAGTTGTATTTAAAATAAAATGACAAATATAATATTTTGTATTTGAATCGATTTGGAATCTAAAATTTTGAAGAAATTACGTCCTTATAAGTGTAAACAGTTCTAAGGTTATTTAAGTTATTTTAACAGAAAAAGTGCTTATCAGCACCTTTTTTTATCAAATACTACAACAATTATTATCAATTTCAGACACTTGTATTTAAATATGTAACTGCTTATTTATTAAATCAGTTTTAACACTTAAAAGTGCTTTTCAACACCTAATGTTTATCAGATACTTCAAATCAGCTAATCTAAACAGGCACTAAATATAAAATTAATTGCGTTTAAATCGTTATGTGAAACATTCTTGAGAGTCATCTCTTCGTAAGCCACCCATGACAATGTATTTCTTACCACTAATCTGGATTTATTATTTGTTACAAATTATCAACAAAGCACTCTGCCACTTTCAGTAATGATTTCAATTTTTCACAATAGCTTTTAAGCTGATTTTTATTTGTTTTAAAAGCACTTTTTAAGTGTACCAAACACTATAATAAGCTAAAAAGTACTTAAATCAAACTCTTGAAGAGCTAATTGGAATATTATCTGTTTAAGAATGTTATCGAGGAATTAAAGTGATAAAACTTATAGTAATGTCTTCTAGCCGATAAAAGTATATATTGCAGTATGTGAATTTCACTTACCCTGGTCGGATGTCATATCCTCTTGGATTTGCCGCAGCAGTTAGGGCATTCCTCCATCTTTGCACCTTTTGCATTTCCTCAACATCATCCTTATACTTTGTTTCATGTTTGTCAAAGGCTTGTGCAAACCTCTCCCGTTTCGGACGTCTGATGGGTCCACATCATAGAAGACCGGTATGATAGTTTGTCCATATTCATCCTTGCATTCCATGTTCTTCACTAGCTCATCACTTAGATGTAGCATAATTCTTTGAGAAAATGATGACGGCAAATTGAGACTCTGCCTTGAGGAAAACCAGGCCTCTTCGCATTTATGATTGTGCCTTCGTATTTGCGATATCGCATTTGTGACTATTTCTTCGTATTTGTGAATAAGGCAGCCCAGACCACTTCTCGCATTTGCGATACAATGCTCGCATTTGCGAGCCGGGCTTCGCAAATGCGAAACCTGCAGGCCTGCAACATACCAACAAATTCCTAAGTGAAATTTTCACTCCGTGGCCTATCCAAAACTCACCCGAACCCTCGGGGCTCCAAACCAAATATGCACCCCAACCTAAAAATATCATACGGACTCGCTCGTGCATTCAAAATCACTAAAATAACATCAACAACTATGAATTTAGCATCAAAATCATGAAATTACTTAAGAACATAAAAAATTCCAATTTTCTCAAATAAGGTACGTTTCACGTCATTTCAAGTCCGTTTCTTACCAAATTTCACAGGTTCGACTCAAATCATATATAAGACATGTACCGGGCTCCGGAACCAAATACAGGCCCGATACCAATCGTTTTAAACATAAATTCTCTTCTTTACTTCATAATTAATTCGGCAAAATAATTTCTTTCAAAAATTCATTTCTCGGGTTTGGGACCTTGGAATTCGATTCCGGGCATACACCCAAGTCCCATATTTTCCTACGAACTCTCCAGAACCATTAAATCATGGATCCGTGTCCGTTTACCCAAAATGTTGACCGAAGTCAACTCAAACTCATTTTAAAGGCAAAATTCATCATTTTCATAGATTTTCACATAATGGCTTTCCGGCTATGCATTTGGACTGTGCACGCAAATCGAGGTAATGCCGAAAGAGGTTTTTAAGGACTCGAAATGCAGAATTTACTTTTAACACAAGTGATGACCTTTTGGGTCATCACCGGGAGCTCTCAACCCTCGCAAGCAGGATCAACAGTGCCTGAATCTGCACACGGGGTGCAGGGAGTATAGTGAGTACTCTAACTTAGTGAGTAATAATCATAAATAAAGACTGAGAAATGTGAAATCACGTAAGACACATTACAGGCTATAATGAAGCAGTTAAAGCCAGTAAAAATAATGAATCAGTAAAGATGTGTAAAGTCACTGAGTTCAGTTTAAACTTCATAAAATGCCTTTTTAACAATAAAACAAGTAAATTGACCGGTAATTAGGAAAGATAAACACATAAAGGATTTCCCCTCGGGCACAATGTCAACAAATCCGCCTCTCGGACAATATCTCAAAAATAATACCAGCCCCTCGGGCTATATCTCACATCACAATGGGTACTCACGCTCACTGGAGGTGTGCAGATTCCTGGAGAGGCCCCTTACGGCTCAAGCGCAATATCAAGTCATATCGTGGCATCATCACTAGGCTCTCGGCCTCATATCAACAAGCCACCTCGTGGCATACATATCTCAGGCTCTCGGCCTCATAATCATAATCAGTGTTTCCTCACAACATAGGCCCTCGGCCTTACTCAGTCAGAATCTCACAGCCACTCGAGCAACAGTAAAACATAGTGCTGAGCCCAAAATATCATTTAAGTGTTAAAGCAGGTTAAACGTTGCCGAGTTATGGAAAATAGTAGAATATAGCACGACTGAATTCAAGTATAAAGTCAAAATAGTGAGGAAATATCAATAAAAATCCCCTAAGGGTTCAAATAGTTGGCACGAAGCCTAAATATGGCATTCAGCCCAAAACATGATGATAGCACATAATTTTCAGTCAAATACGCGGTAAAACAGTCATTCGGGTGGACTAAGTCACAATCCCCAATAGTGCACGACCCCACGCTCGTCATCTAGCATGTGCGTCACCTTAATATAGCATAACGATGTACAATCCGGTGTTTCATACCCTTAGGACATTATTTACAATTATTACTCACCTCAAACTGGTGCAAACTCGCCCGCGACGCCTTTGCCCCTCGAATCGGCCTCTACTCACGTCGAATCTATCTAAAATCAGAATCATGACGTCAAAATATGCTAAGGGAACAAAGCCCATACGAAAATAATCAATTTACGATATAAATCCCGAAATTGGTCAAACCCGACCCCCGATCCCACGTCTTGAATTCCGATAAAATTCACATCAATAGATTCCTTATCACTCCCCGAGTTCATTCATACCAAAAGTATCAAAATCCAACCACAAACGACCCCTCAAATCCCAAATTCTAGGTCTCCAATTTCAAGCCCTAGTTCTTAAATTTTAGGCTTAAACTCCATGATTAATTAGGTAAAATTCACATTAGAATCGAGTATTGAGTCCATGAATCTTACCTCTAAGTGTTTCCCCTTGAATCCCTCTTCAATCCTCTTCAAAATGCTCCAAAATAGCTCAACAATGGTGGAAATAAATCCAAAAATTGCGGACAAGACAACTATTTAAACATTTTGCCCAGGCCTCAATTCCTTCTTCGCTAACGCGGTCAACGCCTCGCATTCGCAAAGCACAATCCAACTTTGACCAAAAATCCTTCTTCGCGATCGCGTCTTGCCACTCGCGAACACAATGGTTCCTCAGCGTGACTCTTCGCGAACGCGGAGCTTTTCTCGCGAATGTGAAGGCTAAAATTTCAGCCTTCACCCTCTAACCCTTCGCGAACGTGAGGACCTACTTGCGAACGCGAAGGTCTAATTTCTCTGCAACACTCAGCAGTTTTTCTGCAGTTTTCAATAACATGAAATGGTCCGATTGGCCACCCGAAACTCACCTGAGGCCCCTGGGACCTCAACCAAACATGCCAACATATCCCATAACATCATTCAAACTTGTTCCAATCTCCGGAACGCTAAAAAAACATCAAAACACCAAATTTGCATCGGATTCAAGCCTAAGAATTCCAAAATCTTCTAAATTACGCTTTTGATCAAAAATCTTACCAAACCACGTCTGAACGACCTGAAATTTTGCACACACATCCCAAATGACATCACGAAACTACTGCAACTCTCGGAATTCCATTCCGACTCCTATAACAAAATCTCACATATCAACTGAAAATCGCCAAAATACCAACTTCATCAATTCAAGCCTAAATCTACTTCGAACCTTCAAAACTCATTCCGATCACGCTCTTAAGTCCCAAATCACCTCCTGAAGCTATCCGAATCATCGAAATTCACATCCGAGCCCTCTAACACATAAGTTAACATCCGGTTTACTTTTTCAACTTAAGCTTCCTCAAAAGAGAAGTGTCTCAAATCTTACCAAATCCTTTCCGAACCCGAGCCAACCAACCCGATCACTCGTAGAACTGATAAACAGAGCAATAAAAATCAGAAATAGGGGAAACATAGTGGTAACTCATGAGACGACTGGCCGGATCGTCACACTGAGAGAAATAGCTCTACAAGTGCATATTGTAGGGCAAAGATACTTCAAATGGCAGATTGAACTGGATAGATTAGTAGGTTACCTAGGTTAATTGTTACCTATTGGTTCTTGCTTTTATAATTGATACCCTTCCTAGAATGTGCGTAGTTGTAAAGCCTGAATCTGGTATTAGTTAACCTAGCAAGATTTACATAGTTATTTTTGTGTGATCCTATCTCTAGAGTCCAATGAGCAGATGTGCTTGTAAATACTTATACTTGGTTGAATAAAATTTTTCACTTAACAAAAAAAAATGATAGCTTATTTTTTAATATTTAAAGAATATTCTCATTTTCCAACCTTTACTTTTTATGATTCCATGTAGTTGCTCATATTTTTTATTTTCTTCATTTAACATAATTGTTTTATTTTTTTAGTTTTGAAATTACACCTCCTAATATTAGAAATAATAAGCCATTAATAAATTTGGCATATAATGAATGATATCATTAGAGTAGAATCTCACTGTAGAATGAGGTTATAGACTTATTTTTTCTTTTCTTTTGAATTATATTTACTTAAACTATGTTGAAACTTATTTTATGTTATATTATAATTTTACATAAGAGTATTATGTTAAAAAAATTGGATTTTGAATTTAAGCTACATTTTTTATTTTATTTATTTGCTTTAGTAGTATTGGCTTATTAATTCAGATTGCATGCCATTCAATTTTCAGTTAGAACTAAAAGATTATTTTTTCGTAAAATATTTGAGTAATGATATGGCATTATATTTTTCAATATTAATCTTTTTATCAAGCATGCAGTCCATGATGTTCTTATATAATATTTACTTTTAGTTTTTATAATTAATTAAAGTAAAAAACTTATTAATTTGAAAAATACATGTCAATTTTTTTTAATGTTAGTTACAAATATATGATTAGTAATTAATGTATTTTCAGTAAACAATATGTATCTTAAATATCAAATTAATATCATTTATAAAGGCATATATTTATTAAATCTTAACTCTTAATTTTTGATAATTAACTTTATATTTAAAATTTAATATAATTGTATAATTACACTTGTGTAACCAAGCAATGCACTTGTAATTATAATGTAATTATATTATGACAAACAAATATGCCGTCGTTATTACAATATTGTACAATTACTAGACTATGTAATTATTACCCTAGTAACTACACCAATTCCAATTATCCAGTGGCTTTCCAAACAAAGCCTTAAGCTAAATCCGCAATTCCTAATGCTCATGTTATGTGTCAAGTCAATTCATAATCTGGGAAATAACATTTTTAGTGTCCCTGCACTATCACTTGATAGTAAATGTAACCTTTAATTAAATAAGAGATAATACATAATTTTCCTTTGTACTTGTCCGTTTAAATTTTGTGGGGTTCTATTTTATTTGAAGTGGTATAAATACCATCTTTTGTGATCAATACCAATTTTCTGCAAGGCATTGTAGTCATGCACCTGTCATATTTTTCCAAGTAATTTTTTCTTTTGTAATTACTAGTATACGTACCCACGATGCACGATTAGTACGTAATCATGAATATACATGTCTATTGAACCATTTCAAGATTCAGTTTGCTGTAAAATTATACTATAAAGCTTACATGAGATAATGCTAGTATATTTGGCACCTCCACAGGTTATAATAGTTAATACTTATGAAAAACAAACCTATATATCAGCTGTCACGATCCAAATTTCTCTTTGATGGGTATCGTGATGGCACCTAGTCTTAGAGACCAGGTAAGCCTAACATTAGCTGAAATAACAACAATATTTAACTAACATCTAAAAATTTTGAAATAGAAGTCTCTATACAAGTTTACAATCCCAAAACCGGTAGTATAAGTAATAAGCTCTACAGAGTTTTGCTAGAAAACCTCTAATACAACTGTTCTGAAATAAGGATAAACAGTACAATACAAAAACTAGAAGGTGACTTCGAAGCCTGCGAACGCAGCAACAAGTTTACCTTTAGTTTCCTCAGCAACAATCCACACAGCTAGCTAACGATCAACTGACTTCGAAATACCTGGATCTGCAAAAAAATATGCAAAAGTGTAATATGAGTACACCACAGTGGTACCCAATAAATATCAAGACTGACCTCGATGGAGTAATGACGAGGAACAATTAAGACACCTACTGGACTAAATAACCTGAACGAATATAAGAGTAGAAACAACAGAGTACGATATCTATATAAGGACTGGGCATAATAACAACGATAATAATACGGTAATTGTAGGATGAAAATGAAAATAACAACTAGCAGCAGAATACCATAATAATGACACCATAGAGTAAGCAGAACACAGTTTAAATCCAGTGATCACAAATAAAGGAAAGGCAAGTAGCAACTCAACAAAAAACAAATGACCGCTTTCATACCAGGTCTTAGCCAATAACCTTCACAAAGTACTGAACCTCAAAATATTCACAATTTAAAGGTCCCAAGTCCGGAACCCTAAACACTTAGCATCATGTGCCCTCATTACAATTAATAACCGCACTGATGACTCACGTGCCAATAGAGCCATTCTCACATAGAGGGCAAGTAAACAAGGGTGTGCATCAATACTCAACAATATCTGTCGCGCCCCCTTTTTCCTTCACGGAATCTGGTTTATGATATTTTGGTTAGGACAACTCTTTCCTTTTGGGAAAGGGGGTTTGCATTTTAAAGAATCGCCACCTAACAATTTAAGGTACGTTAGGGCACCTATAGGATTCATTTATGACTACGTTTGATAACTAGAGACAGGGTAAGGGCTTTAAATTATTCCAAAGGGAAGGTGAGGCACCCCTCAGAATCTACTAGTGTGGTTCCCGGCCAAACAGTTTTTGTGAATTTGTACAATTAGCAAATAAGCAAGTATGACTAAAATAGTAGGGAATTTAAGTTTAAGAACACAGATGTTTGAAAAGCAATTAATGAAAAGCAAGAGTTTAAAAGAATTACAATCTAAACACATTTGTGAATGTAAAGGGGGTGTCCTAGGTTTGTTTATAATATGGATCATATCAATGCAATACCCGGTATGACACTCCTCAAAGAGGGGCTACACGTGGTATTAACGCACCGGTCATCATATCCATATCTACCATTTCCCGCCCCGTGTAGGTAATTAAAGCGAGGGTTGGTCTCGACCCCTATTACATGTTGTTACCCGTCCCTTCCTATCAGTTCCGGACGAATTTAGGACTCATATCCTATAAAAGGGAGGGGAGTTCTAGGCAGATCCTCAGGTTTAAAGGCAAAATACTAGGCGATAAATAAGAACACATAGAACTGCATTTAGGGAGGAAAAACACAGAAAGCAAATAGAAGGCTCAGATATACCTCCACAAGTAATGCACATAGACAACACGACTCATACACAGATAAGGTCCACATTTGAACTCAGAATTCTAAAGCATGGTATCTAAGTGATAACAACAGAACTAGATTTGTTACATGACTCAGAAAAGAAGTCCGAATCAGGCTTGCCTACTGATTTTAACACGTTGACAATTAAACACTAATCACAAATACGGTTCTGGTTTTATTTAAGTTTACTACCTAAGGCTTGCCTAGGCGTAACATAATATGCAGCAGTTATCAGGATTTTTGAAAATAGTTAGAAAATTATTTTACCTAAAGGCATGTTGTTCTAAATGTTGCATAGACATGCAGGATTATGACTAGTTTACTTAAACAAGATGAGACTATTTTATGTCCCTTTTTTCATGCAACATTAGTTTAACTAAGTGTAACTGAGCGAGATCCTAAAAACAGGGTATCTAACGTGCACATATGAAAAATGCAGAATGATTGCAGAATATGCAGAATTCCTAAAGCATGGCTTCTAAATGCCCAAAGAGTTACATCATGATTTCAAGATGTGCAGGAGCAACATTTTATATTAATGCCGTTATTTAGCCTAAAGCAATATTTCTAAGTGGTAAAGTGATATCAAATGAGATGTGGAAACAGTAAACCTAAGAACATGGTATCTAATGCATGACATACTTTGAATGAGTTGATATTACACATGGATTCTAATGCACACATAGGAAATGCAAACCTAAGACATGGTTTATACCCATTGATGTTGATAGCATACATAACTACCCTCCCCTTTTCACTAGCCAGCCCCAATACTTGTTTACAACAGGTTATTACAGACCAACATTGAAATGAATTACATAAGTAGAAATGAAAAATAAGAGATTACACCATAGAGAGCCTGATTAGGACTTCCTCCCTGAGTCATATAATAAATCACCTCAAGTGCCAAGATTGTTTCATAGCCCTTCTCATATCCGGATATGTCAGAGTTCCCTAAGGACCTCAAGGGATCCCGGGCAGTGCTCACATCCATATTTCATAGCCAAGACAGATTGTAGTGTGAAAAGGCCAGCTTTCATGTGTCCAAGTTCAGAGGGAGCTCAAGGGTCCCAAGGCAAGGCTCACACAAAAGGGGGAGAACTTAGTGATCTAAGAGTAGAGTGAGAGTGCTTATCATAGTTTTGAAAAGGACTTAGTAAAACAATGTTGAAGTAGAACTTTCAGGATTAAAAGAAAAGTTTCAGGAATAGACACAGTTTAAAAAATGCTAAGAGTGGAAGCAACTCTGAGAAAACACATAATCACAAAAGACAACTTAGAGTCTGATCAGAGCCATTTATTACTTGATTCTAAGTGAAGGCGAACAGCTTTAGAGACAAGGATCAAGGGGTTGGGGACATAGAAAGTTCAAATCAGAACCACATAAACATGGATGAGAAGAGAAGCATATAGACTAGCAAGCACAAAGAACAAGTAGGAACTGATTGGACTCCAGAACACAAACTACTACTTCAAAGTGTTAACAAGGGAATCATTGCTCGAAATTAGAATAGTAATAAGACATAGGGACAGGGTATGGGAGTAGTCATGTTGAGGACAGAGGTCTATTACACATAATTAGTCATGCTGCTTAGTGTTAATCAGGTACATTAGGAGTCTATGACACTAACATGACATACTAGTTGAGGGAAATAAACAAGAACTCAAGTAGACATGCTGATTACACACTTGACCAAGAGAGGGCAAAACTTAAGCATGCTAGATAAAGCAGTAAACAAGAAGGGCAATTAAATATATAAGCCATTAAATTAGTGGAGAAGGAGACATGGAGCACATAGAGTTGAGTTTCAGAATTGAACTAGGAACATACCAGTTAAGGAAGCAAAATGCAGAAAGTAAAGAAAGTAGAGTTCCACAGTCTAGCCTTGTCTTTCAACCGGCTAGACAAGCAGTTAGCACAAGTAGCAGAGAGAGAAGAGAGAATTTTTATGTGTGTGGGTGTGTGTGTATTTTGAACTGATTGTTCGTGTCTGGAAGTGACAATAGAGGAGAGTATATATAGTAGTTGAGAGCAGAGTAAAGTAAGGTAAATAATCAATCATTCAATAGTTAGGGAAAATTACATAATCAATCATGCATAAAATCAGCAAGGTTCTCTTATAGTAAAAGGGTGACCAGTTAATGATAAAGAGCAGGGCATATAATTAAGGAAAGAAAATTAAATACTTAAGTATGGGGCGGGTAATTAAGGGCAAATGAACAAAAAATCAATTAAGGGAACAATCAATAAGAATCAGCAAGTGCCATTTGTCACACCTCCTTTTTTACCTACACCCCCGTAAGAAGGTATAAGGGGAGTTTTTTCCAATTTAAGTGACAATCGAAACGAGATTATTTATTTTAAAAATTCAGAGTCACCACTTGGGATAATTGATGGTGTCCCAAGTCACCGGTTCAAATCCCAAATCGAGGAAAAGATTGACTCTGTTTTATAGTCTGCGAACATAGAAATCTGGGTAAGGAATTCTGTTAACCCGGAAGAAGGTGTTAGGCATTACCGAGTTCCGTGGTTCTAGCACGGTCGCTCAACAGTTATAATCGGCTCAATTACCTGATTTTAAAACACTTTTGAACCTATGTGCATTTTTACCTTTAACCTCTTTTAATTAATTTTAGAAAGATTCAACGTTATCTAAAACACGTCTTGAACCACGCCACATGAAATGCACCTGCGGTCCGCGACATATTTTATTTAACGTTATTGAGATTTGAATTTGGGTCACATGAAATGCACACCCGAGTTTAGGGAGCTCAAATTATTTTAACAGGTTTTATTATTCAAAGTTGTTATGATCGGGTTATATGAAATGCACCCCGAATTTTGGAATTAGGCATCGTAACTATGTCACGGAACCGTACCCATAATCACAATGGTTTATTTATTAATCGCGCCTAAAGCAAGATACGATGTTCGAAATTGTTCATGTTCCTTAGTCATGTAAAGTCATTGGTTATGAAGAAGAAGTATGGATAAAGTTTATCACGCTTTCTTTATAAGAAGAAGAAGTATGGATTCAAAGCAACTTGATAAGAACATTATTCCGATGAAGTGTCGATTAATAAGTTTACACTTGAAGATCACGAATTGGGATGGCCATTACCTTGACTTAGTTTAATCAACTGCTTTGAAATCTTTACTAGCTTATATGATTGAAATTAATGTGATGACTTTGTAATTTGTTCCATAGCTTTATGAAGGTCGCTAATTAGAAGAACAAGACATTAAAACATTTTAAGCCTAGAAACACTTTAACTTCTAGCCAACAAATTGAAATGCTACCTAAAATCAAATGGCCAGAATCCTTATTAACCAAAATCTCTTGATTTATTATAATTACAGTCACTTTAACTAATAGCCAAACAAAAATCATGCCTTCCATTTTAGTTCTGATTTCATCCAAAACAGATCGATAATGCCATGAGTAAACAGAGAAGAATTTTAACATAAATTTGATAACTAAATGGCTAAATCTATAACATCGAATAGGAGTGCGACATGAACAATGAACTAAAACAAAGTTAATAGTACCACAGGTTAAACAAAACAGACTTCTAAACAATTTTTTTATGGCTAAGATGCTAGATTTATAAAATCATAAACAATTACAGCACAAACAACCAGAACTTTTATTCATGAACTCAAAGCAAGAGAACAAATGAATATCTACATACCTAGTAACAAAATCGGATAAGATCGAACACATGAAGGTTTGAAGCTCAAGACTGAAACTCAAGCTTTGAACAGCAACAAACAAACAATTCTTCAAGCTCCCTGACCGGAGACCAAGCCGGAATCTCGAACGGACCCTCAAAATCTTATTCTGTTTTTCTCGACTCTAAATCGCACTCGAAACTCACCGGACCACTCGAGCTAAACCAAAACGATAAAGCTGAAACGGGCAGATTTGGGGTTAAATTGTGATGATTTATGGGTGTTAGGAGGTGAAGGAGATGAAGGGGGTAGGGACGGCGGCGATAGAAGTTCTGGCGGGGGTTGTTTCTGGTGTCCAGCGGCTGAGGGGAATCAGCCCACGGTGGGGATGTGGTTCGGAGAAGACAAAGCTTCAGGGGGCGGATCTCTTTTTGCGCCGCTTTTCTTTTGCTTTTTGAGTTGTAGGCTAGATTAGTAATTGAAAACTTAAGGGTATGGTTTCTATAATTGGGTATTTTATATGGAAGTGGAAAGGGATGATGACCATTGGATTTGAAGGAAAGAGATGGCTAGGATTAAATCTTTCACTTAAATGGGCTAATGGGTTGGGAAGAATGGGCTAAGAGTAATTGGGTTGGACCATGTCTTTTTGTGTCTCAATTTTGGGCTAAGAAGACTCCAAAAATTATTATTCAAAACCATAGCTAAATTCCTTTAATATAAGATAACTATACTACATGATGCAAACACAAATTCTAATTAATTAAACTAAACTATATTTAAACATGAAACTATTATATATTTTTTGTATTTTTTCAAGATTTAAAATGACTACAAAACATTAATGAACCCATTTTTTGTAATTTTTATTTTCTTGTAATAAAATAAAGTAAAAGAGTAAAAATGAGTTGAAATAGCTATATTAGGCCTAAATTAAATATTTACGTGCTAAAATATAAAAAATCTTGGGGAGGGTCAAAAATCACATGTCTACAGCTACCCCTCTTTGACTGGAAAGACGAAGTATTTTCAGATAAAGAACGACTAGATAGGTTTTTTGACCCGACTCTTGTTTGGAGAGACTAAAACTAAGAGAAAAGGGGAATGTGACCGAGCCTTGGTATCTGAGCTGCCTACATATCCTTGGCTATAAAGGAATCAGGCCACGTGTAGTTCAGAGGTGAGTGAGATGGCGGAGTATGCCGAGGTGGAGAGCCGATCGAGGTGCCGTTCCGCTGGAGTTCCGGTCTGCGGTCCCGTTATTACATCAAAATCAAAAATAAGAAAAGACTAACTAAGTCTATCAGCTACGAGTTACAAGATTCCTATCTATGAGTCTTCTGAAGCTTGATCTTGAGTCTTGGTTGGTTCTTCATACGGACTCTGATCTGAATCTTGATACTTGTTAGCTGCGGGTGTTAGTTCAATCTTTCACGGCTTCTTCGGATCAAGACCGGAAATGCAGTGATTGTGACCTCAGACATGTGTTGAGCAGCCCGCATCTTTCATCAGCTTCTGCATTTGGATTCACTTTTTGTTGCTTTTTTTTTATTCTTTATTCTGGATTGTGACTAACTTTCGTTGATCATCTCGGACTGCTGACTCGCATTCTTGACGCGAGCTTATTTGTTACTGACCTGAATTGCATTCCGAATGGAATTCCCTTTTCTTTTTTCAGGTGGGCGCCTAATTACTGAACTTGAACCGTCTCTCTTGTTACTTGACACTGTTTTCCCTTGCACCTTGAACCATTTTCCCTTGAAACTTGAACTGTCTTCCTTCGAAACTACTTTCCCTTGAAACTTGAGTTATCTTCCTTCGAAACTGCTTTCCCTTGAAACTTGAGTTGTCTTCCTTCAAAACTGCTTTCTCTTGAAACTTGAGTTGTCTTCCCTTGTTCTCCAGGTGGGCGCCTGATTACAACAAAACAAACAAAACAAAAGAAATTTTTTTGCCCCAGTTTGCACTAGGAAGATTTGTGAGTTGTTAGCAAAATTGTAAACCACTTATACTATTGATTCAATGATGAGAGTAAACTAAAGAATAGACTAGGAAAATTATAAACTAAGCTTGACTAAAGTAAAAACTGACCTAATTCTCCAGGTGGGGCCCCCCTGATTTCAGGAAAACTAAACATTGATAATCTTAAGAAAACTAAAAAAAATGACCCCCCTTTTTTTCAAATTCAGACTTCCTTTTTTTTTTCAAAATATCCTAGGAGAAAATTCGTCAGACTAGGTTTTCTATCTTAGGAGAAAGATTCATCAGACTAAGACATTTATCCTAGGAGAAAATTCATCAGACTAGGTCTTTTTTTTTGCTTTTGGTATCTTAGGGGAAAGATTCATCCGACTAAGACGTTTATCCTAGGAGAAAATTCATCAGACTAGGTTTTCTATCTTAGGAGAAAGATTCATCAGACTAAGATTTTGATCCTAGGAGAAAATTCGTCAGACTAGGTCTTTTTTTTTGGTATATTAGGAGAACGATTCATCAGACTAAGATTTTGATCCTAGAAGAAAATTCATCAGACTAGGTTTCTTTTTTTGGTATCTTAGGAGAAAGATTCAACAGACTAAGATTTTGATCCTAGGAGAAAATTCATCAGACTAGGTCTCTTTTTTTGGTATCTTAGGAGAAAGATTCATCAAACTAAGATTTTTATCCTAGGAGAAAGTTCATCAGACTATGTTCCCTTTTTTGTTATCATAGGAGAAAGATTCATCACACTAAGATTTATATCCTAGGAGAAAGTTCATCAGACTAGGATTTATATCTTAGGAGAAAGATTCATCAAACTAAGATTTTTATTGGGAGGAAAATCCATCAGCTAGGAATTTTATCCTAGGAGGAAAAATGTGAAAATCAATGGCAAGATTTTATGCACAATAGCAAGACAAATAAAGGCAAAGATTTGAGAAACTTCCCTTTGTCGGCTCTTCTCGTCTTCTCTTTTTCTTCTTTTTTTTTTCTCTTTTTTTTGAACCACTTTCCTTGCACTGCTTTGTTTCCTATTCCACACAAAGAAAAATTTATCAGTTTTAAAAATGGTGATCCATTTGTGACCTTGAGTCATGGGCAGCTTGGCTTCTGCTCAATCAACTTGAGTCGGTTTCAAGAGACTTTTGCTCTGCATCAACCCTAATTGTTTCACACCCGGTACCATTCGAAGCTATCTCAACTAGAGATCTTTTCTTAGATGACCTTTTCTGATATCTTGAATGACTTTCTGCTTTTGAGCAATTTGTCTGTCAGAGAGAATCACAAGTTATCTTTGCTTATGTTAAATAGGCTGACAAGAGTCTTTTAGGGGAGCCTTTACATGAATCCTCAAGGCACGTTGACAGTAACAACCGAGTGTACAGGCCAAATTTACTTTGTGCAACTGAAAAGCTGGTAGCAGATTTTGAAATCTTTTCTTGCTTGTTTTGACAAGGAATGACTCAGAGGGAAGGACACAATGCTACAAAGAAACAATGTTAACAAGAAATGCCCCTCTCGGTAAGGATAGAAGGAAGAGTTTTTTTTTTCTTTCCATAACTAGCCTTAATGGTTATGACATGCATTTTGGACTCAACGGCCTGATCTATCAAACTAATCTAATCTTCCCTTTTGCCATTCTTATGAGCTTTGAAGTTTCGCTTGTTCGTGCCAATTCTTTGCATCAGCTTCGCGACTCACATTCGACTAGTGGTGCCCCGAGGGGTTTTCACCAACAAGTCTCTCTCATTTATTCATCTCTACTTACCGTCATCTTATAGTGCCCGTGAGGGTTTTCACTAATAAGACTCTTTCATTTTTCTATTCTTTTCTTTCCTTTTTTGTGAGAAACTCGACGGTGTTCTACGTCATGTGATAACCGTTGCTCATTGCATGCTTCTCTTGACATTCTTGAAGGCATATCGGGAGGTCTTTATTTGGAAGGATTTTGGATAGGGTTGGAAAGAAAGGTCGGCATGAAGGCTTAAAATAAACTCAAAATGAGGGGTTGTTGACTTATAACTCTTGGAATCGACTCTTTCAAAAATGAAATAAAATCTTTGCCCCAGTTTCAGATGTTAGGAATTTTTGGATTTTTCTATTTTTTTCTATTTTTCTTTTTCTTATAAATTCTTATTTGGTTGGACCGAATCGTGAGGCTTCCTACATATCTTTATTTTTTAAGGAATCAGGTCGAACGCAGTTCAAACATCTGGCCTAAACTGGTTTTCATCTTTCTTTCTATTTTTTTTTCTCTTTTTTTTTCTTTTTTTTTCTTTTCCTTTTCTTTTCTTTTTGTTTGCCCCAACTTCTATTTTTGAGGGCATGGACCTTTGACAATTCTTTTTTTTTTCTTCACTTGAACTTTCTAAAAGCTGCCCCAGTTTGTACTCTTGAGGCAAGGACTTTTTTTTTAACTCTAAACTTGATTCCAAAAGAGGGTAGCAAAGGATATAAAATGTTTGGGTAGCAGAAAAAGGGCCTCCCAACCTCAAGAACGTCAAACATGGTATCTTTTCGTGATCATAGCATTGACGAACATGTCTGTCTTCTTGGTGTGCCGAGGTCACAAGACATTTTTTCATCCCTTAGTGACAAACTTTCCAAAAACATCAATTGATTAAACATCCTCAGGCCCGATCTTCATAATGATTTGAAGGTAAATTTTACTCGACCTTAGTTCCAAAGTATTCCAACTCTTTATTCATCCTCAAAGGTATTTTTTTTAGTTATCGAATTCCAGATTAAATCAGTTCCTAAGATCTGGCCAAAATTTCTGCATGCATGTCATGTCATTAGAACTAGCGAGAAAAGAACTAGGAACAGAATGACACAAAAGGACAAACTGTATTTTATTGAGTAATGGATGAAAGGGTTTTCCAACTAAACAAGCAACCTAAAATACGAGTTACAACCCTAAAATAACCCGAATAATGAAAATAGCAACTGAACAGACAGACAAGACTCACACAAACAGAATGGAGGGATAGAAGGGTTTGACTCAATAAAGCAAATAAAATCTGGATCACAACCCTGAAATAACCCAGATAATAGAAAAAAACATCAAAACAAGATACCAAGATTCCTTCCTAGTGCGGAGGGAATGACTTTTCAATTGCTAGGCTTGGCATTTAGCCACCAATTTACTTATCAGAATCAGCAGAGCCTTCTCCAATTTCAACATCATTAACTTCAGTTAGCAAGTTCCCGAGAGGATTCTCATACTCCATGTCACCAGGCATCATCCCCACAAAGTGTCCATCATGATGTACAGGTAAAGGATTCTGCGCGATATTCTGGATGTCACTACCTTGGATCACAATCAGGTTTTCCTGGATCATCCTTTCTACTTCTCTTTTCAAATCCCGACAGCTTTCAATATTGTGCCCCTAGGCATTGGAATTGTATTCACACCTTTTAGATGTGTCAAAGCTCCTTGCACGTGGGTACACACGATTTGGAGGAATGAGTGCAATCATGTCATGATTCTTTAACTTCTCAAATAAGCTTGCATAGGACTCTCCTATTGGTGTAAAATTATCTTTCAACGTTTGTTCCCTTCTATACCCCTGGAAGGGATGTGGGTTATGGGTACTTTAAAATTTTGTGGAGGATGGTAGAGATTTTGTGATGCTCGTGCTCGCCTTCTGGGGTGTTTTGGTGGTTGAATGATATACTAAGGTGGAGCAACAGGGTATTGTGAGTTCTGAGGTGGATAGTAGTGCTCAGGGGAGTCATGGAAAACTTGATGAGGTTGCGCATATCTTAGTCAGACTAAGTTTTCTATCTTAAGAGAAAGATTCATCAGACTAAGACATTTATCCTAGGAGAAAATTCATCAGACTAGGTCTTTTTTTTTTGCTTTTGGTATCTTAGGGGAAAGATTCATCCGACTAAGACGTTTATCCTATGAGAAAATTTATCAGACTAGATTTTCTATCTTAGGAGAAAGATTCATCAGACTAAGATTTTGATCCTAGGAGAAAATTCGTCAGACTAGGTCTCTTTTTTTGGTATCTTAGGAGAAAGATTCATCAGACTAAGATTTTGATCCTAGGAGAAAATTCATCAGACTAGGTTTCTTTTTTTGGTATCTTAGGAGAAAGATTCATCAGACTAAAATTTTGATCCTAGGAGAAAGTTCATCAGACTATGTTCCCTTTTTTGTTATCTTAGGAGAAAGATTCATCAGACTAAGATTTATATCCTAGGAGAAAGTTCATCAGACTAGGTTTTCTATCTTAGGAGAAAGATTCATCAAACTAAGATTTTTATTGGGAGGACAATCCATCAGCTAGGAATTTTATCCTAGGAGGAAAAATGTGAAAATCAATGGCAAGATTTTATGCACAATAGCAAGACAAATAAAGGCAAAGATTTGAGAAACTTCCCTTTGTCGGCTCTTGTCGTCTTATCTTTTTCTTCTTTTTTTTTTGTTTTTTTTCTCTTTTTTTTTGAACCACTTTCCTTGCACTGCTTTGTTTCCTGTTCCACACAAAGAAACATTTATCAGTTTTAAAAATGGTGATCCGTTCGTGACCTTGAGTCATGGGCAGCTTGACTTCTGCTCAATCAACTTGAGTCAGTTTCAAGAGACTTTTACTATGCATCAACCCTAATTGTTTCACACCCGGTACCATTCGAAGCTATCTCAACTAGAGATCTTTTCTTAGATGACCTTTTCTGATATCTTGAATGACTTCCTGCTTTTGAGCAATTTGTCTGTCAGAGAGAATCACAAGTTATCTTTGCTTATGTTAAATAGGCTGACAAGAGTCTTTTGGGGGAGCCTTTGCATGAATCCTCAAGGCACGTTGACAGTAACAACCGAGTGTACTGGCCAAATTTACTTTGTGCAACTGAAAAGCTGGTAGCAGATTTTGAAATCTTTTCTTGCTTGTTTTGACAAGGAATGACTCAGAGGGAAGGACACAATGCTATAAAGAAATAATATTACAAGAAATGCCCCCTGTCGGAAGGATAGAAGGAAGAGTTTTCGTCTTTTTTTTCAATAACTAGCCTTAATGGTTATGACATGCATTTTGGACTCAACGGCCCGATCTATCAAACTAATCCAATCTTCCCTTTTGCCATTCTTATGAGCTTTGAAGTCGGGCTTGTTCGTGCCAATTCTTTGCATCAGCTTCGCGACTCACATTCGACTAGTGGTGCCCCGAGTGGTTTTCACTAACAAGTCTCTCTCATTTATTCATCTCTGCTTACCGTCATCTTATACTGCCCGTGAGGGTTTTCACTAATAAGACTCTTTCATTTTTCTTTTCTTTTCTTTCCCTTTTTGTGAGAAACTCGACGGTGTTCTACGTCATGTGACAACCGTTACTCATTGCATGCTTCTTTTGGCATTCTTGAAGGCATATCAGGAGGTCTTTATTTGGAATGATTTTGGATAGGGTTGGAAATAAAGGTCGGCATGAAGGCTCAAAATAAACTCAAAATGAGGGGTTGTTGACTTATAACTCTTGGAATCGACTCTTTCAAAAATGAAATAAAATCTTTGCCTCAGTTTCAGATGCTAGGAATTTTTGGATTTTTCTATTTTTCTTTTTCTTCTAAATTGTTATTTGGTTGGACCGAACCGTGAGGCTACCTACATATCCTTACTTTTTAAGGAATCAGGTCGAACGTAGTTCAAACATCTGGCCTAAACTGGTTTTCATCTCTTTTTTCACCGAACCATGAGGTTGCCTACGTATCTTTCTGTTTTGGTAAGGAAGAACTCAACAAAATCAATTAAAACACATAGACATAGGGGGCTAAACACTTAAAACCAGAAAGCGTTTTGAAGAAAAGGATTTTCAGAAACCCTAGTTTAGAAAAGAGCGACTAAAATCAAAATAGTTAGCTAAAACGAGAGATTTTTAAAGGAAAACGCTTAATAATACTCGAATCACCTCAGATCTATAAGGATCTAAGAAGAATCGAACAGTAGCGAATTAGGGTTTTTGGAAAATAGTAGAGATGAAGAAAATCGGTTAAAAACTCATGGATTCAAACTAAAAATAAGAGGAAATCCTTTCTTACAAACGAAAATGGTCGGAGACACGCCAGCGAACGAGTTTCAAATTGGAACAGGTTGGCTTTCCTTGAGATCTTCTCAAGGACTCATGAAGTCGAAGAGCCATGGAGTATAAGAGACCAGAGGTGGTCGGAGAAGGCACGAGAACACCATAGGAAGGAGGTTCTCGCCGGTAATGGTGATTAGGGTTAGGGTGAGTTGAGAGAGAATTTGGGAGATGAGGGATTCAGAGGCAGTGCAAATGAGAGAATGGGGGTAGGGTTTGGGGGGTCGTTTGATTAAAAAAGGAAAGGGCTAATGTGGACCGTTGATCTGGGAGATCAAAGGTCGAGATTAAATGGGGTAGGTGGGTTCCGGTTTTAGGTATGGGTTAATACGGCGTGGGTCGGGTTTTTTAATTGCAAAATTGGGTTGAGAATTGGGGTCCGATTTGGCTATAATTGAAAGCCAAATTGGCTATAATTTAAATAGCCAGTTTTCCCTATTTAATTTATAAAAAAATAGTAGATAATTTCTTAAAAATAATTTAGAATGCTAAAATGATTTATAATACATAATTAGTAATTTAATAAATATAGGATCTAATTTTATGCATATAAAACATAATTAAATCTTAAAAAGGGCTAATATTGCAATTATGTGCAATTTAGCTTTACAAATACTAAATGTAATTATAAAAATATATAAAAATTACATTAGCCATATTTTGGCATAAATATAGAAATCCAATAGATGAATTATCAAAAAAATAATTTTGGAAATAATTATTGGGGATTTTATGGATAAAAAGGGAGAAAATAAATTAATTTAAAACCTTAAAATTATGGAAAAAATAATAAAAACCTTGGGCATGCTTATATATGCATATATATGCTATTTTGAAGGTAATTTGCATATTGAAAATATATAAGAAAAAATTGGGTATCAACAGTATCAAGATCCATTCCCTAAATCGATAGGAGTGATTAACTACATGTATGCTTGTGCAAGTGTTCTAACATAGTTCCTGCAAGCTAACAAGTATAGAGAAAGTGGACAACACGTAAAATATTTTTCCACAATTTTCACAAGATAACTCACATAGATAAGTGCACCACAACACAAAATATTAACAACAAGAATGCCTCCAAGCCATCACAAGTCATCACAAATCAATCCCTGACATAGCCCACCTTGTCTCGCCACGTGTTCAATAATAAAGTAAATGACCGCCTTGTCTCACTACACGTACATAATAATATCCCCACCTTGTCTCGCCACATGCGCAATCACACAGATATAGCCCGCCTTGTCTCGTCGCATGTGCATAATCAACAGTAACAATAGCACGGCAGAAACCTCGTGCAACACAATCCCAACCGCACGACAGAAACCTCATGCACCACAACACTAAGTACCACAGGCGCAATGAAAATAACAAGAGTACGACAAATAAATCAATTCAAGAGCTTTCGATCACAAGGGAATGATAGAACTAGTTCACAAAGAATAACCACAACAAAGAATACTAGTCACAATAGGTATAGCTCAGCAAGGGATAAAATAATATGTAACAACGATCCCACAAATTACAGTTCAACAACAAGGGAGATAACATGAGTCAATAATTCCAAATAAGGTTAAGCTAACTAAGAAATAAGATATTTAAACTTCCTTTAAGGTTGAGCAATTACGAAAGAGATACAACAATTCAAATAAGGGTAAATATCGGAAGATAATCAAAACCTCAATTTAGTATGGACGACTACAGGAGAAGTAATTATACTTTCAATTAAGGAGAATCGACTAGAGAGGGTAGCATGGCAATAGAAGAGGCAACAACTTCAGTTAAGTCAAATATGAGTCAAATAAGCAATGAGAGTGGATCATGAAGTAATTAATTCCAATTAAAACATGTATATGCGAAAACTAGTAAATAAGAACTCAATCATAGCAAACCAACTTCATATCCAGTGAACATAAAGACGTAAGAACCCTAAAAGGTCAACTATCCACAAATAAGTCCGAGCACGTACCCGTCACCTCGCGTACACGGACTTTACAAGACACAATTAGCATAGAAGACTAAACTCCTAAGGGGTAGTTCTCCCATGCAAAGTTAGGCAAGATACTTACTGTGAGCACGTGATTTTTGTTTCTCGGAAGCTATTCCAAAAGAAATAAAAAAATAAATAAAACAGGCTGCCTTCGGGTACAATTTTAAGAATTTGCGTGACATTTTGATAATTGTTTTGTCCGTAAATGCTTGCCTTGCTATAGTCAAAAAATACAAAAAAATACATGTAGCATGCATTTAGGAAAGATGGGAATTAATCAACCGCTATATGGTTTTTAAAAGCGAAAATCACAAAAATAGGCCTTTTATTCTATTTTGTTGTCATGGTAATTTTATTAAAATGTTTTAATTCGTGTGATTAATTGTTGTTAGTTGGTAATCAATATTTGTGTAGTTTAAATTTTGGTTTTTTTTAAGAATTTTTGTTAATTATAAAGGAAAATATACCGGATTTGGGCCAAAAATCCAATTGAAAATCAGGCCCAATCCCTTGCATTGATCCAGTCCAGTCACTTGACCCCTCAGACGCACCAAACGACGCCGTATTAGCATCCCCATTCTGAGCCATTGATTGATTCAAATGAACGGACCAGATCAGGCCATTCACTTACCCAGACGCCGTATAGGGCCAGCTAATCTCAACCGTTAACCCAATCCCCTCCAACGGCCTCAGGCCATCCCCATATGCCCGACCTATTTAACCCTGGACTAGCCCGACCTCCTGTTAGGTGGAACGACACAGTTCTTCATTAAGTGAAAGATCCTGGCCCTCGATCTCACTTCATCTAACGGCCAGGATCTAACCACCCACTACGTATATAAGCTCCTCATCACACCCTACACCCCCATCCGAACACCCCCCCTGTCATCGTCCTAAACACAAACCCAAACCCTCGGTCCGAACCTTAGCCGCCCCTGTGCACTCTCACCATGAACCCGGCAGCAACGACGCCGGTGACCACCAAAGTAACACCACTGATGCACCTCACCACCCTGAACACAGATCTGTTACCCCTTGTCTCGAATCATTCCCTATCGTCCCGAATCTTCATTTGAAGGTTCGAGCAAAACCCCGATCTACACCAACCCACCCCGGATTCATACCAGCCACTACCCTGCCCTTATTCGTGACCAAACCAATATTGGTTTGGTCCGAATCTACCCACAAATCCCAAAACCCCAATTCTGACTGTTCGAACCCTAGGACACAAGAATATTTGGAATCCGGTCAGATTAAATGGAAGGTTGGGGTTTAATAGACCTTAATCGAAGGAAAACGCTTAATAATACTCGAATCCCCAATTCCTTTTACTTTTTCTATTTTTGTTTGAGTGTTGTTTGAATTTGATAACGTGTTTAGTCAGTTTGTCTATTATTTCTGATATTTTTCTTTCAATTGTTCTCCATCTTCGTGAGACCTTTTATTTGGTCGATTGCTATTCTGTTTATGGTTGAATACGTGTAGTGATATAAATATTTCAATTTGATTAATATCGTCGAGTCGATAATTCATATAGTCTCTCTGTGTCGTGCAAAGTTGTCAAAGACAGTTGATGCCTTATTTGTGTTGTTTGTTTGGTCGACTGTTTGTTCCATATTATGATTAGTGTAGTCGATTAAATAAATGATGTCGATTAGTTTCATAAGACTAAATTTTCAAAGATTCTGATTTGTATAGCTTCATATGACTGATAGAATCATTATCTTTTAGTTGATTACTTGACATTATCTGTGAATGGATTGTAGCTGCACTATAATAGCTAGAGTTTAGTTTAGGGCAGCTTGAATTTGAACTTGCAGAAGTTCAAAATTTCCTACTGCTGCAGTGGGATAATACAGTAATAATCAAGGGTTGACAAGGGTAGTTTGGGGGTGTGAAAAGAGCAGAAATGAGTAGTTTAAGATGGGCTGACAATAGGGTACTAAAATAGTATTAAACTAATGCAATAGTGGGGAACCAAACTTGGTAGCATGGGGGTAATTAAATATTATAGGCTGCTCATGCCTTTGGGCAGAAAACACATGCTAAGGGGCTGTCAGGAGGATGGGCATTGGGCATTTTTGATTAGTTTAAAGGTGTTATGGGCAGACTTGAAGGCTGGGGAAACAAGGCAGCCTAGGGCTGGCTTGTATTTAGCCTATAAATAGGCTCATTTAAGGTGAAGAAGGGGAGAGAGAAAAGGTTTAAAAAAAGAGGTTAGACATAAAAGGAAAAAAGAGAAAACTAGAGGCTGGATAATTTTAAGTGTTGAGAGTTAAAAAGAGTGTTGGTTTTCTGAACATAACAAGCTGAAACCACTGTGTTTCTGCACATGCTATTTCTTTACTTTGGTCTGGTTTGTTTGGACACAACGTTGGTTTTTCTGTAGCTTCCCCAGGTTCTTTACTTGCTAAAAACTGCTCCAGTTAAGTGTTTAGGTTCTCTGTTTTGGACTGAAAGTCCACTGGCTGTTGCTGTTGGTTTCTTCTGAAATTTTTGCTGGGTTTTCACTTAAGTTGCTGCTGATTTTTTGTCTATTATCGGGCTGTCCCTGTTGCTGCTGTTGCTGTGTTGTTGCATACTGTTTCTGCTGATCCTTCTTCTTCTTCTTTTGCTTTCCCATACCAGGTACATGACTTATAAACTATCAATGTAAGCAGAAATTTGAGGCATGAATACAAAGAAAGTTGGAAGATGTTGAAGTTACTTCGAATTAGCTTTAAAAAATGTATTGAAAGAATAGGTTGCTTGCATGATAGTTTATTTTCCTAATAGATCTATGTGGTTAGCTGTGATGTAGTTGAACTTTTATACCTATCATTCAGTTGGAAAACTATATGTGTTGCTTATAAGGGAAAGGGACTGATGTTGTAGTAGCCATGTTCTATTAATTCATTATTTTGTTTAATAAGAAGCATGTTAGGTTCTCAACAGTTCTTTCTTTAAACAAATGATCTGTTTTCAGTTGTAGGAATATGGTTTGATTAAGGCAAACAATAGATCGCATTTCAGTTTTTCCCCCCTTGTTTGTTTATAAATGTTAAACGCCTATCAAATGAGTTGAATAGGCCCAATTAGAATAAGAGCGGCCCAGGCCGAATTTAGCTCCATGCACATTAGGTCTGGGCCCACAACTGCCAAATGGGCTACCCGTATCACGTCCCTCTTTCAATAAATCACGTTTGAAGCTTAACTATAATAGCTCATAAGTATGTAAATACAGTAGGACCTTTCCATTTTGTTAGAGATAAGCAAAGATAGGAAATCATAGTTTGCTTTTAGGTTTGCCTTTAAATAAAAGGAGATGAGCCTCGCCCAAATAAAACACATAAATGGCGGGGCCCTCGTTAGATGTATATATTAAACATTTAAATCCTTGGACGAGCCGTTTAGCAAATTTCACGGTTTTCCCCCGCAAATAATAACACGTTAGTTCTTTAGGATGCGTCTCAATTAATCTTATTTTCTTAAACTCGGGTGTGCATTTCATGCGACCCATCCAAATCCCAAAACATTAGATAAAAATATGTTCTGGATGGCGGGTGCATTTCATGTGACGCAATCCAAAGACATGTTTTAAACGATGTTCACATTCCTTTAAAAATATAATAAAAGCGGTAAAGAGTTAAAATCTGCACATAAGTTCATATTTGTACAAAATCAGATAAATAAGCCGAATATGACAGTTGAGCGACCGTGCTAGAACTACGGAACTCGAGAATGCCTAACACCTTCTCCCGGGTTAACATAATTCCTAACCCTAAATCTCCCAAGTGGCGACTCTGAAATAAATACACAAATCCCATTTCGATTGTCCTTTAATTGGAAAAACTCCTTCACCCCTCGCGGGGGCGGAAAAAGGAGGTGTCATAGCTTTGGCGACTCTGCTGGGGATATCTACCCAGAACCACTGGTTCAGGGTTAGAAATCGAGCTTAGAATAAATTGTTATGTTTGGCTTTGTTTGATTGCGTTACATAATCTGTGCTTAATGTGCTGACTAACTGCTTTTACCGCTTTGATATTTTGTGAACTGTATATAAACTGTGCCGAAACCCATTTTTCTCTCAGAGTCTTCTGAATCATGAAGAAGGGTGTACTTCGTACGACTTCTTTTCTGTATAGTGTCAAATCCCAACTTAGAACAAGGTTCGGACAAGTTGCTAAGCCGACGAAGCTTCTGTATTCCCGGTACGCTGCCCCCCTCGGCTCGAGCTGTCCGCTCGGGTAAGCCAGTTCTAGAACAAACACCCAGGTTCTGAACCTAGTATAACAAAGCCACATGCCGGATCCCTAGTAGGAACGCTTATCTTCATCATGTGCATTTTTGGCTTAGGGGACTCAACACAGGGGTTGGGTCCGTCTAGGAATAGCAACCTGAAACAGAAAAGACCATCCTGATGCATCTTACTCAACGTTATGCATTTACTTGTTTTGGATTTGCATGACGACCGGCTTTGAATACATTAAAAATAAAAAAAATAAAAAAAATTAGAAAAAGCAGTGTATAGGGTTAATCTTCTGTTTGAAAAGAAAATAACAATGTCCAAATAGCGTCGAAACTCTGACCAAATTTTGAGAAAAATATTTTACTTTTAATATAGTTTGTTTTATTCAAAAAAAAAGAGTCTATCATTTTTAGTTTGTCCGATCTTCAGAAATGAAGAAAAGAAAAAAACAATAAGAAAAATAAATTGTTCTCTTATGGGAAAAGAGTCTTGATTTTCGTTTTAGTTTATTTGCCAACAGAAAAAACAAAAAACTATTGTTCTCTTATTTTCTTTATTTTTATTTTTGCTTAAAGTACTTCAAAATAGTTTGTTTAATTGGGCGAACTACGCCGGTTTGATTCTCACCGGATGTGAGATACGTAGGCAGCCCTAATCGGGTCCAACTTCCCCTTTTGCTAAGATAACCAAAAAATATCAAATGCTAATCTCATCAATAACCAAGTACTCCCGAAAGGGACGCCGGAAGGCTTGAATTTGCACAGACGGCCATTTTTGTTGATATTTTGATCGGTATACCCACACAGCCTTAAAATCTTCGTCCCTGAAGTGCTGAAAGGTCGTATCTGAAAACCGAGTCCTTCATCTTCAAAATTCAAAAAAAAAATAAAATCAAATATAGATAGTTTTGTTTTGAGTCTAATAAAAGTCTTCTTTCTTTAATTACCTTAATAAATGTGCAGGATGAGCACAAATCAAAATGAACCGTTCTCAGTCTTTAGCGAGGTCCCTCTACAACTCCACATGTGGTGGAACAATCTGGAAGCCGATAGTAAAGAGATAGTGGGAAGAGTATTGGGAGGTTTTGTCAATCTACTAAATATCAAGCCAAGGACAGATATCTTCAAAGCTCTAATACCATTCTAGGACCCAACCCGCAATGTATTCTGTTTTGTTGACTTTGAACTTTCACCTACACTAGAGGAAGTCGCCGGATATGCAGGATTGAATGGGAAACTAAGAGGACAGTATTTACTTTCTCCAAGGCCAGTATCTCCGCACGCGTTTTTGGATTTGCTAAGCATTAGTCGGAAGGTGCAAAATGATGATTTGTCAAGAGGATATTGTGCTCTCCAATTCCTATATCAACGGTATGGTACTCCTCAGGGTTTTGAAGAACCAAACCTCGTACTAATTCATGCTGGGAACAGAAACAAGTGGGAAGCGAGACGTACTTTGGCATTCATAATAACATTCCTGGGAATCATGGTCTATCCCCGCAAAGATAAGAAAGTAGAGATAGGCCTTGTAGGGATGGTTGATGTTGCAATCAAAAGAACCGACAATACTGTGGTTCCTTTGATTTTGTCCGAAATCTACCGAGCTTTAACTATATGCCGAGAAGGAGGCAAGTTCTTCCAGGGATGCAATTTGTTACTCCAGTTGTGGATGCAAGAACACCTCTGTCACCGAGCAGGATACATGAACCACGGGTTAACCGAGAGGAACTGTATCAGCGGTTTTGAGAAACGAATGACAGGCGTCGTATTCCCCGAAGGTATCGAAGCATGGCTTACACGATTGAGGTCAATAACAGCCGACCAAATTGAGTGGGCATTTGGGTGGTTGACCGATACTGAGGTAATATACATGGCGGCTGAGGAATGTCATATTCTTTTGATGGGACTTCGCAGCATCCAACCATATGCTCCTCATCGGGTATTGCACCAGCTAGGAAGATTTCAAGTAATTCCCATTGATGAAGATCTAAGCAAGCACGCCATTGAGCTGAGCCCAGGAGTCGTATTTCCCGAAGGAAAGATTAGAAAGTTGTGGCACGAATGTAGATTCTTGGAGCCCAAGACTATGGTTCGAGAACTGGCTAAGGGCGAGGTAGACCCAAAGTACGATGTTTGGTTTGAGAGAAGGTTCCAGATTTGTTAGAGACCTACTAAAAGAGCTCACGTCCAACAATTTACGGATGACTCACAGGAGCAGTAGGGCTGGTTAAGGAGGGAGGAAGGCTACCGGGCTGAAATCGGGAAGCTAAAGCAACAAGTTGAAAGGCTTATTTTTGAGAACAACGTGCAAGTCGCCTCTGAGCGGGGTGAAAAGAACAAATTAGCCAAAGAAAACCAGACACTGAAAGCCCGCATTCGCCAAGTCAGTAAGAGTAACAGCGATCGACAAAAACGTCGCTCCGACGAAAGATTGATAGCAGAGTTGAGAGATCAAGTCAGCAAAAGCCGAGAAGAATTAGAGAGATCGAAAGCTTGCATAGCAAGAATAAAGGTCAGATGGGCAAAAGGTACAATGGCCCAGAGGAAGCATCTGCAACAGGTCATAAGGGATTCTGAAATGAGCATCGGGATATTAAGGAAAACGAACTCCACTCTTCAGGAGAGGATCTTCAAACAAGCACGAGATGCCCAAGCTGACAGAAGACGCTGTTACGATGCCATGACCAGAATGGAAAGACAAATGGAGAAGTTCCAGGATCGACTCGCCGACAATGCTCAAGCCCTGGATTAAAGAACCGGCGAATAGAGCAATTGTTCGTTGAGAGGGACAACATTTGAGGAAGGATTGATGAGATTGGGAACTACATCTACATGAGATGCCTAGCATGTGAGAAAATACCTCGGGATGCCCTCCTTGCTTCCATCATGGGCTACGTCCACCGGATCATGAATGAGTTGAAGAGCTTGCAGAGAGGCCTTACACCAAAGTCTGCGGAAAGGCCGAACGATGCCTCGCGAGCCCCAAGTTGGAATTTTAATCCCTTGTTCGAGTCTTGTTTGTTGGCTTTATTGTCTTCCCATATGTTGTTTTCTTTTTCTTTTCATCGAGTCAGGTTAAGAACTTTGGAATCTGTACTACTGCTGTTCTTTGTTTGAGATAAGTAATTTGTAATAGCAAATTTTGGTGATGAATTGAATGATTCCAAAAGAATTTATTGTGTCTTTACTTTATGGCAAAGAAAAAAAAGGAAAAAGAAAGAAAAGGAAAAAAGAAAAGAAAAGGAAAGAATAATGGAAAGAAATACAGGGGTTCCCAAAGCACTTTAAAGGTGCAAATAAACAAGCCGGAATGACACATGTGTTTGAAGCAAAGCATGTTAGAAATGGTTAACTGCCTAGGAGCATTGCATCCCCAATGTGCTATTATCAAATCTGTTAAACTCTAACGCTAAAAAGTTTGTTGTTTTCCACACATACCAGACAGTTAGTTGTTAAAGCATTCTGGCAATACATCTTTATCAAACCAGAACCAGTACCAACAAGCATGACTACTTCGGAAAATAGTACCGAGGAAGAAAGGCCGGTATGCCAGTTGTTGAAAGAAGCGATGGAGAAGATAGAAAGGATGGGGCTGGAGATGCATGCAATGCAGTTAGCTTTGGCCAAAGCACAAAAGAGCCCTGAACCACTAGGGCATATGCCGGAATACCCTTACTCTGGCCCTTCATCAAGCCTCCCGAATCACTGCTATCATCAGGAAAGAAGCCCCCATGATTCCCAAGCTCCACCACCCCATCAACCTCTCCCAACACCAAATATTCCCACTTTTATGGGACCCACATCAGCCACCCTGCAAAGATCAACTAGCGAGCCGTTGTTTCAGGCTCATGATATGCAATACTATCCCCCTGAACCCACATTCAATGCATCAGAACCCCATACCTACAATCCGCACTTGGAGGTACCGGCGGAGATTGAAAAGCCGGTTAAGGTCCCGGAGCAAGATGAGGTAATGAGGAAGTTCAAAATCCTGGAGCAATCCTTCAGGAGCCTGCATGGATTGGGCAACCAGGTCAGCGTGGCCTACAAGGATCTATGCCCTTTCCCGGACGTCCAACTCCCGGCTGGGTTCAAGATGCCTAAGTTTGATTTATATGAAGGGCACAGTGATCCCATGGCACATTTGCGGGGCATTTGTAGCAAAATGAGAGGGGCAGGCGGCAAAGATGAGCTACTGATAGCTTATTTCGGTCAAAGCTTGAGTGGATCGGCATTGGAATGGTATACCAGGCAGGATTCCAGCAGATGGCACACTTGGGATGATCTAGTGCAGGCTTTCGCGGGTCACTTTCAATACAATCTCGAGATAGTCCCTGACCATCTCATATTGCTGAGGATCGGAAAGAAGCCTGGGGAAAGCTTTCGTGAGTTTGGTTTCCGCTGGAGAGAACAGGCAGCCAGAGTTGACCCTCCCATGAGAGAGGGAGAAATGGTGGACTACTTCCTGCAAACGCTGGATCCAACTTACTTTGGTCACTTGGTGACGACGGTTGGAAAATCCTTCAATGAAGTAGTAAAGATAGGGGCTATGATCGAGGAGGGGCTGAGGTCTGATAAAATCCTGAATTACTCAGCAATCAAGGCAACGACCCAAGCTATTCAGAGCGGCATGGGAAGCGCGCTGGGGAGGAGGAAGAAAGAAGAAGTCGCCACGGTTGAGGCATGCAATTGGTCTAGGTCCAGCAAACCATACTACAACCAACCTAGACCCCACAGGCCAAGTTATCCATACAGCCCACCACAGCACTACTATCCACCTCAAGAACCACACTTCTCCGTGCACCAAGCAAAAACATACACTCAGCCTCCGGCTCGCCCGCAATGGCGTGCGCCGGCCCCCCAGAACACATATACACCACCACAAAACACATACCCTCCACAACAAAGCGCCTATCCTCCACCAAGAGTATACAGGAACCCTCTGGGGGCGGGCTTTCGAGGAAGTCAAGCTGCTAGAAATGACAGGCTACAGAGACATAGGGCTTTTACTGAGTTGGGAGAGACCTATACCGCCGTATTCCACAAATTGAGGCGGCTAGGTTTGGTGAGTCCCGTCGAGCCTAAAGAACAAAACCCGCCACCCCAAAATTTGGACCGATCGATAAGCTGCGAGTACTGCTCAGGAATGCTGGGGCATGATCCTGAAAAATGTTTGAGGCTGAGGCAGGCAATACAAGATCTTATTGATGCCAACAAAATCGATGTCCAGGTGCCGGAGGCACATAACATCAACCAGAACCCATTGCCAACACACCACGAAGCTCACATGATCGAGTTGGTGTATGAGGGAGGAGAGCCGAGGAAGCCCTCACAGACAGTGATGATGATCCAGGCCGCCCCGAAAGAAGAATCGACTGGTGGAAGACCAGGGGTACAGTTGAAGGGGGAAGGTGTCAAGCCAGTGGTGATATTGGGAAAGAGTCCATCCACCACAACAAAGAAACCAGAGCCAGCCAAATTGGTAATATCAGGGACATCACCCACACCCGCAGTTGTGTTGAAAGGGGTATGCAGGGAACTGGTCACCATAAAGCCGGTAGTCCAGTTGCCAATGATTGATAGCAAGGCCTTGCCTTGGAAGTATGAAAAGGCAGTGGTGATGTACAAAGGAAAACAAGTGGAGGAGGATAGTTGTGAGGCGCAGGGACTGACCCGATCAAGACGGTGTTTTGCTCCAGTGGAGTTGAGAAGACCCAACCCAGCTGCAACAAAGAAACCTGTGATAGAAGAGGAAGCTGAGGAATTCTTGAAGAAGATGAAAGTTCAAGATTACTCCGTTGTCGAACAGTTGAAGAAAACACCGGCCCAGATTTCGCTGTTATCATTACATATCCATTCAGATGAACATCGTCGGGCCCTGATGAAGATACTGAATGAAGTTCATGTGCCCAATGAGATTTCTGTAAACCACCTTGAAACGATTGTCAACAAAACTTTTGAGGTGAACAGGGTAACATTCTCAGAGGATGATCTGCCAGTGGAGGGCACGGAACATAATAAAGCTCTCTACTTAACTGTCAAATGTGAAGATTCGGCAGTTACTCGGGCATTGGTGGATAATGGCTCAAGTGCCAATATTTGTCCATTATCCACCCTGAACCAGTTGAAGATCGACCACGGAAGAATCCATAAGAACAGTATTTGCGTCCAAGGATTTGACGGAAATGGAACAGCCACCGAAGGGGATATTATACTTGAGTTGACTATCGGTCCGGTCCAGTTTACCATGGAGTTCCAAGTATTAGATGCCGCGGTATCTTATAACCTTCTGTTGGGACGATCGTGGATCCACGCAGCTAAAGCAGTGCCATCCACCTTGCATCAAATGGTCAAGTTCGAGTGGGATAGACAAGAGGTCGTACTGCACGGCGAGGACACTGCGTGAACCATGGGAGGCGCCATTGTGCCTTTCATAGAGACCAATGATGACAAAGGTCCCTGGGTTTACCAGATTTTCGATGCAGTGTCGGCAAACAAGATTTCCGAGGGTGGGATCATTCAGCACCCTAGGGTAGCTTCTGCAACAGTCATGATGGTTTCAATAAATGCTGGGTAATGGGTTTGTGCCGGGAAAAGGCCTGGGAGCTGAGCTTCAGGGGATTGTTCAACCTGTCTCCTTGCCCAAGAATTTGGAGACCTTTGGGTTGGGGTTCAAACCGACTATGTCAGATGTAAAGCAAGCGCAAAAAATGAAGAAGAAAGTTTGGCTTCTTCCCAAACCTGTGCCACGTCTCTCAAGATCTTTTGTTAGAGCAAGTGCCAAGGGGTCACCGGTCCCGAAAATTCTCGGACCACTGATTGGGATAGACGGGGATTTGAACCAGAGCTTCGAAAGACTGTTCACTGATGTCAATATAGTAGAAGTTGGAGAGAGTTCCAGTGGAGCAGACATACAGTTTGTGGGGCTTGAGGCCAAAACCAACAATTGGACGGTTACTCCTCTTCCTATCCGGGGGGAGTCCTGGTAGTAAACTTTGATTTTTGCTTTCTTGTTTCGGATTATTCCAGGGTGTAATCCAAATCTCATTTTGTTTTGTAAAAGTGTGAACCCTGTTATCCTGCAATTTTAATAAAATTCTCTTCTCTTGTCTCATTTTAATTTTGTTTTGTTCTTTTTCTTTCTGAACAGTTATCTTTTTACTGGTTCTAATGACATGGCATGCATAGCGGATCTTCGACCTACTCTAATAAATCAATCCAACTCACACTTAATGATACAAGAGGTCGATTGTGACGATGAGTCTAAATATGACGAAGATGAAGCCTTCGAAGAAATAAACTGAGAATTATGCCAATATGAAGAGAAACCCAAGCCTAATCTGAATGACACCGAGGCTGTGAATCTAGAGGATGTAGATAATGTCAGAGAAACCAAAATCAGCATCCACATTGAGCCAAACATCAGGGAGGAATTAATCAAAACCCTCATTGAGTTCAAAGATGTTTTTGCATGGTCATACGATGATATGCCGGGATTAAGCACCAATCTAGTGGTTCACAAGTTGCCCATTAACCCGGCATACCCTCCAGTCAAGCAAAAACTGAGGAAGTTTAAAACAGAGATGAGTGTGAAGATCAAAGAAGTGGTGACTAAGCAGCTGCAGGCGAAGGTTATTCGGGTCACTCGATATCCCGATTGGTTGGCCAATGTGGTACCAGTGCCGAAGAAGGATAGGAAAATCAGGGTATGCATCGACTACCGCAATCTCAACAAAGCAAGTCCTAAGGATAATTTTCCATTGCCCAACATCCATATCCTGATCGATAATTTCACTGGGCGCGAGATCGGATCCTTTGTGGACTGCTATGCAGGATATCATCAGATCTTAATGGACGAAGAAGATGCGGAAAAGACAGCTTTCATTACACCATGAGGAACTTACTGCTACCGGGTAATGCCATTCGGACTGAAGAATGCTGGGGCAACGTACATGCGAGCAATGACTACTGTGTTTCACGACATTATACACAAAGAAATTGAAGTGTACGTAGATGATGTGATCATAAAGTCTTGGCGTCAGGAAGACCATGTAGCAGACCTAAGGAGATTATTTCAAGGACTTCGAAGGTATGATATTAAGCTCAACCCGGCCAAATGCGCCTTTGGGGTTCCATTAGGAAAGCTATTAGGATTCATCGTCAGTCGACGGGGTATTGAATTGGATCCATCCAAGATCAAATCCATCCAAGATTTACCACTGCCAAAGAACAAAACAGAGGTAATGAGTCTGTTGGGGAGACTAAATTACATCAGCAGGTTCATCGCTCAACTCACGGCTACTTGTCAACCCATATTTCGGCTGCTGAAGAAAGACACTGCGGTAGACTGGACGGCGGATTGTCAAGAGGCTTTCGACCAGATCAAAGGGTATTTGTCCAATCCACCTATGTTGGTTCCACCTGAGCCGGGGAGGCCATTAATTCTTTATCTGACGGTCCTGGAGAATTCATTTGGTTGCGTGCTGGGGCAACACGACATTACATGAAGGAAAGAGCAGGCCATTTATTATCTTAGCAAGAAGTTCACAGTGTGTGAGGTCAAGTACACTCAACTCGAGAGGGCATGTTGCGCCCTAACTTGGGTGGATCAGAAGTTGAAGCACTACTTGTCTTCGTATACTACTTATCTCATCTCCCGTTTGGACCCATTAAAGTATATTTTCCAGAAACCTATGCCTACAGGGAGGTTAGCAAAATGGCAAATTTTGATCACAGAGTTTGATATTGTCTACGTGATGAGGACTACCGTGAAAGCCCAAGCGCTGGCCGATCACTTGGCTAAGAATCCCGTTGATGAAGAATACGAGCCTTTGAGGACGTATTTCCTAGACGAGGAAGTAATGCACATAGGTGAGCTAGAATTACCCGAGGAACCAAGCTGGAAGCTTTTCTTTGATGGAGCCGCAAACGCGAAAGGGGTTGGAATAGGAGCAGTACTCATTTCTGAAATAGGACGTCACTACCCTGTTACAGCTCAGCTACGCTTCTATTGTACCAACAACATGGCAGAGTATGAAGCATGCATTTTGGGTCTGCGACTAGCTGCAGACATGGATGTCTAGGACATTTTGGTCTTGGGAGACTCGGACCTCCTGTTACATCAGATTCAGGGTGAGTGGGAAACACGGGATTTGAAACTCATACCATATCGACAATGTTTGCACGATCTGAGCAAGCGATTTCGATCAATGGGATTCAGACATATCCCGAGAGTTCATAATGAGGTTGCCGATACATTGGCCACTTTAGCATCAATGTTGCACCACCCCGACAAAATGTATGTTGACCCGTTGCACATTCAGGTTCGCGATCAACATGCTTATTGCAATGCGGTACATGAAGAAGTGGATGGCGAGCCATGGTTTTATGACATAAAGGAGTACCTCAAGATGGGGATATATCCGGAGCAGGCCACCGGAGACCAAAAAGAGCCATTCGGCGTTTGTCAAATGGATTCTTCCTCAGTGGAGGAGTGTTGTACAGAAGAACCCCGGACTTGGGATTGCTAAGATGTATAGACGCCGGTCAAGCCACGACGGTTTTGGCAGAGGTGCATGCGGGAGTCTGTGGGCCACACATGAGCGGATATGTATTGGCAAAGAAGATTCTTCGAGCAGGGTACTACTGGCTCACTATGGAGCATGATTGTATCACTTTTGTGAGGAAATGCCATCAGTGTCAGATACATGGAGATCTGATTCATTCTCCGCCGACAGAGTTGCATACAATGTCAGCGCCATGGCCATTTGTTGCATGGGGAATGGATGTCATTGGGCCTATCGAGCCAGCATCGACCAACGGCCACAGGTTCATTCTGGTGACCATCGACTACTTCACCAAGTGGGTTGAAGCTAAAACTTTCAAGTCGGTAACCAAGAAGGCAGTAGTGGATTTTGTTCACTCTCATATCATCTGCAGATTTGGGGTCCCAAAAGTGATCATCATGGATAATGGGGCAAATCTTAACAGCAATCTGATGAGGGAGGTATGCCAACAGTTTAAGATTACACACCGCAATTCCACCCCATATCGTCCCAAGGCGAATGGAGTAGTGGAAGCAGCCAATAAGAACATCAAGAAGATACTGAGAAAGATGGTAGAAAGATCTAGACAATGGCATGAGAAATTACCCTTTGCCTTGTTGGGTTATCGCACTACAGTCCGGACTTCCATAGGTACAACTCCTTATTTGTTGGTATACGGAACTGAAGCAGTAATACCAGCAGAGGTCGAAATTTCGTCCCTCTGAATTGTCGTTGAAGCCGGGATTGACAACGATGAATGGGTCAAAGCTCGACTAGAGCAGCTGAACTTAATAGATGAAAAAAGATTGGCAGCAGTGTGTCATGGCTAGTTGTATCAGAAAAGAATGGCAAGAGCATACAATAAGAAGGTGCGCCCCAGAAAATTTGAAGTAGGGCAACAAGTATTGAAACGGATCCTCCCGCATCAGATCGAAGCAAAAGGAAAGTTCGCCCCAAATTGGCAAGGGCCTTATATCGTGACCAGAGTGTTGTCAAACGGTGCTTTGTGTCTAACAGATATCGAGGGAAGATGTGTCGACATGGCTATCAATTCTGATGCAGTCAAAAGATATTATGCATAATTTCTTTGATTATGGTAGTTATTGGTTCGTTTACTTGTATTTGGTACTTATTGGATAATGAAATGACGAAGACAATTCTTTCTTCTATCCAAACACTTTTAACCTTTGCTTCCCCCCTTTGAGCCTTAGTTATTCTTTCATACCCCTCTTTTGGAATCACTAATGAGAAAAGATATGAAAAAAAGAAGAAAAAAAAAGAAACTAAAAGAAAAATGAAAACAAGATAAAGATCATAAGAAAAACAAAGGAACCGCAGGAACTACGTTTGACCTGATTCCTCGAAGAGGATACGTAGGCGCCCCACGGCTCGGTCATAGGGAACCATAGTGTGCATAGTGTGCATAATGTACCTAGCTCAACATAGTGTAAATATAAAATTCCCCGAGCAAGAAAACTGGGGCAGGAATTATGTTTTGAATTTTCAAAAAGGGTTGATTCCAAGAGTTGTAGCGTTTCACCCATCGAAGTTATTTTTGAATTTTTGATAACCTTTCTTTAAACCCACACAAAAAACCAACATTGATGTCCGAAAAAGACCTCCCGATCAATATCCAAGAGGTGCCCAGTCAGGCAAATGGAACCCGAGAATAATACACTAAACCCCCGCAAAGAAGGGGATCATAAACTGGGAATGAATTGATGGCCAAAAGAATCTCCGAAAGAGAGAGTCATATCGGCAACACTCCAATCCCCCGTTGAAAGGCAAAATGAGAGAGTCTTATCGGTGAAAACCTTCACAGGCACCATAAGGCGACGAAAGATGAGAGAAATAAAACGAGAGAGTCTCATCGGTGAAAACCTTCACAGGAACCATAAGGCGACGGGAGTTGAGAGAAAAGAGAGAGTCTTTTTAGTGAAAACCCCTCGAAGGGTACTATAAGACGATGAGATATATTGGCAAAAAGGATCCGCATTTGCGAAGAGGTAGGCACCTATGTATCCCCAGCGAGTAAGGCCATCAGAAAGATTGATCGATACGAATAGACTGGGTCGGTTAATCCGTAATACACAACATGATCATCAGGACCGTTCCTACCATCCAGATAAGTTCTTTCTTTTTTCTTCTTTCCCAACATTTGTTCAGAAAGATTCTTTTTTTTTACTTTTCACTTTTCTGTCTAAAAAGACAGAATCCAAAAATTTGTTTTGAAAAGGATTTTTCAAAGTATATTACCAGGGGCTAAAATGGTGCAAAGCCAAGGCAATAGGACAAAAGGGCGCTTTGTCGCAAAATCACACGACAAACTGGCCTAGAAAGTTAAGGAGAACGGGGAGAAAGGCGGAAAACGATGGTTAAAGGACTTGTGGGTCAAATGCCAAAAAGATCCCCAACAAGAACTGCGATAGCTCGTGGACCAAGATCCGAGATGGTAATACACCACATAAAGGGGGAAGGAGGAAGAGAAAGTTAATCTGCGGTAGGATAACCTTAACCTCAACAACGTTATCCCCATGTGATGACATGTTACACCCTGCTGGGCTGTGAGAAAATAAACGCTTAAGGGAGAAGTTTTGAAGTCGAAGAAGACTCCCACAACATGTTGTGAGACAAAAGAGCGGGGATGGGATAAATGGAAAACCATCCCCAGCAGAAATACCACCCCCAGCAGACATATCACCCCCAGCAAGCAACTTTATCCCCAGCCAGTCTTGGGAGCACAGAGCAAGGGATAGGGAAAGGAAAATCATTCCCCAGGGGGAGTGACACAACAACTCTCCATGTTCAAACTGACAAAACTTTCTTTGATTCTACAGGACAATAAAGATTGATGATGGCAGAAGGACACGCCACAAGGAAGGTCACCAAAATCGGGGCAAAAAATTTTCTGCCATTGTCAAAATTTTCTCAGAGGAATGAGGAAGCAAACTCAAATATTTTCATGTCTTAGTTAAATAGGCGCCCACCTGTATAATGAGAGGAATATTTTCATTTCTTAGTTAAATAGATGCCCACCTGTATAATAAGAGGAATATTTTTCATGTCTTAGTTAATCAGGCGCCCACCTGTATAACGAGAGGAATACTTTTCAGTCTTTACATTTTTAGGCGCCCACCTGTATAATGAGAGGAATATTTTCATGTCTTAGTTAAATAGGCGCCCACCTGTATAATGAGAGGAATATTTTTCATGTCTTAGTTAATCAGGCGCCCACCTGTATAACGAGAGGAATACTTTTCAGTCTTTAAATTTTATACAGGCGCCCACCTGGAAACAAACTCAAATATTTTCATGTCTTAGTTAAATAGGCGCCCACCTGTATAATGAGAGGAATATTTTCATGTCTTAGTTAAATAGGCGCCCACCTATATAATGAGAGGAATATTTTCATGTCTTAGTTAAATAGGCGCTCACTTGTATAATGAGAGGAATATTCTCGTGTCTTAGTTAAATAGGCGCCCACCTGTATAATGAGAGGAATATTTTCGTGTCTTAGTTAAATAGGCGCCCACCTGTATAATGAGAGAAATATTTTCATGTCTTAGTTAAATAGGCGCCCACCTGTATAATGAGAGGAATATTTTCATGTCTTAATTAAATAGGCGCCCACCTGTATAATGAGAGGAATATTTTCATGTCTTAGTTAAATAGGTGCCCACCTGTATAATGAGAGGAATATTTTCATGTCTTAGTTAAATAGGCGCCCACCTGTATAATGAGAGGAATATTTTCATGTCTTAGTTAAATAGGTGCCCACCTGTATAATGAGAGGAATATTTTCATGTCTTAGTTAAATAGGCGCCCACCTGTATAGTGAGAGGAATATTTTCATGTCTTAGTTAAATAGGCGCCCACCTGTATAATGAGAGGAATATTTTTCATGTCTTAGTTAATCAGGCCCACCTGTATAATGAGAGGAATACTTTTCAGTCTTTACATTTTCAGGAGCCCACCTGTATAACGAGAGGAATACTTTTCAGTCTTATACTTCAGATCTTGAAATCAGTAACCCACTGGAAGGCAGAAGGTTACAACAGGAATCCCCGGCAGGAAACAATAAAAATCCCCAGCACCGGAAAGCGGAAGGTTGCAACAAGAGGTCCCAGCACAAATTCAAGCGCATGAGTCAAAAGGAAGAAAAGACTCGTCTTGAAAGAAGCGGCTTGTTGAACATTAAATTATGCCCAGTATAACAAATCTGATGAAGAGAGTCGTATCCCCAGAGGAACTGCCGAAAAGCTTAATGAAGAAAGCCATGTCCCCAGCGGACCGAAGAAAATGATGAAAACTTGTATTCAGAAAAGCAAAAGGCCAGCGTCATCCTCAAGTTCTCGGAAGAAAAGCACCGGAAGAAACACAAGCCGACAAGAAAGCAAGGCAACAAGAACAAGTTGAATAGATGAGATCTTATGATCCGTAGTCTAGCCTAGCTTCTTGTTTTTCTTTTAAGCACGGTGTAACAAGGAGATCGGTAAGCAGTCATGACAACATGCAGAAGCAGCAACATTGCAGTCCCATGGTAGTCCCATCTACCAAAACTTCCCGAACTACATTAACCTGATTCCCCTTTTGCCAGGGATATGTAGGAAACCTTTGAAGCAAAGGTTCGGTTAAATATTTTTCAAAAAATGCTTCACACGGGGTATTCCAACAGGCAAAAATCGCTCGTATCTGCTCACTTTATCTTTGTACGAAAACTCTTTGTGTTTTCAGCCAAAGAGGGGCAGCTGTGAGCACGTGATTTTTGTTTCTCGGAAGCTATTCCAAAAGAAATCAAAAAATAAATAAAACAGGTTACCTTCGGGTACAATTTTAAGAATTTGCGTGACATTTTGATAATTATTTTGTCCGTAAATGCTTGCCTTGCTATAGTCAAAAAATACAAAAAAATACATGTAGCATGCATTTAGGAAAGATGGGAATTAATCAACCGCTATCTGGTTTTTAAAAGCGAAAATCACAGAAATAAGCATTTTATTCTATTTTGTTGTCATGGTAATTTTATTAAAATGTTTTAATTCGTGTGATTAATTGTTGTTAGTTGGTAATCAATATTTGTGTAGTTTAAATTTTGGTTTTTTTTAAAGATTTTTTGTTAATTATAAAGGAAAATATACCGGATTTGGGCCAAAAATCCAATTGAAAATCAGGCCCAATCCCTTGCATTGATCCAATCCAGTCACTTGACCCCTCAGACGCACCAAACGACGCCGTATTAGCATCCCCATTTTGAGCCATTGATTGATTCAAATGAACGGAGCAGATCAGGCCATTCACTTACCCAAACAACGCCGTATAGGGCCAGCTAATCTCAACCGTTAACCCAATCCCATCCAACGGCCTCAGGCCATCCCCATATGCCCGACCCATTTAACGCCGGACTAGCCCGACCTCCTGTTAGGTGGAACGACACCGTTCTTCATTAAGTGGAAGATCTTGGCCCTCGATCTCACTTTATCTAACGGCCAGGATCTAACCACCCACTACGTATATAAGCTCCTCATCACACCCTACACCCCCATCCGAACACCCCCCCTGTCATCGTCCTAAACACAAACCCAAACCCTCGGTCCGAACCTTAGCCGCCCCTGTGCACTCTCACCATGAACCCGGCAGCAACGACGCCGGTGACCACCAAAGTAACACCACTGATGCACCTCACCACCCTGAACACAGATCTGTTACCCCTTGTCTCGAATCATTCCCTATCGTCCCGAATCTTTATTTGAAGGTTCGAGCAAAACCCCGATCTACACCAACCCACCCCGGATTCATACCAGCCACTACCCTGCCCTCATTCGTGACCAAACCAAGCTTGGTTTGGTCCGAATCTACCCACAAATCCCAAAACCCCAAATCTGTCTGTTCGAACCCTAGGACACAAGAATTTTTGGAATCCGGTCAGATTAAATGGAAGGTTGGGGTTTAATAGACCTTAATTGAAATGTTCTTGGTCGAGAACACCTTGATTAAGATCTGTTCGACCTCAAATGGGCAAATCTAGCTCGGGCTTGGGTCGTCTGTGTTTAAGCTTTTCAGATTGAGTTCCTTTTTCTTTTTCTATTTTTGTTTGAGTGTTGTTTGAATTTGATAACGTGTTTAGTCAGTTTGTCTGTTATTTATGATATTTTTCTTTCAATTGTTCTCCATCTTCGTGAGACCTTTTATTTGGTCGATTGTTATTCTGTTTATGGTTGAATACGTGTAGTGATATACATATTTCAATTTGATTAATATCGTCGAGTCGATAATTCATATAGTCTCGCTGTGTTGTGCAAAGTTGTCAAAGACAGTTGATGCCTTATTTGTGTTGTTTGTTTGGTCGACTGTTTGTTCCATATTATGATTAGTGTAGTCGATTAAATAAATGATGTCGATTAGTTTCATAAGACTAAATGTTCAAAGATTCTGATTTGTATAGCTTCATATGACTGATCGAATCATTATCGTTTAATTGATTACTTGACATTATCTGTGAATGAATTGTAGCTGCACTATAATAGCTAGAGTTTAGTTTAGGGCAGCTTGAATTTGAACTTGCAGAAGTTCAAAATGTCCTACTGCTGCAGTGGGATAATATAGTAATAATCAAGGGTTGACAAGGGTAGTTTGAGGGTGTGAAAAGAGCAGAAATGAGTAGTTTAAGATGGGCTGACAATATGGTACTAAAATAGCATTAAACTAATGCAATAGTGGGGAACCAAACTTGGTAGCATGGGGGTAATTAAATATTATAGGATGCCCATGCCTTTGGGCAGAAAACACATGCTAAGGGGCTGTCTGGAGGATGGGCATTGGGCATTTTTGATTAGTTTAAAGGAGTTATGGGCAGAGTTGAAGGCTGGGGAAACGAGACAGCCTGGGGCTGGCTTGTATTTAGCCTATAAATAGGCTCATTTAAGGTGAATAAGGGGAGAGAGAAAAGGTTTAAAAAAGGAGGTTAGACATAAAAGGAAAAAAGAGAAAACTAGAGGCTGAATAATTTTAAGTGTTGAGAGTTAAAAAGAGTGTTGGTTTTCTGAACATAACAAGCAGAAACCACTGTGTTTCTGCACATGCTATTTCTTTACTTTGGTCTGGTTTGTTTGGACACAGTGTTGGTTTTTCTGTTAGCTTCCCCGGGTTCTTTACTTGCTAAAAACTGCTACAGTTAAGTGCTTTGGTTCTCTGTTTTGGACTAAAAGTCCACTGGCTGTTGCTGTTGGTTTCTTCTGAAATTTCTGCTGGGTTTTCACTTAAGTTGCTACTGATTTTTGGTCTATATTGGGCTGTCCCTGTTGCTGCTGTTGCTGTGTTGTTGCATACTGTTTCTGCTGATCCTTCTTTCTTCTTCTTTTGCTTTCCCATACTAGGTACATGACTGATAAACTATCAATGTAAGCAGAAATTTGAGGCATGAATACAAAGAAAGTTGGAAGATGTTGAAGTTACTTCGAATTAGCTTTAAAAAATGTATTGAAAGAATAGGTTGCCTGCATGATAGTTTATTTTCCTAATAGAACTATGTGGTTAGCTATGATGTAGTTGAACTTTTATACCTATCATTCAGTTGGAAAACTATATGTGTTGCTTATAAGGGAAAGGGACTGATGTTGTAGTAGCCATGCTCTATTAATTCATTATTTTGTTTAACAAGAAGCATGTTAGGTACTCAACAGTTCTTTCTTTAAACAAATGATCTGTTTTCAGTTGTAGGAATATGGTTTGATTAAGGCAAACAATACATCGCATTTCAGTTTTTTCCCCCCTTGTTTATTTATAAATGTTAAACGCCTATCAAATGAGTTGAATAGGCCCAATTAGAATAAGAGTGGCCCAGGCCGAATTTAGCTCCATGCACATTAGGTCTGGGCCCACAACTGCCAAATGGGCTGCCTATATCACGTCCCTTTTTCAATAAATCACGTTTGAAGCTTAACTAAATAACTCATAAGTATGTAAATACAGCAGGACCTTCCCATTTTGTTAGAGATAAGCAAAGATAGGATATCATAGTTTGCTTTTAGGTTTGCCTTTAAATAAAAGGAGATGAGCCTCGCCCAAATAAAACACATAAATGGCGGGGCCCTCGTTAGATGTATATATTAAACATTTAAATCCTGGGACGAGCCGTTTAGCAAATTTCATGGTTTTTCCCCGCAAATAATAACACGTTAGTTCTTTAGGATGCGTCTCAATTAATCTTATTTTCTTAAACTCGGGTGTGCATTTCATGCGACCCAAATCCAAATCCCAAAACATTGGATAAAAATATGTTCCGTATGGCGGGTGCATTTCATGTGACGCAATCCAAAGACATGTTTTAAACGATGTTCACATTCCTTTAAAAAATATAATAAAAGCGGTAAAGAGTTAAAATCTGCACATAAGTTCATATTTGTACAAAATCAGATAAATAAGTCGAATATGACAGTTGAGAGACCGTGCTAGAACCACGGAACTCGGGAATGCCTAACACCTTCTCCCGGGTTAACAGAATTCCTTATCCGGATTTCTGGTTCGTAGACTGTAATACAGAGTCATTCTTTTCCTCGGTTCGGGATTAAATCGGTGACTTGGGACACCCTAAATCTCCCAAGTGGCGACTCTGAAATAAATACACAAATACCGTTTCGATTGTCCTTTAATTGGAAAACCCTTCACCCCTCGCGGGGGCGGAAAAAGGAGGTGTGACACTTACCTCAAAGAAGAAAGACCGATACTCAAAATGGATTTCTCGGGTGAAATAACCTCCGAACGGCTCAAATCTAGCCAAAATGACTTCAAAGCATAAATAAAACTCATAAGAAACTATTCCAGATCATAAAACCTCAATCTTTATCAAAAACTAAAAATCAACCCAAAAGTTGACCCTTCGGGCCCACACCTCGGAACCCAATAAATTTTACAAAAATCCAACATCCATTCCTATACGAGCTCAACCATACTAAGATTATCAAATTCCAATACTATTTGGTCCTTCAAATCATCATTTTTCATTTTGAAAGTTTTTACAATTTTTTACCAAATTTCCTTTAGATTCTCATGAATTTGATGTTAAATCTATGGTATAAGCACAAAATATAATTGAAAATTAGTTAGAGGTACTTACCCAACGATTGTAGATTAAATTCCTCTCTCAAAATCACCCACTCTCGGACCTAGGGTTCAAAATATGATAAAATGAAGCTAAACTCGAAATACCAAGCTATTTAGCAGGTTGCAAATGTCGCATTTGCGACTAGGAGTCCGCAAATGCGGACAAAACATCGCAAAAGCAAAATATGTGGGTTTATGCTAAGGTCGCAACTGCGACCAAATACTTCGCAAATGCGAACAGACAAACATTGCAAATGCGAGGAGTTCTTCGCAAAAGCGAGCTCCTGTCCCGGAGCCCAGGTTCGCAAATGCCAGGTTATCGCATTTGCGACCAAAACATTGCAAATGTGTTGAAACCAGAACGGGCACACAAAAAGTTAACAAAACACTCCGAAACTAATCCGAAACTCTCCCGAGGCCCCGAGGTTCCAAATCAAACACCCACACAAGTCTAAAAATATAACATGAACTCGCTCACGCGATCAAAGCACCGAAATAACCTCTAGAACTACGAATCGGATGCCAAAACACATGAAAATCACAATGAAGTTCAAGAACTTCTAGAATCGCAACCAAGCGTTCGAACCATATCAAAATAACTCCAAATGACACCAAATTTTGCAGGCAAGTACCAAATAATCCAACGGAGCTGTTCCAACTCTCGGAATCGCATTCTGACCCCGATATCACCAAAGTCAACTCTTGGTCAAACCTCTCAACCTTCCGAACTTCAATTTTTTTAACTTTCGCCGACATGCTTCAAATTACCCTACGGACCTCCGAGTCCAAATCCAAATGCATGCCTAAGTACAAAATCGCCATACGAAGCTGTTGAAATCATCCAAAATTCATTCGGAGTCGTTTACACAAAAGTCAAAATTTCAATCAATTCCTACCGCTTAAGCTTCCAAAACTAGAACCCTTCTTCCGATTTGACTCCTAATCCTCCGGTAACTAAACTCGACCACGCACACAAGTCAATACTCATAATACAAAGCTGCTCAAGATCCGCCGAAAGGGACTTAAATTCTCAAAACGACCAGCCAGGTCGTTACATCAGCTTAGATCATTGCCTAAATTTGCTAACCATAACTTTTAGAATTATTTAATTTTTTATTTTTTATAGTTTACAAATTACTCAAAATCATAAAATATCCTTGCATTATTCCTACCATCCTCTTATGTACATTTGTTTACTATGCTAATTTTACTTACTTTTTTATTTAGTGTTTTACTATAATTCAAGTAATGGTTTTGAACAACATATTTTTATTTTATGTAATATATTGAATTTCAGTTTTAATTATTGATGAATCTTCATATGAACTTAAATTATATTTGTTTTTATTCAATATCTATCAAGATTTCAGTTAAACGACTTTATCCATAGAGTATATTTTTCTGAATCATAATTCAAAGACTTTCTCATGTCAAATTCAAACATGCCTAATCTATATGTCTACACTATAATTTTTTATCTGTATACTTTTTCTTGTTTCATTTTTTTTTGTGTTTGCATTTTTAAGTACTTTATCATATGATTTTTTTATTAGTTTTCTACTTATTCCCTTGCTTATCACTCCTCTTTTAATATAATAGAAATAAATATTTTGTATTTCTTAAATTTAAAAAATTTATACTCTTATTTTATTACTCAAATTGTTTTATTATTTAAGTTACAAGATATATATTATCTCATCCACTATAAATAATTTTAATCAATCCAAACTTGAGATAGACCTAAGAATGTTAGGTGGCATCTCAACGTAATAATTTAACAATCTTTTAGAAGGACTTTTAAAATTTATTTTCTTGTAACGACTCGGCCGGTCATTTTGAGAGTTGTAGTCTCATTCCCCCATTTACTGCTCATTTTATGGTTTACAATTGTTATGTGACTTGCCGGGGTAGTTGGTTCGGGTCCGGAGAGGTTTCAGAATGAGTTGAAACACATAGTCTCAAGGTTGAAAGCTTAAGTTGTAATAGTTGACCGGATGTTGCTTATGTGTAAACAACTCCGAATTAGAATTTCGATGTTTTCGTTAGCTTTGTTTGGGTGATTTTAAACTTAAGAGTGTGTCCGGATCGTGATTTGGAGACCCGTAATTGAATTAAGCTTGAAATGGCGAAAGTTAAAAATTTGAAAGTCTGACCGATTTGTCTCCGGGTCTACAGGAAAATATGGGACGTGGGCGTATGCCTGAAATTGAATTCTGAGGTCCCATGCCCGAGTTATGAATTTTTAAGTGAAATTGTTTTCTGAAAATGTTTAAAGAAAAGTGAAATGAAAACTGATGTGAAAGTAATGGTATCGGGCCCGTATTTTGGTTCCGGCGCCCGGTACAGGTCTTATATATGTTTTGAATCACTCCGGTAAAGTTTAGTAAAAAAACGGACGTCGTTTGACGTGATCCGGACCCTAATTGGAAAATTGATGTTTAAAAGGAAATCTGAGGAATTTCACGGATCTTGAGGTCCAATTCGATGTTCATGACGTTATATTGGTGATGTGATCACACGAATATGTTCGTAGGGTATTTTGAGGTAGTGTGCATGCTTGCTTTAGAGTTTCAGGGGCTCGGTGAGTTTCTAATAGGTTCCGGGATGCCTTAGGCTTAAAAAGATTAGATGTTGCAGGTTCAGAAAAATATTGCAGGCCTCTGAACCCTTTGGCGCTGCCCGTGAGGAAATGCGTGCAGCTGCGGTCGACCTTGCACGGTCCGCGCGGGGCATAGATCCATAGGCCTTCAAGAAGCCTGTGCGGTCGCGGTCCTTCTTGCACAGTCCGCGGTGGGGACTTCGGAGGGGTATAAATACACGTGAATTTCAGTTATTTTACACTTTTCAAAACCCCAAAACATAAGAGGCGATTTTCCAAACAATGTTTCTTCTCCAAAACGATTGGTAATTGATTTCTAACTTATTTTCTTCACTTCTTAACATCTTTTAACATGATTTCAACTTCAAATCAAAGATTTTCATGGGAAAATTGGGTGATTTGGGTAGAACCTAGGTTTCAAAAATTAGGGATTTGGACCTCAATTTGAGGTCTGATTTCAAAACAAACCATATATTTGAATTTGTGGGGGAATGGGTAATCGGGTTTTGGTCTGAACCTTGGGTTTCGACCACGTAGGCCCGGGGGTCATTTTGACTTTTGGTTAAGACTTTGGAAAACTCATTTTCATGCATTGGGGTTGATTCATTTAGCATTTATTAATGTGATTAAGTAACTTATGACTAGATTCGTGCGGATTGGTGGTGGAATCAAGAGGTAAAGCTATAATTGAGACTTGAGTGGTGTTAAAGGCATCGAGGTAAGTGTTTGGTTTAACCCTAGCTTGAGGGATTAGGAGTTGGGTCATAATTGCTACTTGCTTCTTGTTGAGTACGACGTATAGGCATGGTGACGAGTATCTATACGTTGGTGTCAAGCATGACTGTGTGACTTAACTTGAAAATTGTTGTGATTTTGAATGACACCTTGTATACTTTAATTAATGATCCTCTATGATTAAGTATTTCCATTAATTGAACTGAGTACTAGCAAAGTGAGATTGGTTATAGCTGATTCTCCCTTGCCGAGATGACTTTTTTGATATCCTTGTTCCCTTGCCGGGAAGTTGTTCTATTACTTATGTTCCCTTGTCGGGATTGCTTTTGATTATGTGGTGAATAGAAATGGGAGCGGGTGGTACGCCTACCACAAGATATTATAAAATAGGAGTGGGTGGTACGCCTACCACAAGATATTATGAAATGGGAGCGGGTGGTACGCCTACAACAAGATATTATGAAATGGGAGTGGGTGGTACGCCTACCACAAGATATTATGAAATGGGAGCGGGTTGTACGCCTACCACAAGATATTATGAAATGAGAACGAGTGGTACACCTACCACGAGATTTAATAAAATGGGAGAGGCTGGTACACCTGCCACGAGATAGAATGAAATGGGAGCGGGTGGTACGCCTACCACGAGATATGAGAAATGGGACTGGGTTGCACGCCTGAAACAAGAGGAAATTGAAAGTGAAAGTTGTCTTTATTTTCTTCATTTGTGATAGAAGTTATAGTGCCAGCTTCCTTATCATTCCCTGTTATTCCTTTTAACTGCTATCCCCGAATCATGTTCCCCTTCCCCAGCTTTAACTACTTATAACTTGTTTACTTTTCCTCCATATATTATATAACTGTACAGGTTTATCTGGACTCTAGTCCTAGCCTCGTGACTACCTCGCCGGGGTTAGGCCAGACACTTACCAGCACATGGGGTCGGTTGTGCTGATACTACGCTTTGTGCTCTTTTGCACAGATCCATGTTTTGGACAGCAGCAGTAGCACGGGAGCCATCCTTCAGTACAGTGAGACACTGAGGTAGCCTTGCAGGCGTTCACAGGCCCGGCGTCTCCTCTATATTTTATTTTCGTCTGTTATCTCATATATTCGAGACAAACAGTTTATATTTTCTTCCAAACGGTTGTATTTAGAACTCTTAGAATCGTGAGTAATGTGACACCAGTACTTGGTTGGAGGCATATGTTGATTCTCGCATTATTGTTCAGTTTTCTTTAAATTTAAGTCTTCTACATATTTATTAATTCCGTTGCGTTCATGCTATCGCCGATAATTGTTATAAGAAGTAATTGTTAACGATGTAAGCAGTTAAGGTTTGGCTTGCCTAGCTCTCATTAGTAGGCGTCATCACGGCTCTCGAGGGTGGGAAATCCGGGTCGTGACAAGTTGGTATCAGAGCTCTATGTTACATAGGTCTCACAACTCACGGACAAGCTCAGTAGAGTTTGAGGGATCGGTACGGAGATATCTGTATTTATCCCCAGAGGCTACAAAGTTAGGAAAATCTCACATTTGTTCTTTCTTGTCGTGCGAATTTGTTCCTCAAATGCTAATTGAACTTCTACTTTGTTCTTCGCAGATGGTGAAAACACGTGCTTCCTCATCTACCGCTCAGCAGCCCGAGCCCCCTGTAGTAGCTTCCACTAGGGGCAGAGGGCGAGGCCGAGGCCGAGGTAGGGGCAGAGCTCATCCCCAAGCAGCAGCACTAGTGGCGGAGCCTCAGGTTGATTTTGAGGAGGAGGTTCCAGCCCCAACAGTTCTGGTGGGCCCAGCTCAGGTCCCAGAGGGGTTTATTGCTACCCCAGTTCTTCAGGACGCTCTGGTTCGATTGGTGGGCCTTATGGAGAGTGTCACCCGAGCAGGTTTGCTTCCAGTAGCACCAGCCACTTCTCAGGCTGGAGGAGGGGCTCAGACTCCCGCTACTCGCACTCCGGAGCAGGTAGCTCCTCAGATTCAGGTTCCAGCGGCTCAGCCAGTGGTGGCAATTCAGCCGGGTGTAGGGGCTCAGGCTGGCAATGGAGCGGCTATGTCTGCCGATGCTTTGTGGAGACTGGACAGATTCACCAAGCTCTTCACTACTACTTTCAGCGAAGCTCCTTCTGAGGATCCCCAGGATTTCCTATACAGCTTCCATGAGGTTCTCAGGAACATGGGCATTGTTGAGACCAATGGGGTCGATTTTGCTGCATTTCGCTTATCTGGATCCGCCAAGACTTGGTGGAGGGATTATTGCTTAGCAAGACCAGTCGGATCGCCATCCTTGACATGGGAGCAGTTTTCAGTGTTGTTTCTGGAGAATTTTCTTCTCGTGACGTAGAGAGAAGCCTATCGGAGGCAGTTTGAGCGCCTTCAGCAGGGTTCCATGACGGTCACTCAATATGAGACCAGGTTCATCGATCTAGCTCGCCATGCTCTTGTCATACTTCCCACCGAGAGAGAGAGAGAGAGGGTGATGAGGTTTATTGATGGTCTTATTTAGCCGATTCGTTTTCAGATGGCCAAGGAGGCCGGGAGTGAGATTACATTTCAGGAGGCGGCCAATATGGCCCGTAGAGTTGAGATGGTTCTGTCACAGGGAGGTGGTCATGGGTCGGATAAGAGGTCCCGTCATTCAGGCAGATTCAGTGGTACCTCGTTTGGAGGTAGAGATTCATATGGTGGAGGTCATCCTCCTAGGCCCTTTCAGTCAACTCTTCAGGTCTCCCATGGTACTTCAGGTGGTCGTGGTTCTTATACGCACTATTCTAATCAGCAGCCTTACGGTGCACCATTAGCACCTATCAGTGCATTGCCACTTCAGAGTTTCCAGGGTCGTCAGCCCCAGCAACCGAGGGCTTGTTTTACTTGTGGTGACACGAGGCATATTACTAGGTATTTCCCTCGAGCTTCGAGCAGTTCTCCGTATCAGGGTTCTCGTGCGATGGTACGGGAACCAGATGTCCCACAGCCTGCCCAGCCAGCTAGAGGCGGGGGCAGAGGTGTTAGAGGTGGAGGTAGAGGTCCTAGAGGTGGAGCTCAAGCCGCCAGAGGTGGAGGCCAACCAGCAGCAGGCCGTCCCAGAGAGGCAATTCAGGGTGGTGGGGCCTAGCCCCAATGTTATGCACTTCCAGCCAGGCCCGAGGCTGAGTCTTCAGATGCATTCATTACAGGTACTATACTGGTTTGTGATAGAGATGCTTCAGTGCTATTTGATCCAGGGTCTACGTATTCGTACGTGTCATCTTATTTTGCCCCGTACCTGGTCATGCCGAGTGATTCATTGAGTATTCTTGTTTATGTGTCTACACCGGTGGGTGATTCTATTGTGGTCAATCGAGTTCATCATTCTTGTATTGTAGTGTTTGGGGGTCTTGAGACCCATGTCGATTTGTTGCTTTTAGACATGGTCGATTTCGATATTATATTAGGAATGGATTGGTTATCCCCGTACCATACTATCTTGGATTGTCATGCCAAGACCATGACCTTAGTCCTGCCGGGTTTGCCCCGTTTAGAGTGGAGAGGGACCCTTGGTCATTCTACCTGTAGTGTTATCTCTTATGTGAAGGCTCAGCGTATGGTCGAGAAGGGGTGTTTGGCCTATTTGGCTTATGTTCGCGATTCTAGTGTGGAGGTCCCTTCTATTGATTATGTACCCATTGTTCGGGAGTTTCCTAAGGTTTTTCCTTCAGACCTGCCGAGTATGCTGCCCGACAGGGATATCGACTTTTGCATTGATTTGACTCCGGGCACCCAGCCCATTTCAATCCCGCCGTATCGTATGGCCCCGCCGGAGTTGAAAGAGTTAAAGGAATAGTTGAAGGATTTGCTTGAGAAGGGTTTCATTAGATCCACCATTTCGCCTTGGGGTGTGCCGGTGTTGTTTGTGAAGAAAAAGGATGGGTCGATGAGAATGTTCATTGATTACCGGCAATTGAACAAGGTTACGATCAAGAATAAGTATCCACTACCGAGGATTGATGATTTGTTCGATCAGCTTCAGGGTGCCAAGGTATTTTCAAAGATTGACTTGAGATCTGGCTACCATCAGTTGAGGATTAGGGCATCCGACGTCCCTAAAACAGCTTTCTGCACTCGGTACGGGCATTATGAGTTCTTGGTTATGTCATTCGGGTTGACCAATGTCCCAGCAACATTTTTGGAGTTGATGAATCGAGTGTTCAGGCCTTATTTAGACTTGTTCGTGATAGTCTTTATTGATGATATCCTGATATATTCCCGCAGCCAGGAGGAGAACGAGCAATACCTCAGAGTGGTTCTTCAGACTCTGAAGGATAGTTAGTTATATGCTAAGTTCTCGAAGTGTGAGTTCTGGTTCAGTTCAGTGGCATTCCTGGGTCACGTTGTATCAGTAGAGGGTATTCAGGTTGATCCAAAGAAGATTAAGGCAGTCAAGAACTGGCCTAGACCAGCATCATCTACAGAGATTTAGAGTTTCTTGGGATTGGCAGGCTACTATAATCGGTTCGTGGAGGGGTTCTCGTCTATTGCAGCCCCGATGACCAGGTTGACCCAGTAGGGCGCCCAGTTCAGATGGTCGGACGTGTATGAGGCGAGCTTTCAGAGTCTCAAGACAGCCCTGACTACGACGTCGGTGTTAGTTTTGCCCACAGGTTCAGGGCCTTACACCGTTTATTGTGATGAATCTCGCATTGGACTTGGTGCAGTGTTGATGCAGGATAGCAAGGTAGGTCGCCCACCAGTAAAATGTTGAAGGTTCATGAGAAGAACTATCTAGTGCATGATTTGGAGTTGGAATCCATTGTCCACGCATTGAAGATTTGGAGGCACTAGCTATATGGCGTGGCATGTGAGTCGTTCACAGATCATAAGAGTCTTCATTATTTGTTCAAGCAAAATAAGTTGAATTTGAGGTAAAGAAGGTGGATGGAGTTGTTGAAAGATTATGACATCACTATCATATATCACCCAGGAAAGGCCAACGTGGTGGCCGATGCTTTGAGTAGAAAGTCAGCCAGTATGTGTAGTCTTGCTTATATTCCAGTCGGTGAGAGGCCGCTTGCTTTGGATGTTCAAGCTTTGGCCAATCGATTTGTGAGGTTGGATATTTCTGAGCCCAGTCAAGTATTAGCTTGCACGGTCGCTCGTTCTTTGTTATTGGAGCGTATCCGTGATCGGCAGTTTGATGATCCCCACTTGTGTGTCCTTAGGGACACGGTGCAGTGTGGGGGTGCCAAGCAGGTTACCCTAGGTGATGATGGAGTTCTGAGATTGCAGGGTCGAGTTTGTGTGCCTAATATAGATGGGCTTCGAGAGTTGATTTTAGAGGAGGCCCATAGTTCCCAGTACTCTATCCATCCGGGCGCCGCTAAGATGTATCAGGATTTGCGGCAGCATTATTGGTGACATAGAATGAAGAAGGATATCGTTGCCTATGCGGATTGGTGTTTGAATTGTCGGCAGGTTAAGTATGAGCATCAGAGGCCTGGTGGTTTCTTTCAGAGGATTGAACTTCCCGAGTGGAAGTGGGATAGAATCACTATGGACTTCGTTACTAGACTTCCATTTACCCGGAAGAAGTTTGATGCAGTTTGGGTCGTTGTTGATAGGCTAACCAAGTCAGCGCATTTCATTCCTGTGGCAGTCTCATATTCGTCCGAGAGGTTAGCTGAGATCTATATCCGGGAGGTTGTTCATCTCCATGGTGTGCCAGTATCTATCATTTCGGAACGAGGTACGCAGTTCACCTCGCGTTTCTGGAGAGCAGTTCAGCGAGGGTTAGGCACCCAGGTTGAGTTGAGTACAACATTTCATCCTCGGACGGATGGATAGTCCGAGCGGACTATTCAGATATTGGAGGATACGCTCCGAGCTTGTGTTATTGACTTTGGAGGTTCGTGGGATCAGTTCTTGCCTTTAGTAGAGTTTGCCTACAACAACAGCTACCAGTCGAGTATCTATATGGCTCCTTATGAGGTTCTATATGGTAGGCGGTGTCGATCTCCGATTGGATGGTTTGAGCTGGGAGAGGCTCGGTTGTTGGGTACAGATTTGGTTCGGGAGGCCTTGGACAAGGTAAGGATCATTTAGGATAGGCTTCGTACAGCTCAGTCCAGGCAAAAGAGCTATGCAGATCGTAAGGTTCGAGATGTGGCTTTTATGGTTGGTGAGCGGGTATTGCTCCGAGTGTTGCCTTCGAAGGGCGTGATGAGATTCGGGAAGAAGGGCAAGCTTAGCCCTAGGTTCATTGGTCCATTTGAGATCCTTAATCGAGTGGGAGATGTGGCTTATAGACTTGCATTGCCGCCTAGCTTATCAGCCGTGCATCCAGTGTTTCATGTGTCCATGCTTCGGAAATATCACGGCGATCCATCCCACGTGTTAGATTGCAGCATTGTCCAGTTGGACAAGGATTTTTCATATGAGGAGGAGCTGGTGGCTATTCTAGACCGATAGGTTCGCTAGCTGAGGTCAAAGGGTTTCCTTCGGTTCGTGTTCGGTAGAGAGGTAAGCCTCCTAAGGTACTACCTTTTTCTGTCCGTTTGAGGACGAACGGTTGTTTTAGAGGTGGAGAATGTGATGACCCAAAGGGGTCATCACCTGTTTCTAATTGAAATCTATCTGTGAGGCCTTGAAAACCTCATTTAGAGTCACCTCGATTTGTGTGCGCAGTCCCGACGCATAGCCGAAAAGCTTAAACGTGAAATCTTGTGAAAATTTCTAAGTTTTTACCTCGAAATGAATAAGTTTGACTCCGGTCAATATTTTGGGTAAATGCACCCGAACCCGTGATTTGACAGCCCTGAATGGTCTGCAGGAAAATATGGGACGTGGGCGTATGCCTGAAATCGAATTCTGAGGTCCCATGCCCGAGTTATGAATTTTTAAGTGAAATTGTTTTCTGAAAATGTTTAAAGAAAAGTGAAATGAAAACTGATGTGAAAGTAATGGTATCGGGCCCGTATTTTGGTTCTGGTGCCCAGTACAGGTCTTATATATGTTTTGAATCACTCCTGTAAAGTTTGGTAAAAAACAACGGACGTCGTTTGACGTGATCCGGACCCTAATTGGAAAATTGATGTTTAAAAGGAAATCTGAGGAATTTCATGGATCTTGAGGTCCAATTCGATGTTCATGACGTTATATTTGTGATGTGATCACACGAATATGTTCGTAGGGTGTTTTGAGGTAGTGTGCATGCTTGCTTTAGAGTTTCAGGGGCTCGGTGAGTTTCTAATAGGTTCCGGGATGCCTTAAGCTTAAAAAGATCAGATGTTGCAGGTTCAGAAAATATTGCAGGCCTCTGAACCCTTTGGCGCGACCCATGAGGAAATGCGTGCAGCTGCGATCACCTTGGTGCAGTCCGCGGTGGTTGTTGCGCGGCCGCGGTCGGCCTTGCGCGGTCCGCGCGGGCATAGATCCGCAGGCCTTCAGGAAGCTTGTGCGGCCGCGGTCCTTCTTGCGCAGTCCGCCGTGGGGACTTCGGAGGGGTATAAATACACGTGAATTTCAGTTATTTTACACTTTTCAAAACCCCAAAACATTAGAGGCGATTTTCCAAACAACTTTTCTTCTCCAAAACGATTGGTAAGTGATTTCTAACTTATTTTCTTCACTTCTTAACATCTTTTAAGATGATTTCAACTTTAGATCAAAGATTTTCATGGGGAAATTGGGTGATTTGGATAGAACCTAGGTTTTTCAAAAATTGGGGATTTGGACCTCAATTTGAGGTCCGATTTCAAAACAAACCATATATTTGAATTTGTGGGGGAATGGGTAATCGGGTTTTGGTCCGAACCTCGGTTTTTGACCACGTGGGCCCGTGGGTCATTTTGACTTTTGGGTAAGACTTTGGAAAACGCATTTTCATGCATTGGGGTTGATTCATTTAGCATTTATTAATGTGATTAAGTAACTTATGACTAGATTCGAGCGGATTGGTGGTGGAATCAAGAGGTAAAGCTATAATTGAGACTTGAGTGGTGTTCAAGGCATCGAGGTAAGTGTTTGGTTTAACCCTAGCTTGAGGGATTAGGAGTTGGGTCATAATTGCTACTTGCTTCTTGTTGAGCACGACGTGTAGGCATGGTGACGAGTATCTATACGTTGGTGTCAAGCAAGACTGTGGGTCTTAACTTAAAAATTGTTGTGATTTTGAATGACACCTTGTATACTTTAATTAATGATCCTCTATGATTAAGTATTTCCATTAATTGAACTGAGTACTAGCAAAGTGAGATTGGTTATAGTTGATTCTCCCTTACCGGGATGACTATTTCGATAACCTTGTTCCCTTGCCAGGAAGTTATTATATTACTTATGTTCCCTTGCCGGGATTGCTTGTAATTGTGTGGTGAATTGAAATGGGAGCGGGTAGTAAGCCTACCACAAGATATTATAAAATGGGAGCCGGTGGTATGCCTACCACAAGATATTATGAAATCGGAGCGGGTGGTACGCCTACCACAAGATATTATAAAATGGGAGCGAGTAGTACGCCTACCACAATATATTATGAAATGGGAGCGGGTGGTATGCCTACCACAAGATATTATGAAATGGGAGCGGGTGGTATGCCTACCACGATATATAATGAATTAGGAGCGGGTGGTACGCCTACCACGAGATAGAATGAAATGGGAGCGGGTGGTACGCCTACCACGAGATATGAGAAATGGGATCGGGTTGCACGCCTGCAACAAGAGGAAACTGAAAGTGAAAGTTGCCTTTATTTTCTTCATTTGTGATAGAAGTTGTAGTGCCAGCTTCCTTATCATTCCCTGTTATTCCTTTTAACTGCTATCCCCGAAGCATGTTCCCCTTCCCCAGCTTTAACTACTTATTACTTGTTTACTTTTCCGCTATATATTATATAACTGTACAAGTTTATCTGGAGTCTGGTCCTAGCCTCATTACTACCTCGCCGGGGTTAGACCAGACACTTACCAAGACATGGGACCAGTTGTGCTGATACTACGCTTTGTACTCTTTTGTACAGATCCAGGTTTTGGACAACAACAGTAGCGCGGGAGCCAGCCTTCAGTCCAGTGAGATACTGAGGTAGCCTTGCAGGCGTTCACAGGCCCGACGTCTCCTCTATCTTTTATTTCCGTCTGTTATCTCATATATTCGAGACAAACAGTTTATATTTTCTTCCAAACGGTTGTATTTAGCACTCTTAGAAGTTCATGAGTAATGTGACACCAGTTCTTGGGTGGAGGCATATGTTGATTCTCGCATTATTGATCAGTTTTTTTAAATTTAAGTCTTCCGCATATTTATTTAATTCCGTTGAGTTCATGCTATCGCCGATAATTGTTAAAAGAAGTAATTGTTAACGATGTAAACAGTTAAGGTTTGTCTTGCCTAGCTCTCATTAGTAGGCGCCATCACGACTCCCGAGGGTGGGAAATCCGGGTCGTGACAGAGGCAAAGATGTGTTGGAGTAGCGATTTGTACGGTTTGAGATAAGTAACAGTTCTAAATTTGGTTCTGAGGGTATGAAATCCCGTATTATGTGTCATATAATTGGTGTTGAGGTGACGCACATACTAGGTGACGGGCGCGTGGGCGTGCACCATAGAAATTGTGACTTGTTCAATTCCATGGAACTGTGTAGCTGAATAATATGTTGTTAACCGTATATTCTCCATATGTTATAGAAATTGAACCGCAAACCATGTTAGACATCATGTTTAGGCTATGTGTTGGTACCGTAGGGACCCACAGAGGTCGTTTTACATGTTGACTTACCGCTAAATTGTTATTTTTGTACTCAGTCACCGCATATTATATCTCAGACTCTATTGTTCTTTGTTGATACATCATGTTATTGCTGTTTGGGATAATTTTCTTGACATCTGAGTGCCCGAGTGACTGGAGAGAATGATCACTGAGTGAGGCCGAGGGCCTAATTGTAAGGATATTTATGGGATCAGACTTAGCGCCGCAACATGTTTTATTGATTTATGCCATGATTGGCTTATTATAGCGCTTGGGCTGAAAGAGCCCTTTCGGAGTTTGTACACACCCCCAATGAGAGCAAGTACCTACTGAGTGTGAGTGCCGAGTGATTGGGAGAAATGAAAGACTGTGAGGAATGAGTGATTGTAAGGTTGGAGTGAACAGAAGGACTGAGTGACTGTTACTCTGAGATTATGTACTTGATTTCATTACTGCTGTACTTCGATTGGCATATATCACTGTCATATAATTTCTGAGAGATATCATATCCTGTTTCAATTGAACTTGAAATAAATTAATTGTTTTGGCCTTAATTGTTGAACTTGAAAGTATGCTTATCCTCCTATGTTGAAATTTACGTAATTGAACTATATCTGTAAAGCTCGTCACTACTTTCAGTCTATTATTTAGTCTTGTTACTTACTGAGTTGGTTGTACTCACGCTACATCATGCACTTTATGTGCAGATCCAGGTGTTTCCGGACACGGGAGGTGTTGATTCTCTACGCAGCTTGATCGTTTGGAGATTTCAAGGTAGCTGTCTGGCGTTCGCAGACCTTGATGCTCCTTTTTTATCTTTCAGTTTTATGTATTTAGTTTTAGTTTTCATAGACATTATTCTCAAACTTGTATTGTATAGATGCTCATGTACTCAGTGACACTATGATTTTGGGAATTTCTATATTGAATATGGCTTTATATCTAGTTTTTGAGAGTTTAAATATTTAAACCTCTGTTATTTCATTTTTCATTTAAAAGTGTTGGAAAAGTTTTGAGGTATGGGTGTCACGACCCAATTCCATTATAGGCCATGATGACACCCAACACCGTTGTTAGGGAAGCTGACACTAATCAAACTAGGGATTTCCCGTTTTAAATAAATTACAAGTGAATAACATTCTCTAATTTGTTAAAAGGTTTACAAATTTGTAGATGTAAGGTAATTAAATGGAAGCAAATGAGTGCGAGTCGTAATCATGAAAATAAATCCAAAATCATAAGTCTACTAGTGTGTGTTCCAAGACCTGATATCATAAGTATGTGGGAATTCTAGTAGAATATACAAACGAATACTAGTCTTCTGTCTCAAAGAAAATAGATAGAAAAATATAACATAAGGAAGACTCCAGCTATTGCAGAATGGCTCGGAAGGCAGCTCATCGTGAAGTCTCGGGTGTAAGTCAAGTATGCGCGCCGGACTGATATCTAGATGCACCTGCCTCAGATCCTGCACAATCAAGTGTAGAAGTGTAGCGTGAGTACATAAACAACATGCACCCACTAAGTATCCAGTCTAACCTCGAAGAAGTAGTGAGGAGGTGTCGACCTTGACACTTACTATAGGCCAACAATGATGATAATATGAGATTCTAAATAAACACATGATATATAGAGATGACAATAAAACTCAGAATAAGAATTAACTAAACAATACTTTCACCATGTTCAAGTACCGAATCATTTCCTTCACTTAAAACAAATAATCCCTCAAACAATGAATTATTACCAATTAAGAAAAGGACTTCCAGTTCTTATTATCACGCACGGATTCTGACGAGGACGTACGGCCCGATCCAACATAAATATAAAATGTGCACTACCGAGGGTTGAGGCATGAACCATAGATGCATTTATTAACCTGCTGAGGTGAACGACCCGCTCGCATAAGAGCAGTGGAAAGAATCACCCCGCTCGCGGAATATACTTGCGACGTGGTTAAATATACATTTATCAATAAATCATAGTCTTTCACGATTCTTTTCAAAATAAAGAAATTTAAATTGAAGCTTTTGAAATCTTGAATTCCTCAACTTAGTTCCATTCGATACAATTAACAGATATGATCAGTTAATGGCGTCCACAAAGCATGGTGTAAGCCTAAAACTACCAGGACATAAAAAGGAATAGTAGCTACGTACGGACCCATGTCACCTCGTGCGTATGTAACCCCCCATAAATAACAACACATATTAATTAAGTTCACCTATGAGTTAAATTCCCTCTTATAAGGTTAGAAAAGAGACTTACCTTGTCTCAAGGCCTACGTTTCGGTCCAAGATTATGGTCAAACCCTCAAATCGATGCCGAACAATCCAAAATTATTCAAATAGTGTAAAAACTAATTAATATATGTTCAAAAGTTTATATTCTAACTATTTATGTGATTACCCAACCCTAAATGTAAGGTTCCTAAAATTCACCCCCAGACTAACGTGCTTGGATTCTGGAAATATTTGAAGAAAGTTATTACCCATAACCTTAGGAACATAAATATATGGTTTTCACTAAGTTTCATATTCCTTTTAGTGGTAAAATCTTATTTTTATCAAAAACATAGGTTTTCATCTAAAGCCATGATTTTCACTAATTTATATATCATAATCTATCCATAAACTATGTATTAAACTCACATTAGGTAGAAACTACTTACCTCCAAAAGGTAGGTGAAAACCCCTCTCAAGAAGCTCCAAAAATCGCCCAAAGAGTGAGAGAAATATGTAAAAATGGCTTAAGTTCCGTATTAAATGAACCTCACTGCCTCCAGCGATTTTGCACTTGCAGTGCCTTGGCCGCACTTGCGGTCCTGCACTTGCGGAAAAGCCATCGCAGGTGCGCATTTTCCCCTATTGGCTAAGCTCCGCATCTGCGAGCTCCAGGGACCACATTTGCACACAAGCCCGCACATGCGACCACTGATCTCGCACCTGCTGTCGCGCATGGGTGCCAGAGCTTCCGTACCTGTGGTGCCTGGGCTGCCATTACTTGCTCGCTTCTATGGCTCGTGGCTCACACCTGCGACTGGCTAAGTGTAGGTGCGATTATGACAGAACTAGGGAGCTTCAACTGCTGTCTTAAACTTCCAACATGGTCCGAGCCTCGTCAATTGACACTCAGGGGCCCCGCCCGAACATACCCACAAGTTTGTAATCATAAAACGAGCTCGCTCGAACTCTCGAAACGCCCGAAACAACATTAAAACTAGAAATCACAGCCCAAAACCAATTGAATCAAACTTAAGAACTTCAAGTTCTTCAATTTACTTCCAATGCGCAGAAACGTACTTAAACTACTTAGAATGACACAAAATTTTGCGAGCAAGTCTTAAATGGCATTACGGAACTATTCACGATCATAGAATTCAGTTTGGACCTTGATATCATCAAAACCCGCTCCAACCCAAATTTAAAGAACTTCTAAAACCTTCAAGAACCAACTTTTACTAGGTGCCAAAATGCACTCGGGTCATCCAAAATCCAATCCGAACATACGCTCAAGTCCGAAATTATCATACGAACCTATTGGAACCGTCAAATCCCGATTCCAAGGTTGTTTACTCAAAATATTGGCTGAAGTCAAACTTGGGCTTTTAAGCCAACCTTAAGGGACCGAGTATTTCGATTTCAACTCGAACCCTTCCAAATCCCGAACTAACCATTTCCGAAAGTCATTAAACAGTAAAAGCATGTACGGAAAGTCTTATTTAGGTGAACCAGATTTTAAAAAGCAAAACAATCGATCGGTTCGTTATTGTGGGCTTGCCTAGTACCACGATATGCGCCATCACGATAGGATAAGTTTTGGATCGTGACATTTCTTGACATGATTGCTTGAACTTTTTGTAAATTTTTAACATATTTTGAATTTAAATTTTAATTAATTAATTAATTAACTAATTATAGAGTAACCTGACTAATTTAGTCCTAAAATTGCTGCATGTCTTTCTCTTATACTGCCACTTGTCATAATTATATGCTAGATTACGACATGTCTTTCTCCTATACTGCCACTAATCATAATCCTAACCAAGACATTCTTCGTTTTAATAATATATAAAAGATAGATATATATATATATATTTAATATTATCTACATATGAATTATATATATATATATATATATATAAGTAATTCTTTATTATACTTTTTCTTGTTCTATATTGTTTTGTGTTTGTATTTTAAGTACTTTATCATACGATTGTTCATTAATTTTCTAATTATGTCCTTGCCTATCACTACTCTTATTATATAATATAAATAAATATTTTGTACTTCTTATATTTATATAATTTAATACTTTTATTTTATTATTCAAAATATAACGACTCGGCCGGTTAATTTAAGAATTATAGCTCTGTTCCCCCATTTTCTGCTCATGTTGTGTTCTACAGCTGTTATATAACTTATCGGGTTGGTTGGTTTGGGTTCGGAGAGATTTCAGAGTGAATTGACACACTTAGTCTCGTAGTTGAAAGCTTAAGTTGAAAAAGTTGATCGTATGTCGACTTATGTGTAAACGACCTCAGATTTGAATTTTAATGGTTCTGTTAGCTCTGTTAGCTATTTTGGACTTGGGAGCGTGTTCGGATTGAGATTTGGAGGTCTGTAATAGAATTAGGCTTGAAATGGAAAAAAGTTGGAATTTTTAAAAAGTTTGACCGGGGTGGAATTTTTGATATCGGTGTCAGATCGGATTTTTGAAAATTAGAGTAGGTTCGTGGTGTCATTTATGACTTGTGTGCAAAATTTGAGGTCAATCGGACGTGATTTGATAGGTTTCGGCGTCATTTGTAGAATTTGAAAATTTCAAAGTTCATTAGGCTTGAATCCATGTGTAATTCGTGCTTTTGATGTTGTTTGAGGTGATTTGAGGGTTCGACTAAGTTTGTATTGGGATATAAGACTTGTGGGTATGTTTGGTTGAGGTCCCGTGGGCCTCGGTTTGATTTCGGGTGATTAACGGATCAAGTTTTGAAGTTGTAAGCTTGCCGGAGGTTTTTAACTACTGGTGTAATCGCAACTGCGGAGTGGGAACCACAGGTGCGTGCCAGCAGAAGCGGGAGGTAAGCCGCAAAAACGGCCAAGGGAGTGAGGCAGCAAAAGGTCGCAAGTGCGATAGTTTTACCACACCTGCGTGATTGCAGATCCAGCAGAAGGGACGCAGAAGAGGATTTGGCCTTGAAGCTTGACTCCGCAGAAGCGGAGATTTGTCTCGCAGAAGTGAGTCCGCTGGAGCGAAGAATTGAACGCAGTTGCAGAGTTAGCCGCAGAAGCGGGCTTTGGGGCATACCTACAAGACCGCAGAAGCGGCTAAGTTGCCGTAGGTGCGGAAAACCTGGGCAGAAACTATAAATATGAGACTTTGAGATTTTTCAGCATTTTCATCATTTTAAGCTCGGACTTTGGAGGTTTTTGAAGAGATTACTGAGGAAAGCTCCTTGTGTTCATTTTTCTTCAATAATGATGTTTCCCCACTAATTTCCCACCTAGTTGGCGTGTTTTTTAGGTGAAATTTGGGGTTTGAGGCTAGGGATTTGAAGAGTGAATTTTGGGAATTTGAATGACCATTTGATGTCAAAATTTGGTAAATTTGGTATGGTTAGACTCATGAGTGAATGGGCTTTCGGATTTTATGACTTTTGTTGGACTTCGAGTCGTAGGCTCGGGGGTCAGGTTTGAGCCGATTTCAAATTTTGGGGTATAATTTCGTAATTTTCTTGTGGAATTAATTCCTTTAGCCTGTATTGATTATATTGTACTATTTGTGGTTAGATTCGGGACATTTGGAGGCCGACTCGCTAGGCAAAGGCATTTGGAGTAGAGTGTTGCTCGGATTGTGGTAAGTAACAGTTCTAAATCTGGTCCAGATGGTTTGGAACCCCAGATTTTGTGTCGTGTGATTATTTTGGAGGTGACGCACATGATAGGTGACGGGCGTATGGGCGTGCACCGTGTGGATTGTGACTTGGTCTGTCCCATGAAACTGTAAAGTTAAATAACTTGTTGTTTGCTATATAATTCTATGTGTTATAGAAATTTGGCTGTAAATCATGTTAGAAACCATGTTTAGGCTATATGTTGGTACTGTTGGGACCCACAGAGGCCTCGTTTCATGATGAATTGCCTGCTAAATGCTACTTAATCTCAGTTTTTACTCGCAAATCATATTGCAATCTCTGTTATTCTTATTGATGCATCATGTTATTGTTGTTTGGACTAATGTTCCTGACTTCTCAGAGCTTGAGTGACTGGAGAGATTGATGACTAAGTGAGGCCAAGGGCTTGATTGTGAGAATATTAATGGGATCGGGTTGCACGTCACATCATGTTTTTATTGATTTATGCCATGATTGGCTTGATATAGCGCTTGGGCTGTAGGAGCCCCTCCGGAGTCTGTACACATCCCCAGTGAGCGCAGTTACCTACTGAGTCCGAGTTTTGAGTGTTGACTGCCGAGTGCCGAGTGTTGAGTGATCGTGAGGAATGAGTGACTGTGAGGAATGAGTGATTGTGAGGTTGGAGTGAATGTGAAGACTGGCATAACGTCTGAAAGATATCTTTATCTGGTTTTACTTGAACTTGGCATAAACATATTGATTTGACTTAATTTACTAGATTTGGGAAGCGTGTCTATTTTCCTTGTTGAGACTACAGAAAATGAATTACAACGGTGTAGCTCATCACTGTCTTTTAGTTCCTTATTTATTATTGTTACTTACTGAGTTGGTTGTACTCACGCTACACCCTGCACTTCGGGTGCAGATCCAGGAGTTTCTAGACGCGGAGGGTGTTGATAGTTCTCGTGGTTGACCGTTAGAGATAGCGAGGTAGCTGCCTGGTATTCACAGACCTTGTTTTCTTCTTCTTTATTTTTTCTTTCATTTTATTTGGATTCAGACTGTGATAATCATTTTACTTCCAGACTGGTTATGTTTAGATGCTCATGACTTAGTGACACCCCGATGTTGGAGCTATTTTCCGCACTTGTATTTTGGGTTTAACCCCTGTTTATGAAAATTCCATTTATTTGAAAACTATTGATTTATTTTTCTGTGAAATATTAGATATATTTTAAAAATGTCAGCTTACCTAGTACCATCGATTGGCGCCATCACGACAGGTTAGGATTTGGGTCGTGATAAGTTGGTATTAGAGCCTAGGTTACATAGGTCTCACGAGTCATGAGAAAGTTTAGTACAGTCTTGATAATCGGTATAAAGACGTCTATACTTATCTTCCACGTGCTGGCGAACCTTTACGAAACTTCACATTCTTGAATTCTTGTCGTGTGAGTCTGTTGATGCTAGTAACTAAACTTCTGTTATTTTATTCTCTCATAGATGGTGAAGACACGTACTACTTGGTATGATCGACAACCACCAGTACCACCAGTTAGGGCCACGAGAGGCCAAGGTCGCAGTAGAGGCCGCGATAGGGGCAGAGGTGCATCTTGTATAACAGCTAAGGGAGCACCTCCAAATCCACCAGCTGCCCCAGTTCAAGAATAGGTCCTAGTTGTGGATGCGCCAGTAGGGCCAGCTCAGGCATTGCCCGTGCCCATTGTGATTCCAGGCCTTCAGGAGGCCTTAGCACAGATTCTGACCGTGTGCACCAGTCTTGCTCAGACAGTCTCTATTCCGGACGCAACAACCACTTCTCAAGTCGAGGAGGTACTCAGACTCCCGCTGCTCGCATACCATAGGAAGTGATGTAGGGACTCCAAACACCGGGGGCACCACCAGCCCAGCCGGTTGTAGCTGCTCAGGACTTTGTGGTTCCTGTTATGCCCGATGATGAGCATTGTAGATTGGAGAGGTTTGGGAGACTCCAGCCTCCATTTTTCAGTGGTGTAGAGGCGGAGGATGCACAAGACTTCTTAGATAAGTGTTAGAGGATGCTCTGTACAACAGGTATTCTTGGTACCAGTGGGGTCTCGTTCACTACTTTTCAGTTTACTGGAGCTTCCTTCAGTTGGTGGGAGGCTTATAAAAGGCGTAGGCCGGTTGGTGCTGCACCACTTACTTGGCAGGAGTTCACTTCCCTCTTCTTGGAGAAGTTCGTGTCGTAGTCTCACAGAGAGGAGCTACACAGATAGTTTGAGAAGTTACATCAGGATGATATGTCTATGATGCAGTATGAGATGAGGTTTTCTGAGTTGGCTCGTCATGCGGTCTGGTTAGTTCCCATTCATAGGGAGAGGATCAGGAGGTTCATTGACGGCCTTATATTTCAGCTATGGGTGCTTATGACTAGAGAGAGGGTATCTAGTGCTACGTTCGATGAGGTTGTTGATATTTCTCGGTAGATAGAGATGGTCCATAACCATAAGCGTGTTGGAAGGGAGGCCAAGAGGTCTCGTGGATCAGGTGGTTTTAGTGGTGTTCCTTCTGGAGGTCAGTTCTACCACGACAGGGGTTGTCCGTATAGGCATGCTTAGACGGCTTGCCCAGTTCACCGTGGTACAACATCTGGCCATGGTTCTTATAGTTCTTATCAGGGTCATTCATCTCTCAGTGCCCTTTCAGCTCAGAGTTTGTCCCGTGATCCCTCGGTTCAGGGCTCATCTATGCCAGGTCCTTATACCAGTTATCCTAGTGCTCAGGACTCCCTTTAGTCCCCCTTACCAACATCAGGGAGTTGTTTTGAGTGCGGAGAGTTTGAGCATGTGTGGAGGTAGTGTCCTCATCATCAAGGAGATCCAACATAGCGGAGTCAGGCTACGTCATCTGCACCAGTTGCTACACTACCCGCTCAGCCAGCTCGGGGTGGGGCTCCATCATCTAGAGGTTGCCCTAGAGGGGGAGGCCGATCAGGTGGCGGTCAGGCCCGATTCTATGTTATTCCTGCCAGACCAGATGCCATTGCTTCAGATGCAATGATTATATGTATTGTCTCAGTTTTCCACAAGGACGCCTCTGTATTTTTTGATCCTGGTTCCACTTATTCACGCGTGTCATCGTATTTTGCTCATTATTTAGATATGCCCCTTGAGTCTCTAGTTTCATTTGTTCATATATCTACATCGGTGGATGATACTATTATTCTGGACCGTGTATATCAGTCGTGTGTACTGACTGTTCGGGGATTGGAGACTAGAGTTGATCTATTGTTGCTTAGTATGGATGATTTCGATGTGATCATGGGTATGGACTGGTTGTCTCCATGTCATGCTATTTTGGATTGTCACGCTAAGATTGTGATGTTGGCGATACTGGGGTTGCCACAGATTGAGTGGCGAGGTTCGTTAGACTATGTTCCCGTTAGAGTGATTTCATACTTGAAAGCCCATCGAATAGTTGGAAGGGGTTATCTATCTTATTTGGCCTTTATGAGGGATGTCAGTGTAGAGACCCCTACTATTGATTCTGTTCCGGTAGTGCGAGAGTTTTCGGATATGTTTCCTGCAGACCTACCAGGCATGCCACCCGATAGGGACATTGATTTTGGTATTGACTTGGTGCTGGCCACTCAGCCCATTTCTATTCCTCCGTACCGTATGGCGCCAGCTGAGTTGAAGGAATTGAAGGAGCAGCTTCAGGAACTCCTTGATAAGGGGTTTATTAAGCCTAGTGTGTCATCTTGGGGTGCACCAGTCTTGTTCGTGAAGAAGAAGGATGGCACTATGAGAATGTGCAATGATTATAGGTAGTTGAACAAAGTCATAATCAAGAACAAGTATCCTTTGTCGTGTATTAATGATCTATTTGACCAGTTTCATGGAGCGATGGTATTCTCCAAGATTGATTTGAGGTCTTGTAAGCACGTAATTTTTTACCCGCGCAACTTTTAAAAGTAGTATTTTTAAAAAAATATTTACTTATTTTTATTTTAATAGGATTTAGCCTATATTTCACTTTTAGTCTAATAGTAAAACATAAAATTCGAAAATACAAAAATTATTTTTTATTTTTTTTATTTTATCTTTTATCTTTGTATTTAAGTTAAGGCCATTAGTCTTTTGTAGTAATATTAATCTAAGTTTGCTATTATTCTAACTAACTTTTCTCTGCTTTCATTTTAATATATAATTTTTGAAAAATGATGGTTTCATATCAATATAAATTTTATGTAGTTAAAGTCAATTACTAGTATTCTAGTAGTAATTTGCTATTGGCTTTTAGTCTTTGAGCCCAATTTGAACAACCCCCAAGACTAGCCCAATTTCAAACTTTCCTAAGTATTTTGGCCCAAGCCCATTTTTTTTAGCCCACAACCCCATCAGATGGTCTTCTTCTTTAACAAGAGATAGAAAAAATACCCGAAGACACAAGAGGGGACCCTAATATTTAGGAACACCTCCATAGCTGCCACCCTATCTTCAACCTCAAAACTCACTGGAAAACACTTCCTATCAGCGACATCTGCTGCTGTCCCTTACCCCTCGCCGATGGATCTCACAGCAGCCACCGTTGTCGTCGTTGTTGCCTCTTCACCTCACCACCCAAACACACGTTGCTGACCCCTTTCTTCTTCTACGATCAGAACACCACGCCCTCACCAGCCGCCGACCAGCAACACCCAGCGACGCCCAGTTCTGCAGATCCAAGATGACACAAAATGACTGCTGCTCACCTCCTCACGACCCCCCAAGCAATGAACCAGATCTCTTTCTTCACCTCCATCACTGTCGTGACCCTCCTCGGCGACCTCTCTGTTGGACCCAAAAGAATGCAAAGCCATGGCTCCCCACGTTTTCAAATACACATGAACACGCAAATCCAACTCTCTAGTCTTAAAAAGTGTCCATTGATCTCTGGCTTAGCGGGGACAGTCAGATTATGAGTTCAATTCGAGGTTGTCAAGTTCGGCGCAATTCCGATCGGAAGTTCTGTTCATATTCTAGTTTGGACGTCCCCTTCTTCAATGTAATACTGGTGCAATTTTGTTGCTGCTGCTTGTCATCTTCCTTTTAGTCGGAATTCTTGTAATTGTCGGAGATTCAAATGTATTGGAAATCAATTCAGTGTCGTTTGCTTCTGTTCGTTGCTGCGTTTTTCTCTATTTGCAAGTTTGATATTGCTTCAGTCAGTTGATGTGAAGGTTCGCTCACCGATTCGAGTTACCGTCCGCGGTCCGATACATTTTCGAGTTTAAAGTAGTGCAACGATCAATTTTCGGCTATATCAAGGTTCATTTCTTAAACCTACCTCATTTAAAGTAACTCTTCTACCCTTTGTTTAATTAATTTAGTTTGCTCGATCAGTTAGTTTACCTTGAGTTCATGATATGCCTGGATAAATGCTTTGGTGGATCACTGAAATGAAAAAAGGATATTGTTCATGGTTGAGGGATTCGGTGGATGTTGGGGTAATAATTTGATTTAATTTAAATGAACCAAGTTAATTGAAAAACAAAGAACCATTGATGGTTCATGCTACTGTTTCGTTGCCTTTCATTTTATTTATTTAAAAATCGTTAGGAGCATGCTTTAGGCCAACCATGCTTGGGTAGGCAAATCTTAGGTTTTCTTTATTTTATTTTTGAGACGAGAGGTCGTTTCCCTTAGTTTATTATCCGGGGATGCCCCTAGGAATTTGTATATATTTTTATCCGGGGTATGCCCCGAAATATTATGTAATTGGAGTCCGTGGCGAACATCGTAGAAGAAGTAGCGTAGAATAATTTAGAACTTTAATTTTCCTTCTTTTAATTTGATTTCATTTAGGTTGGGACGACCTCGAGCCTCATGTGTTTTTATTTTACTTTTTTCGTGATTTTACCTCAACCCGAATATTTTACAAGCCAACTAGATCGAGTACGCAACCGTGACCTTCACGGGACTTGGGGAGTGCCTAACACCTTCTTCCCGAGTCAAATGAACTCCCTTACCCGATTCTCTAATGCGGACTTAGTTTTAGAGTCTGAAATGTTTTAAAAGGAAAAGTCATTTTAAAAGAAAAACAGTGACCTGACACACCGAAATCAAAGTCAGGTGGCGACTCTGAGTTATTTTCCTTTTGAATACAATTTTTGTCACTTTCAAAATTGAAAACACTTTTCAAGCTTTTCACTAAATCTTTTTATTCTTTTTAAGAGGGTTTAGTGAGGTTTGGTTAAAAGGGGGTGTAACATCTATGGCGACTCTGCTGGGGACTTGCAGGTTCGAGCTGGTATTTGATCTTGTTGGATTTTAGGATATTCGGTTGAGGTGTTTGTTTTCTTTATTTGCTTTGTTTATTTGCGTTGTTTGTCTTATTTCCTTGTTTTGTTGGTTATTTGTTTATCGCTTTTCTTAATGTGTTACTGTTTTATAAACTGTCATCATTTGCATATCCATGGGTCTTCTTTCTGCAACAAGTCTCGGAGTATGTGTCGCATGCACGAATTCTTTGTAGAGTCACCCTTAATTTAGGAGGGGGAGGGCCGTCAGACGTATGGAGTGGGTGGAAAGCTTGAGCAGCCACCATCGACCATACGCTCCCCCGAATTGCCTTGTTAGTGAACCCCAAACTTAGGTCAGCCTTTAGGTCATTTTTATTTGCATCATGCCATTTAGACTTAACAGGGCTCGGTCCCAGGTACCATTTCCCTTTGTAGGAAGCCTATCCAAATTTTTTCAAAATGGGCCCGTGGCCCAAAAAGACATTCAATCATCCCTATGTGATACATGTTGCATCTTTGAGGGTAAAAAGGTCATTTAACGGACCGATGATTGGGAAAGAAGGGTGAAAGACGAAGCAAGTAGGGCCCAATTATATTTTTCTTTCACTACATTTTCAAAAAAAATGAAAATGAAAAATCCAAAAAGGATTTTACACTTTCCCATTATTTTCCAAAAAAATCAAAAACAAAAAGGAAAAAAAAAAGATAATCCAAAAAGATTTTACACTTTCCCATTATTTTCCAAAAAATCGAAAAAAAAGAGAAAAAGAAAATCCAAAAAGATTTTGCATTTTTCATCATTTTCCAAAAATTCAAAAAAAAAAGAAAAGAAAATCCAAAAAGAGTTTACATTTTCCATCATTTCTCAAAAAGACAAAATATGGTTTTTCCCAATTAGTTGCATTTTTTTAAAGGCTTTCTCCCATGACCAATCTTTCCGAACTACGCGAACCTGATTCTCATCTTTCGAGACGTGATACGTAGGCAACCCACATTGGGTCTGGTCTTCCTAGCAAGTCTTAGGTTCTTGGCTTTGTGGAGTCTTAGCCATATATTGCATGTTTAGCCACTTTTGGCCACATCGACCATTCTTGTAAAATGGGGTCATTTTCGCAAAAGTGGTTCATTGACCCATGTCTCAGAATCCTGAGTTCGCAACTAAGTGTCCCACTACCTTAAGGTCCGTCCTTCTGAGTTTGCATTTTTAACCACTTCTGGCCATATCGGTCATTTTTGCAAAATGGGACATTTCTGCAAATTAATTTTGGGCCATGATATTGGGAGTTTGAATCTATAAAATCCTTAGTGAGGTATTTTCCATGTCCATGAGGTCAATCTTGTTGAGTTTGCATTAATAGCCACTCTTGGCCATGCAGGTTAATTTTCAAAAATAGTTGTCTAGAATGTGTCCAATAGGAGGTGTGGTCTCACATAGTTTCTTGAGTCGCTAATCTATTTGGTCCTACTTTTCTCATTCAGGTGTGGATCTACGTACCAGGACTCGAGCATGACAGATACCCCAGGACAATTGCGTCCAGGAGTTACTTGAGGAGTCTTTTTATATTTTGAGCCTGTTTTTAAGTCTCTTAGGTGGTTTAAGAGTTTGTCGAGTCTTTCATTATCATACTTTCTATTTTGTATTTGAAAGACCAAAAAAATATAAATGAAAAATTCAAAAAGATTTTTGTTTCTTAATTTATTTTGTCCATTACTTTCCCAGAACTATGCTTGATCTGATTCATGAGAGACATGATATGTAGGCAGCCTACATAGGGTTCGATTGAATCATCATTAAAAAAATAAAAAAAAGAACAAGAAAACAAAAAGAAGAAAAAGAGAATGAAGTTGTGTGTTACACCCCAAGTTTTCATACGTGAGAGTACATCGTAAGTCATTGATGTAAGCTCGGAAATGAGATTATATTTGGAAGCAAATAAAGTAAGTTAATAATGTTACCTTGGAGGTTACAAATATTTAAGATCATGAATAACGATTACCAAGAGGGTTGGAAATCTTAGAAGCTAAACCAATTGAAGAAAATAAGTTTCGTCGAAAGTCGACAAGTTTCGAATGTTATAACATGTACTTTGGGGTGAGACTAGGGTTATTAACATGATAAGGAGGTTATTCTATGAGTTATTTTAGTCGTATGATATTCATTTTCTACATTTTGAAGGCAAGCAAGTTGTGGAACAAGAGTTGGCAAAGGACATCACAAGTTACATTCATAAATTTGTTGAAATTTAGGTCAAATGTATCTGAGAATTTCTGCAAATATACTTGGAATAATGGGGTGTTCTACCTACCAAATTGAAGGTCTACGAGTCTAGTTTCTAACGCATTAAACCGTTTGTCAATACGACATCGGAGTAGAGAGATATTCGCATTTTCGCGAGACCGCGCAAGCAGCTCCCAATGGGACCCACTTAGGCGGTGGTTGACCTACTTCAATTTATAAACGATTTGGACGCCTATTTTTGCTCATTTTTCAACTAAAGTTCGTCTCCAAACTTCTCCTAACCCTCCTAAACATATATCACAAGGGTTTGAAGTGATTCCAAAGTGATTACACCATATTTCAACATCAAAACTTAGTTCTAGTGAAGAACAACACCTCTTTGAGGTTGTGTTGTCATTGAGGATTGTTGTGGGCTGTATTTGGATGAAATTCCAAGTTGTTGCTGCTGTATAAGGTGAGTATAACAACCTACTAATTGTGCTTAAGCTTGCTTGTATGTTGGTTAAGTTGTTAGGATGATAAACTATAAGATAATACTTGGACTAGCTTAAGTCACTTCTATGGTGTTGTATTGCTATTAAGGGTTGTTGTAAAATGAATATAAATTGGATTTTGACTTGAAGTTACTGTAGGAGGTATTTATATTGTGTTCTTGCTTGTGCCTAAGGTTATCTTGATATTGATTAAGTTAAATGGATGGGCTAGACCTGAACTAGTGAATAAAGTTGCTAGTTGGGGATAGTTGAAGTTGTGGATTATTTTCGTTGTTATAAATATATGGTATAAGGATGGAATCATTGATTAATGACTTCATTATCAAGTTAATGATACTTTTATGTTGAAGTAAGAAGTCTATAAGGATTGATAAGGGGTACACGGATTCCAATCAGAGTTTGCCGCTCGTCGTAATGTAGTTGTGACTTGTTGTGGTTATATGGTGTCTTGATATTGATAATTATGTATTGATGGATTGCTCTGGTCATTGTTGTTGGTATATGGTATTGGAGGAGGCCCTTGTTACAATGGAGATGCTGCCCAAATTTACGTAAACGAGATACTAGCTTAAGTTATAGACTTAGCCTTTGCTCAGCACTGATTTTGAATCTCCTTATACTATGATAGATTGAGTTGACTTGTTTGAAGAGTTGCTTGGAAGGGATTAAGGACTCAACGGGTTTAAGGTATGTTAAGGCACTTTCTTCTTTCTTTTGGCATGGTGTAAAATGAAATGAACATAAACGATACGCTATTTCATAATGACTCTACTCCTAGTAACTAAGGTTGTCCATATTGTTCTTTCCTTATAAAATTATTCTAAACAAGTGTGTATGATCCTTAAATCCTACTAAGGTTCATATTGATGGTAGGGATGTCCATAATGTTCTTAAGTCACTCCAAAAGGTTTAGAAGATGATTCCATGAGTCTAGCATGCATTATATATAGTATCTATTTTACTCTACCGAGCCGCGCTATAGTCGGTCGGGTACGGCACCTATTGTGCAACCACTGATCAGTTGGGTTTACCGAGCTCCACGTGGCCGGGTACGATTCTACCGAACCTTATGATGGTCGGGTACGCTTTTACCGAGTCCTCTTTGAGGCCGGGTACGATATGATGATGATGATGCCCACAGAGGCGAATGTTTTAAAAAGTTTATGTATATATATGTATTATGCATTTCATATCAGTAACCCCCAGAGGCACTCTGATGTTACAGGTTGTATCTTCTCTATCTCTCTCTTTACATTACTATTCTTGTTTATGCTTTCCTGCCTAACATACTCGGTACTTTATTCGTACTGACGTCCCTTTTGCCTGGGGACGCTGCATTTCATGCCCGCAGGTCCCGATTGATAGGTTGACAGTCCTCCTAGTAGGCTATCATCTCAGCGAAGGTGTTGGTGCACTCCACTTGCTCCGGAGTTGCCTATTTGGTCAGTATGCTTTGGATATGTATTGATTGATATGGCGGGGCCCTGTCCCGACCTTTATGATTTTATGTACTCTTAGAGGCTTGTAGACATATGTCAGGTGTATGGATAATTGTATGGCCTTGTCGGCCTATGTTTCGAGTTTACTAATGGTCATGTCGGCCTTATAGGCCCGTATGTCACATATATTAGTTTGTATATCATGTTTGGTCTTTATATGTTGACTATTCCCTTATGTTTTATTCTTGTTATCTCAGGACGAGTTTTCTAGCTCATTTACTCATGATAACATGATAAGAAAGATATGTTACGTTGGTACTCGGTTGAGTAAGGCACCGGGTGCCCGTCGCAGCCCTTCGGTTTGGGTCGTGACAGAAGTGGTATCAGAGCCGTTCTGTCCTAGGGAGTCTACAAGCCGTGTCTAGTAGAGTCTTGTTTATGGGTGTGTTGTGCACCACACTTATAAGCAGGAGGCTACAGGGCATTTAGGTTTGTCACTCTTTCTTCTTACTCTAGATCGTACAGTAGAGCTCAGTTGTAAGAATTCAAACTCCTAAATTCGACTTTAGTCATAATACAACGATACCTACTTCCACAAAGATAGTTGGTAAGAGATTACATGTGGATGTGAAAGAGTTGAGTCAGAGGAACTCGATTTCACATCATACTTATGATGAGTAAATATGAGGTCTTCAACAGATCGTGTGTGTACTAAGATGTGTATGCTTCTTAATAAGGAGCCTTAAGGCAAGGATATCTATTCACGAATATGGTGAAAATCTATGAGGGATTCAGAAGCTAGATACAAGTTTCAACAAGTAAAAGAAGTAAGGTGAAGAGGGGTACAAGGCACCCAAATAATGAAGATTATCAATATTTTCAAATCAGGCAGAGAAATATAAGCATTTTGGTACCTTCATCAATGACAGAGGTAAGTACAATTGGCCACACCCATCTCAGTTATGTTCTATGGGAGCTAACATATATTATTTAAGAGAAAGATGGGATATCAGGATCCAGTTGGAGTTAGAGTAACCCAAAAATTGTGGATAGGTTGTTATCATTAACCAATGTTTCCGAAAGATGGTACAAATGTGGTAAAAGATATCCTTCTAAGACACCTAGATGGTGAACTCTAGAGTATTACAATCAGATACGAATACTGGAATATTCAAAAATTTCAGAATATAGGCAGTGGGATCCTAGAAGGGACAAATATTTACCTTAGTATGACTCTAGCCCCGAGTAAAAAAAAGAATGTTAGGCATTCTAATGAGATGAAGCTAGGGGAGCTTATAGGGAAAGAACTTTTTGTTGAAGTTTTCAGAATAAAGTGATAGACAAAAAGAATATTATCCGGAGAATAAGAAGAAAATAAATGAAGCATCATGAGTAAGATGTGATATAGGGGTGATAACAGTAAATCAAAATATGACACGATGACAGAGTCTATAGTCAAAGTGAAGGAAAATACAAGAGGTGACAAGCCTTAAGGCAATAAAAGAGTATAAGCCATAAAATCATATTTTTATTTCGAGAAATGAGTTGGTGACTTCAACGTGATTACCAGGAGGAAAGGTTAGACCCCATAGTAATAAAAATCAGTATGGGCTGGTGAACAAGATAAAACCGAACATGAATTAGGGACCGAAGGATTTGATAATGGTCGACATCGTGAGAATTTCAAAGATCGTGCTCCAAACAATAATAGAATAGACAACAGACGAATAACCTTTAAAGGTTATTTAGGAAGTCACTTACCTAAAGCAAGCACTCTGAGCAGAGTTAATCTTAAGGGACTAAATGTGCCAGTTACCGTAGGTGTCACCTTCGTGCGTAAGAAATTTAGTTATCCCTGGTACAGAAGGTTACCATAAGGTGATTAAGGTTCATTGATAATGTGAAAAGACGCCGAATATGAAAAGGTAAAACAAGTATAGGTAGATCGTCGTAGTACTAAATCTTAGTACTCCCCTGAAGGGGGGAATATGGTGTGATATGGTATTAAGTCGGAGTTAAGCGGTTCAGTTAACTATGGAATGGTAAAGGAAGAATGAGGTAAAAAGGAGAAAGGGATGATGTTGCATTTATTCAGTTCCTGCAGATATGTTGCGAATCCAGAACATTATACAAGCACGACACCGGGGAGAGGCAGTAAAAGTTTCCGTCCAGGATGTTATTGATAAATAAGTATGAATGGACATTTGATACATCTGAAGCTAGTGGTGAGAGATAAGTTAAGACAAAGGATATATCCCAAGAGGGATTATGCAGAATAAATATATATATATATATATATGAGAATGGACCAACGAGTAATTAGTAGTTGATTTAGGAAGAGCCCAGTTATGGCTAGACAAGAGGTCACGGATAAATCAATAGATCATGCAAGATAAATGTAGTGAATTGCAGCATAATGAATTCAGTCTCGCAGATACAAGATCGCAATCATTTGAAAAAAATTCAGATAGGAGTTGAGGCAATTAAAGGTACCATTTTTAAAGGTTTATGAAAATAAGAGAGAGTGTCACTAAGGAGACAATAAAAATTTGAGCTTAGAAGTAACCCTACGAGCACAAAGGCATAAATTTATGTAACTAAGGATTATTATAGGCAAGTAAGAATAACGAAAATTACCTTCGGGTGTACGATATATCAAGCTCGCAACTTTACAAGAGCCAGAAGGTCTCCCTAAGTACTACAATGAAAGACTAGTTGAGGAAATAAGGAAGAAGGTTTCCACCTAAGCATAGTGAGCTAGAGAGTAAATGATCCTGTAACAACAGTCTCACTACAATATTGTATACACTCCATAAGAAAGTGGCACCTATCATGGCTAATGAATGGTAAAAAAAAGAAGCTATCAAAGGTGATGTTTGAGATCATATAAGGTACAAGAAATTATAGTATTCGTGGGCAAAAAGGACAAGCCAAGTATTCATGCAACAAGTGATAGAACGACCATCAAAAGTAATTGCTTACATTTAAGGACAACTGAGAAGGCACAAAAGGAAATTTATGGTGCTATCAAGTTAAAGGAAGGTTGTGAGTAGTATAAATAGATCGGTGTAGGTCCTAAGGTAAAGTATTGTAGAGCAACAAGGTTTTAGGTAGATAGGAGTAAGGATATGAAAAGATGAGTGAGAAGGTGACGAGAATATGTATGTCCTCGGGATTAAACCCATCAAAACAAGGGAGCTGATGATTTCCATATGAATAAAAAACTCTATACAGCCTGAATGAACCCAGAGGAGTCTAAGACTAGGTGCATTTAGAAGAGATGGAATGTTGCCCTGGCGGTAGAATAAGGGTGTAATTGTGATAGATAAGAGGATGATTCTTAGGCCTTTGATTGAGTAATGATTTAACGAGAAAGGGATTTCATTAATTGCACGGGATTAGAATACCACCATAAGATGAATCGCGTTGGGATGCAATGAAATATGGTTATTGAAGTATAGTATTATCCCTAGGTGGATCAGGAAAATCACTTCAGATGTTCCCCAATAAGATGTGAGCCCTAGTGACAGTGTATTACGTAAGAGGTTGCAAGTTATCAGTGATAGATTATAGATCAACATTAAGGTGAATAAACAATAGATGGGTACAAGTTCCAAAGTATGAGATGAGATTTGTTTGTTATTCTTAAGATGAATAAAAATGAGGAAGCACTAAAGGACTTAGATTTATACATATAGGATAAGCAGCGAGAGAGTAACCTGGAGTTGGGTAGCAAGCCTCGGTAATTATAAAACAAAGTAAGTTTTATGGTATAGTATAACCTGCCTAGATGTAGTAAATCCATAAGGATAGATATGCAAGGCTATGAAACAAGAGATAGCAATAGTCTTAAGTTCGATAAAGTACCAAGCGAAAGACATCAATACACCTATAGATTTCTAGAGGGACAACTTTTCATAATTCTGTATATGTTCATACGGTGAGGCTTATAGATTTGCTAAAAGATGGAGGAAAAAGGGAAGACGAGTCGCTAGGCACTCATATAAGGACACAGTCGTACATACTGCATGATATAAGGTAGCAAATGTTACGATGTTGGAAAAATTCCGACCACATGTCATGGCGTGACAAAGAGGCCTAAAAGGGGGGAATGCCCAAGAGTTTGGATTTATTCACAAAACTGTTGCTTAGATGGCAAGATGAACATTAAAGTATTCGTAAGAGCCATAGTTTATGAAATTGATAAGTGCATCAGTCAACATTCGAGGACGAATGTTCCAAAGGGGGGAATGATGTTACACCCCAAGTTTTCATACGTGAGAGTACATCGTAAATCATTGATGTAAGCTCGGAAATGAGATTATATTTGGAAGAAAATAAAGTAAGTTAATAATGTTACCTTGGAGGTTACAAATATTTAAGATCATGAATAACGATTACCAAGAGGGTTGGAAATCTTAGAAGCTAAACCAATTGAAGAAAATAAGTTTCGTCGAAAGTCGACAAGTTTCGAATGTTATAACATGTACTTTGGGGTGAGACTAGGGTTATTAACATGATAAGGAGGTTATTCTACGAGTTATTTTAGTCGTATGATATTCATTTTCTACATTTTGAAGGCAAGCAAGTTGTGGAACAAGAGTTGGCAAAGGACATCACAAGTTACATTCATAAATTTGTTGAAATTTAGGTCAAATGTATCTGAGAATTTCTGCAAATATACTTGGAATAATGGGGTGTTCTACCTACCAAATTGAAGGTCTACGAGTCTAGTTTCTAACTCATTAAACCGTTTGTCAATACGACATCGGAGTAGAGAGATATTCGCATTTTCGCGAGACCGCGCAAGCAGCTCCCAATGGGACCCACTTAGGCGGTGGTTGACCTACTTCAATTTATAAACGATTTGGACGCCTATTTTTGCTCATTTTTCAACTAAAGTTCGTCTCCAAACTTCTCCTAACCCTCCTAAACATATATCACAAGGGTTTGAAGTGATTCCAAAGTGATTACACCATATTTCAATATCAAAACTTAGTTCTAGTGAAGAACAACACCTCTTTGAGGTTGTGTTGTCATTGAGGATTGTTGTGGGCTGTATTTGGATGAAATTCCAAGTTGTTGCTGCTGTATAAGGTGAGTATAACAACCTACTAATTGTGCTTAAGCTTGCTTGTATGTTGGTTAAGTTGTTAGGATGATAAACTATAAGATAATACTTGGACTAGCTTAAGTCACTTCTATGGTGTTGTATTGCTATTAAGGGTTGTTGTAAAATGAATATAACTTGGATTTTGACTTGAAGTTACTGTAGGAGGTATGTATATTGTGTTCTTGCTTGTGCCTAAGGTTATCTTGATATTGATTAAGTTAAATGGATGGGCTAGACCTGAACTAGTGAATAAAGTTGCTAGTTGGGGATAGTTGAAGTTGTGGATTATTTTCGTTGTTATAAATATATGGTATAAGGATGGAATCATTGATTAATGACTTCATTATCAAGTTAATGATACTTTTATGTTGAAGTAAGAAGTCTATAAGGATTGATAAGGGGTACACGGATTCCAATCAGAGTTTGCCGCTCGTCGTAATGTAGTTGTGACTTGTTGTGGTTATATGGTGTCTTGATATTGATAATTATGTATTGATGGATTGCTCTGGTCATTGTTGTTGGTATATGGTATTGGAGGAGGCCCTTGTTACAATGGAGATGCTGCCCAAATTTACGTAAACGAGCTACTAGCTTAAGTTATAGACTTAGCCTTTGTTCAGCACTGATTTTGAATCTCCTTATACTATGATAGATTGAGTTGACTTGTTTGAAGAGTTTCTTGGAAGGGATTAAGGACTCAACGGGTTTAAGGTATGTTAAGGCACTTTCTTCTTTCTTTTGGCATGGTGTAAAATGAAATGAACATAAACGATACGCTATTTCATAATGACTCTACTCCTAGTAACTAAGGTTGTCCATATTGTTCTTTCCTTATAAAATTATTCTAAACAAGTGTGTATGATCCTTAAATCCTACTAAGGTTCATATTGATGGTAGGGATGTCCATAATGTTCTTAAGTCACTCCAAAAGGTTTAGAAGATGATTCCATGAGTCTAGCATGCATTATATATAGTATCTATTTTACTCTACCGAGCCGCGCTATAGTCGGTCGGGTACGGCACCTATTGTGCAACCACCGATCAGTTGGGTTTACCGAGCTCCACGTGGCCGGGTACGATTCTACCGAACCTTATGATGGTTGGGTACGCTTTTACCGAGTCCTCTTTGAGGCCGGGTACGATATGATGATGATGATGCCCACAGAGGCGAATGTTTTAAAAAGTTTATGTATATATATGTATTATGCATTTCATATCAGTAACCCCCAGAGGTACTCTGATGTTACAGGTTGTATCTTCTCTATCTCTCTCTTTACATTACTATTCTTGTTTATGCTTTCCTGCCTAACATACTCGGTACTTTATTCGTACTGACGTCCCTTTTGCCTGGGGACGCTGCATTTCATGCCCGCAGGTCCCGATTGATAGGTTGACAGTCCTCCTAGTAGGCTATCATCTCAGCGAAGGTGTTGGTGCACTCCACTTGCTCCGGAGTTGCCTATTTGGTCAGTATGCTTTGGATATGTATTGATTGATATGGCGGGGCCCTGTCCCGACCTTTATGATTTTATGTACTCTTAGAGGCTTGTAGACATATGTCAGGTGTATGGATAATTGTATGGCCTTGTCGGCCTATGTTTCGAGTTTACTAATGGTCATGTCGGCCTTATAGGCCCGTATGTCACATATATTAGTTTGTATATCATGTTGGGTCTTTATATGTTGACTATTCCCTTATGTTTTATTCTTGTTATCTCAGGACGAGTTTTCTAGCTCATTTACTCATGATAACATGATAAGAAAGATATGTTACGTTGGTACTCGGTTGAGTAAGGCACCGGGTGCCCGTCGCGGCCCTTCGGTTTGGGTCGTGACATTGTGGGATGTGAGAAATGAGAGGAAAGAAAAGAGGGGGAAAGAAATGAAAAACCAAGTGGTGTTAGAAAGGAAAATGAAGAAGGAAATGGGGCAAGAAGAGTGAGACTGGGATGATGCCGTATGACCTTCATACCCTCGAAGCTATTCTAGAACCGTTAACTGTGACTAGAGGAATTGCACACAATGTGATATTTTTATCTGATAAATTTCCTAACGCTAACATGTTGACTTCGTTTTGCTCCTCTTTGCTACTTTCATTGTTATTATAACAGAGGGTGGTTAGTTTGTGGCACTTTGGTGATTCGTCCATACAACACCACAAAGCACAAGGCAGTCATGGCTAGCAAAGAAACAGACACTGGGGTTGTACACCCACCAAGGGAGATTGTAGAATCAGAATCGGAGCTGAAAGAGGAGGTCCAAAGGTTGAAACAGCATATGGAAAAAATGTATCAATCTTGGATCAGGGGGCATCCTCCACCTTCCCTCCCCACTAAGTACACTGAAAACCCTGCAACTATCCCACCACTAACACAAGCCCAGGTTCCCACTATTGTTGCTCTTTCCCCTCAACACGCCCCAGGCTTCACCCCTTACCACAATTACCCTGGCACTTCCTCCCAAACTTTCCATGCTCTACCAGCCAAAACAACCGCATTCCCAGCTCCAAATACCCAATACTATGCCCCGGAACCCACTTTCAAAGTCCCAATTCCTTACTATTACACTCCCCAATTTGAGACTCATGTTGAAACTGACAAACCACCCAAGAATGCAGAGCAAGAATATATGTTTAGGAAGGTACAAAGTCTGGAGCAATCATTGAGAAATATGCAAGGGTTGGGAAACCAGGTGAGTATGGCCTATAAGGATTTGTACTTGTTCCCCGATGTCCAACTGCCTGCCGGTTTCAAGATGCCCAAGTTTGATTGTATGACGGACATGGGGATCATGTAGCTCATCTGAGAGGTTACTGCAGTAAAATGAGAGGCACCGGGGAAAAAGACGAATTGCTGATGGCGTATTTCAGCCAGAGTCTGAGTAGGGCATCTCTAGAATGGTACACCTGCCAGAATGCCAGCAGGTGATACACATGGGACGATTTGGCTCAGGCCTTTGCTCGGCATTTTCAGTATAACATAGACATTATCCCGGATCGCCTATCCCTGACCAAGGTAGAAAAGAAGCCCAGTGAAAGCTTTAGAGAATATGGTCTCCGATGGAGGCAGCAAGTTGCACGGGTCAATCCTCCGATGGAAGAAGATGAGATGGTTGAATACTTTCTTTAAGCCCTGGAGACTACTTACTTCAGCCATTTGATCTCAGCCATTGGTAAGCCTTTCAATGATGTGGTAAAGATGGGAGAAATGGTGGAAGAGGGACTGAAGTCAAGCAAGATCATGAGTTATTCTGCCATAAAAGCCACACCACAGGCAAATCAGAAGAAACATGATGATGTTGCCATGGCTGTATCAGGATCGCGACATGGTCCAACGGGTCCACCTAACCAATATACTCAGCCTCGACCCCGACCAAACCCCAAACCTATCCCGAGCTCCACATAATCCACATCAATACTATCCCCCGAACAACGTCCAGTCATTTGTTCAACCACTGGGTCACTTCTTATGGCGAGCACCAGCACCGCATAGTACTCTTTCGCTTTCACAACATTGTTGAGCACCCAACAACCCTAGGAAATAGGGGAATAGAGGGGAACAATAGCAAATAATTAGTTTTACGCCAATCAAAGAATCCTACACAAGCTTGTTTGAAAAGTAAAACAGTCTGGCTTGATTGAGCTGCTCCTTGGCTATACTCCGGACCCATATGCAAAAGGTTTTGATCCTACTGTACGGTGCATGTACCACTCTAATGTCTAAGGGCATAGCATTGAAGATTGTTGTGCTTTGAAAAGGGAGATAGAAAGAATGATTCAAGAAGGGATAATTGTGGTCCAGGACAGTGACACCCAGAATATCGCGCAAAATCCTTTACCTGCACATGATGATGCACACTTTGTGGGGAAGATGCGTGGTGACAGGGAATATGAGAATCCTCTTGGGAACTTGCTGACTGAAGTTAATGATATTGAAATTGGTGAAGGCCCCAATAATTTTGATGTGCAACCTAGTGGCTAAGATGTCGAGCTTGGTAATTGGAAAGACACTCCTTTCTTGGCTAGCCAGGGAGGAGTTTTGGTGGTTTATTTTGTTGTCATTTCTGTTTGTCCTGGTTATTTCAGAGTTGTAATCCAGGTATTATCTTGTGGCTCAAACTCTTCTTCTTCTTCTCATTTTGTCTAGTTAATTTAGTTGTAATAACTCGTCTAGTGTTATTTAGGATTGTTCCAGGGTTGTAACCCATGTCTATTTTGCTTGTCTTGTTCAAACCCTTTTCATCATCTATCTAATGCAATCTTCTATTTTCTATTAATTCTAGTCAGTTTTTGTTTACGTCATTTTTCATTTTATAGTCCTTTTCATGCCCCCTCTAGTGACATGACATGCATGCATAATTCTCAGCCTTATCTTGAAAGTTAGTCTAATCATGAAGCAATGACACAGTTTTGAATATGATAAAAGGATGCGCTTGAGGAAACAATTAAAGATTCACGTATTCTGAGAAACCTGAAGCTTGAATTGAGTGAAACTGAGACAGTTAGTTTGGAAATCAAGAGGTTGATGAGAGCATACAACAATGGAATGTCTCTCAAGCAGTTTGAGGTAGATCAATCAGTGTTAAAATGCATTCTTCCACATCAGATAAGTTTGAATCAAGTCTGCTTCGAAATGGCAAGGGTCATTCATTGGTACAGAGGTATTACCCATTGGCACTTTTGTTTGGATTTCTTTGCTTATCATCAATTGCATGTTTGTACTTGGCATTTTTAAAGTTTGGTATGATGAAGGCATTTTATTCTGCTACCCAAACACTTTTATCCTTTGCTACCCATTTTGAGCCCTAATTTTTTGTTTCATACCCCTCTTTTGAAATCAGAAATAGAGTCAGGAAATAGAAAAGGAAAAGAAAAAGAGAAAGAGAAGAAAAAAAAAGGAAAAGACAAAAAGAAAAGAAAAAAAAAACAAAAAAAGAGAAAAGAAAAAAAAGTAAAAAGGAAAAACAAAAGAGAGAAGGAAAAGAAAAAAACAACTTTATTCTGTGAACTACGTTCGACCTGATTCTTGTCACCATAAGATACGTAGGCAGCCTTACGGTTCGATCACACCGAATAAAATATTTCATAATCCCCCAAAATCGAGAATGGGGCAAATTTTCTTAGAAATCCCATAAAACAAAATCCAAAAAATCCCCAAGCTCCAAGAAACTGGGGCAGAAGTTTTGGTTTTGCAAAAGATCTGATTCCAAAAGTTAAAATTTTGAACCATTTTCATTTTAAATTATTTTGAGCCTTCATGCCACCCCTTCTTTCTAGCCTTGTCCAAAAGCCTAAATTACGGTCCAAAGAAAGACCTTCCGACCAATCTTTGAGGATGTCAAATCAAGTGCGTGGTTAAAGTATAATCTTCTTGTATCATGGGTAATACTTTGTTCTCAAAACAAAGAGAGAAATGATAAAATGAGAGAGTCTTATCGGTGAAAACCCTCATGGGCACCGTAAGGCGACGGTGAGTTGAGAAAAAGAGCAAAATGAGAGAGACTTGATGGTGAAGACCCTTCAGGTCACTACAAGTCGACTGAGGATTGTGGATCAGATGGGACAATTGAAGCATTGAAGCCCAGTTTCACAGCAAAGAGGTACAACAAGAGTTGAATATTAGACTTGCTTGAGAGATTAGGCCACTTAATCCAAAGGTGCACGTCATGGTCATTAGAGTTGGTATCCACATCTGATAAGTTTCTACTTTGTAATTTTCTTGTTAGGTATCATCTCTTTCCCTTGTCCCTTATTTTGTTTCTCTTGTTTTGTTTAAGTCCCTTCTTCAGTCTGTTTGGTCAGAACAAGTGAGAAATGACTTCGAAATTTGCTACCAGCTTTCTAATTGCACAAAGTAGAGTCTGGCTAGCACATCCAAATGGCATAATTCAGGAAAGAACAGTATGCGCACGGAGTTGGTAACAATTAACATGCTTTGATATTCATGTGAAATGCAAAGATTCAATAAATGTCAATTCATGAGCAAAATGCAACAGATAGAGGATATTGGGATCGAATGGAGTGGAGGTGTTTTCTGTGATAAAGGTTGAAAGAAAATGGGTAGTCGATAACAAACAAGGTCTTCCAAGTTGAAATCAAAGTTATCTTGGCAAGTGTAGAAGCAGCCGTCCTCAAAGTCAAGACCACAAACTAACCACCATGTTTTAAACTCACAAGTTTTCTTTGTCTGAAACAGGGATGAAGTCTATGTTTATATCAAAGCTTGAATTTTTCAGGTGTAATGTCCTAATTCTGCTTATGAAAAGGCTATTGAGAAGATCACACATCACCCCTAGGAGAAGCACTTCATAGTCTGGGCCTTTCAAGTTATGTTTTATTTTAGGAGACACACTTCCTAAATTGAGAATTTTCCCCTAAGAGACGCACTTCCTAGTTTGGAGCCGTTTAAGTTTATTCCTAGGAGACGCACTTCCTAGCTTGAGTCATTGAAATTTTACCCCTAGGAGACGCACTTCCTAGTCTAGGTCGTTCAGGTTATATTTTCATTTTAGGAGACGTAATTCCTAAATTGAGATTTTACCTCTAGGAAACGCACTTCCTAGTTTTGGGTCATTAAGTTCACTTCCTAGTCTGGGCTTTTCAAGTTATGTTTTATTTTAGGAGATGCACTTCCTAAATTGAGAATTTTCTCCTAGGAGACGCACTTCCTAGTTTGGGGCCGTTTAAGTTTATTCCTAGGAGACACACTTCCTAGCTTGAGTCATTGAAATTTCACCCTTAGGAGACGCACTTCCTAGTCTGGGTCGTTCAGGTTGTATTTTCATTTTAGGAGACGCACTTCCTAAATTGAAGTTTCACCTTTAGGAGACGCACTTCCTAAATTGAGATTTTACCTCTAGAAGACGTACTTCCTAGTTTTGGGTCATTAAGTTCACTTCCTAGCTTGAGTCATTGAAGTTTCGCCCCTAGGAGACGCACTTCCTAGTCTGGGTCTTTCAGGTTATATTTTTGTTTTAGGAGACGCACTTCCTAAATTGAGGTTTTACCCCTAAGATACACACTTCCTAGTTTGAATCATTGAAGTTTCACCCCTAGGAGACGCACTTCCTAGTCTGGGTCTGTCAAGTCATATTTTTATTTTAGGAGACGCACTTTCTAGTCTGGGTCCGTTAAATCATATTTTTATTTTAGGAGACGTACTTCCTAGTCTAGGTCTTTCAAGTTATATTTTTGCTTTAGGAGACGCACTTCCTAAATTGAGATTTTACCCCTAGGAGACGCACTTCCTAGTTTTGGGTCATTTAAGTCCATTCCTAGGAGACGCACTTCCTAGTTTGGGTCATTCAGGTTCTATTCTTAGTAGGCGCACTTGCTAGTCAAATATTCTTAGTTTTATTCACAGGAGCCGCACATTCCAGTCAAGTCTTTAGTTTTACTCTCATCATTGCATCAATAGCATAGGTGATTTACAATTTTGTTAACAACTCACAAATCTTCCTGGTGCAAACTGGGGCAGAAAATTTTGTTTGTTTTGTTGTTTTGATTGCAGGCGCTCACCTGAATAAACGAGGGAATACAATTCAAGTTTTAGCAATCAGGCGCCCACCTGGATAACAAGGGAATACATTTCAAGTTTTTGGTAATCAGGCGCCCACCTGGATAACGAGGGAATACAATTCAAGTTTTAGCAATCAGGTGCCCACCTGGATAATAGGGGAATACATTTAAAGTTTTTGGTAATCAGGCGCCCACCTGGATAATGAGGGAATACAATTCAAGTTTTGGCAATCAGGCTCCCACCTGGATAACAAGAGAATACAATTCAAGTTTTGGCAATCAGGCACCCACCTGAAGAACAAGGGGATTCATTTCAGAGTTACTTCCAATTCGCAAATTAAAGAAGCATCAGGAGCCTGCCTGAAAAACAAGGTCCATTTTTCAGTTTCATATTGGTAGAGATTCAAGGAAGATTCAAAACGAAAAGTAGATAGGATCTTATATTTTTCTTTTACTCCTACTGTAATTTTTCCTTTTATTTTTGATGTAATGAGAGGAACCGCGGATCGGAACCTCGACGGCACCTCGACCGGCTCTCCACCTCAGTATACTCCATCACCTCATTCACTTCTGAACTACACGTGACCTGATTCCTTTATAGCCAAGGATATGTAGGCAGCTTAGATACCAGGGCTTGGTCACAATCTTTTTAGCCATCTTTATTTTCTTTTGAATAAGCGTCGGGTCATAAATCAATTACGTTGCTTATTGTTCTTTGCTCCGAAAACTCTTCGTGTTTACGAGTAAAGAGGGGCAGCTATAAGCACGTAATTTTTGACCCGCACAACTTTTAAAAGTAGTATGTTAAAAAAAATATTTACTTATTTTTATTTTAATAGGATTTATCCAATATTTCACTTTTAGTCTAATAGTAAAACATAAAATTCGAAAATACAAAAAAATATTTTTTATTTTTTTTATTTTATCTTTTATCTTTGTATTTAAGTTAAGGCCATTAGTCTTTTGTAGTAATATTAATCTAAGTTTGCTTTCATTCTAACAAACTTTTCTCTGCTTTCATTTTAATATATAATTTTTTAAAAATGATGGTTTCATATCAATATAAATTTTATGTAGTTAAAGTCAATTACTAGTATTCTAGTTGTAATTTGCTATTGGCTTTTAGTCTTTGAGCCCAATTTGAACAACCCCCAAGACTAGCCCAATTTCAAACATTCCTAAGCATTTTGTCCCAAGCCCATTTTTTTAGCCCACAACCCCATCAGATGGTCTTCTTCTTCAACAAGAGATAGAATAAAAAACCTGAAGACATAAGAGGGGACCCTAATCTTCAGGAACACCTCCATAGCCGCCACCCCATCTTCAACCTCAAAACTCACCGGAAAACACTTCCTATCAGCGATATCTGTTGTTGTCCCTTACCCTTCGCCACTGGATCTCACAGCAGCCACCGTTGTCGCCGTTTCTGCCTCTTCACCTCACCACCCAAACACACGTTGCTGACCCCTTTCTTCTTCTTCGATCAGAACACCACGCCCTTACCAGCCGCCGACCAACAACACCCAGCGACGCCCAGTTCTGCAGAACCAAGACGACATAAAACGACCGCTGCTCACCTCCTCACGACCCCCCAAGCAACGAACGAGATCTCTTTCTTCACCTCCATAGCTGTCGTGGCCCTCTTCGGCGACCTCTCTGCTGGACCCAAAAGAACGCACAACCATGGATCCCCACGTTTTCAAATACACATGAACACACAAATCCAACTCTCTAGTCTTAAAAAGTGTCCATTGATCTCTGGCTTAGCGGGGACAGTCAGATTATGAGTTCAATTCGAGGTTGTCGGGTTCGGTGCAATTCCGATCAGAAGGTTCTATTCATATTGTAGTTTGGACGTCCCCTTCTTCAATGTAATACTGGTGCAATTTTGTTACTGCTGCTTGTCATCTTCCTTTTAGTCGGAATTCTTGTAATTGTCGGAGATTCAAATGTATTGGAAATCAATTCAGTGTTCTTTGCTTTTGTTCTTTGCTGCATTTTTCTCTATTTGCAAGTTTGATATTGCTTCAGTCAGTTGATGTCAAGGTTCGCTCGCCGATTCGAGTTACCGTCCGTGGTCCGATACATGTTCGAGTTTAAAGTATTGCAACGATCAATTTTCGGCCATATCAAGGTTCATTTCTTAAACTTACCTCATTTAAAGTAACTCTTCTACCCTTTGTTTAATTAATTTAGTTTGCTCGATCAGTTAGTTTACCTTGAGTTCATGATATGCCTGGATAAATGCTTTGGTGGATCACTGAAATGAAAAAAGGATATTGTTCATGGTTGAGGGATTCGGTGGATGTTGGGGTAATAATTTGATTTAATTTAAATGAACCAAGTTAATTGAAAAACAAAGAACCATTGATGGTTCATGCTACTGTTTCGTTGCCTTTCATTTTATTTATTTAAAAATCATTAGGAGCATGCTTTAGGCCGACCACGCTTGGGTAGGCAAATCTTAGGTTTTCTTTATTTTATTTTTGAGGCGAGAGGTCGTTTCCCTTAGTTTATTATCCGGGGATGCCCTGAGGAATTTATATATATTTGTATCCGGGGTATGCCCCGAAGTATTCTGTAATTGGAGTCCGTGGCGAACATCGTAGAAGACGTAACGTAGAATAATTTAGAACTTTAATTTTCCTTCTTTTAATTTTATTTCATTTAGGTTGGGACGACCTCGAGCCTCATGTGTGTTTATTTTGCTTTTTTCGTGATTTTACCTCAACCCGAATATTTTAAAAGTCAACTAGATCGAGTACGCAACCGTGACCTTCACGGGACTTGGGGAGTTCCTAACACCTTCTCCCGGAGTCAAATGAACCCCCTTACCCGATTCTCTAGTGCGGACTTAGTTTTAGAGTCTGAAATGTTTTAAAAGGAAAAGTCATTTTAAAAGAAAAACGGTGACCTGACACACCGAAATAAAAGTCAGGTGGCGACTCTGAGTTATTTTCCTTTTGAATACAATTTTTGTCACTTTCAAAATTGAAAACCCTTTTCAATCTTTTCACTAAATCTTTTTATTCTTTTTAAGAGGGTTTAGTGAGGTTTGGTTAAAAAGGGGTGTAACAGGTCTGGGTATCACCAGTTGAAGATTCGGGACTCGGATATTCTTAAAATAACTTTCAGGACCCATTATGGTCATTATGAGATCCTCGTGACGTCTTTTAGGCTGACCAACGCCCAAGTAACATTCATGAATCTGATGAACAATGTGTTTAAACCTCTATCTCGACTCGTTTGTTATTGTGTTCATTGATGATATCCTGGTGTACTCTCGTAGCCAGGAGGAGCACGCCCAATATTTGAGGGTTGTGTTGTAGCGGTTGAGGGAGGAGAAACTTTATTCCAAGTTCTCCAAGTGTGAATTTTGGCTTAGTTCAGTGGCGTTCTTGGGGCACGTGGTGTCCAGTGAGGGTATTCCGGTGGATCCAAAGAAGATAGAGGCAATTCAGAGTTGGCCCAGATCGTCTTCAACTATAGAGATTCAGAGATTTCTTGGTTTATCGTTGCAGGGTTTCTTGTCTATTGCATCGCCCTTGACTAAATTGACCCAAAAGGGTGCACCTTTCAGGTGGTCAGATGAGTGTGAGGAGAGCTTTTAGAAGCTTAAGACTACCTTGACCACAACTTCAGTTCTAGTTCTGCCATCAACTTCTGGTTCTTATACAATATATTGTGATGCTTTTCGGATCGGTATTTGGTGTGTTTTGATGCAGTAGGATAGAGTGATTGCTTATGCTTCGCGCCAGTTGAATCCCCATGAGAAGAACTACCCTATTCATGATTTGGAGTTAGCTATCATTGCTCATGCGTTAGAGATTTGGAGGCACTATCTCTATGGTGTGTCTTGTGAGGTATTTACTGATCATCGTAGCCTCTAGCACTTTTTCAAACAGGTGGATCTAAATTTGAGGCAGCAGAGATGGTTGGAGCTGCTAAAGGACCATGATATTACTATCTGTATCATCTGGGGAAGGCCAATATGGTGGTCGATGCCTTGAGTAGGAAGGAAATGAGTACGGGTAGCCTTACATTCATTCATGTGGGTGAGAGACCTCTTGCAGTTGATATTCAGACCTTGGCCAACCGGTTCGTGAGATTGGATATTTCGGAGCCCAGTCGGGTTCTAGCTTGTGTGGTTTCTCCGTCTTCCTTATTTGATCGCATCAGAGAGCACCAGTATGATGATCCTCATTTGCTTGTCCTCAAGGATAGGGTTTAGCGCGGGTGATGCCAGAGATGTGACTATTGGTGATGATGGGGTGTTGAGGATGCAGGGCCGAATGTAGATGGGCTACGGGAGTTGATTCGTGAGGAGGCCCATAGCTCGTGGTATTCTATTCATCCCGGTGCCGCAAAAATGTACCAAAATTTGAGATAGCACTATTGGTGGAGAAGAATGAAGAAGAATATAGTTGTGTTTGTAGCTCGGTGTCTCAACTGTCAGCAGGTAAAATATGAGCTTCAGAGACTGGGTGGATTACTTTAGAGGATAGATATTCCGGAGTAGAAGTGGGCAGATCACCACAATTTCGTAGTTGGGCTCCCATGGACTTCGAGGGAGTTCGATGCTATTTGGGTGATTCTGGATCGGCTGACCAAGTCCGCGTACTTCATTCCAGTCGATACTACTTATTCTTCAGAGTGATTGGCTGAGATTTATATCAGAGAGATTGTTCGCCTTCACAGTGTGCTGGTTTCCATCATTTTAGATAGGGGCACGCAGTTTACATTGCAGTTTTGGAGAGCCGTGCAGCGAGAGTTCTAAGTTGAGTTGAGCACAATATTTCACCCTTAGATGGACGGACAGTCCGAGCACACTATTCAGATACTGGAGGACATGCTACGTGCTTGTGTCATTAATTTTGAAGGTTCAGGGGACCAGTTTCTACCGCTCGCGGAGTTTGCTTACAACAACAGTTATCAGTCGAGCATTCAAATAGCTCAGTATGAGGCTTTTTATAGGAGGATTGTAGATCTTCGGCGGGTTGGTTCAAGCCGTGTGAGGCTAGGCTATTGGGTACTGACTTGGTTCAGGATGCTTCGGACAAGGTTAAATTGATTAAGGAGCGGCTTCGCATGGTGCAGTCTAGGAGAAGAGCTATGCTGACTGGAATGTCCGTGATGTGTCTTACATGGTCGGGGAGAAGGTTCTTCTGAAGCTATCACCCATTAAAGGTGTTATGAGGTTCGAAAAGAAGGGCAAGTTGAGCCCTCGATTCATTGGGCCTTTTGAGGTAATTCAAAGGATTGAGGAGGTGGCTTACAAGCTTGCTTTGCCACCTAGCTTGTTGAGTGTGCATCCAGTATTTCATGTTTCTATGCTTCAGATGTATATCGGCGATCCATCTCATGTTTTGGAGTTTGGCACAGTTCGGTTGGATGGTGATTTGACTTATGATGTGGAGCCGGTGGACATTTTAGATCGACAGGTTCAAAAGTTGAGGTCAAAGGATATAGCTTCAGTGAAGGTGCAATGGAGAGGTCAGCCCATGGAGGAGGCTATTTGGGAGGCTGAACAGGAGATGCGAGCAGATATTCACACCGATTCGTGACTCCCAGTATGTTTCTAGACCAGTTTAAGGACGAACGTTTGTTTAAGAGGGGAGGATGTAATGACCCGCCAGTCATTTCAAGAATTGTAGCCGTGTTCCCCCATTTTCTACCCCTTTTGTATTCTACAATTATTATATGACTAACCGGCTTGGTTGGTTTGAGGCTGGAGAAATTCCAAAGTGAATTGAGACACTTAGTCTCTTAATTGAAAGCTTAAGTTGAAAAAGTTGACTAGATGTCGACTTATATGTAAACGACCTCGGATTTGAATTTTGATGGTTCCGTTAGCTTCGTTAGGTGATTTTGGACTTAGGAGCACGTCCGGATTGTGATTTGGAGGTCCGTAATAGAATTAGGCTTAAAATGGCGAAAGGTTGGAATTTTAGAAAAGTTTGATCGGGGGTGGACTTTTTGATATCGGGGTCGGATCAGATTTCCGGAAATTGGAGTAGGTCCGTGGTGTCATTTACGACTTGTGTGGACAATTTGAGGTTAATCGGACGTGATTTAATAGGTTTCGACATCGTTTGTAGAATTTAGAAACTTCAAAGTTCATTAGGCTTGAATACGTGTGTAATTCATGTTTTTGATGTTGTTTGAGGTGATTTGAGGATTCGAATAAGTTCGTATTGGGATACAAGACTTGTTGGTATGTTCGGTTGAGGTCCCTGGAGCCTCGGGTTGATTTCAGATGATTAACGGATCAAGTTTTGAAGTTGTAAGCTTGCTGAAGGTTTTCCACTACTGGTGTAATCACACTTGCGGAGTGGGAACTGCAGGTGCATGCCCTCAGAAGCAGGAGGTAAGCCGCAGAAGCGGCCAAAGGAGTGAGGCAGCAGAAGGTCGCAGCTGCAATGGTTTTCCCGCACTCGAGTGACCACAGATGCGGCAGAAGGGCCGCAGAAGCGGATTTGGCCTTGAAGCTTGACTCCGCAGAAGCAGAGATTTGTCTTGCAGAAACGAGTACGCTGGAGCGGAAAATTAGACGCAGGTGCAGATTTAGACACAGAAGCGGGCTCTGGGGCGCACCTGCGAGACCACAGAAGCGGCTAAGTTGCCGCAGGTGCGGAAAACCTGGGCAGAAACTATAAATATGAGACTTCGAGATTTTTCACCATTTTCATCATTTTGAGCTCGGACTTTGGAGGTTTTTGAGAGGGTTTTTGAAGAGATTACTGAGGTAAGCTCCTTGTGTTCATTTTTCTTCAATAATGATGTTTCCCCACTAATTACCTAGTTGGTGTATTTTGAGGTGAAATTTGGGGTTTAAGGCTAGGGATTTGGAGAGTGAATTTTGGGGATTTGAATGACCATTTGATGTCAGAATTTGGTAAATTTCGTATGGTTAGACTCAAAAGTGAATGGGATTTCGGATTTTTTGACTTTTGTCGGATTTCGAGACATGGGCCCTGGAGCCGGGTTTGAGCCGATTTCAGATTTTGAGCTATAATTTCGTAATTTTCTTGTGGAATTGATTTCTTTAGCCCGTAGCAATTGTATTGTACTGTTTGTGGTTAGATTTAGGACATTTGGAGGTCGACTCGCGAGGCAAAGGCATTTTGGAGTAGAGTTTTGCTCGGATTGAGGTAAGTAACAGTTCTAAATCTGGTCTTGAGGGTATGAAACCCTGAATTTCTTTTTATGTAATTATTGTGGAGGTGACAAAGATGCTAGGTGACAGGCATGTGGGCGTGCATCGTGGGAATTGTGACTTGGTCCGTCCCGCGAAACCGTAAATTTGAATAACTTGATGGTAGCTATATGCCCTCTATGTATTATAGAAATTTGACTATAAATCATATTAGAAACCATATTTAGGCTATGTGTTGGTACTGTTTGGACCATAGAGGCCGTGTTTCATGACGAATTGCCTGCTAAATGCTATTTGTACTCAGTCTCAGTTTTTACTCGCATATTATATCACAGTCTCTGTTATTCTGATTGATACATCATGTTATTGCTATTTGGGCTGATTTTTCTGATTTTTTAGAGCCCGAAAGACTGGAGAGATTGACGACTGAGTGAGACCGAGGGCCTGATTGTGAGGATATTTTTGGGATCGAGCTGCATGCCGCAACATGTTTTCATCGATTTATGTCATGATTGGCTTGATATAGTACTTAGGCTGTAGGAGCCCCTCCGGAGTCTGTACACATCCCCAGTGAGCGCAGGTACCTACTGAATGCGAGTGCTGAGTGCTGAGTGCTAAGTGTTGAGTGTCGAGTCTCAAGTGCCGAGTACCGAGTGATCATGAGGAATGAGTGACTGTGAGGAATGAGAGGACTGAGTGAAATGGAGGACTGAGTGAATGTTGCCTTGCGAGGCTGTTTATGATTCATAATTATGGGACACAGTTGCCTTATATCACAATTTTGAAAACATGTGAAAGATATTTTTACCCGGTCTTACTTGAACTTGGCATAAACATACTGATTTGACTTAATTTACCGGATTTCAAAAGCATGTCTATTTTTCTTTTTGAGGCTACTGAAAATGAGTTACAACTACGTAGCTCGTCACTATCTTTCAGTTCCTTATTTATTATTGTTACTTACTGAGTTGGTTGTACTCACGCTACACCCTGCACTTCGTGTGCAGATCCAGGAGATTTTGAACGCGGAGGCTGTTGATAGTTCTCATGGCTGACCATTGGAGATAGCGAGGTAGTTGTCTGGTGTTCGCAGACCTTGTTTTCTTCTTCCTTATCTTTTCTTTCGTTGTATTTGGATTCAGACTGTGATAGTCATTTTACTTCCAGACTGGTTATGTTTAGATGCTCATGACTTAGTGACACCCCGATGCTAGAGTTATTTTTTGCACTTGTATTTTAGGTTTAACCCATATTTACGAAAACTCTGTTTATTTGAAAACTCTTGATTTATTTTTCTGCGTAATATTGGAAATATTTTAAAAATGTCGGCTTGCCCAGTACCATCGACAAGGGTCATCACGACAAGTTAGGATTTGGGCCGTGCCACAAAATTATTTCACTATAAAAAATAATATTTCAACTGCTATAAATAATGTAAATCAATCCAAACTTAGATAGCCCTACGAATATTGGTAGCATCTCAACGTATCAATTTAACCATCTTTTAGCACACTTTACTTTTTTTTCCTTGCAGGACTTTACTTGATTGTGTGAACATCTTAACTTGATAAAAATACAAAAAAAAAACCTCAAGCTGAGCATGTGCCTCAATTGCTTTGATATATCACCTTATTCGCCTATTATTGTTTGACATGTATAATTTGTTGGACTAATCTTTTTCTAAATATTTTATCAAAATTTCTAGGAAAAAATTCTCTCTTCTTCTTCGGCGGCCACCAGCACCTTCCATCATAAGCACCTCCTTCCTTTACTTTAACACCCCCAAATCAATTAAAAAAATCAGTAAAGCCTTGCATGAGCATTCCCATCAATTCCCACCATTCTTCTTCAGTTTTACCATCACCGATATCACTATTCTGGTTAGTATCTCACCAGAGTATTTGCAAAGTGTTTCCAACCCTCTCGTTCCTTCTCATTTATCAAAAAGTCAATATTTTTTGTTATATTTCCTTCAGAGACAAATTTTGAACCCCTTGAAATTGGATTCACCATTGTCTGAAGTTTTGCCATTGTCGGCGAGCTAGCAAGCTCACCACAGTGATTTGTGGGCTTGGATAGATAGTAAACCTTCTCTACACATCAAAAGCGAAAAAAGAAAAAATCCGCAGGATGAATAATCCGGCCAACCCCTATACTTCTTTCCTCAATTCCACAGTCGCTGGCGTCCTTATTTTGCTCATCTGTCCCGGCGATCTATTTGGATCTTATAACAAAAGTGTACTTTAGATACTAATGGCTAAAAGTGATGTTTGGAGTGGTAATGGTGATGGTTTTGAATGTGGTGTTTGAGAAAGAGGAAGGTGGGGAGAGGAAATTTAGAGAAGACGAAGGAATGAGGGGGAGATGGCGGCAGGAGGGGGGTGGGGGTCCCAAAGTAGCTGGAACTTTTTTCCTTTTAAAAAAAATATTTTGCCCTTCCGTCATTTATTTATTATTGGAAATGGTAATTTTAGTAATTTTTTCCTCATATTCATTGCATACACGCGATTCACAAGTGTGATTAATACGTTGTTGCCACATAAGTTTGATCCATGGTCAAATAAATTTATTATTTCGTAAATGAATGAGTTAGGTGTTTAAGTTGGGAAATGTTTAAATTCATTTACCAGGTTGAAAAACGGTGCCGAGGCCATTTTGCCGACTTTTTATGGTCTTATGTTCTTATCTTGTCTTCTTTTTCATTTTCTTACTAACGAATCCTAGCTGGTCCAAAGTCCAAATTAGCAAAAACCAAGAAACCCAGGACAAGCGAACTTGATGTATGAACAAATAACTTGTAAATATCCAATACACTATAAGTTAATTTTTTTTCAGACCATAATAAAAAAAAACAATAATTTAGAAAAGAAAGATCATCATATACTATATTATAAGTGATCAAAAGCTAAAAGATCATTTTACCCTTACCTTGAATAATATTTCTATATATATATATATATCTTTGTACAAAAAAAAAAACTTACATTTCAATTACAAAAAATAAATAATTATCCCAATTAAAATTAATAGGGTAAATGAAAAGACAACTACTGCTTGGACTTTCACCTATTACTGCAGTTACTTGAATTATTTTCATCATCTAACCGTTGGAATGTCTTTCATTTCAATTTCCAACAGTTATGCAAATTGTGAGTAAGCGTTCTCTTATCTGATTCTATCTCCAACGCACAAAAACTTATCTACACCTATCAAACAAGGTAAACTTTTTCTTCACATATTATTTTTCATCTTAGTTTCGTTAATTTCTATAACTCTTTCTTTTACTCTTCCTAACCATTTTTTTAATACACAGCAGTAACGGATAGTAAGTTTTTTTTTTTAAATGATTTAATTGTCAAATGTAGAGAATATCCTGGCATATCATAAAAATAAATAAAAAGGGGACTACAATTTTGGGATATGCGGTTCATATTTTTTTTTAAAATATATTTGGATTTGTTATTGTATAAGTTGAATATCTTTGTGTATGAAAACTTTTGCTACGATACAGTTCTTTATTTAGTCATACGAATCATAACTTTCTTGCTGAGATATTTTCTTTTTATCTAATCATGTTTTTTGTGGTAAGTTCTGCTAGAAATTTTATTTGCTACTATTTTTTAGTGTGTGTAACTCATTCCTCCCAAAAGAAACAGAAACAATGTTATGATGAAGTCCTCTTTGGTAGTATACAATTTACTGGTGACAGTAGAAGAGATTTTACCCAATGTTGAGAATCACATACGGTATGCCTTTATTATAATATATACATTTTAAAATATTTTCTCCTAAAGGTTTTTGATATTGCAATAGGTTTTCCTTTCTCTTATAAGAGTTCTTTTCTAAATTATATGTAATAATTAGTATGGAATACATATGCAACTCATGTGTTCGAAAACTAGTAAGTATAAAAAGATGAGATCTAATTAAGAAATAAGTGGGCCAATACTTCTCCAGCGTATCAACGGACAAGGTATATGAGGCCCAAATTGATTACTATGATAAAAGATATTTTAAAAAGTCAAGATAATTCTAAATATACATCATAAATTATAATGAAATATTGGAAGGTGATATTATACATTAAATCATCTGTTATTTTTATTTTCACAACTTTTGTATTTAGTTATTATCAACAAAATTTTATATATCAAGTGGATGTACGTACACTATACAAAGTATTCAACTACATAACTACTCCGCAATTTCTTGAAGTTCTTAAATCTTCACGATTTCACCGTATTAGAGCCAATATACGATGCAAATTTAACTTAGGAGACTTTAATACGGGTACCGGGCAGGCTCATATAGACAAAAAAATATAATTTAGCATGTTAAACGCTGTTGACGTGATCATAACCAACTTCTTTGCTTCAATATTTTTAAAAGAAAGTATAATATAGCATGATTCTCGAGAGAACCTATTTGTCTAGTGGTCTAATCTTATGACTTTCAGCCTAGCTCAAACAAGAAAGTTTAACTAACCCAACAATATATAACAAATCTTTGACAACAGGACCAGTAATATTCACTGGCTTATTCAAATAATGAGAAAAAAAGAGGCTTTCCATTAAGGCGAGAGATTAGTTTCCCAATCTTTTTCTATATGATTATCAACAACCCAACCCATTGTATTGTAATTATTTAACTAGTAGCTACATTTGTTAGGATTGGCTATCGCTATTATTGCAATTAGTTAGTTAGGATGTTAGTTGATATCACCTTGTTAGTTAGTGGTAGTTTAGACGGTTAGTGGTAGATGACAGCTGTACAGGTACAATGTCTTGTATATAGGCACACTACTTTTGCTTTCCAATTAATGAAAAATGATTCTCTCAATCTGAAATTCTCTCGAAGCTTCCTCATCGTCTTTGAGCTCTATGGCCTTCAGCCATGTCAGTTGAGCTTTAGCTCAAATCTCTCTCCGTTAATTCTCAGTTTTGACATGGTATCAGAGCGTAGGCTTCATCTATTGAGGTAATTCACGGTTCCTTACTTCATTCTCTCTTCAATTTCGAATTGAAGATCTAGTTTTTCTTCGAGATCGTTAATCAATTTTGAAGTTCTGTTAGAAACTGTAATTCATTGTGACTTCGTCTGATAACGACGACTTATAGCAATTTCAACCCGTGGTTCTCTCGAAGTGTGGTTTTCTGTGTTGCCTATGTTGAATTGTTTTTTTGTCTTCGATTCACGATTCAATCAATTGTGATTTACTATTTGAGCGATGGCTGGAGATAAGGAATGTGTTGCAGACAAGGACACCTTAGATACCTCGAGTCCCCTGTACATGCACCCATTGGAGAGTGCAGGATCAATGTTGGTGCCTTTAGCTTTAGATGGCACAAGATACAGATCTTGGAGGAGAGGTGTACTTAGAGCCCTCTCAGTGAAGAATAAGGTTGGCTTCATAACATGGAAATGTCAGAAACCAGTAATTGGACATGCGACCTTTGATCATTGGGAGCGATGTGATGATATGGTGACTTCATGAATTCTAAATTCCCTTTTAAAAGATCTAGCGGATAGTTTATAATATGTGAATGATGCAAAGGAGTTATGGCAGGAGTTAGAAGAAAGGTATGATCAAACCAATAGCGCAAAACTCTATCAACTTCAAAAGGAAATTAGTGACCTAAGCCAAGGAACTCTTGACATAACAGGCTATTATACAAAAATGAAGAAGCTATGGGAAGAGCTAAACACACTGAATGCACACGCACAATGCAGCTGCCAATGCACCTGCGGAGGTAAAGCTAATATGCATAAGACTGAGCAAGATAGAAGATTGATACAGTTTTTGATGGGTTTGAATAAGGTGTATACTGCTGTGAGAGGTAGCATACTGATGATGAACCCTCTTCCGAGCATTGCACAAGCCTTTTCTTTTCTCATACAAGAAGAGAAGCAAAGAGAAGTTAAACCACACAGTCAACAACTCATGATTGAATCCACATCACTGAATGTTATGGTCCAGTGAACAATAATTTTAGAACAAACTATAACCAATACATGAATACTTATGTGAGCAATAGTTATGGAAGAGGCTATATGGGAAATAGACCTAGACCATTTTGTGACTTCTGCAAGAGGCCAGGGCACACTAAGGATAAGTGTTATAAACTTCATAAATACCCTCAGAATTTGAAGTATAACAATGGTAACAAGGGAAATAAACTAGCAGCAAATGTGTTTAATACAACAAATGATGGGATGAATATGACAGATGAAGGAGGAAACCTTCAGGAGCAAGGTCGAACCATGCAACAATTGAGCAAGGAACAATATGGGCAACTACTGAGTATATTGGAGAGTTTTAAAAATGGAAACAATGCAGACAACTCAGGAAACATCAACATGACTGGTGGAGCTGTTAACTTTGTGGGTATGACTGCTTGTACCACCTCTGTTGAGCCCAGTAAACAGTCTTATGAAAGTTTCAAAGAAAATGTTGATTCCTGGATTCTTGACTCAGGAGCCACTAACCATATGACCTATAACAAAACCTCACTAAGTAATATTAAGACTCTAGATTACCCCTTTTTGGTCTCTTTACCAAATGAATATAAAATAAAGGTGACAATAATTGGAGATATCATTCTTAGTCGTCAATTCACTGTAAAAAGAGTCCTATATGTGCCCAGTTTCAGATTCAATCTAATTTCTGTATACTCATTGACAGTCCAATTTGATTGCATCATCATATTCACTAAATTCTCATGTATTCTTTTACAGAGCCTTTCACTAAAAATGCCTCTAGATATTGGTAAATCTAAGGGCAATCTCTACTTTCTCTGCTCGAGTTCAAGAAAGAACAATTCTTCAGCTGTCACTAAAGTTTCCACCACATCACCCACACATAGTTCTACACCTAGTGCACCCATCTTAGGTACTCACAGTATCAATAATGTACACTGTCAACATCACTCTTGTGATTCTGTACCTAGTGCATTCATTTCTTCCCATGTTTGTGATGATAAAGGTGTACAAGTTGTTTTGGATTCCCATAAAAGTTCTTCTAATAAGATAAAATCAGTGTGCAGTGCATGTACCTCTAATAAAAATCTTGTGGATCTCTTGTGGCATAATAGGCTGGGTCATGTACCTTTTATCAAGATGAAGGACATCAATTCTATACTAATAACCTTTGCAAACAAACAACCTTTTCTATGTTCCATATGTCCTATGGCCAGACAAAATAGATCTCCTTTCCCAGAAAGAACTACATCCACAAGCAAGATATTTGAACTCTTACATGTGGATATGTGGGGTCCTTACCATGCAACAACTCATGATAATCAAAAACACTTCATTACCCTAGTTGATGATTGATGACGTCCAGATCCAATACTAAAAAGTAAATGGACACGATCGCATGCAATATAATTTACCTAACTATGAGTCAGACTCGAATCCCACAAAGAACAATATATAGGCGATTAGGAATGTAAGAGAATTATCACTTGTTATGCAATGCCAAACACTTAAAATGAGTTTGAGAAAAAATTTGGGTCTAAATGCGAAGATAAAAACTAACCTAAAAAGTAAGTAAAATGATCAATGGCTACAAGTATGGATACATGGGGAATTACACTCAAGTAATGATCCAATGTATTTTACAATTTTACAAATATAAGCGAGTTTATGTTAATTAGTCTCGGGTAATAATTCTATATTAGTTTCTTCCGAAGACAAACAAGACTTCCAAATTGAATTATCCCTAAAACAATTAAGAGATTAAGCACACTCGAATATGGTTACAAGTAGTTCAATCTTATCCTTAGGTAGAATCTATCAAATAAGGGCTAAAGCCTCAAGTTCTTGTTAATTAAACTTTCCTAACCCTAAATTATCTTTCCCAAAATTAATTCAAAGTTATCGGGTGAGTCCTAGGGTTAGCTAATCCCTTTGGAAACATTAAAGAACAAGAATAATTAAAGAAACAATAACTCACTTCATGATAAATAAAAATCGTTCAATACATAAGCACAACAAGATATTTAATCCACACTTTAAACATGAATATTTCCGTAAACAAGATTTAAGTGTTGAAATAAAACACTTAAATATACAATACAAAGCAAGAAAATGAAGAAATGAATATAAATGGGTAAGAAATTCTTAAACAAAAGCTTCAAATCTTCAAGACCCAAGTGTGTGTGCAAGAACCCTAGCTCCAAAACTTGTTTATCTCTAGTCTAAGGACTGAAAATAAGCCATAGAACTTTTACAAATGAGCTGGTTTGTGTATTAAATGGTTTGGGGCCAAAATCGTGAAATTCCAAATCTGCCCAGTTTTTTCGCCCAGTTAGTTCTTCGCGTTCGCGATCAACACTTCGCGTTTCAACTTCACATTCCTGATTGTCCCTTCGCGTTCGCGAAGGTTTGAGTTCTGCTGCTTCGCGTTCGAGCTACATCTTTGTTTTCGTGAAGGGTAAATCATTGGATAGACTTTCATTGTCCATTTTAGCTCCTTCTTTACTCGTTTTCTCTTGGTTTCTTCATCATCACTTCTAAATCACATACAATCTGTAAAATAAAAGTAAATAACATTAAACACACGATTTTATCAACCAAATCTAAGTTTAAAGACGAGATAAGTTGGTAATATACCCACTTAACAAGTCCCCGAGCTTAAACTATTGCTTGTCCTCAAGCAATTCAACAACTAAGGATATCCGTCAATAAAATCATCAATTAAGCTCAATGACATACTAAACATCATTTCAAGTCAAAAAGGTTCAAATTAAACACAATCCAGTGACTTCGGTTGGTACCAACAATTAATCCAAAGCATATGAATCGCCAACAACTTCTCACAAATTTCATTTCCATTCAAGTGCTCAAACACCACATTAATCAAAGTAGCAACCAAGTCATGACACTAAAGCTTCAAAATTTTCCTCATTATTACAAATATTTTTTTTGTTCATTCCTCCCAATTGGAGATTGGATTAAGTTCACCAACTCAATATTTCATGTTCCCTCACACTTAAGAGAGAATCCCAACTTATAAATTTCAATTTAAACACAAATGGGATATCAAATGGAAAGAATTAACTCTAACTCTCACAAAGATATTCAAATGCACAAAAGTAGTGCCATAGGCTTGCCCTTCAGGTATTTCTCCACTAATGTAGACACACTTGGTTCAAAATTAAGTAGGACTAAAAGGATTGTAATGTAGGTTTTTGGTTAAGGTAGGGCACAATTTGGATAAGAGTGACTCAAAACCTCCTTAAACACTACAATTTGCAATAATTAAAGCACACTTCCTTCAAAAATATTTTTCAACCTTTCTTCACTTTTTATTCAACACCTATTCTTCCCTTTATTCACAACTCCTTATTTTTCCTTCCCTTTTTTTCCTCTTCTTACTCATCATTTATTTTATATTACCTTTCACCTTTTAAGAAACTTCTACATCACAACTTTTCCAACTTTTACCCCCAAACTTAGGCTTTTAACCTATGTTTACACTTTCAAAGTACTTAGGTAGGTAGGGTGCCAAAAGCTAGATCAATAAAGAACAAAGAGTTAAAGCTTGTAATATGGTTGCCAAAGAAAATGTTTAAAGGCTCAAAAGTGATTGACTAGGGAAAATATGCAAGGATAAGAAATTTAAGCACAATATCGGTCCAAGGAAGGCCTAACATCATTTTTTAAACCAAGTTAGTCTAGGATTTCGCCTTAAAGCACATTTCGGGCAAGTTCTAGACTACAACTAATGCAAAAGAACCCATAACAAATCTCACCGCATATGGCACATGCAAACTCGAGTGACATATAAATCCAAAATTCAATTAAAACCAATGAACCCGAAGAAAATCACATATAGCCTAAAAGGTTATTTAATGAATCAAAGAGCCAAAAATAGAATCCAAACGTCACAACAAGAATTATCACTTCAATCATTTTTTATTTTAAAGATCAAAAATTTCATATGACGAAGTTTAATTATGTTGGTACCAAACAAGCCACACGTTGGTTTATGGACACAAGATCACACCCAAAAACCAATTTATTCACAACTAGCTACTAAAATAACTAAAAAAATATTTACCTAAAAAAAAGAAAAATTAAACAAGACTAATCCCTTCAGAAAGTTGTCACACGCCATCCATCATAGGGAAAAGTTACCCGGTTCGACACAAATTATTTCCTTGGAAAATAACCGTGGCATAAAGAAAAACCAAGGATTTTAATTAATACTACTACAAGTAAATAAAATAGCAAAATAATAAAATAGTAAATATTAAAAAAAAAACTAATGCTAACATGCTAGAATTAAACTTCGAATTATTACTAATAAACTAACACGTCAACCAATCTACACAACTTCACAAATAATATTCATGCTCCACATACATCTATCATATATAAATGCAATCATGCTCCAATTAAATCATCACATGTAAATGAGTCACCCCCAACCTAAAGTGTTGCACTGTCCTTAATACAACTAATCAAAATAGGATAAAATGAAGGAGGTGCTCCCTGAAACTCCATTAGTCGGAGCTGGAGGTGGTAGGAAATTTGAGCTCCATATCCTCATCATCATCGTCCTCTGATTCATGTAAGCCATAGAATGAACTCACCTTGTGCATCATCTTGGACATAAATTTTCTTTTCTTTTTCTCATGCTCCCTGAACTTTCTCTACCTCTTCTCAATCTTACCTTGCTGACTGCTCATATTTTCCAACCTAGTGTTCATGGACTCCATCTTGCCCGTTATTGATTTTTGCTCTTTGACCACGTTATCCAAGGATAGTGGGGCAGCAGTTCCAATAGATGTTCTAGCCTCAGGTGGGCTAGTAGGAAGGCCAGCTATAAGCTGCCTAATGTGCGCATCCACTCCATGTATTTGATTGGATAAGTGTGCATAGTGTGAGGGCCGGACTGGAGTGGTCCCATGGGGTCAAATGACTCCAGTGTAGGTACAAAGGATTCGGCAGGATTGGTGGTGGCCTAAGAGAACTGCCTAAATGAAGAGGATGCCATATCAATCCTCCTCTTTTTCTACTTGTCACTGGGTTCCCTTTTCAGCAAAGGATGGATCATCAACTTTCCCGGACCTTTCTCAACATCATTTGGGCGTTTTAACACCCCAACATCATACCATACTCGAGTGATCAAGGATGGAAAGAATAGGCTCTTGGACCTCCCATGGGCGGCTTTCTTCGATTTCTCGAACAATGTGCTCCTCCACGTTCACAGGTAGTCCATCCATAATAGAAGCAATTATCAGTGCCCTCTCTGGTGTCACATCAATATCATTTGTAGAAGGAAAGTCTCTTGCACAGATAATAGAGAGCCATGTCTTTGCCTTAGCCGTGAAATCATGAGAATCAACTCCCTTGTGCAATGTTATCCACTTCGGGGTCACCCCATCGTGTAACTTGTCCACTAGCCACTGGTTTCCTTCTGCTTTAGTTTTGTCTCTGTAAACCTCAATCGGCATTGGGAAGTCCATAAATTCCGTTGATTATCTCAGGGCTGAAATGGACTTGCACACCCTGCACAATAGTAACTAAGGTACCTTGGAAGTCGGTCCTCAAGGCGTTTGCATAAAATTCCAAAACTACTGTGTGGTTAGCATCATTTGGTTGCTCGGAAAAATAAATCCACCTGCTTTCTACCAATCTTGTGTAGAAGCCCGACATTTTAGCTTCAACCTTTTTCATGTTTATGCCTCTTTCCTAGACGATGGTCTTTGACAAGAGTTCATCATATTTCTGCTCACATGATGTAGATAGAAATCGGTCATGATCAAAGGGTTCCTCTTGTTCAGCTTCAAGGACATGTTCTTGTTCAATTTCATTGTGTTCCGGATCCATTTTATGCCCAAAATACCTACAAAATAGACCAACAATGTTAAAAGCTCATACCGACACTTACAACAATGTATTAGGAAGTATATAAGCCAAAGAAATGGGCGAAAAAAGTCTCGGGCAGAGTTGTGCAAAGCTACTATTTTTCACCATTTTTGGGACTGCCAGTGGTTGCTCTTCGCATTCGTGAGTAGACCATCGCGTTCGCGAAGAGCAAAATTTTTTTGCCCAGGATTTGGCCTTTGCTTTTTCGAGCAGACCATCGCGTTCGCGAAGGTCATCTTCTTCGCTCAAGCCTATTTTTCATTCAGGAATTTTTTCAAACAGTTGGGGTGCCCTCTTTTCTTTGTTCATTTTATAGATCATTGAAGCACAAATCTTGTCCAAATTTTCTTCAATAAAAAGACACTCAACCAACCTCACCTAGCAAGCAACAACAAATTTCAAACACAAGTTTGACAATTAATACTCAAAATTTGAATCCTAAGAACCAAACAATCATGGTTGTTCTTCTATTGTTTTACACCAAGAAAGAGAAGAAAGAGTTAAGAGACAAGAGGGAAAATCACATACCTTGCAAATGGAGATGGAAAATCGCAATAGACTTGAAGATTATGGATGATTTAGTTTTGGGGGGCTTAAGGAATAGAAGAAACTGTTCTTTGAACAAAGAGGGGTTGAGTGTCAATTTCCAGTCTTTTAGAATATTAAAATTTACCTGACCTTACGCGTTCGTGAGGGACTTGTTGCCTACACGAAGAGTAAACACTACCAAACGATCGCGAACGCGAGGAGAGCATCACGGACGCGAAGGTTTAAATTTTCATAAACCTTCATGAACATAAAGGTCCATCGCGAACGCGAAGAAGTGCGTCTGCAGTTTCCAATAACTACTGATTTTTGGCTGTCTGGTCACCCCGACCTGCTCAAATTAACTCCAAAAATTGTAAAATTTGGCAGATTAGTCAAAAGTAATATACTAAGCTATTCTTAAAAAGAAAATTTCAAAAACGACTAATTTTTTTTTAAAAATGATGGGCTCCCACCAAGTGCCGCATTTAACATCGTGGCACGATGCAGATCAACTTTACCGCATTTCTCGCCACTTGGATGATATGAATTGGGCAACTAACTTGGAATCAAGCTTGTGATCACGAGCGGTGGGGGTGGTAAGTTGATGATTAAGCCAAACTTTAATTTCTTCATTTTCCATTTCTTGGCTTTCATATGAGGAATACCATTTTGCCTTCTTGTTCTCTCAAATTGTAAGATGTATGGCCTTTTTATTTCCTCTTCGCAATCTCTCATTTACTTGTGTAGTTCAATTCCCATATCACCACACAATTCCAATGTTGAAAAATACTTGATATGTGACATCAACCCTCTAAATTGCAATTCTTCCCAGATTTTGACATCCTCTTTTCCCCCGGGCTAGAGTCAATCTCAGCCATCTTTTCAATTACATTGGTTGACTCTAATTCCATATTTTTTTGGCATCACTAACAAGCATGGAGTCGGTTGGCGGATGTTGAATTCTTGATTTCTCAAAGTAAAGCTCACTTTCTTCCTCGGAGTTGGACTCTTCTTGACCTCTTTCCACACTTTCAAGTTGGTGGGCATAGTGAGCCTCAACCAATATTTTTATTTGATCTTCCAAAGTGTGGATATTCTCATCATTCTGAGTCAAGACTTGCTTCAAGTTCTCGAGTGCAAAATTGCGCTTCTCCTCATTTTCAAGAATGGTCTCCAACATGAGCATCATCTTCTCATTTTGAGCATTTGAGAGTTCTTCTTGATTTTGACCAAGTGCCAAAGAAGGATTTTCGGCTTCAATATCTAAGGAAGGTTCTTGGCTATCATTCACTTCCAAGGCTTTTTGGACCTCTAAATCTTCAAGTATTTCTTTTATTTGTGAGTTCATCCTTTCAAGCGCCAAGTCATTTTGAAGACTATTGTCTAAAAGTTCCTCCAAGACACTTTGCTGTTTGTTTCCTCCCTCAAGTAGGCATTCTAACATGAGCTTGAACTCTCCATTTTGACCATGCTCAATTTCTTCCACTTCCATATCCTTATCATTTTCATCACAAAAACTATAATCATCATAGTGGGGTATTGGGGAAGGGAAGGACAAATAAGTACAATACTGCCAATGGCCATTTTGACAACCACACTTATTACAAATACTCCACTCATGGGTTTGAGATTGTGCGCACAATCCGCCCTAGGAAGAATTTAAATAATTTTGCCCACAAGTGTGGTCCTCTATAATAAGGACAAAGGTCATCAAAGTATGAACAACTACCATTCAACCAATTTTCATCACATGATGCCATTTTTATATATATAAAAACTAAGAAAATAAATGAGAAACAAACAATAAAGATAGACCAAGGTAAAAAAGATAATTACATAAATATTCACAAGTTTGGCACTTACGCTTACTTCTCAAACAACCTAAATATTCCAAATTGTTCCCCAGCAACGGTGCCAATTTTGATGACGTCCAAATCCACTACTAAAAAGTAAATGGACATGGTCGCATGCAATATAATTTACCCAACTATGAGTCGGGGTCGAATCCCACAGAGAATAATAAGTAGACGATTAGGAGTGTAAGAGAATTACCACTTGTTATGCAATGCCAAACACTTAGAATGGGTTTGAGAAAATGATTGTCTAAATGCGAAGATCAAAACTAACCTATAAAGCAAGTAAAATGATCAATGGCTACAAGTATGGATACACGGGGAAATACACTCAATAACGATCCAATGTATTTCACGATTTTACAAATATGAGCGAGTTTATGTTAATTATCCTCGGGTAATAATTCTATATTAGCTGATTTCGAAGACTAACAAGGCTTCCTAATTTAATTATCTCTAAAACAATTAAGAGATTAAGCACACCCGAATATGGCTACAAGTAGTTCAATCCTATCCCTAGGTAGAATCTATAAAATTAGGGTTAAACCCTCAAGTTCTTGTTAATTGATCTTTCCCAACCCCAAATTATCTTTCCCAAAATTAAATCAAAGTTAATGGGCGAGTCCTAGAGTTAACTAATCCCTTTGGAAACATTAAAGAACAAGAATAATTAAAGAAACAATAACTCACTTCATAATAAATAAAAATCGTTCAATACATAAGCACAACAAGGTATTTAATCCACACTTTAAACATGAATATTTCCATAAACAAGATTTAAGTGTTGAAATAATTACTACACACTTAAATATACAATACAAAGAAAGAAAATTAAGAAATAAACATAAATGGGTAAGAAATTCTCAACCAAAAGCTTCAAATCTTCAAGACCCAAGTGTGTGTGCAAGAACTCTAGCTCCAAAACATGTTTCTCTCTAGTCTGAGGACTGAAAATAAGCCAAAGATTTTTTACAAATGAGCTGGTTTGTATATTGTTGATACCAAAATTTTTTCATATATATTTTTAATATATATATACCTTCAAAATAGTGCATGAGCATCAACCAATATTTTTTCATAATTTTCTATAATTTTTAAAGGCTTTTAATCAATTTATTCCGGCATTTTTATTATCTAAATAATTATTAATTGCATCACAAATAATTTTATAATAATTTATTACTTAATTTTTATCATTTATATTCATATTAAACTTTAAAATTTTTATGTATAATTATATTTGCATCTTTAGGCTATAATTGCAAATGATTTTGCAATAATAGCACATATATGCATAACTACATTATCCATACAGAAAATAACTTTTTATATTTTTGTAATATTAAGTAATTATTTTAAATCACTTTTATGCACAAATGCGCAATTTATATTTTTTATTATTTATTAATTATTTTTATAAATTATTTTACTGATTTAATTGGGTATTTAAAATCTAGCCTTTTTTCCAATTAATTTCGGACCTAGTTTACCCATTACCCCAGACAAATACAACCTAACTCAGTAACCAGCCCAATACCCTATACCCATCCTAACCCAGTATCCATACCCATCCAATTAACCCGCCCGACCATAGAGATCTAATCCTGGCCATTGATCTCAGAAGATCAACGGCTCCTAATCACCTGCCCCCTTTTAATTAATCAACACTCCTAACCCTAATTCATTACCACCCACCCGCCGCCCTCAAATACTCTCATCTCTCCCCCCCTTCCCTGTCAAACCCTAAATCCACCGTCTCACCCAAACACCCTAAGAATCCCTATTATAATGGGATTCTCCCATTACTCCCTTATCATTCTAGGGTTCTTCCCTTATTTGGCACCCGATTCTGGAATAACTTAGGTATTTACCTAAATATGGCAAGTACCCCAATTTGGTTCCGTCTAAGTCCGTGTTTGCCCTTTGAATCTGGATAATCTCAAGTTCAAGCATGTTATTTGTAATAATCCTCTCATATCTCTCTTGATTCACTAAGCCCTAAAGGTTAGGGTTTCAGATCCTCTCTAATTTGAAACAAATCCGGTTCAAACTCTGTCTTTTAAACACTTTTTTCGTCTATATTTGCTCTGTTATTTATAGATCTGTTGATTTTTTTACCGATTCTGTGATTTATTTAAATCTAGGGTTTCAAAACCTTTCTTTACTTGAATTAAAGTTGATTCGATTATGAGTTTTCTTTAATAAACTCTTATATATGTTTATTTAGTACGATTCTATGCTATTCTCTTTCATTTTGGCTGATTTGGTGTTTCACCCAAAACTAGGGTTTCAGATCTTTCTAGAGCTAATTTGGTTTTCGATTTCTTAATTAATTTTCTTTAATACTGCCATTTATGTATCTCTATGCATTTTATTACAACTCTTTATTACTGCTGCTTCTTACTTGCCCTAAATTTGGGGTATTGATTCTTCAAAATCAAACTAAATCTGTTCAATTCTGATTTTCCTTTTGAATTCCCCTGTCTACATTATGTTCCTTATTTTACTGCCGATTTTTTGGTTTACTGAAAATTAAGGTTTTGAAATCTTTTACTGATTTTCTGATATTTTTTCCTTCCTCGTATGTGACTAATACTTTCCTTATTTACCATGAGACTGCTTGTTTGATTTACTAAACCCTACATTATTTATTCCGTGATGGATTTCTTTCCTTATTCATATGTGTTTGATTTCCTTCCTTATTTGGTCATATAATTGAATACTATTTAAACCCTTTCCACTTCCCCCTCTGAACAAGACTCGAACTCTCATATTTCTCACTAAAAACTTAAGCTCTCTCTGGTGTTTTGATTTCTATGCTAAGTTTCTCTTGATTTTGGCCGGCTGAAAGCCAAGGCCAAGTTATTATAAGATTTCCATGTTGTGGCATACTTGCTTATTTTCTTGCTGGTATGCCCTAACCTTTGCAATATCATTCTCTATGCTTTGCTTGACTAGTTTGTTTCAACTACCAGCATGACTCTGTCCTTTATATGATTATATGATCTCATTTAGTAACACTGTTAACTCAAGACTAATTTATTTTGAATAATATGAATCCTTTTCATAGTTTAGTATAAGGTTTAAGTTGTCTCATGCACTATTTGTTAATTCTATACCTGTTCTGAACTTTGCACACTATAGACATGTAATCAGTAAATTCTGTTGCTTAACTCATATGTCCTGCCTGTGTAATTCATATATATGATTAGTTTAGTCGTTTCTACCTAATTGTTTATGTGATTAAGCCATGACTGTCTTAAGTACTAGCATGAGTATTTAGCTTAACTAGACTTCAACTTATTTGAACTATTTGTTTAAGCATGAATTATGTATGCTTCCTTGGTGCAGTTCTGCCTGCAAATCTATGTTCTGAATCCTATTTCTTTTGAAATCCAACTATTTTTAAAACCTGTCGCTCTCCCTTTTATGTACTAATTTTAGAACCCCCCACTCTTAGTCCATTAGGTTCCTAACCCCCAGTGTGAGCACTACCTAGGGTCCACATGACACTCCTTTGAACTCTGACACACCGGGGGATGGTTTTCCAATCTCTCATGAACTCTTTTCTGAATATGTGGTTCTAGTGTGAGCATTCCCCGGGGTCCCTGAGGCCTTTGGGAACTTTGACACACTGGAAACCTGTTTCAAATGGACTGTGGAGGAATCACTATGCTATTGTTATGTTGGAAGGCCTGGTTCCTACGTTCACTTGGCCTATGAAGGCTTTCTATAGTATCTCGTTATTATTATATAATTCATTAGTTATTCTGGGCTGTAATAACTTCGTAATAACAGTTTCAGGGATATTTAGTAAAGCTGGGGTGTTTCTTCTCATATTGTTTGATAAAACTAGGTAGAAATCCTGTCTATAGGATTTAATTATGATGTCAATTCTGTTCGTTTAAGTGAAAACTGTGTGAGTTCTATACTGTGTTTAGACATACTGCCTATCGGGCTTTCATGACCATTTTTCTGTATTTTACATTGGCATACTAGAAATCCTGATTATAGGACTTTCATTTAATTCTGTATATTAGAATCCCACTCAAGGGATCTGTACATTTTTCCAACAAATGTGCATTAGCAAGCATGCCTATAGGATCTTGTTGTTTGAATTAACTGTCACGACCCCGGTTCGCCCTCCGTGAACGGTCGTGACGGCACCTAGTCTCTATGACTAGGTAAGCCTAACAAATGCGGAATATAAACGAAACTTGCGGAAGAAATACTCAAAAGCCAAAATAACCGAATGAAAACAATAGTTAAAATGCCGCTCAACATATACAACATAACATTCTCAGAATCAAGTACACTATCCTAAAACCCGGAAACTCACGGAACCATAAGCCTTTGGATATCTACAATGTCTAACTCCAGAATATCTAACAAGGGAAAGAAATATAGAAGGGAAAATGTTTAAAAGCTAGAATAGAAAGGGACTCCTCGGTCTGCGGATGCGGCAGATGTACCTCGAAGTCTCTAGAGCAGTCGCCTCGCCTCACGGGTGATAGGACTGAGTCGCAGTACCTAGATCTGCACATGAAAAACATGCGCAGAAGGGGAATAAGTACACCACAGCATTACTCAGTAAGTGCCAAGCCTAACCTAAGTCGGGTAGTGACGAGGAAGGTCAGAGCCCTATTGAGGTTAAATAAAATATAAAAATCAACAGTATAAAACAGAACAGTATAAATAATTACAGCAGTAAAATAACACAAGATGTACAGGAAAACAACAACTATACAGAAGCAAGGTAAACACGGAAAAGAAATATAGCTCAGCACCAATAATAACAATCGGGGATCTCCCAGGATAACGTCCTGTAGACCTAAACGTACATATCCAATGGATCTCCCAGGATCCCGTCCCGTAGTCCAACTCATAGTGCACGGGGATCTACCGAAATCCCATTCGTAGTCCCAGATGTAAATACCCAGTACTGGGGGAATCTACCAGGTGCATTTTTGTAGTTCCATATAACTGTGCAGGGGGATCTACCGGAATCCCACATCCGTAGTCCCAAAATAAATATACAAGGGGGAGCTACCAGAATCCCACATCCGTAATCCCAAAATAAATACACAACAACAATAGGAAAATAAACAGAAATTGTAAAATTTCATATTAAGGCAATAAGTGATTCTAGCCTAGCATGCTGCACAGAATTCAGGTAAGGCAGGTTGAGCAAACAAAGCAATTAAGTCACTTAGACATGCTTTCCTAAGCTAACAACAGGATTAATAGTGCAAGTAATAAAAACAGGAAAGGAAACATACTAGTGATTACTTAATAAAAACCGGATTTCCAACAATTAGCACAAGTACGTACTCGTCACCTCACGTACAAGTCGTTTCAATTACCAAATATACCAATCCTAAGGGGAAGGTCCCCCACACAAGGTTAGACAAGCCACTAACCTCGAACCGGATCAAAAATTAACCCGAAACCATGCTCTTGCCACGAATACTCGACTCCAAATGACCCAAATCTATTCAATTCAATTGCATAATGTAAATAACACTTCAAGTAACTGATTCTACAAAGAACCTCTAAGCTAATATGCAAAATTAGGAAAAATGACCAAAGCGGCCCTCGAGCCCACGTCTCGGAATTGGGTAAAATTTATATTTTCAGAATCCTCACACTCTCACGAGTTCATGCATACCAAAATTATCCAAATCCAAGGTCAAATTCCCAATTAAAAGTTGAATTCAAGGTCTAAGAACTTTCTTCAAATTTTTCCCCAATTTTCATCTCCAATCCGAATTTAAATGATGAAACTAACTATAAATTGATGGAATATGACTAGAAAGGGTTAAAGAATCGTTACCCAATGACCTCCTCTTCAATTTCTTCTCAAAATCGCCATCTCCCAAGCTCCAAATTGATTTTCCAACTTTTGAAACTAAACCCTCAAAATTTCATATTTCTGCCCAGCTGTTTCCGCATCTGCGATCCTGGGACCGCATATGTGGTCCCGCTTCTGCGAGGACTTCGTCGCATATGCGACTTTCACTTAAAGGCCAATTTCCGCATCTGCAGTTACCTATCCGCAAGTGCGGTACCGCTTCTGTGGTGAATTACCCACATTTGTGCTTGCTCCGCCGCTTCTGCGGCTCCGCACCTGCGGGACTCAAACTGCAAGTGCGGTTATGACAGAAAACCAGCTGCTACTGCAAACTTCCAACTCCAAAATCCTTCCGTCAACAATCATGAGGCCTTCGGGACCTTAACCAAAGGCACCAACAAGTCACAAACCACAACCCAAACTTGTACCAATCCTTAAAACACCTAAAACAACATCGAAACCTCGAATTAACCATGGATTTGAGCCTAAGAACTCCAAAATTCTCAAAATATGCTTTCGATCAAAAAGTCTATCAAGCCTCGTCCGAATGACCTGAAATTTTGCACATGTCACATTCAACACTACGGAGCTACTCTAACTTTCGAAATTCCATTCTGACCCACGGATCAAAATCTCACTATCGAACCAGAAACTTCAAAATTCGACCTTTCGGCATTTCAAGCCTAAATTAGGTATGGACCTCCAAAACACAATCCAAACACTCCCCTAAAACCGATATCACCCAATGGAGCTAACAGAACCATCGTATTTCCATTCCGAGGCCATCTTCACATTGTTCCGACTACGGTCAACTTTCCAACACTTAAGCTCTCATTTAGGGACTAAGTGTCCCAAAACTCTCCGAAACTCAAAACCGAACATCTCGGCAAATCAAAATAGAAGAAATAAACTTGGGAAATGCAATTAATAGGGGATCGAGGTGTTAATTCTTAAGACGACCGGCCGAGTTGTCACATTAACTGTCTTTCCCGGCGATCTGTTTAATTTCTGCTTGTATACAGTTAATAGATATTATGCCTATAGGATTTAAATCCATTCAAACCTAGAAGTCATGCCTATAGGGTTTAAATCAATCCAGCAGTAGATATCATGCCTATAGGACTAAAACATATTTCAAATTTAGAAATCATGCCTTTAGGATTCTGTCGATCGATCCTAAATTTATTTGCTATTGTCAATCACTTAAGCAATATATCTATAGGACTTAATAATGATTCTGGGTTTATAATCGTGACATATTACTGCCTGAAGTTCCCAGATTCATGCTGAATAAAATCAGTAGGCAAACAAATAGGGCTTAATGCTAGCCATAACAAAGTTGTTTATGCACTCTATTTTCTCACATAGATATCCTGCCTATAGGATTTCAAAGTTGATAAAGTTCGCTGATTCAATTGCGTGCTTTTGTTGTCTATGTGTGGAGGCCAATGTGAGCCCATGCTTGTTCTTTATCTGAAAGCCCTATTTGTTTTTTTTGTCGCATAGATTTCTCATTTTAAAGTAACATAGGTTGGTCTAGAACCATCCTAAATAGAGGTCTTAATATCTCCAGGGCCATAGGTAAGGGACGGGTAGTACACGCATAAGGAACGCGCTAGAAACTACTAGAACGCTTTAGTAACAACTTAAAGATAGTAATTGGGTTGTATGGAAATGATAGTCAGTGTGCTAATGCTATGAGTAACACCCCGACTTGAGGGAGTTACAAAGTATTGCATGGAATGATCCTATAAGCTAAAAAATTTAGGGTCACCCCCTATACTCCTGTTTAAAATAAATTAAATATTGTATTTGTCCAAATTGTTCTCTTCCTTTTTTAGACTAATTCGCTTAAATTAAGTTCGGTCGGGACCCACCGTTGTGGACTTTGAGGGGTGCCTAACACCTTCCCCTCAAAGTAATTTCGAGCCCTTACCCGATCTCTGCTGATGTAAACTAGCAACATGAGTTATTCGCTCTAGGTGCCCTAACGCACCTTGATCCGTTAGGTGGCGACTCTTTCAATTCCAATTCCCTACCCTCTCAGAAAGGAGTTGTCCCAGAAATATCGAAACCCGATTTTGTGAGAAAAGGGGATGCGACAGCATGACGACTCTGCTGGGGAAATCTTTAAGCTCTTACCGTTAATACTTGCACACCCCTTCCCCTTACCACTCTATGTGAATTTATTTGCCTATCTTCGTTCATTTATTTCTCTTCCCTATTCTATCACTTTTTACTATGGAAACTGACTTGTCTCCTTGTTTTTCTTTCTTAAATGTCTTTACAATTATTAAATACCGCATTTTATCATTATTCATTGTGCAAATACTTGGCAACATGTTATTTTCTTTAGCATAATTTCATGCTCAACATCATACTCCACTCGTGCGTACTAATACTATAGCGGCGCTTGATGAGTGTCCGCAATCTTCCTAAAATCACCCTTTAAATTTGGAAAGGCTTATTCACAATAAAACTAGTCGATCATCGGTCTAGTCGTCGGTTTCGTGCCTCTCCCTCTCAAGTTGTCTGCTTGAGGGTACCAGTCTAGACTTCTATAGAAACCTTACTCTAATAATTACTGTACATGCATCATGATCAAACCTAGACTGGGTTAATATGTTGTCTGCATAATAACCCTCTAAGTAAGCCTTGTCCAAAGTCCACCGGGATTTCTATAATCCCAACGGACGCAACCACGATATGTGCATTATTTGGAGAGACAAATGTTGACATGCTAATCGTTAATGTGTAAGTAGTCGAATCCAGAGGGGGAAAGGGTCTAACTTTATTTATTTTTGCAGGAAATAAGGCACGAAGTTCCCAGGTTTGGCATGGTCCGAAGTATACCACCGTTGTTGTTAGGTTGGTGGGAAAACCTTTCGCCAAGCGACAAAAATCATGTGAAAAGGGTTGTTGGAAATTTACCTTCCTTATTGGACATCCAACCAAACAACATGCTGATCGAGGATGCTACTATGTTCTGGGATGGAGAAAGAGCTGTATTCCGTTTTGGCAATATAGAAATGACTCCTCTTTTGGAGGAAATAGGAGGATTCGATGGATTACCATGGGATAGTCCTGACTTACTAGTATCGGAAAACCACACTACCAGGGGGTTTCTGAAGATGATGGGTCTGATAAAGAATGATGACTTGGAGTGCCTGAAGAAGTCCTACATACCCTTCGACTTCTTCTATGAACGATATGGACACAACAAATCTTACCGTATCTTTCATGATGAATTCTCCATCACTTCCCTAGGTTGGACTCATCATTTGGTTTTTGTATGCATCGTCTGCTTTCTGGGTATGATAGTGTTTCCAAGCCAAGGGGATATAATTCATACCAGGTTGTCCATGGTAACCAAAGCTTTAATGGAGGGAATTGTGGGACAAACCTATACTATTGTTCCAATGATTGTAGCAGACATATATCGGGCTCTCGATCGTTGCAAGAAAGGGTTCAAACATTTTGAGGGCCGTAACTTGCTACTGCAGATTTTGTTGTTAGAACATCTTCAGAGGGGTCAATACCGCCAAGAGTTTCCACGGAGACCATAGAACGATCACATAACTTTCCACCATCACATAGCTTTTCACCATCCTAAAAGAATGACCTTTATCCTAGACATATTTGCACAGCCAAAGAGTGCTACAGAATGGGCATAGTTTTTCAGCTATTTGACCGAGGAGCAGGTTCATTGGATGTTTGAGTGGTTCCCTACTAATGAATTCATCATCAGATCCAGGGATGTTCCGCATTTGGTGTTGATTGGGTTAAGGGGAATACATCCCTATGTTCCTATCAGGGTCATGAGACAAGCTGGTAGAAAACAAGTCATACCACAAGTCTCCAAAATGAGTCATTATAGAGCAGATTTTTAGGATGACACCATTCCATACAAATGTGAGGCCTAGCATATGTGGCATTTGAATATTATCATGGAAAAGGATACCATCGATCTAGATTGATATCACGCCGGTCATGTGCCATCATGGTTAGAAGATAACATAGCAGGAATGGTCGAGCCAGGGATTGGTCAAGGAAACAAAGTTATAGATGAGGTTGCTGAAGCACAAGTGGAGTATGAGAGGCTGCGCAAAAGAGTCCTTAAGTCCGAAGCCAAACATTTGGAGCAACACAAATTAGACATGGAGTCAATTAACGAGTGGAAGGAAATGGCTACAGGGTTGATAGAAAGGTTGGAATACTTGGAGCAGGGTCTAATGGAACTGGAAGGGAAGATAAGGAAAAAGGGCAGTAGACTGTCAGAATGCAGAGGGCAACAGGGGAGGACACCTAGCAAGGGCATACCTACTGCTGGACATGCACGACCTGGGGAATTTAATTGACGAAGCCAAGAGAGTCAAATATGGGAAAGGTCCCTCTGGGACCAAATAGATTAGGTTTATCTGTTTTGAGTCATTTTGGAATTCGAATGTAATAAGGCAGATGCCATTAGTAACTCATTTATTTATCGTCATTTTAAGGTTCGTCTTATTTATTACATTAATGAAATGAAGCATTTATCAACATTAAATCTCTCCAAATCTACTTGTCACTGGTTTTACCTCGGGCACAACAAGGTTCCCCAAATTAGGATGCGAATTTACATTACCACAATACGTGTTTAAATACTGCAAATGCTTTTTAGAATCCGTACTAACTTGTCTACCTTTTTGCATTTTTTCTTTTATTTTGAATATTCCCACCCCCTAAGGTTGGTTCACACATACTGGCATCGTCAGCATATCATACCAGATCTAGAGGCCCTCCTCCTCCAAGTAATCCAAAAGGCAAGAGAAAAGCTAAGATGGATGATATGAGTAGTATCCGGAAAGAAAATGCTGCGCACGTGGAAAATGTTGAAACTTTAGACGATCGGAGTACTCCATCCCAGAATGATTTGGTCCTACAGTTAGAATAGAAAATACTGGAATTGCAAGGGGAACTTGAGCAGGTCCGCAACTTGGCAAACCTCTCCCTCACCGTAAATGTCCTAGACATTAACCAGCAAAATGTCCAAAACCTAGCACCTCCTCAAAACACACCAAACCAATGTCCACAAAATCCTCCAGCACCCTATTAATACGCAACACCTCCCCAAAATTCTAATCCTCCGCTGATACTAGGCTAGATATATGTCATATGAAAATGGTTTTTGCCCCAACTTGATTATGTTTCAATGCTCTAATATAATTAAATGATGAAAAATGAGCTCTAAATTGTGTTGCAGGAATGAAGAGCTTGTATGAGGCCTAAAAGTTGTGACTGGAGCCACATTGAAGCAAGAAAGACCCCTAGGAGCTGAATGAGCGAGAAGACGAGAATAAAAAAACCAAACAAATGAGACCTGGACTAGCGCGCCCATTAGCACGCCCACATGCGCCATCGCGCTAGTCCAGATTCCGCAACAGAATCGTCAAGGGTAATTTTGGAAGTCTGGGGGGAAAATTCACTTAACCTATAGAAGGTCAAGCTCGCCCAAAAACAGGTGTGCAACTTTTATTATCTAAGAACAAGAATAGGAAAGGCAAGGAGCTAAGAGGAGTTTTCTACATCAAGTTCTTCTCCTCTTCCTTTTATTTTTATGATTTGTAATGAAGTTATTTATTATGATGTTTATCATTGTTATGAGTAGCTAACATTTTTAATCTAAGGTTTTGGTTGAACCCGTTGTGGATGAACTTATTGTGATATATATAGTTTTGTGTTAGTTGTTAATCTCTATTTGTTCAACTATGTTTTGATATTTGGTTAGTTGAAAGGATCCTCAATTAGTCATGCCTATTTATTATGTATCTACTTGAGAAAGAGTGAATATTTAGGTAATTGTTTGAACAACATCACTCTCGGAGTATAGGCGATGTCATAACCGAGGGTTTAGAGGTTGGAGTAGAGATAACGATACCTCGTGTGCAATCTAAGTGAACTATAATGCGAATCTAGCTAGCGTAGCTTGAGAAAGTGCGTCTAGTAAATTATCATAATTACTTGAGAGAGTGTTATGATAGTTGGAGAGTTCATGATTGATAGAGATAACTAATTCATAGCTATAAGAAATATACGACTAAGGAAATCTACAACGGGGGAAGCCATTACCTTAGGCCTTTATTCCAATTGTCTACATTTGCATATTAATTAACCTTTGTTTTATTGATTCGAATAGCTGTCGTAGTAATTATAACACCACTTGTATTCACAAAGTTTGAGGAGGTTGACTAATAAGAATTTAGTATTTCAAAGACTTCTCTTGATACGTTAATTCCCTGTGGGATTTGACTCGGGGCATAATACCCCGGATTATATTTGCAATGCCCGCATAGTATTTTAATAGGCTTAGTTGAGCGTGATCAAATTTTGGTGCCGTTGCCGGGGAGTTAACGGTATTATTAATTGCGATTGAAAGAAGTAAAAAAAAATCTTAGTGTAGTTAGTTTTCTCTACACCCAATTTTTACATTGAAATGTTTAACGTTTGTTGACTTGGTTGCATAGGTGCATGCTTAGAAACTCATCGAGAACTGGTGAAGTATTTGAAGCATTTTCAGATCCCGAGAAAGTTTTTAAGGCCTTGAACCGGTCCAACCAGAGAAACAGACAACAACAAACAACTGATCCAATCGAAACAGCAATGGGAGATCACGAAGAACACCCAACTGTACCAATAACACCAATGGCACCTCTTCTGCCCAAGATGGTTCTCTATGATTGGGCACAACCCACAGCTGAAAATTTGGCCACCTCAATTTTAGTCCCGTAGATACAAGCTGAATCATTCCAAATCACGAATAACATGCTGCATTTGTTGCAAAACAAGGGGCTATTTTCAGGGTCACAAGTAGAAGATCCTCAACAGCACTTGAAAAAATTTCTGTCAATCTGCAAGACCCAAAGACAGCCCAATGTACTCCAAAAGCAATCAAGTTGCTATTGTTCCCATTTTCAGTGACCGCAGCTGCCCAGACCTGGTTAAACTCACTCCCCATAAATTCCATAACAACTTGGGAGGAGTTAGTCAGGCAATTCGTGAACAAGTTCCACCCCCAACAAAACCGCACAATAGATTGATGACATTTGGAGTTTAAAACAGAGGCCAATGGAAACATTGCATGAAACATGGGAGCGTTTTAAGGGGATGTTGGTCATATGTTCGCACCATGGCATTACAAATTTGATGTTGGGACAGCGGTTCTACATAGGATTGTCAGACAACGTGAAGAACATTGTTGATGCGTCAGCAGGTGGAGCATTCTTGAGTAAAACATGGAGAGAAGGTCAAGGTCTGCTTGACAAGATGGCGCAAAATTCAGGATGGATAACCAGAAATGCACCTATCACTCTAGTGGTGCACTCAGTGCCGTTTCCAATTCAATGACATTATATATGGCCACTTTATTGACACAAATGAGCATACTCACCAAAAGGGTGGAAGAGTCAGGGCAAAAACAACAGGTACATATTGTAGATACTATTAATGGGGGCTTGTGCACATCTTACATTAGTCAGCCAATTGGTAATCAGTGGCCTGCAGGACACAATCATCAGCACTACCCTGAAGATATGAACTATGTGTCTAATTATGGAGGCTAGAGATAGGGTGGTCAGAATTGGAGTCAGCAAAATCAACAATACAGGCCAGCCCAATCACAGTTCAACACTGGAAACATGGGAGGTATGAAACCCCCCAACAATATAGCACCTTACCCAAGGCCACATGGATACAGTAATCAGAATTAACAGCAGGTGTATCACCCTCCTCAACAGTACAGTGGAAGGCAGGAAGATGGGGTTGCTAGACTTGAAGCAATTATGCAACAGGACATTGGGTATAATGCAAAGATTAGTGTGAGAGCAGATGCACATGACTCGGCGATCAAGAATATTGAAATGCAAATGGGACAAATTTTGATGTCTCTAAACAATCGCCCTCATGGAACACTACCCACAAATACCCAGGTAAATCCAAAAGATCAAGTCCCGAAGCAGTTGATGGCAGTGAGCTTACGTAATGGCAGAGATTTGGATGTAGATAAAGAAAGGGCTCGAGAAGCCAGGGAAGCTAAGGCACTTATATCAGTGCCCATAGAGTTAGATGAATCAATGAAACTAATAGAAGTGATAGTCTAGCCTGCCCAGGAAGAAGGTGGCATTCAAATTGAGACCGAGAAAGAAGCTAAAATAACACAGGAACCAGTGGTTGATGTAGAGGCTGATAAACATCAATCCCAAATGATTGGGAAGAAGAGACCTCCTGCACCCTTCCCTCAGAGGCTAGCTAAGTACCAAAAGGAGGAGCAATACAAGAAGTTCTTGGAAATACTAAAACAAATCCAGGTAAACATTCCCTTAATTGATGCTTTGAAAGAGATGCCTGGGTATGCAAAAATGATGAAGGACTTAATGTCCCGAAAATTTGATTTCCAAGACTTAGCCACAGTTACTCTCACCCAGACCTGTAGTGCAGTGGTGACTAGACCAATTGCGGAAAAGTTATCTGACCCAGGGAGCTTTACAATCCCATGCACTATTGGTGATTTTGCCTTTGCTAAAGCACTGTGTGATCTAGGGGCCATCATTAATCTTATGCCCCTGGCAATTTATAAAAGGCTGGGTATTGGAAGAGCTAGACCCACCTCTATGTTGTTGCAGCTGGTTGATAGGACGATAAAGCGACCCTCTAGTATTCTGGATAATGTATTGATTCAGGTAGGGAAATTTGTGTTCCCTACAGATTTTGTAATCTTAGACTGTAAAGTAGATGAAGAGATTCCCATAAATTTTGGGAAGACCATTCCTGGCCACGGGGAGAGCTTTAATCGATTGTGAAACTGGGGAGTTAAAGAGGAGGTTGAAAGATGAAGAAATAACATTCAACGGACAGAAATCTATGAGGCGACCAAGTGAATTCGCCAATTGCTCTTTTATAGATGTCGTGGAGGTAATTGTAGAGACCGATGATGAACTGCTGACTTTTGAAGACCCCCTTGCTGCGTGTCTGATGAACTTTGATGAGGTAAGGGTAGAAGAACTGGCTGGATGGGTAATGGCATTAGAAGGTAGAAGGTTCTGGGATAGAACACTTGAATTTGAGCCCATGCACTTGGAGAACAGAGAAGCTCCTCCAGCCAAGCCATCAATCGAAGAACCACCAAAGTTGGAGTTAAAGCCATTGCCAGCCCATCTCAGGTATGAGTTTCTTGGACCTAACTCCACATTACCTGTTATTATTTCATCTAGTTTGCTAGATGTGCAAACTCAACAACTCTTGCAGGTACTTAAGGAGTGCAAAACTGCTATTGGGTGGACCATGGCAGACATAAAGGGAATCAGCCCTGCATACTGTATGCATAAAATTTTGCTAGAAAAAGGACACAAACCTTGTAGAGAACACCAAAGAAGGCTGAACCCCAATATGAAGGAAGTAGTAAAGAAAGAGGTGATCAAGTGGTTAGATGCAGGAATCATTTTCCCAATTTCTGATAGTAGCTGGGTTAGCCTAGTTCAATGTGTACCAAAAAAGGTGGCATGACGGTAGTTAAGAATGATAACAACGAGTTGATTCCTATAAGAACCGTCACAGGATGGAGAATTTGTATGGATTATAGGAAGCTGAACTTGGCTACCCGGAAAGACCATTTCCCACTTCCTTTCATTGATCAAATGTTGGATAGATTGGCAGGAAGGTCACACTTCTGTTTTCTCGACGGATACTCGGGGTACAACCAGATTTCTATTGCCTCGGAGGATAGGGAAAAGGCTTCACTCACTTGCCCTTACAGAGTGTTTGCCTTCAGGAGAATGCCATTTGGCCTTTGTAATGCACCTGCAATATTCCAATGGTGCATGATGGCCATTTTTATAGACATGGTGGAGGATATTATGGAGGTCTTTATGGACGATTTCTCAGTGGTGGGAAATTCATTTGATGAATGCCTAGCAAATTTAACCCGTGTTCTAAAAAGGTGCCTCGAGACGAATCTAGTGTTAAATTGGGAGAAGTGCCATTTATGGTACAAGAAGGAATTGTCTTGGGGCACTTAGTGTCGAGTAAAGGGATTGAGGTGGACAGAGCCAAAGTCGACGTGATAGAAAAATTTCCACCTCCAACATCAGTCAAGGATATTCGTAGCTTCCTGGGACATGTCGGCTTTTACCGGCGATTCATCAAGGATTTTTCCAAGATCGCAAATCCCCTTTGTAAGTTGCTCGAAAACGATAACCCATTTGTGTTTTCTGATGATTGCAGGGTAGCTTTTGAGGAACTGAAGAAGCGGCTAGTCACAACACCGATTGTAGTTGGTCCCGACTGGGAGCAACCGTTTGAACTCATGTGTGATGCTAGTGACTACGCTGTGGGAGCCGTGTTGGGACAGCACAAGGATAAGGTAATGCACCCTATTTACTACGCAAGTAGGACATTGAGTGGTGCTCAGCTGAATTACACGGTAACTGAAAAAGAAATGTTGGTTGTTGTGTTCGCCTTTGATAAGTTCAGGTCTTACTTGATCGGGTCGAAGGTGATAGTGTACACATATCACGCAGCCATTAGGTATTTGGTTGATAAAAAAGAGTCTAAGCCGCGCCTAATTCGTTGGGTGCTGCTTTTGCAAGAGTTTGACTTGGAGATTCGTGACTGTAAGGGAACGGAGAACCAAGTCGCTGATCATTTGTCGCGCCTTGAAGATTCTGAAAATGCAATTGAGTTTGAGGATATTCTGGAAAATTTTCCAGACAAGCAGCTACTAGCCACAACTGTGGAAGGTGTGCCATGGTACGCTGATATTGCAAACTATTTGGCCTGCGACATTGAACCATATGAACTCTCCTATGTTCAAAAGAAACGATTTTATCATGACTACCGGAACTATTACTGGGATGAACCGCATGTGTTTAAAATTTGCATTGATAACATGATCTGGAGATGTGTCCCTGAGATAGAACAATGTTCTATTTTGCAGGCTTGTCACGCGTCACCCTATGGAGGACATTTTGGAGGAGTTCGGACAACAGCAAAGGTGTTAGAGGCAGGGTTCTACTGGCCAACAGTCTTTAAGGATGCTCACCAATGGGTAAAGGGCTGCAATGAATGCTAAAGAACGGGAAACATATCCTGTAGACATGAGATGCCCATGAATCCAATTTAGCAAGTTGAGGTGTTCGACGTTTGGGGAATTGATTTCATGGGTCCCTTCGGCAGTTCTTACGGCAATAAGTACATACTTGTTGCAGTGGATTATGTATCCAAATGGGTGGAAGCTGTAGCACTCCCCACCAATGATTCGAGAATGGTGGTCGGATTCTTGAAGAAGAATATATTCACCCGATTCGGGACTCCGAGGGCCATCATTAGTGACGGGGGCACGCACTTTTGCAATCGTGTCTTTGAAAAGTTATTGGCTAAATATGATGTGCACCACAAGGTAGCAACCCCATATCACCCTCAAACAAGCGGGCAGGTAGAGGTCTCAAACCATGAGATAAAGAGTGTACTCACTAAAACTGTAAACGCCATAAGAACTGATTGGGCGAAAAAGCTTGGCGACGCACTTTGGGCCTATAGGACTGCATTCAAATCACCTATTGTGTTACAACCCATATCCATATGTGTTAGTTCATGCCATATATTAGTTAACATAAATCCAAAAAGGAATTATCTTTGAGATGATAAGAAGTCAATCCTATTGGTCTTAAGTGATACAAGAGTGTATAAGAGTGATTAACCAGTATTAGAAGTTAAACGAATCAAGGATGTTGTAACTCATATTTTCAGGTAATCTAGCGGAGCTTAATACACTCAAGAGGTCATTTATTAAGGTATTTTAATCATATAATATCCGTATCATAAGTTTTGAAGTCAAACGAGTTATGAAACAAAAGTCGACAAAAGTTGTCGCAACTTAGGTTCATAATTTTACTTAAACATTAGGTCAAATGTTTCTAATCTTTTCTAATAATTTACAAGGAATTACGGGGTGATATACCAACCAAATTAAAGATCTTTGAGTCTAGTTTCCAAATCATTAAACCATTCATTGATACGATCTCGGAGTAGAGAGATATTCGCATTTTCGCGAGACTGCGCCAAGCACCTCTCTATGGGGCCCACTAAGTCGGTTTAAGATATTTGGACCTATATAGGATGACTCCAACCCGTTTTAAGTCATTTATTTTCACTATTTTCAGACCTTAGAACCCTAGGAACATCCTCTCAAGGTTCTCTCAAGATTCAAGACCCAAAAAAAGGGCAAACAACACAAATCAAGTGTCGGGAATTCCGTGGCGCTAGTAAGTCACTTGTTCTTCTTGTTGTTGCTCATTTTTGTGTCGTTCCAGCTCGTGTGGGAGGTGTTTTTAAAGGGTTTATGTTCTGTAAATACTCCCTCATGTTCATAATATCAATCCTAGGTGATTTCAGGCCTTCTAAAGTGATTATATTGCCGAAAAACACTAATTGATCGCTAGTTTCGCTTTGTTGTTGTTGTGGCAGCATTGGAGGGATATTTCTTGGAAATTTAAGGTCAAATTGGAGTTGTTCTTTCTGTATAAAGGTAAGGAACCTCTTACTCTATATGTATTTAAGATTATCCAAGTTGCGGCTAAGCCATTGAAGCTAGAACTTGTGAGATATATATCGAAAGGTTTGGTAGTAGTGTTATTGTTTTGTGGACTGTTTTGCGTTGTTGTTGGGCTGCGTATTTTACTACTATATTGTGGAGTTTTGGAGGAGGAAGGGTGTGGAGAAACACCATATATATGTAGGTTTATGGGCTGATAGTTATTCGTAACATTTCCAGGTTGTTTGACACGACTACGGTGGTCGTCGTATGTATGGAGTGATTAGGCTGTGTGTGGACTATTTTGGGAGGCTCAATATGTTTATTATTGATGATGTTTGGGCTGTTTGGTGATTGTTTTGAATGGTGTGAGGTCATATATATAGGGGAGGTGCTGTCCGTTTCATCGTAAAATAGGTTGTGGTCGATACATAATAGTTATGACGCTTAAATGATAATGATAGTATCGTTTCTCTTATTGTAGACTAAGGAGTTTTGACAATTGCATAGCTTGAGATTGGGGCAGTATATACAAGGTATGTGAGGCTATCCCTTTCCTTCTTTTGCACGACTCCGATTGTACATAATGTAATGAACGATCTTCCAAGATACTCTACTCTTAGAAGCTAGCAGTACTTACATTGTTTTCCCTCTTATGGAACGATTGATGTTAATGTTGCTTCTCTTAGTCGTATGTTATCAATGTTGTTGGTACTTCTTGATTCTTATAAGGTTCATAGTGAAGAGTTAGTCCTAATAACGTGTACAGAGGATACCGACCTTACGTCACTCCGAAAGGTTTAGAATGTGATTCCATGAGTCGAGCATGCATTATATATATGTATCTATTTTACTCTACCGAGCCACGCTATAGTTGGCTGGGTACGGAACCTATTGTGCAACCACTGATCAGTTAGGTTTTACCGAGCTCCACGTGGCCGGGTACGATTCTACCGAGCCTATTATGGCCGGGTACGATATGATGATGATGATGCCCACAGAGGCGAATGCTTTAAAGGTTTATGTATTTATACATATGTATCATGCATTTCATGTAAGTAGCCCTCAGAGGTACTAAGATGTTACAGGTTGTATATTCTCTATCCTTGCTTACATTACTGATCGTATTTATGGTTCCTTGCCTTACATACTCAGTACTTTATTCATACTGACGTCCTTTTATTTGTGGACGCTGCATGTCGTGGTGCAGGTCCTGATAGACAGGCAGGTGCAGCTCCCTCACCACAGTAGACTGTCCAGTTCAGCGGTGATTGGCGAGATCCCTTCTCCGGACTTGCCTTGGTCTTGGTATGCAATTTTTGTTATAGACATTATGGGTATGTCGGGGCCCTGTTCCGGCTATGTTGCAACACTTATGTTCTTTTAGAGGCTCATAGACAGGTGTCGGCTCATGTATAGTTTGGTATGCCTTGTAGGCTAGTTTTTGTTGTATAGTCTTTCATAGTAGCGTGGTAGCTCATACCTTATATGTAGTTTCTTGATTGTCTGGTCATCCCCTGCTATGTATATTCATGCCATCATATTTTATTGCTGGTTGTCCATGATCTAGGTCTACCATTTATATTGATCTCTTTAGCCTTAAAAGATAATAATGAAGGTTAGATGAAATGTACGTTGGTGCTCGGCAAGTGTGGTCGGGTGCTAGGCATGGCCCTTCAGTTTGGGTCGTGACAAACTTGGTATCAGAGCAAGTCTGTCCTAGGGGTTGTCTATGAGCCGTGTCTAGTAGAGTCTTGATTATGTATGTGTAGCGCGTCACATTTATAATCAGGAGGCTACATGACATCTAGGGTTGTTACCTTCTTCCTGAATCTAGATCGTGCGTAGAGTTGAGTCGTAAGTGTTTGTCTCTAATATTCACCTTGTTTTTTTCAGTGATGCCTTCGACTAGGAAGCAAACGATTAGTAGACGGCTTGATACAACAGCGGGAGAGGGTACCAGTCAGGTGCCCCAAGTCAGAGCAGGACAAAGTGAGGCTCAAAGTGAGATGCCCTCTCATACCTCATCTACTCCATCTCTTCCAGAGGATATTAGAAGGCACCCAGCGCCTCCAGTTCCTCCGTCTGGCACTCCAGACCAGGATATGGGGAGTGCTTTGTAGTTATTGACTAGCTTGGTAGCTGCTCAGGCTCAGAGGCAGAATACAGGTGCTGCTGAGAAACCAGTTAGTACAAGAGTTCGTGATTTAATTAATTTAGACCCTCCAGTGTTTACCGGATCAGACCCGAAGGAGGACCCACAGACTTTTATTGACCAGGTTCATCGTACACTTCGGGTTATGCATGTTAGTGATATAGAGGCAGTAGAGTTGGCTTCTTATCGGCTACGGGATTTAGCGGTTCTCTGGTATGATAGTTGGGAGAGATCCAGGGGTCCGAACCCTCCTCCAGCTGTGTGGAAGGAATTTTCTGAGGCCTTTCTTCGTCACTACTTGCCAGTTGAGATACGACGAGCTAGAGCTGATAAGTTCTTGAACCTTAGACAAGGTAATATGAGTGTGCGAGAGTACAGTATGCAGTTTGATTCTTTGGCAAGGTATGCTCCCCATATGGTGGCTGAGATGAGTGATAGGGTGCATATGTTCGTGAATGGGTTGGGACCACATCTAATAAATGAGTGTACGACAACCTCCTTGGTGGAGGGCATGGATATTTCCTGTATTCAAGCTTATGCCCAGACCCTAGAGGATCGTAAGCACCAGCAGAGGGAAGTTAGGGAGCAGGATAGAGGCCAACATAAGAGGGCAAGATTTGCAGGGTATTCTGATGACTTCAGAGGCCGCATCAGGCCACAGTTTTCGAGGAGTTCGGCGCCACCTGTAGCTAGTGCTCCTCCACAGTTTCAGAGGCCTCGATATGATCGATCCTATTCTGGTCCAGGTCAGAGTTCGCGGGCATCTGGCTCGCAACATCCCAGGGATACTAGTCAGATGAGACCCCCAACACCACATTGTGATCAGTGCGGCAAGGCCCACTTTGGACTGTGTCGTCGAGGTTCTGATGCATGCTATTCGTGCGGGCAGCCTGACCATATGATGCGGGATTGTCCTAATAGAGGAGGTGATGGTATGGCTCAGCCGACTGGATCTGTGTCTGGTTCTTCCTCATCAGTTCGACCTCCAGCACGGGGTTTTCAGCAGTCGACAGGTCGTGGTAGGGGTAGAGGTGCAGTGCCGAGTTCGAGTGGTGCTCAAAATCGAACCTATGCTCTAGTAGGTCGACAGGATCTCGAGTCGTCTCCAGATGTTGTTACAGGTATTATATCTGTGTTTTCTTATGATGTATATGCGTTGATTGATCCGGGATCTACATTATCATATGTTACACCCTTTGTGGCTAATAAGTTTGGCATTGAACCTGAATTGATAAGTAAACCCCTCGCGGTATCTACTCCGATAGGAGATTCTGTGATTGCTAGAAGGGTATATAGAGGTTGCACTGTGATAATTTGTAGTCGTCAAACCTCGGCAAATTTATTTGAGTTAGAAATGGTTGATTTTGATGTGATAATGGGAATGGACTGGTTGGCCTCATGCTATGCAAATGTTGACTGCCGTACGAAGATGGTTAGGTTCCAATTTCCAGGTGAACCCGTCATTGAATGGAAAGGGAACATTGCTACACCGAAAGGTAGGTTTATTTCCTATCTTAAGGCAAGGAAAATGATCTCAAAATGTTACATTTATCATCTCGTTCGCGTTAGGGATGCGGAGGCGAAACCGCCTACTTTACAATCAATCCCTGTGGTTAACGAATTCCCAGATGTTTTCCCAGATGAACTCCCAGGCCTTCCTCCTGAAAGGGAGATTGAGTTTAGCATTGATGTGTTGCCTGACACTCAACCAATCTCTATTCCTCCATACAGAATGGCCCCGGCAGAGTTGCGAGAGTTGAAGGTGCAGTTGAAGGACTTGCTGGATAAGGGCTTTATTAGGCCTAGCACTTCACCTTGGGGTGCACCAGTCCTATTCGTGCGGAAGAAAGACGGGTCGTTACGGATGTGTATCGACTATCGACAGTTGAATAAGTCTACTATAAAGAACAAGTATCCACTTCCAAGAATTGATGACCTGTTTGACCAACTCCAGGGTGCCAAGTATTTCTCTAAGATTGATTTACGTTCAGGGTATCATCAAGTGAGGGTTAGGGAGAAGGATATTCCAAAGACGGCCTTCCGGACAAGATATGGGCACTTTGAGTTCTTGGTGATGTCGTTCGGGCTAACAAATGCCCCAGCAGCTTTTATGGATCTCATGAATACTATATTCAGGCCCTATCTTGATGTTTTCGTGATTGTATTCATTGATGACATTCTAGTGTATTCTCGTTCGGAGGTGGAACATGCGGGCCACTTGCGGATAGTATTACAGACGCTTCAGGATCGTAAGTTATATGCTAAGCTCTCCAAATGTGAATTCTGGCTGAACTCAGTAGCATTCCTTGGCCATGTGATATCTGATGAGGGGATTAGTGTTGACACTCAGAAGATCGATGCAGTAAAGAATTGGCCGAGACCTACAACACCATCAGAAGTCCGCAGCTTCATAGGGCTAGCAGGATATTATAGGCGGTTTGTAGAAGGATTTTCCTCTATATCATCACCATTGACTAAGTTAACACAAAAAGCTACCAAATTCCAGTGGTCTGACACTTGTGAACGTAGTTTTCAGGAGCTGAAGAATCGATTGACATCTGCACCAGTGCTCACTCTTCCTGAAGGAACAGAAGGTTATGGGGTATATTGTGATGCCTCAGGTATAGGTTTAGGGTGCGTATTGATGCAGCGTGGGAATGTGATTGCTTATGCATCAAGACAATTGAAGAAGCATGAAAAGAATTATCCAAACCATGATTTGGAATTGGCTGCAGTAATATATGCTTTGAAGATATGGCGGCACTACTTATACGGCGTCCATGTTGACATCTACACAGATCACAAGAGTTTACAATACATCTTCAAGAAGAAAGAGTTGAATTTGAGGCAGCGTAGGTGGCTTGAATTATTGAAAGACTACGACGTCGAGATATTGTATCATCCCGGTAAAGCCAATGTTGTGGCAGACGCTCTCAGCCGTAAATCAAAGGGAAGCTTAGTACATATTGAGGCAGGTAGATGGGGGTTGATTAAAGAGCTTCATCAGCTAGCCAATATGAGAATCAGATTGTTAGACTCTGATGATGGAGGTGTTACTGTACAGAATACATCAGAATCATCTTTGGTAACCGAGGTAAAAGCACGACAATATGAAGATCCTATCTTAGTACGATTAAGAGAAAGCATTCAACAGTGTAAAAGTATGGCTTTTGGGATCGGAAAAGATGGGGCACTGAGATACCAGAGCCGATTGTGTGTGCCTAATGTGGCAGGGTTGCGAGAGAAGATTATGAATGAGATTCATCAATCCCGATATTCCATCCATCCCGGCTCGACAAAGATGTATCATGATGTCAAGGAGCAGTATTGGTGGGATAATATGAAGAAGTCTATTGCTGAATTTGTAGCCCAGTGTCCCAATTGTCAACAAGTAAAGATAGAACATCAGAAACCCGGTGGATTGCTTCAAAATATAGAGATTCCGACCTGGAAGTGGGAGGTGATTAATATGGACTTTATTATTGGATTACCTCGCTCTTATCATAAGTTTGACTCCATCTGGGTGATAATTGATCGACTTACAAAATGTGCCCATTTTCTGCCAGTGAAGACAACTTACACGGCTGAAGATTATGCAAAGTTGTATATCAAGGAGATTGTTAGGCTTCATGGTGTGCCCATATCTATTATATCAGACCGAGGAGCTCAATTTACGGCTAACTTTTGGAGGTCTTTCCAGAAGGGTTTAGGCACACAGGTAAATCTAAGCACTGCATTTCATCCGCAGACTGACGGACAGGCTGAACGTACCATTCAGACACTGGAAGATATGCTACGAGCATGTGTTCTAGATTTTAAGGGGAATTGGGATGATCATCTTCCACTCATAGAATTCGCCTATAACAATAGCTACCATTCCAGTATTAAAATGGCCCCATACGAGGCACTATACGGGAGGAGATGTAGATCACCAGTTGGATGGTTCGAAGTCGGTGAAACAGAATTATATGGGCCAGATTTGATTCACCAAGCTATTGAGAAGGTGAAAGTGATACAGGAGCGATTGAGGACGGCACAAAGCAGGCAAAAATCTTATTCTGATGTCCGACGTCGTGATCTAGAGTTTGAGGTTGGTGATTGGGTTTTCCTGAGGATCTCACCAATGAAGGGTATTATGCGTTTTGGGAAGAAATGTAAGCTGAGTCCAAGGTATATCGGGCCGTATAAAATTCTTCGACGGATTGGACAAGTTGCTTATGAGTTAGAATTGCCATCCGAATTGGAATTTGTCCACCCGGTATTCCATGTATCTATGTTGAGAAAATGTATTGGAGACCCTTCTCGAGTCGTCCCTATCAAAGATGTACAAGTTACAGAGGACCTATCATATGAAGAAGTGCCAGTGGCGATATTAGATCGGCAAGTCCGCAAGCTGAGAACAAAAGATGTAGCTTCCGTCAAAGTATTGTGGAGGAACAAAAATATGGAAGAAATGACATGGGAAGCAGAAGAGGAGATGAAGTCTAAATACCCTTACTTATTCCAGAATGAAGATAACAAGGATGCTGGTGGAAGACAAGATACATTGGAAGGTGAAACGGCTCTATGAGGTAAGCAATAATTTGAGAATACTCCTCCTTAATACAAAATGGTGATATGTAGATAATGTAAATACGCATAATGCTTTGTGTAGCCTTGTGAAGCCATATGTTGGGCTTAATTACATGCAAGTTTTGCTAGTGACCATTTTATAGGGGAAAATTGATCGGAAATTTCCATTGGAATCCACGGTGATTTAAACTCCCCATAAACCCTTACATTCGAGGACGAATGTTCCTAAGGGGGGAGGGTGTTACAACCCATATCCACATGTGTTAGTTCATGCCATATATTAGTTAACATAAATCCAAAAAGGAATTATCTTTGAGATGATAAGAAGTCAATCCTATTGGTCTTAAGTGATACAAGAGTGTATAAGAGTGATTAACCAGTATTAGAAGTTAAACGAATCAAGGATGTTGTAACTCATATTTTCAGGTAATCTAGCGGAGCTTAATACACTCAAGAGGTCATTTATTAAGGTATTTTAATCATATAATATCTGTATCATAAGTTTTGAAGTCAAACGAGTTATGAAACAAAAGTCGACAAAAGTTGTCGCAACTTAGGTTCATAATTTTACTTAAACATTAGGTCAAATGTTTCTAATCTTTTCTCATAATTTACAAGGAATTACGGGGTGATATACCAACCAAATTAAAGATCTTTGAGTCTAGTTTCCAACTCATTAAACCATTCATTGATACGATCTTGGAGTAGAGAGATATTTGCATTTTCGCGAGACTGCGCCAAGCACCTCTCTATGGGGCCCACTAAGTCGGTTTAAGATATTTGGACCTATATAGGATGACTCCAACCCATTTTAAGTCATTTCTTTTCACTATTTTCAGACCTTAGAACCCTAGGAACATCCTATCAAGGTTCTCTCAAGATTCAAGACCCAAAAAAAGGGCAAACAACACAAATCAAGTGTCGGAAATTCCGTGGCGCTAGTAGGTCTCTTGTTCTTGTTGTTGCTCATTTTTGTGTCGTTCCAGCTCGTGTGGGAGGTGTTTTTAAAGGGTTTATGTTCTGTAAATACTCCCTCATGTTCATAATATCAATCCTAGGTGATTTCAGGCCTTCTAAAGTGATTATATTGCCGAAAAACACTAATTGATCGCTAGTTTCGCTTTGTTGTTGTTGTGGCAGCATTGGAGGGATATTTCTTGGAAATTTAAGGTCAAATTGGAGTTGTTATTTCTGTATAAAGGTAAGGAACCTCTTACTCTATATGTATTTAAGATTATCCAAGTTGCGGCTAAGCCATTGAAGCTAGAACTTGTGAGATATATATCGAAAGGTTTGGTAGTAGTGTTATTGTTTTGTGGACTGTTTTGCGTTGTTGTTGGGCTGCGTATTTTACTACTATCTTGTGGAGTTTTGGAGGAGGAAGGGTGTGGAGAAACACCATATATATGTAGGTTTATGGGCTGATAGTTATTCGTAACATTTCCAGGTTGTTTGACATGACTACGGTGGTCGTCGTATGTATGGAGTGATTAGGCTGTGTGTGGACTATTTTGGGAGGCTCAATATGTTTATTATTGATGATGTTTGGGCTGTTTGGTGATTGTTTTGAATGGTGTGAGGTCATATATATAGGGGAGGTGCTGTCCGTTTCATCGTAAAATAGGTTGTGGTCGATACATAATAGTTATGACGCTTAAATGATAACGATAGTATCGTTTCTCTTATTGTAGACTAAGGAGTTTTGACAATTGCATAGCTTGAGATTGGGGCAGTATATACAAGGTATGTTAGGCTATCCCTTTCCTTCTTTTGCACGACTCCAATTGTACATAATGTAATGAACGATCTTCCAAGATACTCTACTCTTAGAAGCTAGCAGTACTTACATTGTTTTCCCTCTTATGGAACGATTGATGTTAATGTTGCTTCTCTTAGTCTTATTTTATCAATGTTGTTGGTACTTCCTGATTCTTATAAGGTTCATAGTGAAGAGTTAGTCCTAATAACGTGTACAGAGGATACCGACCTTACGTCACTCCGAAAGGTTTAGAATGTGATTCCATGAGTCGAGCATGCATTATATATATGTATCTATTTTACTCTACCGATCCACGCTATAGTTGGCCGGGTACGGAACCTATTGTGCAACCACTGATCAGTTAGGTTTTACCGAGCTCCACGTGGCCGGGTACGATTCTACCGAGCCTATTATGGCCGGGTACGATATGATGATGATGATGCCCACAGAGGCGAATGCTTTAAAGGTTTATGTATTTATACATATGTATCATGCATTTCATGTAAGTAGCCCTCAGAGGTACTAAGATTTTACAGGTTGTATATTCTCTATCCTTGCTTACATTACTGATCGTATTTATGGTTCCTTGCCTTACATACTCAGTACTTTATTCATACTGACGTCCTTTTATTTGTGGACGCTGCATGTCGTGCTGCAGGTCCTGATAGACAGGCAGGTGCAGCTCCCCCACCACAGTAGACTGTCCAGTTCAGCGGTGATTGGCGAGATCCCTTCTCCGGACTTGCCTTGGTCTTGGTATACAATTTTTGTTATAGACATTATGGGTATGTCGGGGCCCTGTTCCGGCTATGTTGCAACACTTATGTTCTTTTAGAGGCTCATAGACAGGTGTCGGCTCATGTATAGTTTGGTATGCCTTGTAGGCTAGTTTTTGTTGTATAGTCTTTCATAGTAGCGTGGTAGCTCATACCTTATATGTAGTTTCTTGATTGTCTGGTCATCCCCTGCTATGTATATTCATGCCATCATATTTTATTGCTGGTTGTCCATGATTTAGGTCTACCATTTATATTGATCTCTTTAGCCTTAAAAGATAATAATGAAGGTTAGATGAAATGTACGTTGGTGCTCGGCAAGTGTGGTCGGGTGCTAGTCATGGCCCTTCAGTTTGGGTCGTGACATATTGGTATGTCACCATACAAATTGGTATTTGGGAAGGCCTGTCACCTACCTGTGGAGCTAGAACATCGAGCTTGGTGGGCACTAAAGCAATTGAACATGAACCCTGATGAAGCTGGAGAAACTCGACTGGAAAAGTTGCATGAGTTGGAGGAATTCAGATATCACGCCTTTGAAAGAACGGGACTCTACAAGGAGAGGATGAAGAGATTGCATGACAAACACATTGTGGACAGAAATTTCAAACCTGGAGACAAGGTATTATTGTACAATTCAAGGTTGAGATTGTTTCCGGGTAAGCTTAAGTCCCGATGGTCTGAGCCGTTCAAGGTGACCGAAGTGTTCCCGCCTAGGGCAGTGGAGATAACCAGTGAAGATAAAACTAACACTTTCAAAGTTAATGGACAACGACTAAAACTGTATGTGGGGATGGAGGAAACGAAAGAGTTGTCCGTAATAATTCTTGTTAAACCGCAAAGGTCGAGCTAGCCTTAAATGAGCTTAATCTACGTCATGCCACGACATTAACTAAGGCACTGGTTGGGAGGCAACCCGACGGTCGTAGTAGTAATTAATTATGAGTTTTTTTGAAAATGCTAACCAATGAAGGTAACAATGGGCGGATGATAAGGCAATCAAAAATAAAAAAAATCAGGTGAAAGTTCAGGATTTTGAAGCCCAGTTAGCGCGACCGCGCTCATAGACGTGCGACCGCGCATCTGGGCGCGCTAAAATGGCGCAAACATTCTGTCTGGGCCGCGCTACTGAATGCGCTACTAGCGCGATCGCGCATCTGAACGCGCTAATGGACGCGCTACTTGGCAAAACATTCTGTCTTGGACGCGCTAATTTAGCGCGATCGCGCATATGAACGCGCTAATAGCGTTCAACCTTTGATACACGACTGTTTGTGCTTTGCTCTGATTTTTTTATTTTTTTATTTTTTAATTATTTTTTTCTTTAGTCTAACTCACTCCCCCCCCCCCAATTCTAATAACCCCAACACCCAAACCCCTCCCATTACCAACACACAAGCCTCCAACACTTAAGCAAACCCTACCCAATTCCTTCTTCTTCAACTCAACTTCTCCAGAATTTTTTTCATCTTTTTCAAAGTTTTTCCAATTCTCCAACAAACTTTCTCCTTCCCCTTCTTCTCTAATCTTCATTCACTAAAGGTATGTTCATCTTGCTCCAAATATTTTCTCTTTATTTCAAATAATCCCTGCAGATTTTGGTGTGTTTAAGCACGTTTTCTTTTAGATATTTATTTTTATTTTTGTTTGGTTAATAGTAGAATTGGTAGTAATTATTGTAGTATTTATGAGTTGTGAGAATTATAGAGTGTTGTTTACTTGATTGGTGACATTTGGTATGGTGGTGGGTTCATGTTGCAAATTGTTTGGAATGGGTTGTGTGTACCTAACGCCCATAAGGTGTTTGTAAAAAGGCCTCAATGACTGAAATTATATAATTGTGACCACGTATGCACATGAAGTCAGAGTAACCGCAGTGCGTTACACTTTTTGGTGTTGGGAGGTACTTATTTGTTCCCGATTTGCAGGTACCATGGCTCCATCAAAGAAACGCCGTACCACCGGTCCATCAACTAGCAAACAAACCTCCAGGTCGCGAGGGGATGCACCTGCACGCCCTTTTGATGATAAAAATTTGTCTTAGCTAAAGCCCAGGACCGCTTTGCTGAGAAGGTTTCTAAAAATCCAATTCCTGAAAGGGGCATTGAAGTCCGATTACTCCAGCGAAATTGCCCTCACATGTATAAAGAGATGATGAGACGTGGGCTCCAAACATTCATTAATGAGCCCGATGAAGGCAATGTTATGGTTGTAAGGGAATTTTACGCCAACGCGCCTGAGCATCACAATGGCATCGTCACAGTACGGGGCAAAGCGGTGAATGCCTCTGTTGAGGCAATAAGGGCGGCATACTAGCTACCACCACCTGTGATTGATTATGATGACTTCTACGAATATGGCCGCAACCCAACACAGGAAAAGTGGCAATGATTCATTGAAACTATCTGTGCACTGGGAAAAGAAGTGGTTTGGATGCGATATGGTGAGAAGTTCCACTCCTCCGCACTCACCTATGAAGCAAAATGCTGGTTGTACCTGTAAGCACGTGATTTTTACCCTATGAAAGAATTACTCCCAAAAAATTCAAAATAAAATGATTTTCCTTGGTGTACAATTTTGAGAATTTTTGTGACATTTTTTGGATAATTATTTGTAATTGTCTGTGCATGTTTATTTGTTAAATTAATAAAAAATACAAAAAAATATGTCGCATTTGCATGTAGGATTTAATTCTACAATTATTAGTAATTAAGTTTGTTTTACAAAAATTGAAAATTACAAAAATAGGCATCTTTTGCATTTTTAGCATTTAATGTCCAAATGTACAATTTTATGCTTAATTATTACTTAATTGTGCGTTAATTGTTATTGAGAGTTAATTTGCGCTTTTATAACTTAATAATAATTTAAGGATTTTTAGAATTTAGTTTTAGAAAAATAAAAGAAGAAAAGAGAGCAAAAATATAAAGAAAATCGGAATTGGGCTATTCTTCAAATTCAAGCCACAAGCCCAAAAAATACCCAACCTTCCCCATGACCCGGTCCATCTCAACACGGGTCGACCCGGTCCGCCCCATAACCCAAATACCCAACACCCCATCTCCCTATCTTACATTTCACAAAAAAATAAATAAATAAAAAAAACAAAACAAGAAAAACCCTAAACTCATCCGCCCCCCTCTCTCTTTCCCTCTTCTTCTCCAAGCTTCCAAGCCCATCCATGGCTGCTCACCCTCTCCAAACAGCCCCTCCCTCGTCCGCCATTAAAGAGAAAACGACCCCCATTACTGTGCATCTTCTTCTTCGACCAGCTGCTGCCCCAAGCTTCGTCTTCATCGACGAACAATTTCCGCCATTGACGAGCTCGTCAAGCTCCCATGGCTACTGCATTTTCGTTGCTTCTGTTACATCCAAACAGACCCAGCTGCTTCTGCCTTCATATTCTTCCTCTCCGTCAATCTCGAGCTCCAGCCATGGACATCCGCTGCTTCATCTCCTCCCTCAACACGACTAGCAGCTCCGCCAACAACCGTCCTAGCTCGCTGCTGCCACCTCCAGCTGCCTCGTCGAGCCCCCATGTCCAGCAGTAGTAGTGACTGCTATTTTACTGCCATGGCTAGCCCCCTCGTGGATTCATCGTTTTCTACAACAAAAAGAACCGACAAAAAAAGCTCCTCCCATGAACGACGTGAATGCCAAGCTCGCTCCAAGCTCGACTGTGTGTCGCGCGCACACACACAGTCGTTGGCCAGCCTTCACCGGCTGCTTCGTCAACGTCTAGCCCCGTCCAACATCGCTTCTGCTGCGTTGCTGCTGCTTCACCCTTTTTCTGGCGCCCCCAGTCCAAAAAAAAGACGAGACTCAACCATCCGCTTTCGTTTGTTCGAGCTTTGGTCGGGGTTTGTCGAAATAGTTCATACACAGTCCGAGTTCGTCGAGTTACAGCACGTCGAGATTGCCATTAGAACCCAGGTTCTTTGTTTGTATTGGAAAAAATTTGTGTTCATGTTTTTTAAGTTTGCTGCTTTTTGAATTTTTCAAGTGTGTTTGTAATGTCAAATGTTTAGTTTAGTTTGAATCTATTTGTTTGTTATGATCAATTTCTTATTTTTTGTTAAATCTGAAAATAGGATTATTGTTAAAAATTTGTTCAGTCAAAATAACTCCTGCTTTTTGTTGTTCATGGTATGATTTCAGTTTGCATCATTTCCGTTAATTGTGATTCATGTTTGTTTCAGTTTATTTTTGTTGTTGATATTGTTGTCTCTTTGCTCATTCATTTTTGGTTTAAGTTAACCAGGATTGGTTCCCAATATGGTTAACTTATTCCCATTAATTTGAAGCTGTATGATTCGATATGTGTTCATGAGATTTGTTGTTGAATTTGTTTAGAAATTGGTCATATTTGCTGTATTTTGGTTGAGATCGATTAGGTGATTTGGTTATAGCTGATGGGCGTAGTTTGGTAAATTTCAGTACGTTCAGGGGTAAAATGGTAATTGCAGTTAAGGTCGGAGGGGTATTTTTGGAATTGAACATTTGAACAATTATTTAAGTTAAGCATGGGGGACAAGATGTAATGGGTTGGGGTTGATATAATTGTTTAATATAGTGGGGGACAAGACATAATGTAGTGGGGTGAGAATAATGTAATTATTTATGCTAAGCATGGGGGACAAGGGTTTAAAATAAAGAAAACATTAAGTAGTGGGGACAAAGCATGCAATTGGAGGAATATTTGGGGTTGGGGATTCAAGACAAGAGTCTTGTTATAAATAGAGTCATTATGACTAAAAGATGGGAACTAAGACTTGAGAGAAAAAACTTAGACTGAACTTGAAAGATTTTTGAGGATTATTTTGAGAGAGGAATACATTCTGAAAATCTGAAGAGAGTGTGATAGAGTTTAAAAAGAGAAAACAAAAACAAAGTGAGAAACGAGTTTAGTTTCGGGTTTTAATACACGTGGGTTTGAGTATGTTTGTGGTGATGTGGTTTGTTGCTGTTTAGTTGGTTTACAAACTTTTGGGTTTGTTCTGTTGAGTTGTTCGGTTTTTTTTCAAAGTTTTCTGGGCCTTGAATCTGGTTCGAATTGTTGTTGTTGCTGAACCTGTTGTTGCTGTGTATTTACACTATTGCTGCTTCTACTAATCTTCATCTTCTTTCCTTGCTTTCCAAATACCAGGTACACAAACTGATACACTAGTTCATCTTGTAAGTCACTCGAAGCATGAATGCAAAAAATGAGAAAGATTTAAAGTTGTAGTTTAATGTAGTCTTTTCTTTCTTTTACTGTCTGTATATAGAACATTATATCCGTTATCCATGTAAACTCTTTAAACGACTCACTTTCGAAACTTGACTATAATAACTCGAAAGTATGTAAATAAAGTAGGACCTTTTTCTTCATTTATTTTAGAAAACGAAAAATAGAAAATGTAGTCATGCTAAGATTATCCTTTTAAAAATAATGAGACGAGCCTCGCCAAATAAAAAATGCAAATTGCGGGGCCCTCAATAATTGGTCAAAAATAAAATACGTAGAATTTGGGATGAACTGTTTTAGTGAATTTCACTGCCTTCCCCAAAGATAATTACGCGTTAGACTCTTTAGGCGCGATTTTAATTAAAATACCTTCTTAAATTCGTGTGCGCATTTATGTGACCCAAATTAAAATCTCAACGGAGTCGGAATGTATTAACAACCACGGGTGCATTGATTGCGATGTGGTTCGAGATGCATTGTCACGACGTTGCAATTCTATAAAAAATAATAATAATAAAAGCGGTTTAAACATAATAAAAGTACATAAGTCATAACATGTATTTAAATCAGATATTTAGCCATTATAACAATTTAAGCGACCGTGCTAGAACCACGGGATTCGAGGGTGCCTAACACCTTCCCTCGGGTCAACAAAATTCCTTACTTAGAATTTCTGGTTCGCAGACTTCATTTGGAAAGCCGAATATCTTCCTCGCTTTGGGATTCAAGATAAACCGGTGACTTGGGACACCAAAAGCCAAACCTTTCCCAAGTGGAGACTCTGAATTAACTAAATAATCTCATTTCGAATATTGTCACTTAAATTGGAAAAACTCCCTCGCGCATTTATCCTTCGGGGTAGGCGCGCAAAAAGGAGGTGTGACAGATCTGGCGACTCTGCTGGGGAATTTACCCAGAACCTTTGGTTCAGGGTTCAAGAATTCGAGCTTAGAATAATTGTTATATTTGGCTTTATTATCTGATCTTTATTACATGTTTTGGCATAACGTGCTAAATGTTGTCTTTTACAGCTTTGATATTATCTGAACTGTATATAAACTGTGCCGAAACCCTTCTCTTCTTACCTCCGGGGAGAAGCTCGCTGGTCGAGACTCCCTATTCTGTTAGTGTCAATACCTGAAATAAGAAAGAGGCCGGACAAGTTACAAAGCCAGACGATCTCGCGGGTCCCCGGTACGTAGCCCCCTCCTCGACTCGAGTTGTCCGCTCGGGTACACAGTCTAGAACATATACCCAGGTTATAAACCTAGTATAACAAAACCTCATGCCGGATCCCTAGTAGGAACGCTTATTTGCATCATGTTGCATTTTGACATAGGGACTCAACACAGGGGTTGGGTCCGTCTAGGACAGGCAACCTGAAATGAAAAGACCATCCTGCTGCATCCCGTTTGTTTTGCGCATTTATTTGCTTCAGTTCTGCATGCTGACCGGTTTCTAAAAAAAAACTTTTAAAAAAAAGAAAGAAAATAGCAGCGTAGGAAGATAATTACTTATTTTTTGAAGAATAAAACCAATGTCCAAGTAGTATCAAAACCTCGCCGGAATTTTCTTAAAAGAAAAAATGAAAACAAAATTTGTCTTTTAGTTTGATTTATAAAAAAATCATATAAAAAAAATTTCCTTTTAATCACTTTCAAAATCCAAAAAAAAAAAAGTATTTATTTAAAAGTAAAAAAAAAAGGGAAAATCCAAAATTCAAAAGAATATTGTTTCTTTTGTAGTATCTCTTTTATAAATTCATACTAATAGTCCAAATACTTCTTTAAAAGATTTTTCGAAATTTCAAAAAAGGGTAAAAAAAAAGTTCAAAGAAAAAATATTTCTTTAGTCTTCATCTCTTTTCAAAAAATAAAAATAAAAAAAAACAAACAAAATATAAAATCCAGAAAAAATATTTTCTCCTTTTCTTTAAAAGATTGTATTCAGAAGGGGTTTAGTTTATTTCCCTATTCCTGATCGGACCGAACTACGCGAGTCTGATTCTCACCGGATGTGAGATACGTAGGCAAACCTCATCGGTTCCGACCCCAATTTTCAAAAAAAATCCAAAAAAATATTTTTCATTAGTTCCCTCTTTAGAAATCTTTCATTAGAAAACTCAAAAAAAAGAAGAAATTTTTAAAACTAAAAAAAAAGGGTAGTTTCCTTCTTTCTGAAGTATTTCATACGGAAAAAGAAATAAAAAAAATAAAATAAAAAAATCAATCAAAAATCAAAATCCAAAATACGGGTTTCCTTTATTTTGACGTATTTTTCTCAAAAATTCAAAAACAAATGAGTGAATCAATATATATATATATATATATATATATATATATATATATATATATATATATATATTAAAATCCAAATAAATATATCCTTTTCTTCTTATAAAACATTGTTTTTAGTAAAATCCAAAAAAAAAACCTTATTCTTTTAAAGCATTTTAAAAAAAAAAATATTCCAAAAAAAAGAGTTAGTTTACTTACTCTATTCACGATCGCCCGAACTACGCCAGTTAGATTCTCACAGGGTGTGAGATACGTAGGCAACCCTCATCGGGTCCAATCTCCCTTTTTTCAGATATAGCCAAAATGTCAGAATTTTAATTTCATCATAAATGAGTCGGGTGATGTCACTTTTGTCAAATGTAGCCGAAGGTTCCCGAAAGGGACGCGCCGGAAAGCTGACTTTGCGTAAACAGCCGCTTTTGGTCATTTTTTGAATTTTGACCAATTTGCCCAACAACCTTAGAATCCTCGTCCCCGAGGCTCTGTGAGGTCGTGTTCCCAATGTCGCGCCACTATTTTGAAAAAAAGAGTCATAAATAAATCAAGTGATGTTGTTTTTTGTCAAAAACAGCCAAATGTTCCCGAAAGGGATGACGGAAGGCTGACTTTGCATAAACGGCCACTTTCGATCATCCTTTAGAGTTTTGATCAGGTTGACCCTCACAGCCTTAAAATCTTCATCCCCGAAGTGCTGAAAGGCCGTGTTCGAAAATCGGATCTTTCTTTCTAAAATATAGTCAAATCATTTTTGCTTAAATCACCTTAATAAATGTGCAGGATTAGCACAATGCAAAATGAACACTTGTTTCTTTATTTTTGCACTTGTTTGTCCCGAACTACGCAAGATCTGATTCATACGGGGTCATGATACGTAGGCAATATCCATCGAATTTGATCATAGCTATAAAATAAATTGAGTGAAAAAATAAACTGAAAGAAAAGGAGAAAGAAAATTGAGTGAAAAAGAGAAAAGAAAAAATAGTGAAAAAAAGAGGGAAAAGAGTGACAAAAGAAAAAAAAAGAAAAAAAGAGAGTGAAAACAATAAAAGAGCGGCAAAAACATGATCAAAAGTGGTTAAAGAGAGGCAGGAATAAAAGAAAAGAGGTACATAGTGAAGAGGGTTAGTTTAAGGCCGGGATGAAACATGCAACCCGTTCAAACACAAGGTAAAAGCGTTTAACTGTTTAGGTGCATTGCATCCCAACGTGCGATTTCCCATATGTTAAATGCCTCAAAACTAACAAGGTTGTGTGTGTGATAAATTAGCCAGGTTCTGTTCAGGTGATTGGTTTTGTTGGTATGCGGTGATGAACATGCAGCCCTGCACGCGACCACAACATTATACACAAAACTGAGCTCCATCTCCCAGAAATGCCCATCCTTACCAAGCTCCATATAGTCCCCAATCAAATGTTCCTCAGAACAATCCTCACCCAAGAGAGTCTTTCAAAAGGAATCAGTTCACCTCTATTGGTGAATCATACTCAGGCTTGTTCCAAACGCTAGTCAGGCGAAGTCTGCTGCAGCCAGTGGCCCAAATCGGCCAAACACCGAGTCCCCCCCGCATCGAGCTGATACTAGATGTGAATACCACTCTGGAGAAGTGGGACACGGTACAAAGGACTGTTGGTCATTTGGACCCTCAAAATGGCAGTTGAAGACTTGATTGAAGCTGAAAGAATCGTTCTCCGGGATGAAAAGGTTCCTAATATGATGAACATTCCCCTGCCAACTCTCACAAACGGGCCAATAGACGAAATGATCTGTGAATCTGAGGAATTTGATCCGGCATTGAAGGCTATTGCAGCCATTGCCGAGACAGAAGAAAAGCCAAAAAATAATTGCCAAGCCTGAAAGTTCCCCATCAGAAGGGAGTCTCGGTAGCCAGTCTTGCTATCTTTTCTGCATCTGGATTGTCTCAGGGTGTGATCCAGATGTTTTACTTTATTGTCTTACTTTCTGATGTAAACCCTTCTATCTTCAAAAATTAAAAAAAAAATCAAAAAATCAAATGAAATTGATATTTCATTTTCCCGGAATGTCTCTTTTCTTAAATCTTGTCAATTTTCTCATTCTCTTTTAGTTCTATTAAATGCAGATTTCAATAATATGACATGCTTGCGGACTTCATGCCTGAATCTTAAAACTCTGTCAGACCTCGAAATAATGAATCAAGAATTGAGTCGCAATGAAGAATAGCTTAAGGAAACAAGACAAAGATTTGGAAAAGCTGAAAGAAGATTGGGTCCAGATTGGAAAGGTACATACATTGCAACAAGAGTACTGCCAAAAGAGTGCGTTGTACTTGGGACACGTCGAAGAAAACGTCCTTGAAATAACTGTCAATGCAAATGCAGTCAAAAGGTATTATGTTGGATCCTTTATATAATAAAATCTTTTCCGGTTGAGATGACGAAGGCTTTCATTCTCGCTACCCAAACACTATCAACCCTTTGCAAACCCATTTGAGATGGTTACTCTTCTTTGATTACCCTCTTTGGAATCTGAAGGTATTATTGAAAATAAAATGAAAAAAAAAGAAAGAAATTGAAATGAAAAAGGAAGAAAAAAGAAGAAGAAAGAATTGGAAAAATGAGAAAATATATATACAAAAAAAGAAAAGACAATGAAAATGAAAAAAGGGAAGGGAAGGGAAAAACAAAGCAAATCAAAAAAAAAAATCCAAAAACAAAAATCCAAGAAGTCCTCCAAAAGTGAAACTGGGGCAGAAGTTATAATGGTTCGGCAATGATCCCGCCCAAAAGGTTCCAAAGTTGTAGTTCAATCCAAATTCTTTTCACCCCAAACCTTGTTCAAGTCCTTCTGATCAATCAGCAAAGCGGTTCAAAATGGGAGGATGGAGTTATTTGGGTCTGATACAACAAAATGAGAGGAATAAAATGAGAGAGCTTTATTGGTGAAAACCCACACGGGCACCGTAAGGCGACGGTAAGCAGAAGAAATCAAATGAGAGTCTTTTTAGTGAAAACCCACACGGGCACTATAAGGAGATGGTAAGAAATGAGATGAAAAATGCCCGCTCGTGAAAACCCACAAAGGGCGCCCATGATCGAAAATAAGATCCTCACAGCCATCAGCATCAACAAAGTCCTAGCAAGGTTCCTCAGTATTCAAGGCAAAGTTGTGATGAATTTTTGAGAGTCGGACGGTTTACACAGATTAGACATCCAGTCCAAAAGGCATGTCATGTTCATTGAAGTCCGCATGTACTCCAGATAAGTCCTTCTCTACTTTCCCCGAAAGGGACACTTCTAGTTTCAAAACTCATTCTCCATTCAATTATTTGTTTCTCTTTTGGATCCTTTTATGTCTAACACTCTTCCAAAACCAAGATAAAGAACGGATGGCAAGACTGATTTACAGGGCTTTTCATTTGATACACGCTAATGTGCAAAAGGCACCCAGCCTCAGCAGGTGCATCAAGTCGACCTCGACTGGCCATGGCGGCCGATGCTCAGGAATCAAAACTCTTGGAAGGAGAAAAATCAAATTAAAGAGCCTATAAAGGCAATTGAAGTTGAAAGGGTTGAGTTTCACATGGCTAATCGCCTCAGCAAAGTCGAAGAAACCAAGGTACCCCCGAATGCTCTAAAATTGAAGTTGGAAGAAAGAAGACAGAAAAGAAAGGCCTACAAAGGCAAAATAAAGTTGGAAAGGTTAAGTCCCCCGCGACTAGCCATTGCCGTTATGTTTGAGGATCAAAAAATCCCTGATGCTCCGAAAAAAAAAGAAAAAAAAGGAAAAAAAAACAACAATTGATTGAGCCTGAACTACGTCTGACTTGATTCCGAAAGGATACGTAGGCAACCTCTCTCTGGGGTTCAGTCACACCAAAAATAAAATCCAATTTACCCTGAAGTTGAAACTGGGGCCCACCAAATGGTTTCGAAGTTGTAATTTCACCCACAATTCTTTTACCAAGTACAAGCCCTTCGAATAAATTGCCAAAGGTAGGGGAAACCAAGAAAGATCATGATGGGAAGCCGGTACATTCTAAATTAAGAGAAATAAAATGAGAGAGTCTTATCGGTGAAAATCTCCGGGCACCATGAGGCGACGAGAGTAGAGAAAATCGAAAATGAGAGAGCTTGTTTAGTAAAAACTCGCAAAGAGTGCTATCAGGCGACAGTAAGGAGAGAAATGAGAGAGGTCGATTAGCGAAAACCTGCAAAGGGCGTTGTCGGCCGAAAAGATGATTCCACCTCAGAAAGTTCTGGCAAGGTTCCCTGGTTTGAAAACATAGATCTGTTTTGGTTCATGAGGAAATGCAAGTTCTTGAAGGTCGGGTATCCAGTCCAAAAAGCATGTCATGTCAATTTAAAGTCAGCATGTTGCCTCAGATAAGTCTTTCTTATCCCGAAAGGGGCACTTCTATTTTTAAATTCATTTTCTCCACTCTTTGTTTTACCTTTCTTTGAATCCCTTTCGTTTTAACCCTAAATTCCAAAATGTGCTGGAAAGAAAAGGTAGCAGGACTGGTTTCACGGAGCTCCGTTTAGTAGGAAGTAAAATACCTCGCTTCAGTGGTACATCAGTCCAATCCCGACTGATCATGTTGTTGATCGCTTTCGAAGTAAATAAAAAAACCGGCAAATCCCCATAGAGTCTCCCCTTGTAAAAATCCCCACAGAGTCTCCCTTTGTAAAAATCCTCACAGAGTCTCCCCTTGTGAAAATCCCCACAGAGTCTCCCCTTGTAAAGATCTCCACAGAGTCTCCCCTTGTAAAAAATCCCCAACGAGTCTGCCCCAATAAAAATCCCCACTGAGTTGGCCTCGTTAAGAATCCCCAAGCAGAATGGGATGAAAGAACCAAAGCCTTACACGGGCAAATCATCACAAAATCCGAAAATGCGAGTCTGATCAGTTTAAAAAGGGGTCGCCTGCAAATCCAATTAATGGCAGAGTTTTTCAACAGGAATTAGGCCGAGACCAAGCAATTGGAACGATCAAGGCCACCGAGCCAACCACCGTTTTCAAACTGACAATTTTTCTTTGTTTAGGAAAATTGAGACAGGTGCGATCCAAAGCAACCGTGCAAGAAGCAGGTGTAGCAAAATGAAATGAAATGCGCAAGCGTTTGAAACAGCTTTGCAGCAGGAAAACGACCAAAAGGAAGTTTCCCTAGAATTCGTTCATGCATTTTGATAAATAAAAGAAAATAAAATAAAGGAAAACCAAAGAAAAGAAAGAAGATAAGAAATTAAATTGAAAATCCCAAAAGAAAAACAAATCATGGTAGCATAGGACCTCATTCCTCAACTATCCCGGTATAAACCACGGATCTCCCTGGCATAACCCAAGGAGATTTTTCTATCCTAATCCCCGGCATAACCCGAGGACTCTTTTCCTTTTACGGCATAACTCGATGACTTCCCCGGCATAACCCGATGACTTCCCGGCATAACCCGAGGACTCTTTCCCTTTCCGGCATAACCCGATGACTTCCCCGGCATAACCCGAGGACTCTTTCCCTTTTCTGGCATAACCCGATGACTTCCCCGGCATAACCCGAGGACTCTTTCCCTTTTCCGGCATAACCCGATGACTTCCCCGGCATAACCCGAGGACTCTTTCCCTTTTGTTGGCATAACCCGAGGACCTCTTTTCTTCACGACATAACCCGTGAAGCTCCCTGGCATAATCCAGGAGCCCTTTTTCCTTTTCTCCCGGCATAACCCGGTCAGTTTTCCGGCATAACCTGACAATCCTCCCAACATTAGGGCTCCAATCCCTGAGTTGAGTATTTTTCCTTTAGCCGACATTAGGGCTCCAATCCCTGAGTTGAACAATTTTCTGTAAGCCAGCATTAGGGCTCCAATCCCTGAGTTGAGCATATTTCCTTTAGCCAACATTAGGGCTCCAATCCCTGAGTTGAGCGTTTTTCCTTTAGCCAGCATTAGGGCTCCAATCCCTGAGTTGAGCATTTTTCTTTTAGCCAACATTATGGCTCCAACCCTTGAGTTGAGCGTTTTTTCTATTAGCCGACATTAGGGCTCCAATCCCTGAGTTGAGAGTTTTTCCTTTAGCCAGCATTAGGGCTCCAATCCCTAAGTTGAGCGTTTTTCCTGTTAGCCGACATTAGGGCTCCAATCCCTGAGTTGAGCGTTTTTCCTTTAGCCATCATTAGGGCTCCAATCCTTGAGTTGAGCGTTTTTCCCTTTAGCCGACATTAGGGCTCCAATCCCTGAGTTGAGCATTTTTCTTTTTAGCCAACATTAGGGCTACAATCCCTGAGTTGAGCGTTTTTCCTGTTAGCCGACATTAGGGCTCCAATCCCTGAGTTGAGCGTTTTTCCTTTAGCCAGCATTAGGGCTCCAATCCCTGAGTTGAGAACTTTTCCTGTTAGCCGACATTAGGGCTCCAATCCCTGAGTTGAGCATTTTTCCTTTAGCCAGCATTAGGGCTCCAATCCCTGAGTTGAGCATTTTTCCCTTTAGCCGACATTAGGGCTCCAATCCCTGAGTTGAGCGTTTTTCCTTTAGCCAGCATTAGGGCTCCAATCCCTGAGTTGAGCGATTTGCTTTTAGCCGACATTAGGGCTCCAATCCCTGAGTTGAGCATTTTTTTCCTTTAAGCCAGCATTAGGGCTCCAACCCCTGAGTTGAGCGACTTTCCTTCAGCCAACATTAGGGCTCCAATCCCTGAGTTGAGCATTTTTCCTTTAGCCGACATTAGGGCTCCAATCCCTGAGTTGAGCAATTTTTCTTTAAGCCAGCATTAGGGCTCCAATCCCTGAGTTGCGCATTTTTACCTTTTACGACATTAGAGCTCCAATCCCTGAATTGCGCTTTTTAGACTTGAGGTTTCCAATCCCCTTATCAATTCTGTAAATTTTCATGGCAATTAACTCACAAAATTTTCCTAGTGAAACTGGGGCAGAAAATTTCGTTCCTTTGTTTTGTTGTTCGGCAGGTCTAACCTCGAGGCACACGGATCGAGATGACCTACGGTCTGAGTCTCAATCCAGAATAAAGAAAAGAAGAAAAAGAACAAAAAAAATAAGATGTTCCCACATATTGGAACAAACAAAGGGCAGGTCGCTCAAAAATTTGATCAAATTCCCGAGCTCCGCCAATCCCTTTTCACTCAATACTGCAGAAATAAGCAAGCACCTACAACTTGCGAGCATCAAGATTCGGATCGAAGTCTACAAGCAGAATCAGCTAAGACCCAAGATCAAGTTGCAAAAGAATTATAGATAGGAATCTTGTAACTAGCGGTTGACAGGCATAAGTAGCTAGTTCAGTTTCAATTTCCTTTGGTTGTAATAAGGAGGTCAGTAAAGCGGTAGTGGCAACAACAACAGCAGTAACAGCAAGCATTGCAATCCCATGGTAGACCCAGCAACCAAAATTTCCCGAACTACATTAACCTGATTCCCTTTTAGCCAGGGATATGTAGGAAACCTTTGAAGCAAATGTTCGGTTAAATCTTTTTCAAAAAATGCTTCACACGGAGTACTCGAATGGGCAAAAATCGCTCATTTTATATTTGCACGAAAACCCTTCGTGTCTTCGGGCAAAGAGGGGCAACTGTAAGCACGTGATTTTTGCCCTATGAAAGAATTACTTCCAAAAAATTCAAAATAAAATGATTTTCCTTGGTGTGCAATTTTGAGAATTTTTGTGACATTTTTTGGATAATTATTTGTATTTGTCATGTGCATGTTTATTTGTTAAATTAATAAAAAATACAAAAAAATACGTCGCATTTGCATGTAGGATTTAATTCTACAATTGTTAGTAATTAAGTTTGTTTTACAAAAATTAAAAATTACAAAAATAGGCATCTTTTGCATTTTTAGCATTTAATGTCCAAATGTACAATTTTATGCTTAATTATTAATTAATTGTGCGTTAATTGTTATTGAGAGTTAATTTTCGCTTTTATAACTTAATAATAATTTAAGGATTTTTAGAATTTAGTTTTAGAAAAATAAAAGAAGAAAAGAGAGCAAAAATATAAAGAAAATCGGAATTGGGCTCTTCTTCAAATTCAAGCCACAAGCACAAAAAATACCCAACCTTCCCCATGACCCGGTCCATCTCAACACGGGTCGACCCGGTCCGCCCCATAACCCAAATACCCAATACCCCATCTCCCTATCTTACATTTCACAAAAAAATAAATAAATAAAAAAAACAAAACAAGAAAAACCCTAAACTCATCCGCCCCCCTCTCTCTTTCGCTCTTCTTCTCCAAGCTTCCAAGCCCATCCATGGCTGCTCACCCTCTCCAAACAGCCCCTCCCTCGTCCGCCATTAAAGAGCAAACAACCCCTATTACTGTGTATCTTCTTCTTCGACCAGCTGCTGCCCCAAGCTTCATCTTCATCGACGAACAATTTCCGCCATTGACGAGCTCGTCAAGCTCCCATGGCTGCTGCATTTTCGTTGCTTCTATTACATCCAAACAGACCCAGCTGCTTCTGCCTTCATCTTCTTCCTCTCCGTCAAGCTCGAGCTCCAGCCATGGACGTCCGCTGCTTCATCTCCTCCCTCCACACGACTAGCAGCTCTGCCAACAACCGTCCTAGCTCGCTGCTTCCACCTCCAGCTGCCTCGTCGAGCCCCCATGTCCAGCAGTTGTAGTGACTGCTATTTCACTGCCACAGCTAGCCCCCTCGTGGATTCATCGTGTTCTACAACAAAAAGAACCAACAAAAAAAGCTCCTCCCATGAACGACGTGAATGCCAAGCTCGCTCCAAGCTCTACTGTGTGTCGCGCGCACACACACAGTCGTTGGCCAGCCTTCACCGGCTGCTTCGTCAACGTCTAGCCCCATCCAGCATCGCTTCTGCTGCGTTGCTGCTGCTTCACCCTTTTTCCGGCACCCCCAGTCCAAAAAAAGACAAGACTCAACCATCCGTTTTTGTTTGTTCGAGCTTTGGTCGGGGTTTGTCGAAACAGTTCATACACAGTCCGAATTCGTCGAGTTACAGCGCGTCGAGGTTTCCATTCGAACCCAGGTTCTTTGTTTGTATTGGAAAAAATTTGTGTTCATGTTTTTTAAGTTTGCTGCTTTTTGAATTTTTCAAGTGTGTTCGTAATGTCAAGTGTTTAGTTTAGTTTGAATCTATTTGTTTGTTATGATAAATTTCTTATTTTTTGTTAAATCTGAAAGTAGGATTATTGTTAAAAATTTGTTCAGTCAAAATAACTCCTGCTTTTTGTTGTTCATGGTATGATTTCAGTTTGCATCATTTCCGTTAATTGTGATTCATGTTTGTTTCAGTTTATTTTTGTTGTTGATATTGTTGTCTCTTTGCTCATTCATTTTTGGTTTAAGTTAACCAGGATTGGTTCCCAATATGGTTAACTTATTCCCATTAATTTGAAGCTGTATGATTCGATATGTGTTCATGAGATTTGTTGTTGAATTTGTTTAGAAATTGGTCATATTTGCTGTATTTTGGTTGAGATCAATTAGGTGATTTTGTTATAGCTGATGGGGGTAGTTTGGTAAATTTCAGTACGTTCAGGGGTAAAATGGTAATTGAAGTTAAGGTCGGAGGGGTATTTTTGGAATTGAACATTTGAACAATTATTTAAGTTAAGCATGGGGGACAAGATGTAATGGGTTGGGGTTGATATAATTGTTTAATATAGTGGGGGACAAGAAATAATGTAGTGGGGTGAGAATAATGTAATTATTTATGCTAAGCATGGGGGACAAGGATTTAAAATAAAGAAAACATTAAGTAGTGGGGACAAAACATGCAATTGGGGGAATATTTGGGGTTGGGGATTCAAGACAAGAGTCTTGTTATAAATAGAGCCATTAGGACTTGAAGATGGGAACTAAGACTTGAGAGAAAAAACTTAGACTGAACTTGAAAGATTTTTGAGGATTATTTTGAGAGAGGAATTCATTCTGAAAATCTGAAGAGAGTGTGATAGAGTTGAAAAAGAGAAAACAAAAACAAAGTAAGAAACGAGTTTAGTTTCGGGTTTTAATACACGTGGGTTTGAGTATGTTTGTGGTGATGTGGTTTGTTGTTGTTTAGTTGGTTTACAAACTTTTGGGTTTGTTCTATTGAGTTGTTCGGTTTTTCTTCAAAGTTTTCTGGGCCTTGAATCTGGTTCGAATTGCTGCTGTTGCTGAACCTATTGTTGCTGTGTATTTACATTATTGCTGCTTCTACTAATCTTCATCTTCTTTCCTTGCTTTCCAAATACCAGGTAAACAAACTGATACACTGGTTCATCTTGTAAGTCACTCGAAGCATGAATGCAAAAAATGAGAAAGATTTGAAGTTGTAGTTTAATGTAGTCTTTACTTTCTTTTACTGTCTGTATATAGAACATTATATCCGTTGTCCATGTAAACTCTTTAAACGACTCACTTTCGAAACTTGACTATAATAACTCGAAAGTATGTAAATAAAGTAGGACCTTTTTCTTCATTTATTTTAGAAAACAAAAAATAGAAAATGTAGTCATGCTAAGATTATCCTTTTAAAAATAATGAGACGAGCTTCGCCAAATAAAAAATGTAAATTGCGGGGCCCTCAATAATTGGTCAAAAATAAAATACGTAGAATTTGGGATGAACTGTTTTAGTGAATTTCACTGCCTTCCCCAAAGATAATTACGCGTTAGACTCTTTAGGCGCGATTTTAATTAAAATACATTCTTAAATTTGGGTGCGCATTTACGTGACCCAAATTCAAATCTCAACGAAGTCGGAATGTATTAACAACCACGGGTGCATTGATTGCGACGTGGTTCGAGATGCATTGTCACGACGTTGCAATTCTATAAAAAATAATTATAATAAAAGCTGTTTAAACTTAATAAAAGCACATAAGTCATAACATGTATTTAAATCAGATATTTAGCCATTATAACAATTTAAGCGATCGTGCTAGAACCACGGGATTCGAGGGTGCCTAACAACTTCCCTCGGGTCAACAGAATTCCTTACTTAGAATTTCTGGTTCGCAGACTTCATTTGGAAAGTCGAATATCTTCCTCGATTTGGGATTCAAGATAAACCGGTGACTTGGGACACCAAAAGCCAAACCTTTCCCAAGTGGCGACTCTGAATTAAATAAATAATCTCATTTCGAATATTGTCACTTAAATTGGAAAAACTCCCTCGCGCATTTATCCTTCGGGGTAGGCGCGCAAAAAGGAGGTATGACAGTACCTAACCAACAACCGGTTGATTCCATCCCACAATACTACTGAGGTGAATGGGCCTAGAGCCGAGTAAAAAGTTATGGGTTCTTCGTCAATGGGCACAACTTTGATGTGGCCAAAGTAATATATGACGAGATGTTCGTCCGCAGCCGAGTAAAAAGGTATGGGTTCTTCTTCCCTTCTTTAGTAACTCAACTTTGTAGGGATGCTCGAGTGCCCGAAAATATAGCTGCGGATGGCCTTGTAAGAAAGGACCGGAAGTTCCGCGCGGACAAGGTAACCATGGGAAAGGAACCCTATAGCAGCGGAGGTGGAAAGTAATGGTAGCTCTGATGATTCAGATGACGAGGATGAAGAAAAGGAGAATGTGAGTGCCGAACACCAGGCCCCAGAGCACGAGGATGCAGCTCCAGCACCATCTAGAGCATCCACATTTTCACAGCCACACAGGAGCACACGCATGACCGATTTGGAACAAGAGATGGCTGGGGTTACGTACTTCAGTCACAAATTTAGGTGCCCGAGTGGAGGTGGTTGCTGACAGACAAGTGAAGTCTGAAAAGAAGTTCTTGGGCTGGTTAAGAGCTCTGGGTCGCGGATGCAATGTGAGCCTAGAAACCGTCTCCGACCAGGAGTGAACTTCAGGGAAGTACCTCAACCTCACTATTCTTTAAAAATTTTACAGCCATGGGGACATGTCTTGATTATAAGTGTGGGGTGAGGGATGCTTCATTGTACATATGTAGTTGTTATTTGACTATTTGATTTTGGTTGATTTTATTTGGTTTTGGTTGTTTTGGTTGTGATTTAGTTTTGGTATTAGTTTAAAGTAGTTAAATAGCTGGGACTAAGTTGAGCGTATAAAAAAAACAACGAAAATGCAGACTCTTCCTGATGACAGATCCTTTTGATAATTTTCTTGAGGGAAGTTAGTCTAGAGAAAATTCCAAAAGGATTTTTTATTTATTTTCTTTTTAGGTAGTGTAGTAACTCCCCCTCTTGGTTTTTCTTTGGGCCACGGTTCTTTTCCAAGGGTTTGAGCGGAGTTCGAAAAAAAAAGCCTTTAGCGCTATTACACCTGAACACAATAGACACTAGAGTGTAACGCCTATTCTCAGTAGTTGATTCTTGCTAAAGTGCCTTAAACTGTATATTTGTCACTGACTTGAATACTCAAAAAAGAGTGTCTTGATAAGCCAATCCGAAATGAGTCATGTGCCATATATGTGAGTTTTACTGTATTCCATGATTCACATTTGATGCCTAGAACTTGCCCTATGTGTTTGCAACGCGAAATAGTAGTTCATTCAGTCTTAGAAGTGATATAGGCAAATCTTTGTTGAGCCACACTTATAAAATAAAGCCACCTAACTGCAATACATCTTGGTTAACCCCGTTGTGCTTATAAGCCTATTTCTTTGGCAACCACATTGCAAACCTTACCCAATTGTTTGAATAGCCTGCTGTTTGAACCCTCTTTCCTCACATAAGCACTTGAATGGTATTGAAAATTATGCAAAGACAAAAGTGTGGGGTGGTGGTTTGGTTTTTAAGTGGAACCACAGAAATCGAAAAATAGGTGTAGAATTCTGTTGTATAAAAGATGAAGCAACACAAAAAAAGAGATTAATATAGTGGTTGAGAAGTGGTGGTTTGCTATAATTACACCTAATGAATGGGGCTGTTGTAAACAAAATAACGATGGTGAAATGTTTGGTTGATAAAAATTTTGTTTTTGAATGTTGATGTAATTGTACTAAAAGTGCTTAGGGAGGTTAGTCACTATATCCAAATGTACCCTACCCGTCCCTTAGCCTACATTACAACCAAGTAAAGTCCTATTGATCTTAGGCTGAGTGGCTCAATTAGTAGAGTAGTACACTACGGACAAGCTTATGGTGCATCTTTGTGACATGTGAATGTTCTTTTCTTGAGAGTGAGTGAATTTCATTTATTTAAGTTCCCAATTGTTCTAAATATTATTATATGTGGAACTACTCTCTTGTGTGAATGTGAGGGCATGTGATTCATGAAGGAAATGCAAGTCGTGACTTCGGTATAGAGTAGCTTGAGAAAGTATGAATATTGCACGGCACGTGAGAGTCAACTTTTGAGGATATGATTGTTCACTCCTAGGTGTAACTCATGTGATTTGTTTTTGGTGTAATGCGTTAGGAAAGAATGCTTAGTGAAGGAACATCTATCAAGGGTGGTGGATTGCTAGAGGACTAGCAAGGATTTAAGTGTGGAGTGTTGATATTAGGCTAGATATATGTCATTCGACAATGGTTTTTGCCCCAACTTGATTATGTTTCAATGCTCTAATATAATTAAATGATGAAAAATGAGCTCTAAATTGTGTTGCGGGAATGAAGAGCTTGTATAATGCCTTAAAGCTGTGATTGGAGTTACATTGAAGCAAGAAATACCCCTAGGAGCTGAATGAGATAGAAGATGAGAATAAAAGAACCAAACAAATGACACCTGGACTAGCGCGCCCAGTAGCGCGCCCACATGCGCGATTGCGCAAGTCCAGATACCGGAACAGAATTGTCAGGGGTAATTTTGGAAGTCTAGGGGAAAATTCACTTAACCTATAGAAGGTCAAGCTCGCCCAAAAATAGGTGTGCAACTTTTATTAGCTAAGAACAAGAATAGGAAAGGCAAGGAGCTAAGAGGAGTTTTCTACGTCAAGTTCTTCTCCTTTTCCTTTTGTTTTTATGATTTGTAATGAAGTTATTTATTATGATGTTTATCATTGTTATGAGTAGCTAACGCTTTTAATCTAAGGTTTTGGTTGAACCCGTTGTGGATGAACTTATTGTGATATTAATATAGTTTTGAGTTAGTTGTTAATCTCTATTTGTTCAACTATGTTTTGATATTTGGTTAGTTGAAAGGATCATCAATTAGCCATGCCTATTTATTATGTATCTACTTGAGAAAGAGTGCATATTTAGGTAATTGTTTGAATAACATCACTCTCGGAGTATAGGCGAAGTCATAACCGAGGGTTTAGAGGTTGGAGTAGAGATAACGATACCTCGGGTGCAATCTAAGTGAATTGTAATGCGAATCTAGCTAGCGTAGATTGAGAGAGTACGTCTAGTAAATTATCATAATTACTTGAGAGAGTGTTATGATAGTTGGAGAGTTCATGATTGATAGAGATAACTAATTCATAGCTATAAGAAATATACGACTAAGGAAATCTACAACGGGGGAAGCCATTACCTTAGGCCTTTATTCCAATTGTCTACATTTGCGTATTAATTAACCTTTGTTTTATTGATTCGAATAGCTGTCGTAGTAATTATAACACCACTTGTATTCACAAAGTTTGAGGAGGTTGACTAATAAGAATTTAGTACTTCAAAGACTTCTCTTGATTCGTTAATTCCCTGTGGGATTTGACTCGGGGAATAATACCCCGGATTATATTTGCAACGCCCGCGTAGTCTTTTAATAGGCTTAGTAGAGCGTGATCATCCACCAATAACCACTCCTCCTCAACATCAACATCTTTCTACTCAATACCCACAAACCACTTACCATACTCCACAGAATGCCCACAACCTATCCCTGATCCGCAAAATTCAACTAATGATCACCACTACACTCCAACCCCCGGCACCCACCAAAACAATCCCATATATGTGGAAACCTTACACCACTCTATTCAGCCAATCTCGTACACTCCAGAATCCGCCGATAAAAACCTTCTTATTAAGAATATAGCAGAGGAGCTCAAGAAGCTCACAAGACGAGTCCAGGGTTTTGAAGGAGGTAAAGGAATTGAGGGTCTAAATTATGAGGATCTATGCATTCAGCTGGACGTGGAACTGCCGAAGGGTTACAAACCTCCTAAGTTCGAGATGTTTGACGGAATGGGTGACCCGTCGGTAAATTTGATAACATACTGTGATAAGCTCGTGGGAGTTGGGAAAGATGAAAGAATTCGCATGAAGCTGTTCATGAGGAGTCTCACTGGAGATGCCCTATCTTGGTACATAAGTCAACATCCCAAGAAATGGGTTAATTGGGTAAGCATGGCATCAGACTTCATGGACCGATTCAGGTTTAACACATAGAATGCACCGGATGTCTTCTACATACAGAATCTCAAGAAGAAACCCATAGAAACATTCCACGAGTATCCTACTCGAGGGAGGTCAGAAGTTGCAAAGGTCAGGCCGGCACTAGAGGAAGAGCAGATGAACAAATTCTTTGTCAAGGCACAGGATCTACAATACTATGAAATGTTAATGGTTATAAAAAATCACAAATTCTCCTACATCATCAAACTCGGGAGAAGGATCGAAGAAGGGATCAAGAGTGTAATGGTAGCCAATTTTGAGGCATTGCAGGCTACAAACAAAACATTACAGTCAGGGGGTATATCGAAGAAGAAAGAAGCAGGGGTAGTGATGGTGGCCTAAGGTCTAAAATCTCCACTCACATACCAAATACCTCTGCCCACATACCAGCCTTCACCTCCCAGATATTCTGAATCCGCTACTGCCTATCACACTTATAACACCCAGCCAACCTATTACTATTCACCTCCAACCCGTCAAAACTATCAAAAATCCAGACCCAATTTTGATTGCAGGACCCTGATTGATACAAGACTCAAAACCCTGATTGATACCAAAGTCATACAAGAAAAGGAAGTCGTGCCAAATGTCCGCAACAATCCCCTCCAGATTATAGGGGTGAAGGAGTAAATATGATAGAAACTGATGAAGAATGGGATCCTGAAGGGTCGATTGGGCTTATTCGGGAAGGTAATGACCCTAAACCAGCAGTCACACTCACTTCTATTATGGTACAGATATAGCTACCGGTCTAAGTCGAAGTAGCCACATCAGTCCATTGAAATTGGAGTAACAGCACCTGCGACTACACCAACTCCATTTGAAGTAGAAGTATCCACACCCTTCACTGTGACGGTAGCATCCACACTTCCTTTCAAGTCCAACGCCATACCCTAGGATTACGTTTCCGAAGCTAGGATAAAAGGAAAAGCAAAGATGGAAGAATTTGGTGCTGCACAGGGGATGACTAGAACTGGAAGGATCTATACACCTAAAAATTTGGGAGGAACAAGAAAGGAAGCTGCTACCAAACAACCCATCATTGAAACTGGTCCAGATGATCTCCGGAGAAAGTACATGTAAGAGAATACTCTGTCATTGATCATCTGAATAAGACTCCCGCCCAGATATCCATCCTATCGCTGCTACAAGAGGCGCATAGGAATGCTCTAATGGAGGTGTTGAATAAAGCTTATGTGCGCAACAACATCACCAGTGGAGAGATGACCAACATGGTAGGGCAAGTACTGGAAATCCACAAGATCACCTTTCACGAAGATGAACTACCGCCTGAAGGATTAAGTCACAACAGGGCACTGCACATCACAATACAGTTTGAGGACAAAGTCATCGTCAGAGTCTTAATAGATGGGGGTTCAAGCCTCAACATTTGCAATTGACTACTCTAAAAAGGTTGGGGAAAGATTTTCATGAGATACGAGTAGGGAATATGAATGTGAAAGCATTTGATGGGTCTTAAAGAGCCACGATTGGGGAAATCAACCTTTGTTTACAAATGGGCCCGACTTGGTTCGATGTTAAGTTTCAAGTATTAGACATATCTTCTACGTACAATCTTTTAATAGGACGACCTTGGATACATGCTGCTGGAGTTGTGGCTTCTATGCTACATCAGACCGTAAAGTTTGAATGGAACCATCAAGAGGTAATCATCAACGGAGATGGAAGTAATCCCATTTACAGCCATCAAACTGTCCCGGTTGTCGAGAATAAAAGAAAGTTGGGTGGAGAAACTTATCACCGCATAAAGAGTGTCAATGCATTTGAGAAAGATAAATGGTGGAGCAGCAAAATAGAAAGCATACTAGCATGGTCAGGGTATGAACCCGGCAAAGGGCTTGGGATGAAACTCCAGGGCATTACCAAATTGATACAGTTGAAATGTCATGGTATAACTTTTGGGCTCGAATATCAGTAAACATGGCAAGAATATGATGATAAGTTGCCCTATGGCGTGGTCCCTATTACCCTCTTGGGCAGCCAGTGCTGCATCTAAGTTAGAACATTCACTAGGCCGACATAATATGGGGACCTACAGAGGAGGAAGATTTGGCTGGGCTGAGGAACCTGTTTCTAGAAGACGAGGATATGGATTGTAATGTGATAATTGAGGAGGAGGAGGAAGAAGGCCTTACCATTCATACCGTGGAGAGGGCAGCATTTCTCAGGAACTGGACCGCCACGCCATTAAGGGCCAAACGAGTCCCAGGGTAGCATGGATACTAATGTTATTTGAAAAAACAAGTCTTTCTGAGCATTTAGTTTTTAAAATATCTTCCTTTCAATATTTTGTTTTGGAAAATATTATTTTGAAGTCATTCAGACGGTATTTTGTTTAACATTTCAGCATTTATCAAATAATTTGATGTTTTATTATCGTTATCTTTCATATCTTTCTTATACAGCATTACCATTTCTTACCTTGATGAACCAACAATTGTGACATGTAATGAGACAACGCAACATAAGGATAGTGACTCGGAAGAAGAGGATGAAATACTTAAGGAAGTTATCAGAGATGCTGAGAATTTTGAGAACAAACCTATGTCCAACCTGGACGAAACCGAGGCAATCAATTTGGGAGATTCTGAAACCATCAAAGAGACTTGCATAAAAATTCACCTATCACTATTAGAAAAGAAGAATACACTCATTTCCTGAAAGATATTTTTGCATGGTCATATAATGACATGACCGGCCTGAGCACATCCATAGCGGCCCATAAGTTTCCTACCAATCCAATGTGTCCGCCGGTGAAGCAGAACTCAAAAAGTTCAAACCAGACATGAGCCTAAAAATCAAGGAAGAAGTCACTAAGTAGATCAAAGCCAAAGTCCTCAGGGTAGTTGAGTACCCAACTTAGTTAGCCAACATCGTACCGGTTCCGAAGAAAGATGGGAAAGTCAGGGTGTGTTATCGGGATTTAAATAGAGCAAGTCCTAGGGATGATTTCCCACTGCCAAATATATACATTTTGATTGACAATTTTGCCAAGCATGAACTCCAATCCTTTGTAGATTTCTTTGCGGGTTATCATCAGATTTAGATGGACGAAGAAGACGCGAAGAAAACAGCTTTCATTACACTAAGGGGGGTTTACTACTACAAAATGATGACATTCGGTCTGAAGAATGTTGGGGCCACCTATATGAGGGCCATGATGACCATCTTCCATGATATGATACACAAGAAAATAGAGGTATATATTGACGACGTCATCATCAAGTCCAAGAGGGCCACAGATCACATAGAAGACTTGAGGAAGTTCTTTGATAGGCTACGGAGGTACAATTTAAAACTGAACCCCGCAAAATGTGCATTCGGGGTTCCTGTAGGAAAATTGTTGGGATTCATTGTCAGCGGCCGAGGAATTGAGTTGGACCCATCAAAAGTAAAATCTATCCAAGAGTTACCACCACCAAAGAGTAAGAAGGACGTGATGAGATTCTTGGGATGCCTCAATTACATCAGCTGCTTCATAGCACAGTCCACAGTAATATGTTAACCTATCTTCAAAATGTTGAGGAAGGATGCTGAAACCAGTTGGACTAAAGATTGTCAGAGGGCTTTTGACAAAATTATGGAATACTTGTCCACGCCACCAGTCCTAATCCTGCCAGAACCTAGGAGATCTCTACTACTCTAATTGTTCATACTAGATGGGGCTTTTGACTATGTTTTGGGACAACATGACGAGACAGAAAGGAAAGAGCAAGCCATATATTACTTGAGTAAGAAGTTCACACCTTATGAAGCATGGTACTCTCTGCTAGAACACACTTGTTGTGCTTTGACATGGACATCTTAGAAATTGAGGCATTACTTCTGTGCATGTACCACATACCTCATATAAAGGGTAGATCCTCTGAAGTACATCATTCAGAAGCCTATGCCCGTTGGGAAGTTAGCTAAATGGAAAATATTGCTGAGTGAGTTCGATATCATCTATGTAACTCAGAAGGCAGTCAAAGGACAAGTGTTGGCAGACCATCTTGCTGAAAATCCTGTAGGAGGAGAGTATGAACCACTAAAAATGTATTTTCCTGATGAAGAAGTGTCATTCGTAGGAGAGGACATTGCTGAAACCTACGACGGTTGGAGAATGTTTTTCGACAGAGCTGCAAACTTCAAAGGAGTGGGTATTTGAGCGGTCTTGGTGTTAGTGATAGGTCAACATTATTTGGTATCTACAAAGTTTAGGTTTCCATGAACCAACGATATGGCAGAATATGAGGCTTGCATCATAGGACTCAATTTGGCCATCAACATAAAAATACAAGAGTTGCTGGTAATTGGTGATTTAGATCTTCTAGTGCATCAAGTTAAAGGAGAATGGTCTACGAAAAATACCAAGATACTACCATACCTGTATCGTGTGCAAGAAATGATGAAGAGGTTCACAAAGATAGAATTCAAATATGTTCCAAAAATCCAGAATGCGTTTGCAAATGCACTGGCTACTTTATCGTCCATGATACAACATCCAGATAAGAATTTCATTGATCCCATTCCAGTAAGGATCCATAGTCAGCCAGCTTATTGTGCTCACATTGAAGAAGAAATGGATGGAAACCCATGGTTCCACAAAGTCAAGGAATATTTGGCGAAAGGAGAATACCCAGAGCAGGCAAACCATACTCAGAAACATACGGTGCGTAGACCGTCCAATCATTTCTTCCAAAGTGGAGGAATTTTGTGTAGGAGAACACCTGATCTAGGACTATTAAGGTGTGTTGATGCCAAAGAAGCTTCCAAATTGCTCGAGGAAATACATGCCGGAACCTGTGGACCACATATGAACGGTTTTGTTCTAGCCAAGAAAATACTCAGAGCTGGATATTTTTTGATGACTATAGAAAATGTTTGCATCCGGTATGTCCAGAAATGCCACCAATGCCAGATACATGCAAACATGATAAGGGTACCACCAAATGAACTCAATGCAACAAGTGCACCTTCGCCTTTTGCCGGCTGGGGAATGGATGTCATTGGTCCAATCAAGCCCACTCCTTCAAACAGGCACAGGTTCATTTTAGTGGCCATTGATTACTTGACAAAATGGGTAAAGGCTGCGTCTTACAAAGCGGTAATCAAGAAAGTCATCGCAGATTTTGTTAAGGATCGATTGTTTGTCGATTTGGAGTTCCCGAGTCCATCGTCACGGACAATGCCGCAATATCGACAGTGATCTGATGAAAGACATGGGTGAAACTTTCAAAATCAAGCACAAAAATTACACAACATACAAGCCTCAAATGAATGGGGTCGTGGAAACTGTCAATAAGAACATCAAGAAGATACTAAGGAAAATGGTAGAAAACCACAAGCAATGGCACGAGAATTTACCATTCGCCTCATTGAGATACCATACCATAGTCCGCACATCAACTGGGGTAGCTCCCTATTTGCTGGTTTACAGTACTGAAGTTGGCATTCTTGCCGAGGTATAAATTCCTTCTTTAAGGATCATACAAGAAGTCGAACGTAGTGATGCAGAATGGATAAGGAGCCGCTATGAGAAATTAGCCCTCATAGATAGAAAAAAGGATGAATGCAGTGTATCATGGTCAGCTTTATCAGAACAGAATGTTCAGAGCGCTCAACAAAAGGGTCAGACCAAGACAATTCACACAGGGGCATCTGGTGCTGAAGCGAATCTTCCCACATTAAGATGAAGTCAAAGGAAAGTTTTCACCCAAATGGAAAGGGCCCTACATGGTTCACAGGGTACTAACAGGAGGAGCACTCATACTTGCAAAAATGGACGGAGAAGTTTGGCCAAAACCTATTAATTCAGATGTAGTCAAGAGATATTATGTTTAAATTGTTTACATTTCTTCATTTGATATAACTGAACTACGCTTGACCTGATTCCCGTTTAAGAGGGGTTATGTAGGAAGCCCTATGGGTTCGGTCACATCTTAATAAAATCCTCATTTTTTCAGAACCAGAAACTGGGTAGAATTTTGAGGAGCAAGTCCAGCTGACGTCATCATGTGTAAGATAGTTAGAGATCGGTAAAGTAACTAGGGAAGAATTTTGAGAAGGGTTCTCAAAATTCCAAAATAGATCCAACAAACTTCGTCACATGCAGAATGACTGAATGATCACTTACTAAACTGGGGCAGAATTTTGAGGAGGACCCTCAAAATTCTAACGCAAAGAAGCTGCAATGTCTCTAAAAGTGTCGCAGTCATTAGTTCATCTAATTTACTTGATATTATATACCACTATGTTTTCTAAAATAACTCTATTTCGTCAAATAAGTGCATAATTTTTGAAAACTTTATTTCTATGGTAGCCAGGTGTTACGCAGGATAACTCGAACAGGATCTCTAGAGCAAAGCAAAGCAAAACAAGTAGACAAAGGCACGAACCAACCTCCCCTACAAAACTCGTGATTTTTCTTTGAATGCAGGGACATGGAATAATCACAAGTATGTGTGCCTTAAAATCATTACCTTCATAAACAACCAGGCCGACATGCGCAAATATATCTCCAGCTAAGAAATATCCTGCTCCTATTTGCTATTTGCTCTGTCTCAAATCTCGCATGAGGCTAAGCCATGCCTCCATATTTACATAAGGCTAAGCATTGCCTTCTCTCTGCATAAGACTAAGCCATGTCTCAATTCTTGCATGAGGCTAAGCCCTGCCTCCATATTTACATGAGGCTAAGTCCTTCATCCATATTTGCATAAGGCTAAGCATTGCCTTCTCGCGGTAATCTATATATTGGCATGCATCATGTTTTAAGTTTTGTAGGTAATTCAAGAAGTAACCATTCTTCAAATGGGAGCACCCTTCACTCCGGTTTCCGCTCATACCATTTACACCTTGCCATTAGTTCAAACGTAACTGACTCCCATCAATTACTCGCATTTACTCTATGACCGTTCAGATATCTGCTCTGTGATACAACCGTTACGCTTCAGATTCATATTCGTAACTCCGCATAAACCCATCTGATACTATCCTTCCCAAAAGGAGCCCTTTCCAAAACACACGACCTTCCTATAACAATTTCATCGGTTTCATTCACCGTTGGGTCTAGAACTACACATGGCCTGATTTCTATAAAACCATGGATATGTAGGCAACTCAAAGACCAGTGCGCGATCTATATTTTTAAAAACACCTCATTCGATCAAAATTGGTCATCATGTCTTTACCCGACAACTCGTTCATCCTTTCGAGGTAAAGAGGGGCAGTTGTTGATATCTAATTTTTCTATATATATTTTTAAAATACATATATACCTTCAAAATAGTGCATGAGTATCAACCAGTATTTTTCCATAATTTTCTATAATTTTTAAAGGCTTTTAATCAATTTATTCTGGCATTTTTATTATCTAAATAATTATTAATTGCATCACAAATAATTTTATAATAATTTATTACTTAATTGTTATCATTTATATTCATATTAAGCTTTAAACATTTTATGTATAATTATATTTGCATCTTTAGGCTATAATTGCAATAATTTTGTAATAATAGCACATATATGCATAACTACATTATCCATACAGAAAATAACTTTTTATATTTTTGTAATATTAAGTAATTATTTTAAATCACTTTTATGCACAAATGACTTTTTATTATTTATTAATTAATTTTATAAATTACTTTACTGATTTAATTGGGTATTTAAAATCTAGCCCCTTTCTAATTAATTTCGGACCTAGCCTACCCATTACCCCAACCCAATACAGCCTAACCCATTAACCAACCAACACCCTATACCCGTCCTAACCCAGTATCCATACCTGTCCAATTAACCCGCCTGACCATAGAGATCCAATCCTGGCCATTGATCTAAGAAGATCAACGGCTCCTAATTACCCATCCCCTTTTAATTAATCAACACTCTTAACCCTAATTCATTACCACCCACCCGCCACCCTCAAACACTCTCATCTCTCCCCTCTTTCCCTACCAAACCCTAAATCCACCATCTCACCCAAACACCCCAAGAATCCATGTTCTGATGGGATTCTCCCATTACTCCCTTACCATTCTAGGGTTCTTCCCTTATTTGGCACCCAATTCTGGAACAACTTAGGTATTTTCCTAAATATGGCAAGTACCCCGATTTGGTTCCGTCTAAATCCGTGTTTGCCCTTTGAATTTGGACAATCTCAAGTCAAAGCACGTTATTTGTAATAATCCTCTCATATCTCTCTTGATTCACTAAGCCCTAAAGGTTAGAGTTTCAGAATCCTCTCTAATTTGAACCAAATCTGGTTCAAACTCTGTCTTTTAAACAATTTCTTCGTCTATATTTGCTATGTTATTTATAGATTTGTTGATTTTTTTACCGATTCTGTGATTTACTTAAATCTAGGGTTTCAAACCCTTTCTTTACTTGAATTAAAGCTGATTCGATTATGGGTTTCCTTTAATAAACTCTTATATATGTTTATTTGGTATGAATCTGTGTTATTCTCTTTTATTCTGGCTGATTTGGTGTTTCACCCAAAACTAGGGTTTCAGATCTTTCTACAGCTAATTTGATTTTTGATTTCTTAATTACTTTTCTTTTATACTGCCATTTATATGTCTCTATACATTTTATTACAACTCTTTGTTACTGATGCTTTTTACTTGCCCTAAATTTGGGGTTTTGATTCTTCAAAATCAAACTAAATTTGTTTGATTCTGGTTTTCCTTTTGAATTCCCCTGTCTACATTATGTACCTTATTTTACTGCCGATTTTTTGGTTTACTGAAAATTAAGGTTTGAAATCTTTTACTGATTTTTTGATACTTTTTCCTTCCTTATATGTGACTAATACTTTTCTTATCTACCATGAGACTACTGTTTGATTTACTGAACCCTGCATTATTTATTCTGTGATTGATTTCTTTTCTTATTCATATGTGTTTGATTTTCTTCCTTATTTGGTCATCTAATCGAATACTATTTAAACCCTTTCCCCTTCCCCCTCTGAACAAGACTCGGACTCTTATATTTCTCACTAAAGAGTTAAGCTCTCTTTGGTGTTTTGATTTATGTGCTAAGTGTCTCTTGATTTTGGCAAGCTGAAAGCCAAGGCCAAGTTATTTTGGGGTTTCCCTGCTGTGGCATACTTGCTTATTTCCTTACTGGTATGCCCTAACCTTTGCAATTTCATTCTCTATTCTTTGCTTGACTAGTTTGTTTCAACTCCCAGCATGACTGTCCTTTATGATTATATAATCTCATTTAGTAACATTGTTAGCTCAAGACTAAGTTATTTTGAATAATATGAATCCTTTTCATAGTTTAGCCTAAGATTTAAGTTGTCTCATGCACTGTTTGTTAATTCTATACATGTTCTGAATTTACACACTATAGACATGTAATCAGTAAATTTTGCTGCTTAACTCATATGCCCTGCCTCTGTTATTCATATGTATGACCAGTTTAGTCGTTTCTACCTAATTGTTTCTATGATTAAGCCATGATTGTCTTAAGTACTAGCATGAGTATTTAGCTTAACTAGACTTCAACTTATTTGAACTATGTGTTTAAGCATGAATTATGTATGTTTCCTTGGTGTAGTTCTGCCTGCTACTCTATGTTCTGAATCCTATTTCTTCTGAAATCCAACTATTTTTAGAACCTGTCCCTTCTCCCTTTTATGTACTAATTTTAGAACCCCCTACTCTTAGTCCCTTAGGTTCCTTACCCCCAGTGTGAGCACTACCTAAAGTCCACATGAGATTCCTTTGAACTCTGACAAACTGGGGGCTGGTTTTCCAATCTCTCATGAACTCTTTTCTGAATGTGTGGTTCTAGTGTGAGCATTGCCCAGGATCCCTGAGGCCTTGGGAACTTTGACACACTGAATACTTGTTTCAAATGGATTGTGGAGGAATCACTATGCTATTGTTATGTTGGAAGGCCTGGTTCCCAGGTTCACTTGGGCCTATGAAGGCTCTCTATAGTATCTCGTTATTATTATGTAATGCGTTTGTTATTCTGGCCGTAATAACTTTGTAATATCAGATTCAGGTATATTTAGTAAAGCTGGGAGGTTTCTTCTTATATCTTTTGTTAAAATTAGGTAGAAATCTTTCCTATATGATTTAATTATGTTGTCAATTCTGTTCGTTTAAGTGAAAAATGTGTGAGTTCTATACTGTGTTTGGACATCCTGCCTATAGGGCTTTCATGATCATTTTTCTGTATTTTACATTGGCATACTAGAAATCCTGATTATATGACTTTCATTTAATTTTGTATATTAAAAATCTCACTCAAGGGATCTGTACATGTTTCCAACAAATCTGCATTAGCAAGCATGCCTATAGGATCTTGTTATTTGAATTAACTATCCTTCCTAGTAATCTGTTTAATTTCTGCATGTACACAGTTAATAGATATCATGCCTATATGATTTAAATCCATTCAAACCTAGAAATCATGCCTATAAGGTTTAAATCAATCCAACAGTAGATATCATGCCTATAAGACTAAAACCAATTTCAAATTTAGAAATCATGCCTATAAGGTTTAGTCAATTCAGTAATTGGAAATCATGCCTTTAGGATTCTGCCGATCGATGAATTCATTCGCTATTGTCAATCACTTAAGCAATATATCTGTAGGACTTAATAATGATTCTATGTTTATAATCGTGACATATTACACCCTGAAGTGCCCAGATTCATGCTGAATAAAATCAATAGGCAAACAAATAGGTCTTAATGCTCGCCTTAACAAAGCTGTCTCTGCACTATGTTTTCTCACATATATATCCTGCCTATAGGATTCCAAAGTTGATAAAGTTCGTTGATTCAATTGCGTGATTTTGTTGTCTATGTGTGGAGGTCAATGTGAGCCCATGCTTGCTCTTTATCTGAATGTCCTATTTGTTTTTGTTTGTCGCCTAGATTTTTACATTTTAAAGTAACATAGGTTGGTCTAGAACCATCCCAAATAGAGGTCCTAATATCTCCAGGACCATAGGTAAGGGACAGGTAGTGCACGCATAAGGAACGAGCTAGAAACTACTAGAACGCTTAAGTAACAACTTAAAGATAGTAATTGGCTAGTAAGGAGAAGATAGTTCGTGCGCTAATGCTATGAGTAACACCCCGACTTGAGGGAGTTACAAAGTATTGCATGGAATGATCCTATAGGCTAAAAAACTTAGGATCACCCCCTATACTCCTGTTTAAAATAAATTGAATATTGTATTTATCCAAATTGTTCTCTTCCCTTTTTAGACTAATTAGCTTAATTTAAGTTCGGTCGGGACCCACCGTTGTGGACCTCGAGGGGTGCCTAACACCTTCCCCTCAAGGTAATTTAGAGCCCTTACCCGATCTCTGGTGATGTAAACTAGCAACATGAGTTATCCTCTCTAGTGCCCTAACACACCTTAATCTGTTAGGTGGCGACTCTTTCAATTCCAATTCCCTACACCCTCTCAGAAAGGAGTTGTCTCAGAAATATCGAAACCCGATTTCACGAGAAAAAGGGGGCACGACATGTATTAAATGGTTTGGGGTCAAAATTATAAAATTCCAGAACTGCCTAGTTTTTTCGCCCAGTTTCTTCTTCGCGTTTTCGATCAACACTTCGCGTTCGCGAAGGTTTGTTTCCTTCAGCTTTGCGTTTGCGAAGGTTTGAGTTCTACTGTCTTCCTGTTGCTTCGCGAAGGTTTGTTTCCTTCAGCTTTGCGTTTGCGAAGGTTTGAGTTCTACTGTCTTCCTGTTGCTTCGCATTCGCGTTACATCTTCGCATTCGCGTTACATCTTCGCATTCACGAAGGGTAAATCACTGGGCAAACTTCCATTGTCCATTTTAGGTCCTTTTTGACTCGTTTTCACTTGATTTCTTCATCATCACTTCTAAATCACATACAACCTGTAAAATAGAAGTAAATGACATTAAACACACAATTTTATCAACCAAACATAGAAAAAATCTAAGTTTAAAGACGAGATAAGTTGGTAAAATACCTATCTAGTTGATGATTATAGTAGATGTACTTGGACACATCTTCTAACTAGCAAAAGCAATGCCTTACATGTTATCAAGGCTTTCTTTGCAATGGTCCAAAACCAATTCAATACCTCAATAAAGACCAACAGAACTGATAATGGCTTAGAGTTTATGAATACTGAAACAATTATGTTCTTCCAAACCAAAGGGATCACACACTAGAAAACCTACCCATACACTCCACAACAGAATGGTATAGTTGAAAGAAAATACAAGTACCTTCTTGAAACTACAAGAGCACTATTATATCAGTCCAAGTTGCCTATAAGGTATTGGGGAGAACTCATTCTAACCTCTACCTACCTAATTAATAGATTGCCATCTTCATCTCTTAGATGGAAATGCCCCTTTAAGATTCTGTAGAAAAAGAAACCAAATTACTCACGTCTTAGAAGTTTTGGATGTCTATACTTTCCTACAAACCTGAAACCTCACAAAGATAAGTTCGAACCAAGATCAACACTCCATGTTTTTGTAGGATACCCTTTGGATCAAAAGGATACAAAGTTCTCAGTCTAGCCACAAGAAATATACATGTTTCAAGAGATGTTTTCATGAGACAGTTTTTCCTTTTGCATTTCTAGGAAAGCACACTGATCTAATGTCCAAATGTGAGCATCTATCTCTTCCTTTTCCTCATATAGGGCCAAGTATAAGTAATACTAAAAATGTCAGTCCTACTGGTAATAGTAATAGTGATAATCCACATTAGGATCATTAACAATTAATGTCACATGAACTTTCATTTGGTAATGATACTAATGACAATATTCATGAACCTGCTTCACCATCTCAACAAGACTACCAAAGCTCCACAAACTCAAATAGAACCTCCAGCACATCACCTGAACCTTGTTTCCATTCCCAGAACCAGCAACAATCCTTTATGAATGATTCACCAAACTCTGCACATTCTGAGCAGACTATAACCTTAACCCATAATAGACCTCAAAGAACACTTAAACCTCCTAGTTATTTGAAGGATTACATTTGCAATGTACCTACACTTAATACTGATGGTAGGGAGCAGGTTGCAAATGATGATCACAATTCACCCTCTTTCTCTTTTCATACACATGTTCCCCATTTACAACATATACCTCTTAATTCCCTAAGTGGTGATAGTCAGTATTTAATTGAAAAACTTTCCACTGAATGTGAACCTGAGTCATATGAGGAGGCACCTGCCATACCTGCTTGGCAAAAGGCCATGAAACAGGAATTTGATGCATTTTACTCTAATCACACCTGGGATCTTGTCCCACTGCCTGCAGGAAAGAAAGCAATAGGTTGTAAATGGATGTACAAAATTAAGCATAAGGCGGATGGAAGTGTGGAAAGATTTAAAACTAGGCTAGTTGTTAAGGGCTACACTCAGTAGGTAGGGATAGACTATACCGAGACTTTCTCACCAGTTGTGAAGATGACTACTGTTAGAGCATTGGTCAGCATAGCAGTAAAGAAGGGCTGGGAAATCTTTCAGCTTGATGTAAATAATGCTTTCCTACATAGAGACCTAAATGAGGAAGTATACATGCAAGTACCACCAGGGCTATCAGTAGGAAAACAAGATTTGGTGTGCAAGCTGAACAAATCCTTGTATGACTTAAAGCAGGCAAGTAGGCAGTGGTATCCCAAGCTAACTGAGGCCCTATGTTCTAAAAGATATGTGTACTCCATGCTAGATTATTCTTTGTTTTACAAAAGGGAAGGAAACTCAGTTATCTTTGTAGCAGTTTATGTAGATGGTGTTCCCTTAACAGGGACAAACTTGGGAGAAATTAAAGCATTGAAGACCTTCCTACATGAGACTTTTAAGATAAAGGAAATTACATTACTTCATAGGATTGGAAATACTATACAAGCATGATGGAGTAGTAATCACACAAAGAAAGTTTACAAGTGATTTGATAAAGGAGTTTGAATGTTCACTCTGCACTCCAATGTCTTCTCCTCTTGATCCTTCAACAAAGTTAAAGGCAACTGATGGCAAGTTACTCACAGATCCCGCTAGGGAAACTAAACTTCCTCAGTAACACACGACTTGATATTGCTTATAACTTTCAACATCTTAGTCAATACATGCAGAGTCCTCGAGATTCTCATCTCAAAGCTGCTATGCATATGCTCATATACTTAAAAGGTGATCCTGGTCTGGGGATCTTCCTATCAAATAGTGCAGATTGCAGGTTGAGAGCTTTTTGCAATTCAGATTGGGCAGCTTTCCCTGTGACTAGGAAGTTAGTTAGTGGTTATATTGTATTGCTTGGGGACAGTCCAATCAGTTGAAAATCGAAGAAACAGTCCACTGTATCCTTAAGCTCTGTAGAGGCAGAATATAGATCTGCGAGAAAGGTAGTTGCAGAACTTGTTTGGTTATCCAAACTTCTGGAGGAGCTAACTATGCCTTTAACTCTTCCTATTCCAGTCTACTGTGATAACCAAGCAGGTTTGCACATTGTGAGGAATCCAATATTTCATGAACGAACAAAGCACATAGAAGTGGATTGCCATTTTGTTAGGGATAAGCTAATTGAAGGGTTGATTTCTTTGCATTATGTCCACACAGACGAACAATTAGCAGACATAGTTACTAAATCCTTGACGGGCATCAAGCATTCTTCATTGCTTTACAAGTTGGCAGTAAGTACCTCCCTTCCAACTTCAGGAAGGTGTTAAGATCAGAGTTGTAAGCTGTATTGTAATTATTTAACTAGTAGCCACATCTGTCGGGGTGCGCTATGGCTATTATTGCAATTAGTTAGTTAGGATGTTAGTTGATGTCAGCTTGTTAGTTCGTGGTAGTTTAGGCAGTTAGTGGTAGATGACAGCTTTACAGGTACAATGTCTTGTACATAGGCGCTCTACTTCTACTTTCCAATTAATGAAAAATGATTCTCTCAATTTGAAATTCTCTCGAAGCTTCCTCATCGTCTCTGAGCTCTATGGCCTTCAGCAATGGCAGTTGAGCTTCAGCTCAAATCTCTCTCCGTTAATTCTCAGTTTTGACACCCATATTATATTTTAATATTTCATTATATTGTACTACTAATGTTATAATCATTAGCTTAAACTATTGGAAACTCGATGGTGGGTCGCTAATCACTTACTTGTTTTTTATATCCCTACTTGTAGAGAAAATCTTTCGTGTGATGAAATTGGGATGAAAAATCTCTTTAAAATCGCCTCTAGGTCGAGCTCAAACTTAAAAATAGTGAAAAATGGCTCAAACCCCGTCTTTTGGATGTTTTAGTACCTAGGTGTCAGGTGTTCTTCGCCTAAGCGAAGCACCTGATGCGTTCGCGGAGGACAATGGCCAAAAGGCCTACACTTTAGCGATGTACGCTTCATGTTTGCGAAAGCTTACCCCCCCTTGCCTTCGCGTTCGTTGCCAAAGCCCGTGTTCGCATAGTATAGCAGACTGAACTTCCGAAAGTCCCCACGACCCTCCGCGTTCGTGAGAGGACGGTCGCATTCGCGAAGGGTAAGCCCCTCACTACTTCGCGTTCGTGATTCAGTCCACGTGTTCGCGAAGAACAATTCCACCTTAGCCCCAATTTTTCTTTCGCGATCGTGAAGCACAGTGCATCAGACACCAGAAATAGCTGAAGCCAGCAATCTCTTAAGTCCAAATGGTTCGTAGCCTATCAAAACTCACATGAGCCCCTCGTGCTCCAAACCAAACATGCATACAAGTATAATAGCATCATACGAACTTGCTCACGCAATCAAAAAATTAAAATAATACCTAGAACAACAAATCAGACGTCAAAATGTATGAAATTTCAAAGAAAACTCAAGAACTTCTAAAATTACAATTGAGCGTTCGAATCCTATCAACCAACTCTGATTAGCACCAAATTTTGCATACAAGTTTAAAATAGTAAAACGAACCTATACCAAGTCCCAAAATTAAAATCCAAATCCGGTAACCATAAAGTCAACCTATGATCAAACCTAGAAAATTTCTAAACCTTCAAATTACTAGCTTTCGGCAAAATAAATCAAATCAACTTAGGGACTTCCGAATTCAATTTCGGCATACGCCCAAGTCCAAAATTACGATACGGATCCACCGGATTGTTAGATTACCGATCCGGGGTCGTTTATACAAATGTTGACCGTAGTCAACTCAAGTTGTTTTTAAAACCAAAAATCATGTTTTCTTCAAATTTTTATGTAAAAAACTTTTCAGAAAAGACTCGTACTGCGCAGGCAAATCAAGAAACATCAAATGAAACTAATAGAGGTCTCGGAACACATAAATAATGGCTAATATTCAAAACGACCTATCGGGTCGTCATATATTCTTAAATCTTTACGATTTCAACGCAGTAGAGCCAATATAAAGGTAATCCAACTGCTTTTATCTTGGAGCGCTTAGGCGATGCAAATTTGGATTAGACGGAGACTTTAATGCGGGTACCGAGCGGGCCCATATAGACAACAAAATATAGTTTAGCATGTTAAACGCAGTTGACATGAATATAATGCCGACTTCTTTGCTTCAATTTTTAAAAGAAAGTATTGTATAGCATGATTCAACCTATTTGTCTAGTGGTCCAATCTTATGACTTTATTTAAGCCTAGCTCAAACAAGAAAGTTTAACCAACCCAACAATATATAAGAAATCCTTGATAACAGGACCAGTAATATTCATTGGCTTATTCAAATAATGAGAAGAAAAAAAGGAGGCTTTCCATTTTAGACATGAAAATTATTGATTAAGCAGAGAGATTAGTTTCCCAATCTTTTTCTATATGATTATCAACAACCCAACCTATACTATATTTACTATTTCGTTATTGTAATAATAATGTTACAATCATTAGCTTAAACTATTGGAAACTCGATGTCGCTACTCACTTATTTGACCCTTTGGAAGATGTTGAGAGTTGAGGGTGACTACTCAAATAATATTTTAGAAACCAACAACAACAACGATCCACTATAATCCCACAGGTGAGGTTTGGGGAGGGTAATATGTACGCAGACCTTACCCCTACCCCGAAGGGTAGAGAGGCTGTTTCCAGGAGACCCTCGGCTCAAAAAAGCAACAGGAGCCGATATATTAGTACCATAAAAATGCATAATAAAATAACCGCAATATAAGAGATATTAAATACAGAATACGAAATACGAAATACGAAATATATGGCTGGTATAGTAAAACTAGCAGGTAAAGCCCTACATCAATAGACGACCAATGACATTCTTAGTCTAACTCCTAACTGGTTAGTCTCACTCTATTGTGCTGTAGAAATATTCACAACTTTCCCCTAACCTACAACCTTAATGCTCGACCTCCATAATCCCCTGGTATGTTCCTTAATATTTTAGAAACCCATAAGGAAAATTTCCGTGGTATGTACTTTTTGCCCTCAAATTGAAGTTTAGTTCGGATTTTATTTTTTCTTATCTATTTGAAAGTTCAATCAACTTTTAACTTGAACGTCCTTAATTTATTGAATAAATTTCATCTTACCCCCTAACCTTTTAGTGTTGGGAAATAATATCCCCTTACCTCTTAAGTGGGAAAGAGAGCTCCCTTTAACCAAAGAATCAACAAGCAAGATGAGAAAACTATCACCAGAAAACTAAACCAGCTTTTAAGAAAATTAAATCAACATTTAAGAAACTTAATTTGATTTTTGTTAAACTGATTTAAAATATATAGTATATTTCATCATTTTATTTTGTGGATCGTGTTATCCTCATGAATATGAGAACGTCTGGCTCCACTGAGACGTTCCAAATTATTTTGTACCAAGTAATAAAAGTTGATGAATAAATTGATTACCTTCATTATGCTCAGAGCTTAATATCATAAATAATAACGAAAATAAATGTGGCACTAGCTAATATAGCTTTGAGTTATTGTAGCAAATTGGTGACAGATGGGTAATTGGTTAAATATTGTTTGTCTATCTTCTCGTTAGTCACTTTGCTAGAGACAACTCTGCACGCACCATAAAATGAAAATTCAACTTCTTCTTTTGTCATATGCTTTGATATTGGCAACAAACAAGCTTATAAGCTCAAATTGATATTAGCCATAATTGTTGAAGAATGAAGAATAAAGGTTAATTGCGATAACACAACTCACTGTAAGTTACTAGTGAACTTTTTATCTTTTGCCTATGTCCAATATATTAGCACGGGAGTACATGCCAATTATTCATATTTGTAGGTTGATGGCTCGTATTGTGGCATTAACTAAAAAAAACAATTAAATTGTTTAATATGTTGTGACATTAGTTTTCTCTCCAAACAAGGATAGTTATATCATTTTGTAAATCCGGTGATCATTTTTTCATTTTGTTGGTTGACTTTTTGGGACAAAGGGGTTCCCTTTTCTATTCAAAAGGTAAGGGGTATTATTTTCCTATGGTAAACGGTTAATGGGGTAAAGTGAAATTTACTCTAGCTTACTCTTTTCTCAGTGTGCATTCCGTTCAGGTAATTCTGGCATTTGCTAAAGCTCTGCACTAACAACTGTGCCGAGGTTAAGGCAGTGTTACGACCCCGATTTTCCACCCTCGGGAGTCGTGATGACGCCTACTAATGTGAGCTAGGCAAGCCAATCCTTTGAACTAATTACTTCATCAACCATTTATTACCTTTTAACAATTATAACACAACAACGTGTAAATAATGAAAATTTAGAATGAGCGGAAGAAAACAATAAAATATCTGAACATGTAACTGTTACAACAGTTTAAGCCTTAATCACCCGGAACTGGTGTCACAGTACCACAGGCGATCTAAAAGTGCTAAATAAAAAGTCTTAAAATAAAAGATACACTGTTTCTGAAGCAAAGAGATGAAACAGGAAATAAAGGATAGAGGAGACGCCAGGGCATGCGGACGCCTGCAGGTCTATCTTGGATCTCCGTGTGGACTGAAGGTAGCCTCCAAACTGCGGTCCAAGAGCTGCTCCGGGATCTGCACATAGTGCAGAGTGTTGTATCAGCACAACCGACCCCATGTGCTGGTAAGTGCCTAGCCTAACCTCGGCAAAGTAGTGATGAGGCTAGGATCAGACTACCAAATAACCTGTGCAATTCAACTATATACAACGGAAAAAAAACAGTAATAAACAGTCAAATATGGGAGGGGTAGCATGCTGCGGGGGAGATATCAATTCCAAATAGAAAGACAACAAGTAAATGAAAGAAACAATATATCTCGGATATCAACAAAGAACTAGAAATTAATAAATGCACGACATCACCCTCCGTGCTTTTACTCTCGTCCTTACCAAAGCAATCAAGTAACAACAATATGCACGCCATCACCCTTTGTGCTTTTACTCTCTTTCCTCACCATATAATCAATATAATCGGCACGGAATGGTAAATCGTGCGGCACGGCATCACCCTTCGTGCTTTACACTCTTTCCTCACAAATCATACACGGCATCACCCTTCGTGCTTTAACACTCTTTCCTTACAAAAACAATACACGGCATCACCCTTCGTGCTTTAACTCTCTTCCTCACCCAATCAACAATCACAAACAAGAGGACAAGGGAATAAATGAAATTACAATAAGAATCCCGACAAGGGAACAATGGTTCAACAATTAAGTCCTGGCAAGGGAACAACATCAATAACATCAACATCCCAGCAAGGGAGATAACAAATAAAGCAACAATATCCCGGCAAGGGAGGCAACATAATGATCTCTTCTCGTTCTTACTTTCACTTCACAACTCGCTTCATAACTCGAGCCAATGCTTTAGAGGTTCAATTATCACTTATACTTTCACTTCTTTTAATACGACTTGAGCCAACGCTCCTCAAAGTTCAAATGTCACAATTACTTCCACAAACTTTGCCCAACAATATAAATCATCAATCAAGGCATGAACAATACAAGAAAGTCATAATAACCATAATATAAGACTCACGGACATGCTTGACACCAACGTATAAATACTCGTCACCATGCCTATACGTCGTACTCAACAAGAAACAAGTAGCAAATAGGACACAACTCCTAATCTCTCAAGCTAAGGTTAGACCAAACACTTACCTCGAACTTCCATGGCCAACTCAAGCCTCAAACACCGTTTTTCCTTTTGAATTTGGCTCTAAATCAATTGTATCTAGACATAATCGACTTAATAACATCAATAAATTCTAAACAGTTCAATCCCAAATGCTTAATTATAGCTTTCCCATAATTCTTCCCAAAAAGTCGACCTCGGGCCCGCTTGGTCAAAACACGAGGTTCGAACCAAAACTCGATCACCCATTCACCCACGAGCCCGAATATATAATTTATTTTGAAATCCGACCCCAAAACGAGGTCAAATTCCCAAATAATCAAAAAGCCCTAACCTTACCCAAATTCCTAATTTTCTACCCTTAATCTCATGTTTTAGGCCTAGAAATCTAACGGGTGTTGACAAAAATAGAAGAAAATGAGCTGAGGATTACATACCTATGAAGCTATGGTGAAGTTTCCATAATACATTATGTTTTTGAACTTTAAAATAACTGGGCGGATTTTGGTCTATGCGATCGCGAAGAAAGGAATGTGATCGCATAGTGGACTGGCTTCCTACGCTACGCGGACGCGAATGAGGAAGTGCGATCGCACATAACAAGCAACACGGGCCTTCCTATTCTCCTATGTGGTAGCAACTATACCTATGCGATCGCATAGTGCCACTGACCCGTCCCCTACGCTGTGCTATGCGATCGCGAATGAACCTATGCGATCGCATAGTACTACACACCAGACACCAAAAAATTGCTAAGGCACCAGATTTTTGAGTTCCAAAATACCCCGACACCTATCGAAAACTCACCCTAGCCCTTGGGGATCCAAACCAAATATACACACAACCTTAAAAATATCCGACGGACTTATTCGTGTAATCAAGTCTCTAAAATAACATCATGAACATCGAATTAAACCTCAAATCAATGAAATTTCTCAAAACTTCTTTAAACATCAAATTTTGCATTTAAGGTCCAAATCATGTCAAATGGATTCCGTTTCTTACCAAACCTTACCGACAACACGTATAAATCATATTGAACCTGTACCGGGCTCTGGAACTATAATACGGGCCCGATACCACAAGTTTCACATGACATTTCACTTTCAAAAACCTCTATATTTTTCAGAAAATAATTTCTTTTTCAAAAATTCATTTCTCAGACTTGGGACCTCGGAATTCGATTCCGGCCATACGCCCAAGTCTCATATTATCATGGGTCCAAGTCCGTTTACCCAAAAAATATTCAAAATTTCAATATGTTTCACATATTTTCACATAATAGCTTTTCGGCTACGTGCCCGGACTATGCACACAAATCGAGGTGATGCTGAAAGAGGTTTCTAAGGCCTAAGAATGTAAAAAATTTCTTTTAAAACAAGTGATGACCCAAAAGGTCATCACATGCAGCCCCTTAGGCTCGCTCTCAAATCATGATGCGTACTCGCGCTCACTGTAGGGGTGCAGACTCTGGAGGGGCCCCTTACGGCGCAAGCGCAATATCAAGCCATCTCGTGGCAATAAAAAGTATCTTAGTCCCTCAGCCTCATATCACTCAGCATATCCTCACATATGGCATGCGACCTCACTTAGTCCGAAAATCATCACAAGCCCCTCGGGCATTAGTAAAACAGTAGTTCTCAGCCCAAAACATCATTTAGAAATATCATTTAAGTTCAAATACGAATAAAAGTGGTTGAGTTTGTAAAACAGTAAATATCAACAGGACTGAGTTCAAGTAATAAGTCAAACAGTGAGGAATTAGTGATAAAAATCCCCAGAGGGTTCAAATAGTTAGCACGAAGCCCAAATATAGCAATCAGCCCAAATCATGATGATAACAAATAAGTTTCAGTCAAATACGCGGTAAAAATCATCAATCGGGACGGACCAAGTCACAATCCCCAGTAGTAAAAGACCTCACGCTCATCACCCGTGCGCATGTCTCACCTCAATACAGCACTACGATGTGCAATCCGGGGTTTCAAACCCTCAAGACATCATTTACAACAATTACTCACCTCGAATCGGCTAATTCTCTTGCTCGCGACACCTTTGCCCTTCGAATTGGCCTCCATGCGCGTCGAATCTATCCAAAATCAGAACGAATACGTCACAATATGCTAAGGGAACAAAGCCCAAGCGAAAACAATCGACTTACCACAAAATTCCAGAAATTGGTCAAACCCGACCCGTGGGCCCACATCTCAGAATTTGACAAAATTCACAAAACTAGAATCCTTATACTCTCACGAGTCTATCCATATGAAAATTATCCAATTTCGATACCATTTGGTCCTTCAAATCATCATTTTATATTTTTGAAAGATTTCACAATTTTCTTCACAAATTTCATCCCAAATCACGAATTAAATGATGAATTCAATGATAGATTCATGTACTCTAGCTAAATCTGAGTTAGAATCACTTACCCCGATGAATTTCTTGAAAAAACTTCAAAAACAATCACCACCATCCGAGCTCTCTAGGTCAAAATATCAAATAAAACCCAAAACCTCGTATTTATAGAATGCCCCACAGATTTCCACCTCCGCGGGCCGCACAAAATCGACCGTGATCCACACAAAAACGATCGCGGCCGCACAAGCTTTCCTCTACAGTGATAGGCTTTGGTATGATATCTTTACCTTTATGGAAACTAGACACGAAGGGCTACAACTTTCATTTTTGAATCATCTCGAAATTCCTTGTTGATCAAACGATATGAGCTTCCGAAGTAGGACCAACAGAATGTTCTTCACCGCGGCCGCACACCATTTTGTGCGGTCCGCACAACACCTACCGCGGCCACACTTCATTTTGTGCGGTCCGCACATCACATACCGAGGTCGCACTTCTTTTTGGGCGGACCGCGCGGGTGAGTTCAGAGGCCTGCAACCTTTCTGGACCTGCTACAGCTATGATTTTCGGCCTAAAATATCCCGGAACCTACCCGGAACTCCCGGAACTTCAAACCAATTGTACCAACACATCCCATGACATCGTTCAAACTTGTTCAAAACTTTGGAACGCTCACAACAACATCAATCACCAATTTAACATAGGATTCAAGCCTAAGAACTCCAAGAACTCTTAAATTATGCTTTCGATCAAAAAGTCTATCAAATCTCATCCGAATGACCTAAAATTTTGCACACACATCCCAAATGACACAACGAAGCTACAGTCACTCTCGTAATTCCATTCCGACCCCTATATCAAAATCTCGCCTATCAACCGGAACCGCCAAAATATCAACTTCGCCAATTTAAGCCTAAATCTTCTCTACAACTCCAAAACCCATTCCGATCGCGCTCCTAAGTCACAAATCACCTCCCGAAGCTAACCGAACCATCTGAAATCACTTCCGAGCCTTCTAACACATAAGTCAACATCCGGTTGACTTTTTCCAACTTAAGTCTTCTTAAAAGAGACTAAGTGTCTCATTTCTTACCAAATCCTCTCCGAACTCGAACTAATCAACCCGATCACATAAAACACGGATAACGAAGCGTAAAGAAGTTAAAATAGGGGAAAATGGAGCGGTAACTCATGAGACGACTGGCCGGGTCGTCACATCCTCCCCAACTTAAACAAATATTCGTCCTCGAACGAGTCAAGAAACATACTTGAAGCCTCAAATAGGTGAGGATATCTGCTCCGCATCTCCCGCTCGATCTCCCAGGTAACCTCCTCCATGGGCCGACCTCTCCATTGTACTTTCACTGAAGCTATATCCTTTGACCTCAACTTTCGAACTTGACGACCCAAAATTGCTACTGGCTCCACATTATAGGTCAAATCATCATCCAACTAAATCGTGCTGAAGTCCAAAACATGAGACAGATCCCCAATATATTTTCGGAGCATAGAAATATGAAATACCGGATGCACACTCGACAGGCTGGGTAGCAAAGCAAGCTCATAAGCCACCTTCCCAATCCTCCGAAGCACCTCAAAAGGCCCAATGAACCGCGGACTCAACTTTCCTTTCTTCCCAAATCTCATAACACCCTTCATGGGCGAAACCTTCAACAAGACCTTCTCACCAACCATGTAGGACACATTTTGAACCTTCCGGTCCGCATAACTCTTCTGTCGCGACTGCGCTGTACGAAGCCTCTCCTGAATTACCTTCACCTTTTCTAAGGCATCCTGAACCAAATCTATCCCCAATAGCCTAGCCTCACCGGGCTCGAACCAACCAACTGGAGATCTATACTGCCTCCCATACAAAGCCTCATATGGAGCCATCTGAATACTCGACTGGTAGCTGTTGTTGTAAGCAAACTCTGCAAGCGGTGGAAACTTATCCCATGAACCTCTGAAATCAATAACACAAGAATGCAACATGTCCTCCAATATCTGAATAGTACGCTTGGACTGCCCATCCGTCTAAGGGAGAAAAGTTGTGCTCAACTCCACCTGAGTACCCAACTCTCGCTGAACAAACTTCCAGAACTGGGAAGTAAACTGAGTACCCTGATTTGAAATGATAGAAACTGGAACACCATGCATCTGAACAATCTCTCAGATATATAACTCTGCTAACCGCTCTGAAGAATAGGTAGTACAGATAGGAATGAAGTGCACAGACTTGGTTAGCCGATCCACAATCACCCAAATAGCATCAAACTTCTTCAAAGTTCATGGAAGTCCAACAACAAAGTCCATAGTGATCCTCTCACACTTCCATTCAGGAATAACCATCTGCTAAAGTAAGCCACCCGGTCTCTGATGCTCATATTTCACTTGCTGACAATTGAGACATCGAGCTACAAATCCCACAATATCCTTCTTCATTCTTCTCCACCAATAGTGCTGCCTCAAATCATGGTACATCTTTATGGCACCCGAATGAATAGAATACCGCGAGCTATGGGCCTCCTCCAGAATCAACTCTCTCAGCCCATCCACATTGGGCACACAAATCGGGCCCTGCATCCTTAGCACCCCATCATCACTGATGGTCACATCTCTGGCATCATCATGTTGAACTTTGCCCTTAAGGACAAGCAAATGACGGTCATCATACTGGCGCTCTCTAATGCGATCAAATAAGGAAGACCGAGAAACCACGCAAGCCAACACCCGACTGGGCTCTGAAATATCCAACCTTACGAACCGATTGGCCAAGGCCTAAACATCAATTGCAAGGGATATCTCCCAAGTGGAATATATGCCAAACTCCCCATACTCACTGCCTTTCGGCTTAATGCATTGGCCACCATATTGGCCTTTCCCGGATGGTACAATATAGTGATATCATAATCCTTAAGAAACTCCAACCATCTCCGCTGCCTCAAATTAAGATCCTTTTGTTTGAACAAATGCTGAAGACTGCGATGATCAGTGAACACCTCAAAAGATACGTCATACAAGTAATGCCTCCAAATTTTCAATGCATAAACTATGGCAGCCAACTCCAAATCCTGAACGGGGTAGTTCTTCTCATGGGGCTTCAACTGACGAGAAGCATACGAAATAACTCTACCCTCCTGCATCAATACACAATCAATCCCAACTCTTGAAGCATCACAATACACGGTATATGAACCTAAAGCTGATGGCAAGACCAATATTGGAGATGTGGTCAAAGCCGTCTTAAGCTTTTGAAAGCTCTCCTCACACTCGTCCGACCACACAAATGAAACACCCTTCTGAGTCAATTTGGTCAAGGGCGATGCGATAGATGAGAATCCCTGAACAAACCGGCTATAATAGCCTGTCAACCCAAGAAAGCTACTAATCTCTGTGGCTGAGGACGGTCTAGGCCAACTCTAAACCGCCTCAATCTTCTTTTGATCAACCTGAATATCCTCACCGGACACCGCATGCCCCAAGAAAGCCACTGAACTGAGCCAAAACTCACACTTGGAGAATTTTGCATAAAGTTTCTCCTCCCTCAATCTCTGCAATACAACTCACAAATGCTCCGTGTGCTCATCCTGACTACGCGAATACACCAAGATATCTTCAATGAATACTATAATAAACGAATCAAGATAAGGCCGGAGCACGCTGTTCATCAAATGCATGAACGTTGTTGGGGAATTGGTTAGCCTGAACGACATCACAAGGAACTTATAATGACCATATCTGGTCTTGAAAGCAGTCTTAAGTATATCTGACTCCCTGATCTTCAACTGGTGATAGCCCGAACGGAGATCAATCTTGGAGAACACTCTTGCTCCCTGAAACTGGTCAAATAAATCATCAATACGAGGCAAGGGATACTTGTTCTTAATTGTTACCTTGTTCAATTGCCTATAATCGATGCACATTCTCATTGTGCCATCCTTATTATTCACAAACAAAACCGGCGCACCCCAAGGTGACACACTAGGCCGAATAAACTCCTTATCTAGAAGTTCCTGAAGCTGTTCCTTCAATTCTTTCAACTCCGCTGGTGCCATACGATATGGCGAAATAGAAATGGGTTGAGTTCCCGGCACCAGGTCAATACTAAAATTAATATCCCTGCCTGGTGGCATGCCTAGCAGGTCTGCAGGAAAAATATTGGGAAAATCCCTCACAACTGGGACAGAATCAATACTAGGAGTCTCAACTCCAACATCCCTCACAAATGCTAGATATGAAAGGCAACCTTTCCCAACCATACGCTGGGCCTTCAAGAAAGAGATCACTCTACTAGGAACATAATCAGTCACACCACACCACTCGATCCGCGGTACACCCGGCATAGCCAAAGTGACGCTCTTAGCATGACAGTCTAGAATAGCACGACACAGAGATAACCAATCCATACCCAAAATCCACCATGCTCAATAGTAATAGATCCACTCAGGTCTCCAGACCCCCAATAATCACCACACATGACCAGTACACACAGTTTACAACAACAATATCACCCACCAAGGTAGATACATGAACAGGTAAAGCAAGAAACTCATGGGGAGTACCCAAATAACGAGCAAAATATGATGACACATAAGAAAAGATGGAACCAGGATCAAACAATACAGAAGCATCTCTGTGGCAGACTGAAACAATACCTATAATGACAGCGTTTGAAGCAATGGCGTCTGGCCTGCCTGGAAGTGCATATAAATGGGCCTGACTGCCCCCTGATCAACCTCCCCTTCTGGGGTGACCCCTGGCTGCCTGACCTCCACCCCTAGCTAGCTGGGCAGGTGGTGAAGTAACTAGAGCAGAAGTCGAGGGCTGACCCCTCTACTGGGACGAACTAGCAACACGATGAGGAAATTGCCTCCACATATGCCTAAACTCTCTACACTCAAAACAACTCCCAGGTGCTGGATAAGGGGACTGAAGGAAACCCCTCGCACCGGAGTGACTAGCTAACACACTCGGCATAGAAGAACCCTGAGCTGACGGGGCACGAGATGAACTCTAAGCTGGGAGGGCACTAAGTGATGACTGGCCCTGCTGAGTACCGTGATAACCATGACCCGAAGATGCCCTACGATAACCTAGGCGGGCTGACTGAGCAGGCCTGAAAGAACGACCTCTACCATGCTGGAACTGGCCCCTCGAAGGAGCACCACTGTTACTGCCAGATCCTCGAGGCCTCTTGGCCTCCTTCTCCTCTCGATCCTGATGGTGAACCATCTCAATCTCGCAAGCGATATCAACCACCTCCTCGAATGTATCACCTAACACACTCTCTCTAGTCATCAGAATACGGAGATGGTAGTTAAGGCCATCAACAAATCTCCTGATCCTCTCACGATCTATCGGAACCATCTAGACGGCATGACGAGCCAACTAAGAAAACCTTAACTCATACTGTGACACAGTCATATCCCCCTGTCTCAACCACTCAAACTATCTACGCAGCTCCTCTCTATGAGACTGCGACACATACTTCTCCAGGAAGAGAATGGAGAAATTATGCCAAGTAAGGGGCACTACTCCAACCGGCCTACGCCTCTCATACGCCTCCCACCAAGTGAAGGCAGCCCCAGAAAACTGAAAGGTAGTAAATGCCACTCCACTAGACTCAAGAATCCCTGCTGTACGGAGCATCCTCTAGCACTTATCCAAGAAACCCTGGGCATCCTCGCCCTCTACTCCGCTAAATATCTGAGGCTGGAGTCTACCAAACTTCTTAAGACGACGTTTCTCATCATCCGGCATAACTAGCACAACAAACTCCTGAGCTGGTGCAACCGGCTGGGCTGGAGGTGCCCCCGGCGTCTAAAGTCCTTGCACTAACTGCTCAGATGTGCGAGCATCGGGGGTCTGATTGCCTCCCCCGGCCTGTCAAGTAGCTGCTGCTGTAGTGGCTGAAACTGCCTGAGCCAAGCCAGTGCAAACTGATAAGATCTGTGCTAAGGCCTCCTAAAGACTCAGAATTACGATGGGCACAGCTGGTGTCTGAACTGGTGTTGTTGGAGCATCCATAGCTGGAGCCTGATCCGGAGCTAGGGCAGCTGGTGGATCTACAGGTGTTGTCCTTGCTGCTCTACCTCTGCCGCGACCATGACCGCGTCCACGGCCTCTAGTGGTCTCATATGGTGGAACTGGTGGTCGTCCACCTCGTCCGGTAGCTATCGTCCTCACCATCTGTGAGAGAATTGAATAACAGAAGTTTAGTACTTGGACCAACAAGTTCGCACGACAAGAATTTCAAGAATATGAAGTTTTTCCTAAAGGTTCTAGAGCCTCTCGAGGATAAATACAGATGTATTCGTATCGATCTGCGAGACTCTACTAAACCTGCTCATGACTCGTGAGACCTAAGTAACCTAAGCTCTGATGCCAACTTGTCACGACCCAATTCCCCGAACCCGATCGTGATGGCGCCTCTCGTGAAGACAAGGCCAGCTAGACCAAAACAGACCACCTCTTTTAAATAGTTAAATACCATAAGTAGTTCTAAAATATGATATAATAACCATAATTTGCAAAATTAACGATAACAACAGTAGAAACCATCCCGACACAGCCCAGACTGAGGTGTCACAAGTCATGAGCAACTAATAGTTCTGGATACCAGTCTACTAGATACGAAATCCGTTACAGAATTTCAAGAACATGAGAATAGTAAGATAAGGGAGGCACGGGGGATGCGGACGCCTACAATTACCTCGTAGTCTTTGAAAACACTACCTGGAGTGGGAGGATCAACACTTAGGAACGGGCTCTGCAATACCTGAATCTGCATACACGGTGTAGGGAGTAATGTGAGTACTCCGACTCAGTGAGTAATAATCATAAATAATGGCTGAAAGCAAGAAAACACGTAAAGGCACAAAGAAATTCTATATCAAGCAGTAAAATCACTTAAGGCAGTAAATCCATGAAGAAATCAAATAAAGTTCCTTTAAACCACGTAAAATAGGTAATTTAGTAGGTGAATAACAAGTAGAAATCCGCCCCTCAGGCACAGTAACAATCACTCGGAATAGTATCAGCCCCTCGAGCTCACTCTTGGTACAATATCAGCCCCTCAGGCTCACTCTCAAATCATGATGCGTACCCGCGCTCACTGTGGGGGTGCAGACTCCGGAGGGGCCCCTTACGGCCCAAACAAAATATCAAGCCATCTCGTGGCAATAAAAAGTATCTCAGGCCCTCGGCCTCATATCACTCAGCATATCCTCACATATGGCCCTCGGCCTCACTCAGTCCGAAAATCATCACAAGCCCCTCGGTTATTAGTAAAACAATAGTTCTCATCCCAAAACATTATTTAAGTTCAAATACGAATAAAAGTGGCTGAGTTTGTAAAACAGTAAATATCAATAGGACTGAGTTCAAGTAATAAGTCTAACAGTGAGGAATTAGTGAAAAAAATACTCAGAGGGTTCAAATAGTTGGCACGAAGCCCAAATATGGCAATCAGCCCAAATCATGATGACAACAAATAAGTTTCAGTCAAATACGCGGTAAAAATCATCAATCAGGACGGACCAAGTCACAATCCCCAGTAGTAAAAGACCCCACGCTCATCACCCATGCGCGTGTCTCACCTCAATACAGCACTACGATGTGCAATCCAGGGTTTCAAACCCTCAGAACATCATTTAAAACCATTACTCACCTCGAACCGGCTAATTCTCTAGCGCGCGATGCTTTTACCCTCGAATTGGCCTCCACGCGCATCGAATCTATCCAAAATCAAAATGAATACGTCACAATATGCTAAGGGAACCAAGCCCAAGCGAACACAATCGAATTACCACAAAATTCTAGAAATTGGTCAAACCCGACCCCCCCGGGCACACATCTCGGAATTTGACAAAATTCACAAAACTAGAATCCTTATACTCTTACGAGTCTATCCATATAAAAATTATCCAATTCCGATACCATTTGGTCCTTCAAATCATCATTTTATATTTTTGAAAGATTTCACAATTTTCTTCCCAAATTCCATTCTAAATCAAAAATTAAATGATGAATTCAATGATAGATTCATGTACTCTAGCCAAATCTGAGTAAGAATCACTTACCCAGATGAATGTCTTGAAAAACCTTCGAAAGAATCGCCAAACTCTGAGCTCTCTAGGTCAAAATATCAAATAAAATCCAAAACCTCGTATTTATAGAGTACCCCATAGATTTCCACCTCCACAGGCCGCACAAAATCGACCGCGGTCTGCACAAAACCACCGCGGTCATCACAAAAATGACTGCGTCCGTACAAGCTTTCCTCTACAGTGACAAGCTTTGGTATTTTGGCCATAACTTTCGCTACAGATGTCCAAATTACGATATCTTTACCTTTATGGTAATCCTGGGTTGAGAAATTGTGGTGCTACAGCAAGAGAGAATATCAAGTTGAAAATGAATCAGAAGGAAATTTAGATAGATGGAATAGTTTGATAGTAGACCGAATTGGTATGGTAAGGATATGATTAATTCTGTGCGTGTGTTCGAGGTAATGAGTTCTTTCAGGTATTTTGCGGCGATGCTTTTAGGTTTTGATGACTTGCTTAGCTTGATCGAGTTAGAAGGATTCAGTCCTGACATGTTTGATTTGTGCAAAGGGAACTTGGAGAGTTCTTGATGGTTTTACCGCAGTTTGGGAATGTATATTTTCTGTGGACATGGGATGTATAGTGATTTTCCTTCTAGATGGGAACAATGGAAGGTTCGTGACTAGTGAATATGTAGTTGATTGTGGCTCGGAAAGGGATTTTAAAGTTCTCATATTTATCATAGGATGGCATGTTATATGTGGTATGTTGTGTAGGGCGGGGATTGGCATATGTAAGGTCGCAATTCAGTTTTGAAAGGAATATCATAAATTCTTAGTCAACACAGGCAATTTCAGATGACTAGGTAAATGATATTACTAAATGGTGTGTCTTGATAACGGTATGCACTTCAGAAAGAGAGAAATGTAGTTGAGTTAATAATACATCATAGGTATTGCGGTTGTGGACTATGAGAAAATAGCTAAGGTTGGTCAGAGGGTAGTATGTGCTATGATTCAGTCATTGTGAACCTTCGGAGGATTATTTATCTGTTGTGTGTGACTAGACTTGATGTATGGTCCATTGGTAGACCTATATGGATGTGTGTTCTGTATCACGACGGCTTGGTTGACTTCGAGTTGCCAATGGTGAGTTGTGTGTTGATTCGTCTGTTATTGAGCTTATTAGTAATCTTGGTAGACCTATGAGTTACTTTTCTATGTTGCGAGGCGTTATGATTTGTTGGTTATAGGCACATATGGTGCAGTTCTATTAGGGTTTCATAGTGGAAGTCGAGCGGGAAGAGTAATTTGGTGTTGCTCGGTGAATGGCGTATTGGTTATGTCCTATCGGGTGTGCATGGTGTATATTATTTATTTCACCGTGGGTGTAATGATTGCTTTGGTTCCAGACATCAAATTATGCATGGTTGTCGATTTCGAGCATAATGACTTGAGGTGTTTCATGTGGAACAGTGTTGGATAGGATCGCGCATCACAGCAAAGTTATGTGGATGTATGACCTTGCAGGTTAGATTCGTGTGTTATGTTCCTACAATGCGAGACGGGTTCTCAGCCTTGTGTTGTGGCGGTACTGGTGAGCTTGAGGTACAGCTCTTTCAATTGAGTCATTTTCATGATTTGAGTATGTTCGAACCGTTGCTTATTGGTGCGCGTATTATGCAAGTGGTGTTTTAGGCCTGTACGGATGTGTCATGTCACCAGAGTAGTGTGTTGGATTAGAGGAGATCATTGGGATCTTTAATGAATACAAAGAGATTCGATTTCAGCATGTCGGGAGGATAAATATCGAGGTTCGGCTCAGAAATTTGCTATGGTCCTTGCCAAAGGAGAAGTGGCCTTATGAGTGGTTGATCTGAGAAATGGTTATGGTTTATTACGTGTTTCATTTATCATTGGCAGTATATGGAAATGTTGGAATGAGACTTTAGTTGATAAGAGGTTTTCTGTCAGTATTCGGTTGTTATGTGCAGCTGCTGTGAATAGAAGTTATCGCTACGAGTGTTTGAGTTATGTGGTATATCATATAATTGCACCTGAGGTTGCAGGCATAGGCTATTACAGCTGGTTCAGGCCTATTCAGTGTATGAGTGTGAGGTTTTGATCGTATTGATGGTTTCAGAAGTGAAAATGTAGTTCTATGATTCATGGGATAGATTGGGTTGTGTAATTTCAGCTTCTATGTGTTTTCACACCTATATGAGGTAGGGTGACGTGGAATCACCCCCGAGTTATACATGGTAAAGTTATTCAGTTATTGGTTGGCTTTTAGAACAACTCTGAGTACATTCGAGGACGAACGTGTGTACGTGTGTTTAAGTGGGGGAGGACGTAACGACCCGACCGGTTGTTTTGAGCTTTTGTACTTTGATCACCAGTTCTTGGGCATGACTTGCCTCGTGTAACGTATTATGACTGATGTAGATCGTTGGTTTTGGTTTTCAGGAAAAATCGGAATGAATTTGAAGAAACAGTCTCAGTTGAAAGCTTTGAATTTGAAAGGTTAACTAAGAGTTGACTTATTTGTATATGAGCTCGGATCGGAAATTTTATGATTTGGATAGTTTCGTTGGGTGATTTATGACTTAAAAGCGCGATCGGAATGCATTTTGGAAGTCCATGGAAGGATTTGGCTTGAATTGGCAAAGTTAGTATTTTGGCAAATTCCGGTTGATAGGTGAGATTTTGATCCGAGGGTCGGAATGGAATTACGATAGTTGTTGTAGCTTCGTTATGTCATTTGTGATGTGTGTGCAAAATTTCAGGTTATTCGGACATCGTTTGGTCGGGTTTTTGATCGAAAGTGTATTTCGGAAGTTTTTGGAAACTTAGGCTTGAATTCGATAAGTTTTGGGTAATTTGATGTTGTTTGAGGTGTTTTGATGATTGGAACAGGTTTGAATGATGTTATGAATTATGTTGGCATGTTTGGTCGGGGTCCCATGAGCCTAGGATAAGTTTTGGAAGATTTTTGTCATCTTGAGCATAAGCATGTAATGATCCAGAGGTCCATTTTTAGTTCTAGAGATCGAAATTTGATTCTGAGACTTCCGGAACTTTTATAATGAATTATAGGACTGATCTGAAAAGTTTGGTCTAATTTCATCAAGTCGCGATTGGGTTTTTGACACGAAACATGAGTTAATTGTTTAATGAGCGAAATGGGTATTAAACTGAGCACATGAGCTCCGAATTGAGTTTCGACTGAAGAGCTATGTTCGTATTATTATTCTGAGCTATGAGGAACAAGAATCATCGAATTCTGAGTTCGTATGATGGAGTTAGAGCCTTTTTAGTGAAAAGAAAAGCTGCTGCAATTTTCTGGGCAGTTTCTGCATTTTTCGCACGTGTGAACAGTAGCCGCACCTGCGTGAACAGTATCCGTGCACAGTACCATGTACACTAAACATCAACAGTATCAGTGTACAGTACATATGAACAGTACCCCGTATACAGTACCCATGAACAGTAACCGCAAAAATTTCTGGACAGTGTATGATTCGGGCAGTCCGAGAGTTTTCTCATTTTTGGAGCTATGGAGCTCGGATTGAAGCAATTTTCGAAGTGATTTTCACCATATGGATTGGGGTAAGTGTTCTATATCTAAAAGTGATTATATTTAATGATTCCATGGTTATTTTCATCAAGAATTAGTGAATCAAATGGAAGAAATTGGAGAAAATTTGTAAACTTTTCAAAAACGAAAATTCTAGATTTGGAGGCCGAATTGTTATCGGAATTTAGTAATTTTGGTATGGTTGGACTCGTGGTTGAATGGGTTGTCATATTTTGTGAGTTTCGTCGAATTCTGAAGCGTGGGCCGGGTTTGAGCAATTTCGGGATTTTGATGTTAAATTGAATATTTTCGAGTGGGCTTCGCTCCCTTAGCATATTTTAATGATTATGTACTGATTGTGGCTAGATTTGGAGCATCCGGAAGTCGATTCGTGCGGGCGAGGCATCGCGGGCTAGATTTTGGACCGGATCGAGGTAAGTAATGATTGTAAATACTGTCCTGAGGGTTTGAAACCCCAGATTATACGTCGTTGTGTTACTTTGAGGTGACTTGCACGCTGGATGACGAGCGTGGGGTAGAGCACCGCTGGGGATTGTGACCTAGTCCATCGCAAACGAATATTTTAATGCGTATTTGATAGTTAATTGTTTGACACTATTATATTTTTGGGTTGTATGCCATGTTGGGGCCTTGTGCCGACTTGTTGAGACCCTTAGGGGCATTTTTACTATCTTTCCTCACTCTATTTATTTGAAAGCATATTCTCAGTCATGTTTTACCTGTTTACTGCTCAAATCTGGCTTTATCACTATGTTCTTAAAATGTGGAAATTGTTTTGGGCTAAGTTCCCTGTTTTACTGAGATAGACCGAGAGTCTGATTGTGAGATTGATGACTGAGATAGACTGCGAGTCTGATGGTGAGGTTAATGACTGAGAGAGGTCGAGGGCCTAGTTGTGAGGATTATATATCTATGGATCGGGCAGCACGCCGCAGCAATGTATATATATATATATATATATATATGTATATGGATCGGGCTGCACGCCGCAACGATACTTATATGGATCGGGCTGCGCGCCGTATCAATATAGCGCTTGGGCTGTAGGAGCCCCTCCGGAGTCTACACACCCCAAGTGAGCACAGTCGACTATTTATATGGATCGGGTTGTGCGCCACAGCGATGCATGGATCGGGCTGCACGCCAAAGCAGTTACTTTGATTTCAGTTATTATGAGAGATATACGGATCGGGCTGCACGCCGCAGCGGTTACTATATGGTACCAATTGAGCGTGAATGCTGAGTGCGAGTACTGATTGGTAAGAGTTGAGTCACTAGTGACAGAGAGGCTAGCCCGAGGGGCGATAGATATATACATGCATATGAGTGATGTTTTTGCCTGAGAGGCCTCTTTATGGACTTATTGATTTCACTCCTATTTAAAGTGAATTTCTATCAAATATGTTGATCTATCGACTGTTTTCACTCATCTTTATATTGAGCCTCTGTCGAAAAGTTGAACAAATGTTTTAAAACAACTTTTATTTAAACTGGGGTTCATGAGATGTTCAGAAATTAATCACTGATTTGGCATTGGTTTATTCCACTGAGATTATTAAGTTATGAAGTGTTTATGATTACTGTTTTGCCCGAGGGGCTATTTTACAAACTATGTTTTGCCCGTGGGTCCGATTATGGCTTTAATCTCTATTATTATCTTAAATGGTATTGAACCCCTACCGAAACTGCTGGAAAGTATTTCAAAATGATTTTTACTAAAAGCTGGATTTTAAAAGGGAAGATTGACTCGTATTATGATTTGAAGGCATGTTGTGTTTATTAAGCCTAACATGAATGTGGATTCATTGTTTCCTACTGCTCAGCATTTATTTACTCTTATTACTTACTGGGTTGGAGTACTCACATTACTCTTTGCACCTCGTGTGCAGATTCAGGTATATCGGAACCCGGTAGTGAGTGTTGATAGCTCAGCCGCAGACTCATCAGGGTTAGCAAGATGGCTGCATGACGTTCGCAACACCGCTTCCTTCCCACCATTGTTGTTACTGTATTTAGTACATTTTTAGACTTTTGTTGTATTCAGACTTTGATAGTGCTCATGACTAGTGACACCCCGATGTCGGGCTGGTATTTTATTCTGCACTGCTATTCCAGGATTTTATTATGAAACATTATTTAATTTAAAGACTTAAAAATGACTCTTAATGCTTAAAGGGTTAAGGTGAGTGTTGTGTTGGCTGGCTTTGTCTTCACGAGAGGCGCCATCACGACTGGGCCGGTTTGGGGTCGTGACATAAGTCAACATCCGGTTGGCTTTTTCCAACTTAAGCCTTCTTAAAAGAGACTAAGTATCTCATTTCTTACCAAATCCTCTCCGAACTCGAACTAATCAACCCGATCACATAAAACACAGATAACGAAGCGTAAAGCAGCTAAAATAGGGGAAAACAGAGTGGTAACTCATGAGACGACTGGCCGGGTCGTCACAATCCTAAAAGTTCAATTCATACACAAAAATTTCAATTCATATCCTAAAAATTCAATTCATATCCTAAAAGTTCAATTCATACACAAAAATTTCAATTCATATCCTAAAGGTTCAACTCATATCCACAAAAGTTTAAGTCATATCCTAAAATTTCAATTTATAAACTAAAATTCCAATACTTAAACTAAAATTCCAACTCATATCCTAAAAGTTCAATTCATATCCTAAATGTTCAACTCATATCCACAAAAGTTCAAGTCATATCCTAAAATTTCAATTTATAAACTAAAATTCCAATACATAATCCAAAATTTTCAATTCATATCCTAAAGGTTCAATTCATATCCTAAAGGTTCAACTCATATCCACAAAAGTTCATTCATATCCTAAAATTTCAATTTATAAACTAAAATTCCAACACGTAAACCAAGAATTTTAATTGATATTTTAAAGGTTCAATTCATATCCTAAAGGTTCAACTCATATCCACAAAAGTTCAAGTCATATCCTAAAATTTCAATTTATAAACTAAAATTCCAATACATAAACTACTATCCTAAAGGTTCAATTCATATCCTAAAGGTTCAACTCATATTCACAAAAGTTCAAGTCATATTCTAAAATTTTAATTTATAAACTAAAATTTCAATACATAAACTAATATCCTAAATGGTCAATTCATATCCTAAAAGTTCAACTCATATCCACAAAAGTTCAAGTCATATCCTAAAATTTCAATTTATAAACTAAAAATGATATCCTAAAGGTTCAATTCATATCCTATAGGTTCAATTCATATCCTAAAGGTTCAACTCATATCCACAAAAGTTCAAGTCATATCCTAAAATTTCAATTAATAAACTAAAATTCCAATACATAAACTAAAAGTCCAACTCATATCCTAAAGGTTCAATTCATATCCTAAAGGTTCAACTCATATCCACAAAAGTTCAAGTCATATCCTAAAATTTAAATTAATAAACTAAAATTCCAATACATAAACTAAAAGTCCAACTCATATCCTAAAGGTTCAATTCATATCCTAAAGGTTCAACTCATATCCACAAAAGTTCAAGTCATATCCTAAAATTTCAATTTATAAACTAAAAATGATATCCTAAAGGTTCAACTCATATCCACAAAAGTTCAAGTCATATCCTAAATTTCAATTTATAAACTAAAATTCCAATACATAATCCTAAAGGTGCAACTCTTAGGGTTTCTTCTCTTCAAACAATTTCTTCCCCAAATTAGTAGGTAAAACTAAATTTTGGACTAAATGTATTAATAGAACCCTAAAAATTGCAAATAATATATAACTTTGAACCCTAATATGGTTGAGCTAACTTTGAACCCTAACATGGAGAAATTAAACCCTAACATGGAGAAATTAACTTTGAACCCTAACATGGTTGAACAAATAATATATAACTTTGAACCCTAACATGGAGAAATTACAAAATCAGTGTATTTCGAAAAAAATAAAGAAAGGAGAGAGAAACCTACGTTGGGAATGGAGGTCGCCGGTGCTGGAGCTGCTGCCGTCGGTGGTCGTCGGTGGCATGGGTGGAGCCTCTGCTGCTGGGAGTCGGGGGGTTTGAGTGTGAGAGAGAAAAGAGAGATTTTGGGGAAATTATTTGAAAGAATGGGAGGGAAACCCCGATTTTGACACTTAAAATAAAAATAGCGACCAACTTTGGTCGCTATTTTGGTAGCTAAATAAGTTTTGACTTTTTACCAAAATAGCAACCAAAGTTGGTCTCTATTTCTAAAAAAAATTAAATTACTTTTAATTCAATTTAAAATTATGTACATATGTAGTATAAATTTAGGATTTTAATTCAATTTAAGCTATATATATATATATATAAGATTAATTGATATAAGTCGAGACGTTTTGTTTTTAATATTCAACGATGCATCTGAGTAGGTTATAAGTCGATGAATCAATTTACAAGTGTATCAATCCCTAAAAGAACCCGACCCTGTGTTCCTAGCGCTTCATGTTCTTATATATATATATATATATATATATATATATATATATATATATATATATATATATATATATATATATATATATAGAGAGAGAGAGAGAGAGAGAGAGAGAGAGAGAGAGAGAGAGAGAGAGAGAGAGAGAGAGAGAGAGACTTAGTATATATATATACTATACTATACTATACTATGCACTATAGGTTATAAGTCGATGAATCAATTTACAAGTGTATTAATACCTAAAAGAACCTGTCCATGTGTTCCGAGCGCTTCATGTATATATATATATAGCTTATATACTATATACTATATTATACTATATATATCGAATATACCTTGATATATAATACACTATACTATATATATAGTATAGTGTATATATAGTATAGTGTATTATATAATACACTATACTATACATTTAGTATATATAATACACTTAGTATATATATACTATACTATACTATGCACTAAGTATTAGTGCATTAGCTAATATTATATCGAATATAGCTTTTATATATATATTTATGTATGCATATATTTATTGTTAATATATATACATGCATATGAGTAGGTTATAAGTCGATGAATCAATTTACAAGTGTATCAATACCTAAAAGAACTCGTCCCTGTGTTCCGAGCGCTTCATGTTCTTATATATATATACACACACACACTATATAGCTTATATACTATACACTATATTATACTATATATATCGAATATACCTTGATATATAATACACTATACTATACACTTAGTATATATAATACACTTAGTATATATATACTATACTATACTATGCACTAAGTATTAGTGCATTAGCTAATATTATATCGAATATAGCTTATATATATATGCATATATTAATTTATATAAGTCGAGCGCTTCATGTTCATATATATATATATATATATATATATATATATATATATATATATATATATATATGCATATGAGTAGGTTATAAGTCGATAAATCAATTTACAAGTGTATCAATGCCTAAAAGAACCCGTCCCTGTGTTCCGAGCGCTTCATGTTCTTATATATATATATATATATATATATATATATATATATATACACTATATACTATATTATACTATATATATATACTATATACTATATTATACTATATATATCGAATATAGCTTTATATATATATATATATATATATATATATATATCGAATATAGCTTATATATTATCACGACCCGGATTTTCCACCTTCGGGAGTCGTGATGGTGCCTACTATTGGGAGCTAGGCAAGCCAAACCTTAACTACCTACTACACTTTCATATTGCTTCATTTTAACAAACACAGGGCGATAACATGATAATAACAGAATTTTAAGTAAATAAGTGGAAGTCAACAGTTATAAAAATTAAAACTACGTCTATTACAACTTTTAAACTTTAATTACCCCAAAATCTAGTGTCATAGTATCACAGACTGTCTAAGAGTTACTACATACAAGGTCTGAAGAAATAACAGCACACCATTTCTGAAGTATGAAAAATGAAACAGGAAATGGAGATAGAGGGAGACGCCAGGGCCTACGGACGCATGCAGGTCTACCTTGGGTCTCCGAGTGGACTGAAGGAAGCGCTCCAACTACTATCCGAAAGCTGCTCCGGGATCTGCACACAGTGCAGAGTGTAGTATCAGTACAACCGACCCCATGTGCTGGTAAATGCCTGGCCTAACCTCGGTGAAGTAGTGACGAGGCTAGGACCAGACTCTAGATAAACCTGTGCAGTTATATAACATATGGCGGAAAAGTAACAAGTAATAAGCAATTAAAGCTGGGGAAGGGGAACGTGCTTCGGGGTAGCTGACAAAACAAAATAACAAGAAATAACAAGGAAGCTAACAATATAACTTCTAACACAGATAAAGAAAAGTAAAGACAACTTTCACTTTCAGTTTCCATCTTGTTGCAAGCGTGCAAACCGATCCGATTTCTCATATCGTGTGGTAGGCGTACCACCCGCTCCCATTTCTTCATATCTTGTGGTAGGCATACCACCCGCTCCCATTTCAATAGATCTTGTGGTAGGCGTACCATCCGCTCCCATTTGATTATCTTGTAGTAGGCGTACCACTCGCTCCCATTTCATAATATCTTGTGGTACGCATATGTCACGACCCAAACCCCGCTCCGGTCGTGATGGCGCCTCTCGTGACGACAAGGCCAGCCAACAAACTCATATCGCCTTTTCAAAAATAGTTAAACATTAATAAACACTTTAAATATGATTTAATGATATAATTAATGGAAGCACAACCCGACACAGCCCTAACCGGGGTGTCACAAGTCATGAGCATCTACTAGGGTATAAATACAACTGAAAGCCTGGAGTGTACTAATACAGACTAATGAAATGAGGAGAGAGAAAAGCAGTGATGCGACCGCCGACAGCTACCTTGCTAAACCCTGATGACTTTGCCTCTGATCAGCCAAAACATACCTGAATCTGCACACAAGATGCAAGGAGTAATGTGAGTACCCCGACTCAGTGAGTATAAAAATAAATAAAGACTGAAGGCAAGAAATCACGCAAAAACACAAGGCATTCCATACTGAAGCAGTAAAATCACTTTAAACAGTAAAGCAGTGAGAAATCAAATGAAAATCCCTTTTTTCCAACAAGTAAAGCAAGTAGTTTACAAGTGAGTAACAAAAATGATAGAAATGTAAACAGCCCCTCGGGCAAAACATGTACAACAAACCGACCCTTGGGCATAATATCAACAGAACCAGCCCCTCGGGCTCAATATCATAACAGTGCCAGCCCCTCGGGCTCAATATCAGATCAGTAACAGCCGCTCGGGCTCAGTCTTAGAATAGTATCAGCCCGTCGGGCTACCTCACAATCACTCATATCAGCCCCTCGGGCATAGTATCAATCACTCAGAACAATGGGTACCCGCACTCACTGTGGGTGTGCAGACTCCAGAGGGGCCCCTTACGGCCCAAGCGCTATATCAAGCCACCTTGTGGCATCATCACTCAGCATATCCTCACATCACTCAAGCCACCGCGTGGCATATAAAGTATCTCAGGCCCTCGACCTCATATCACTCGGCCTCACATCACTCAAGCCACCGCGTGGCATATAAAGTACCTCAGGCCCTCGGCCTCATATCACTCGGCATATCCTCACATATGGCCCTCGGCCTCACTCAGTCCGTAAATCATCATAAGCCCCTTGGGTATTTGTCAAACAGTAGTTCTCAGCCCAAAATACCATTTAGAAATATCATTTGAGTTTTCAAATCTGCATAAAAGCGGTTGAGTTTGTAAAACAATAATTATAAATAGGACTGAGTTTAAATATAAGTCAAAACAGTGAGGAAATAGTGATAAAAATTCCCGAAGGATTCAAATAACTGACACGAAGCCCAAGTATGGCAATCAGCCCAAATCATGATGATAACAAATAAGTTTCAATCAAATATGCATAAAATCATCAATCGGGATGGACCAAGTCACAATCCCCAGTAGTGAAAGACCCCACGCTCATCATCCAGCACGTATCTTGCCTCAATATAGCACTACGATGTGTAATCCGGGGTTTCAAACCCTCAAGACATCATTTACAACCATTACTCACCACGAACTGGCTAATTCTCTAGCTCGCGATGCCTTTGCCCCTCGAATTGGCCTCCACGTGCGTCGAATCTATCCAAAATCAGAATGAATACGTCACAATATGCTAAGGGAACAAAGCCCAAACGAAAACATTCGAAAAATATCAAAAAAATTTTAATTAGCAAATCCCAAGCCCCGGTCCCACGTCTCAGAATCGGATAAAATTTACATTTTCAGAATCCTCATACCCTCACGAGTCTAACCATACCAAAATTATCCAATTCCGATACCATTTGGTCCTTCAAATCATCATTTTACATTTTTGAAAGATTTCACAATTTTCTTCCCAAATTCCATCCCAAATCACGAATTAAATGATGAATTCAGTGATAGATTCATGTATTCTAGCCAAATCTTATTAAAATCACTTATCCCGATGAATTTCTTGAAAAACCTTTGAAAAATCGCCAAAATCCGAGCTCTCTAGGTAAAAATATTAAATTAAACTCAAACCTCGTATTTATAGGTACACCCTAAGATTTTAGCTACCGCAGGCCACACCAAAATGACCGCGGTCCGCGCAAGCCAGTGTGGTCCGCGCAAACACAACCGCGGCCGCACAGGCCTTCCTCTATAGTGACAGGCTTTAGTATTTTGGCCATAACTTTTGTTACAGATGTCGAAATTGTGATATCTTTACTTTTCTGGAACCTAAACACGAAGGGCTACAACTTTTGTTTTTGAATCACCTCAACATTCCATGTAGATCAAAAGATATGTGCTTCCGAAGTTGGACCAGCGGGAAGGTTCTTCACCGCGGCCGCGCCCACTTTTGTGCGGTCCGTGTGACTCTTACCGCGGCTGCGCCTGCTTTTGTGCGGTCCGTACAGCACTCACCGCGGGCGCACTCATTTTTGTGTGGACCGCGTGGGTGAGTTCTGGGGCCTGCAACCCTCCTGGACCTGCTATAACTATGATTTTCGGCCTAAAATATCCCGGGACCCCCGAAACTTCAAACTAATTGTACCAACACATCCCATGAGATCGTTCAAACTTGTTCAACATTTCGGAACACTTCCAACAACATCAAATCACCAATTTAACATAGGATTCAAGCCTAAGAACTCCAAAACTCTTAAATTATGCTTTCGATCAAAAGGTCTACGAATCTTGTCCGAATGACCTGAAATTTTGCACACACATCCCAAATGACACAACGAAGCTACTACAACTCTCAGAATTTCATTCCGACCCCTATATCAAAATCTCACTATCAACCGGAATTTTCCAAAATATCAATTTCGCCAATTCAAGCCTAAATCTTCTCTACAACTCCAAAACCCATTCCGATCGCGTTTCTAAGTCACAAATCACCTCTCGAAGCTAACCGAACCATCGGAACTCACTTCTGAGCCTTATAACACATAAGTCAACATTCGGTTGACTCTTCCAACTTAAGCCTTCTTAAAAAGAGACTAAGTGTCTCATTTCTTACCAAATCCTCTCCGAACTCAAACTAATCAACCCGGTCACATAAAACACGGATAACGAAGTGTAAAGAAGCTAAAATGGGGGAAACGGAACGGTACTCATGAGATGACTGGCCGGGTCGTCACATAATCTAGCCGGAATATTCAATGATAATTCAATAATATTGACTAACAATGATCATAAGGGACTTACCTCAAGAATTCCCGTGAATTTTCGCTCAAAATCACCCAAAACCCGAGCTTGGAAGTTAAATAAAATGAGAAAATCGAACTGCTGGACTTAAAACTGTCCAGAATTTCGGGGGTACTGTTCATACGTTTTTACTGTTCACATGTACTGTTCACATACTATTCATGTGTACTATTCACGGGTATTGTTCAAGCAGGTGCGGTCACTATTCACACGTGCGAAAAATGCAGAAACTGCCCAGAAAATTGCGGCAGTTTTACTTTTTACTAAAAAGGCTCTAACTCCATCATACGAACTCGAAATTCGATGATTCTTGTTCCTATGAGTCACAAATAATAATACGAACATAGCCCTTCAGTCAAAACTCAATTCGGAGCTCATTTGCTCAGTTCAATACCCATTTCGCTCGTTAAACAATTAACTCATGTTTCGTGTCAAAAACTCAATCGCGACTTGATGAAATTAGACCAAACTTTTCAGATCAGTCCTATAATTCATTATCAAAATTCCGGAAGTCTCGAAATCAAATTTCGATCTCTAGAACTAAAAATAGACCTTTGGATAATTACATGCTTATGCTCAAAACGACAAAATCTTCCAAAAACTCTTCCAAAACAGATCCGAGCCTCGTAGGACCCCGACCAAATATACCAACACACCCCATAACATAATTCAAACTTGTTCCAACCTTCGGAATGCTCAAAACAACATCAAAACATCAAATCACCCTCGGATTCAAGCCTAAGAATTCCAAAACTTCCGAAATCCGAATTCGATCAAAAAGTCGACCAAACGACGTCCAAATGACCTGTAATTTTGCACACACATCACAAATGACATAACGAAGCTACAACAACTCTCAGAATTCCATTCCGACCCTCGGATCAAAATCTCACCTATCAACCGGAATTTGCCAAAATATTAACTTTGTCAATTCAAGCCAAATCCTTCCACGGACTTTAAAAATATATTCTGATCGCGTTCATAAGTCATAAATCACCCAACGAAGCTATCCAAATCATAAAATTTCCGATCCGAGCTCATATACAAATAAGTCAACTATTAGACAAACCTTTCAAATTCAAAGCTTTCAACTGAGATTGTTCCTTCAAATTCATTCCGAATTTTTTCCTAAAAAGCAAAACCAACGATCTACATCAGTCATAATACGTTACACAGGGCAAGTCATGCCCGAGAACTGGCGATCAAAGTGCAAAAGTTCAAACGACCGGTCGGGTCGTTACAGCGTACCACCCGCACCCATTTCATAATATCTTGTGGTAGGCGTACCACCCGCTCTCATTTCATAATATCTTGTGGTAGGCGTACCACCCGCTCCCATTTAATTATCTTTTGGTAAGCGTACCACCCACTCCCATTTCATAATATCTTGTGGTAGGCATACCACCTGCTCCCATTTCAAAATATCTTGTGGTAGGCATACCACCTGCTCCCATTTCATAATATCTTGTGGTAGGCATACCACCCGCTCCCATTTCACAGTTCTTCACACAATCACAAGAAATTCTGGCAAGGGAACATAAGTAATATAATAACTTCCCAGCAAGGGAACAAAAGTAATATAAAAATTTCCCGGCAAGGGAACAATAATATCGAAATAGTCATCCTGGCAAGGGAGAATCAGCTATAACCAATCTCACTTAGCTGGTACTCAGTTCAATTAATGGAAATTCTCAATCATAGAAGATCATTAATTAAAGCATAAAAGGTGTCATTCAAGAAGACAAAAACTTTAAATTTAAGACCCATGGTCATGCTTGACACCAACGTATAGATACTCGTCACCATGCCTATACGTCTGTAACGACCCGACCGGTCATTTTGAGCTTTTGCATTTTGCTCGCCAGTTCTCGGGCATGAATTGCTCTGTGTGGTGTATTATGACTTATGTAAATCGTTGGTGTTGGTTTTAGGTTAATCAGAATGAATTTGGAAAAACAGTTTCAGTTGAAAGCTTAAAATTTGAAAGGTTTGACCAAGATTTGACTTGTGTGTATTTGATCTCAATTTGGAATTTTTATGGTTTGGTTAGCTCCGTTAGGTGATTTGGGACTTAGGAGCGTGATTGAAATGCATTTTGGAGTCTGTGGAAGGAATGGAATTACAGAAATGGGAGTAGGTCTGTTGTGTCATTTGTGATGTGTGCGCAAAATGCAGGTCATTCAGACGATGTTTGATAGACTTTTTGATCGAATTCGAAATTCGGAAGTTTTAGAATTCTTAGGCTTGAATCCGAGGGTAATTTGATGTTTTGATGTTGTTTTGAGTATTCCGAAGGTTGGAACAAGTGAATTATGTTATGGGGTGTGTTGGCATATTTGGTCGGGGTCCCATGAGGCTCGGATATGTTTTGGAAGAGTTTTTGGAAGATTTTGGTGTTTTGAGCATAAGCATGTAATGATCCAAAGGTCCATTTTTAGTTCTAGAGATCGAAATTTAATTTTGAGACTTCCGGAATTTGGTTAATAAATTATAGGAATGATCTGGAAAGTTTGGTCTAATTTCATCAAGTCGCGATTGGATTTTTGACGAGAATCATGAGTTAATTGTTTAACGAGCGAAATGGATATCGCACTGAGAAAACGAGCTCCGAATTGAGTTTCGATTGAAGGACTATGTTCGTATCATTATTTGTGACTCATAGGAACAAGAATCATCAAATTCCGAGTTCGTATGATGGAGTTAAAGCCTTTTAGTGAAATTAAAGACTGTTGGGGCATCAGATCTGGTGTGCACCTTTTAGCAACCAGATTGGACCTTTTAGCGACGGGAATCAAGCCTTTAGCGACCAGAATCGGATTTATTAAAGATGTTACGTTTTTTAGCTGATTTTTGGCATTTTTTTGGTGAAAGAACACGGCTTGGGCTATTTTTGAGCAAGTAATCATGGGAAATATTGAGGTAAGTCACTTGTGATCATTTCTACTCCATAATATTGAATTATCATCGAATAATCCGACTAGATTACATGTTTTGAAGTGTAAATTGGGGATTTGGACCTAGGGATTTGAAAATAAGATTTGAAGATTTGGAGGCCGAATTGTTATCGAAATTTAGTAATTTTGGTATGGTTGGACTCGTGGTTGAATGGGTTGTCGGATTTTGTGAGTTTCGTCGGATTCCGAAGCGTGGGCCCGGGGGGTCAGGTTTGAGCAATTTGGGGATTTTGATGTTAAATTGGATATTTTCGAGTGGGATTCGCTCCCTTAGCATATTTTAATGATTATGTACTGATCGTGGCTGGATTCGGAGCATCCGGAGGTTGATTCGCGCGGGCGATGCATCGCAGGCTAGAGTTCGGACCGGAACGAGGTGATTAATGATTGTAAATGATGTTCTGAGGGTTTGAAACCCTGGATTGCACATCGTTGTGCTATATTGAGGTGAGGCACACACTTGATGACGAGCGTGGGGTCGTGCACTATTGGGGATTGTGACTTGGTCCGTACCGATTGATGATATTACCGCATATTTGATTGAAAACTATTTGCTACCATCATTATTTGGGTTGAAAGCCATATTTGGGCCTAGGGCCAGCTATTTGAACCATTCGGGGATTTTTGTTGATATTTTCTCACTGTTTTGACTTTATACTTGAACTCAGTCATGTTATTTTCCACTGTTTTCAAAACTCAGCCATGTTTACTCTGCTTTAACACTTGAAATGATATTTTAAATATTATTTTGGGCTGAGCGTTATGTTTTACTGTTGCCCGAGTGTCTTATGTGATTTTTGACTGAGTAAGTCCGAGGGCCTGTATTGTGAGGATACTTTTGGGTCGGGCTGCACGCCGCAGCAGTGAGATACTAATTATTATAATGAGATCGAGGGCCTGAGATTGTGCGCCACGAGGTGGCTTGATATTGATATGAGGCCGAGAGCCTGTTTATGATGCCACGAGGTGGCTTGATATTGCGCTTGGGCCATAAGGGGCCCCTCCAGGAGTCTGCACACCCCCAGTGAGCGCGGGTACCCATTGTGATGTGAGATATAGCCCGAGGGGCTGGTGTTGTTCTATGATATTGCCCGAGGGGCGATCCTTTATGCTTTTATCTTTCCTAGTTTCCTGTCATTTACTTGCTTAATGGCTGGTACTGTTCTATGTGATTGCCCAAGAGGCTGGTATTGTTACGAGATATGGCCCGAAGGGTGGAGTTGTTGACATTGTGCCCGAGGGGCGAACCTTTATGTGTTTATCTTTCATATTTACCTGTTAAACTATGGTATTTGTGCCTGAGGGTCGGATTTCTGTGCTTATCTGCACTAATTGTTTTGCATTCATTTGTGTAACTGTTGAAAAAATCATTTTCAAAGAAGTTTAAACTGAGCTAAGATGTTTTAAGAGATTTTTTCAGCTTCACTACTTTCTTACTGGTTTTTGAACTGCTTCTATACAACATCTTGATATGCTTTACGTGATTTCTTACCATTTATGCTTTACTTATGATTATTACTCACTGAGTTGGAGTACTCACTTTACTCTCTGCACCTTGTGTGCAGATTCAGGTATTTATACACCCGGTAGTGGGTTTTGGTTGATGGGAGGCAGAGTCATCAGAGTTTAGCAAGGTAGCTGCCGGCGTTCACAACACTGCTTTTTTCTCTCTTTATTTCATTAGTCTGTATTTGTACACTTCAAACTTACAGTTGTATTTATACCCTAGTAGATGCTCGTGACTTGTGACACCCCGGTTAGGGCTGTGTCGGGTTGTATTTACGCTACTTATTATCATTAAATCATGTTTAGACTGCTTTTATATTATTTAACTATTTTAAAAGTGAATTGAGTTTAATTGGCTGGCCTTGTCTTCACGAGAGGCGCTATCACGACCGGGTTCGGGGTTAGGATCGTGACAACGTCGTACTCAACAAGAAACAAGTAGCAAATATGACTCAACTCCTAATCCCTCAAGCTAGGGTTAGACTAAACACTTACCTCGATGCCTTAAACACCACTCAAGTCTCAATTATAGCGTTACTCCTCGATTCCACCACCAATCCGCTCGAATCTAATCACAAGTTACTTAATTACATCAATAAGTGCTAAATGAATCAACCCCAATGCATGAAAAATGAGTTTTCCAAGGTTTAATCGAAAAGTCAAAAATCACCCTCGGGCCCACGTGGTCGAAACCTGAGGTTCGGACCAAAACCCGATTACTCATTCCCCCACAAAACCAAATATATAACTTGTTTTAAAATCGGACCTCAAATCGAGGTCCGAATCCCCAATTTTAGAAAAACCTAGGTTCTACACAAAACACTCAATTTCCCCCATGAAAATCTTTGATTTGAAGTTGAAATCATGTTAAAAGATGTTAAGGAGTGAAGAAAATGAGTTAGAAATCACTTACCAACGTTTTGGAGAAGAAAGGTTGTTTGAAAAATCGTCTTTTATGTTTTTTTTTAGGTTTTGAAAAGTGAAAAATAACTGAAATTCCCGTTTATTTATACCCCTCTCAGACCCCCAGTGCGGACCGCATCAAATGGACCATGGCCGCACTAGCGTACCTGAAGACCTGCAGTTCAGCACCCTATGTGGACCGCACAAGGCCGACTGCGGCCGCACAGCCTCCACCGCGGACCGCACAAAGGCGACCGCGGCCGCTCTGGACCCTCCGCGGTCGCACGCGATTTCTCGTGGACCGCACTAGAGGGTTCAGAGACTGCAGCTTCCTGAACCTGCAACACTTGACTTTCTAAGCATAAGGCATCCCGAAACCTACTCGAAACTCACCCGAGCCCTCAAAACTCCAACACAATTGTACACACAGCCTCAAACACATCCTACGGACATATTCGTGTAATCAAATTGCCAAAATAACATCACGAGCATCGAATTAAACCTCGAGATCAATGATATTTCTCAAAACTCTTTTAAACATCAAATTTCTCAATTAAGGTCCAGATCGCGTCAAACGACGTCTGTTTTAAACCAAATTTCACAGGAATGAATCAAGTCATATATAAGACCTGCACCAGGCGCCGGAACCAAAATACGGGCCCAATACCATTGCTTTCTAATCATTTTTCATTTCAAATTTCCTTAAACAATTTCACTTAAAAAATTCATTTCTCAGATTTGGGACCTCGGAATTCGATTTCGGGCATACGCCCAAGTCCCATATTTTCCTACGAACCCTCCGGGACCGTCGAATCACGGATCCGGGTCCGTTTACCCAAAATATTGAGCGAAGTCAAATTTATTCATTTTAATATCAAAATTTAGCATTTTTCACAGAGTTTCATATTTAAGCTTTCCGGCTATGCGCCCGGAGTGCGCACAAAAATCGAGGCGACTCTAATGAGGTTTTCAAGGCCTTGGAGACACAGAAATCAACTAAAAGCAAGTGATGACCCTTTGGGTCGTCACATTCTCCACCTCTAAAACAATCGTTCGTCCTCGAACGGACAAAAGAAGGAAGTACCTGAGTCGGGGAAAAGATGAGGATAACAGCTATGCATATCGGACTCGGACTCCCAGGTCGATGCCTGAGGAGGCTGACCTCTTGAACATGAACCGAAGGAAAACTCTTCGACCTCAACTGTCAAACCTGCCAGTCTAGAATAACCACCGACTCCTCCTCATAAGACAAGTCATTGTCCAACCGGACAGTGCTGAAATCTAACACGTGGGATGGATTGTCGTGATACTTCTGAAGCATGGACACATGAAATACTAGATGTACGGCTGATAAGCTAGGCGGAAATGATAGTCTATAAGCCACCTCTCCCACTCGATCAAGAATCTCAAATGGACCAATGAACCTAGGGCTAAGCTTGCCCTTCTTCCTGAATCTCATCACGCCCTTCATAGCCAACACTTGCAGCAATATCCGCTCACCAACCATAAAAACCACATCTCAAACCTCGCGGTCTGCATAACTCTTCTGCCTAGATTGAGTTGTACGAAGCCTATCCTGAATGATCCTGACCTTGTCCAAGGCCTCCTAAACCATATCTGTACCCAACAGCCGAGCCTCTCCCAGCTCAAACCACCCAATCGGAGATCGACATCGCCTACCATACAAAGCCTCATAAGGAGCCATCTGGATACTCGACTGGTAGTTGTTGTTGTAGGCAAACTATGCTAAAGGCAAGAACTGATCCCACGAGCCTCCAAAGTCAATAACACAAGCTTGGAGCATATCCTCCAATATCTGAATAGTTCGCTCGGACTGTCCGTCCGTCTGAGGATGAAATGTTGTACTCAACTCAACCTGGGTGCCCAACTCTCGCTGAACTGCTTTCTATAAGCATGAGGTAAACTGTGTATCTCGGTCCGAAATGATAGATACCGACACACCATGAAGATGAACAATCTCCCGGATATAAATCTCAGCTAACCTCTCGAATGAATAGGAGACTGCCACAGGAATGAAATGCGCTGACTTGGTCAGCCTATCAATAATGACCCAAACTGCGTCGAACTTCTTCCGAGTCTGCGGGAGTCCAACAACAAAGTCCATAGTAATCCGCTCCCACTTCTACTCGGGAAGTTAAATCCTCTAAAATAGTCCATTAGGCCTCTGATGCTCGTACTTAACCTGCTAACAATTCAAACATCGAGACACATATGTAATGATATCCTTCTTCATTCTACGCCACCAATAATGATGCCGCAAATTCTTATACATCTTCGCGGCGCCCGGATGAATAGAGTACCGGGAGCTATGGGCCTCCTCTAAAATCAACTCTCGAAGCCCATCCACATTATGCACACAAACTTGACCATGCAATCTCAAAACTCCATCATCACCTAAGGTAACCTGCTTAGCACCTCCACGTTGCACCGTGTCTCTAAGGACACACAAACGGGGATCATCAAACTACCGATCACGGATATACTCCAATAATGAAGAACGAGCGACCGTGCAAGCTAATACTTATCTAGGCTCAGAGATATACAATATCACAAATCGATTGGCCAAAGCCTGAACATCCAATGCAAGCGGCCTCTCACCGACCGGAATATAAGCAAGACTGCCCATGCTGGCTAACTTTCTACTCAGGGCATCGGCCACCATATTGGCCTTTCCTGGGTGATATAAGATGGTGATGTCATAATCCTTCAACAAATCCAACCACCTTCTTTGCCTCAAATTTAACTCCTTTTGCTTGAACAAATACTGAAGACTCTTATGATCCGTAAATTCCTCACACGCCACGCCATACACATAGTGCCTCCAAATCTTCAATGCATGAACAATGGCTGCCAACTCTAAATCATAAACCGGATAGTTCTTCTCATGAATCTTCAATTGCCTCGAAGCATAGGCAATGATTTTGGCATCCTGCATCAACACTACACCAAGCCCAATACGAGATGCATCACAATAAACGGTATAAGGCCCTGAACTTGTGGGCAAAACCAACACCGGTGCCGTAGTTAGAGCTGTCTTGACCTTCTAAAAGCTCACTTCACACTCGTCTGACCATCTGAACTGCGAACCCTTCTGGGTCAATCTGGTCATCGGGGCTGCGATAGATGAGAATCCCTCTACGAGCAGATGGTAGTAGCCTGCCAATCCCAAGAAACTCTGAATCTATAAAGCTGATGCTGGTCTAGGCCAGTTCTTGACTGCCTCAATCTTCTTTGGATCAACCTGAATACCCTCTGCTGATACGACATGACCCAGGAAGGCAACTGAACTCAACCAGAACTCACACTTCGAGAACTTAGCATATAACTGACTATCCTTCAGAGTCTGAAGAACCACTCTAAGATACTGCTCGTGCTCCTCCTGGCTGCAGGAATATATCAAGATATCATCAATGAAGACTATTACGAACGATTCCAAGTAAGGCTTGAACACTCGGGTCATAAAATCCATAAAAGTTGTTGGGGCATTTGTCAACCCGAATGATATAACCAAGAACTCATAATGCCCGTACCGAGTGCAGAAAGTTGTCTTAGGGACATCGGATGCCCTAATCCTCAACTGATGGTAGCGAGATCTCAAATCAATCTTTGAAAACACCTTGGCACCCTGAAGCTGATCAAACAAATCATCAATCCTCGGCAATGGATACTTATTCTTGATTGTAACCTTGTTCAGCTGCCGGTAATCAATACACATTCTCATCGATCCGTCCTTCTTCTTAACAAACAACACCGGTGTACCCCAAGGCGAAACACTAGGCCTAATGAAGCCCTTCTCAAGCAAGTCTTGCAACTGCTCCTTCAACTTTTCAACTCAGGCGGGGCCATACGGTACGGCGAGATAGAAATGGGCTGAGTGCCCGGAGCCAAATCAATCCAAAAGTCAATATCCCTATCGAGCGGTATACCCGACAGGTCTAAAGGGAATACCTCAGGAAACTCACGAACAATGGGCACAGAGTCAATAGAGGGAACCTCCGCACTAGAATAACGAACATAAGCTAAATAGGCCAAGCACCCCTTCTCGACCATACGCCGAGCCTTCACATAAGAAATAACACTACGGGTAGAATGACCAGGAGTTCCTCTCCACTCTAAATGAGGCATACCCGATAAATCTAAGGTCACAATCTTGGCATGACAGTCCAAGATAGCATGGTAAGGTGATAACCAGTCCATCCCCAATATAACATCGAAGTCGGCCATATCTAGAAGCAACAAATCCATACGAGTCTCAAGACCTCCAATCACAACTACACAAGAGCGATGGACTTGATCTACCACAATAGAATCATCTACCGGTGTAGACACATAAACAGGAATACTCAACGAATCACTAGGCATGACCAGATACGGTGCAAAATAAGATGACACATACGAGTATGTAGACCCTGGATCAACTAACACTGAAGCATCTCTATCACAAACCAGAACTATACCTATAATAACTGCATCTGAAGCCTCAGCCTCGGGCCTGGCTGGGAGAGCATAACATCGGGGTTGGGCCCCACCACCCTGAAGTACCTCCCTAGGACGGCCTGCAACTGGCTGGACTCTACATCTGGCGGCCTGAGCTCTACCTCTAGGACCTCTACCTCTACCTCTAGCACCTTTACTCCCACCTCTAGCTGGCTGGGCGGTCTGTGGAACATCTGGTGCCTGAACCATAGCACGAGAACCTGATGTGGAGAACTGCTCGAAGCTCGAGGGCAATACCTAGCAATGTGCCTCGGGTCGCCATAAGTAAAACAAGCCATCGGCTGTTGGGGCTGACGACCTTGAAAACTCTGAAGCGGTGGTGCACTAATAGGTGCTGGTGGTGCACTGAAGGACTGCTGATCAGAATACTGCATCGGAGGACCACGACCACCTGAAGCACCGTGAGAAACCTGAAGAGCTGAATGAAAGGGCCTAGGAAGATGGACTCTACCATATGAATCTCTATCTCCAGACAAGGTACCACTGAATCTACATGAATGATGGGGCCTCTTATCCTACCTATGACCACCTCCATGTGACAAAACCATCTCAACTCTACGGGCCACATTGGCCGCCTCCTGAAAAGTGATCTCACTCCCGGCCTCCTTGTCCATCTGAAGACGAATCGGCTAAATAAGACCATCGATAAACCTTCTCACCCTCTCTTTCTCAGTAGGAAGTATGACAACAGCATGGCGAGCTAAGTAGATGAACCTGGTCTCATACTAGGTGACCGTCATGGAACCCTGCTGGAGGTGCTCAAACTGCCTCCAATAGGCCTCTCTCTGAGTAGCGGGGAAAAACTTCTCCAGAAACAATACTGCAAACTGCTCCCAAGTCAAAGATGGCGACCCGACTGGTCTAGCTAAGCAATAATCTCTCCACCAAGTCTTGGCGGATCCAAACAAGCGAAATGTAGCAAAATCGACCCCGTTGGTCTCAACAATGCCCATGTTCCTGAGAACCTCGTGCCAGCTGTCTAGATAATCTTGGGGATCCTCAGTAAATGCACCGCTGAAAGTAGTAGTAAAGAGCTTGCTGAACCTATCCAGTCTCCACAAAGCATCAGCGGACATAGTCGCTCTATCACCGGTCTGAGCTATTACACCTGGTTGTACTGCTCCAACTGGCTGAACCGCTGGAGACTGAATCTGAGGAGCTACCTGCTTTGGAGTGCGAGTAGCAGGAGTATGGGCCCCTCCTCCAGCCTGAGAAGTGGCTGGTGCTACAGGAAGCAAACCTGCTCGGGTGACACTCTCCATGAGGCCTGCCAATCGGACCTGAGCGTCCTGAAGAACTGGGGTAGCAATAAACCCCTCTGGGACCTGAGCTGGGCCCATCGGAACTGCTGGGGCCAGAACCTCCTCCTCAAAATCAAAATGAGGCTCTGCCACTGGTGTTGTTGCTTGGGGCTGAACTCAGCCCCTACCTTGGCCTCGCCCTTGCCCTCTGCCCCTAGTGGAAGCTACTGCTGGGGGCTCGAGTTGCTGAGCAGTAGATGAGGAAGCGCGTGTTCTCGCCATTTGCGAAAGAACGGAGTAGAAATTCAATCAGTATTGGGGAAACAGAACCGCACGACTAGAAAGAACAAATGTGAAGTTTTCCTAACTCTATAGCCTCTGGGGGATAAATACAGACATCTCCGCACCGATCCCTCAGTCTCTACTAAGTTTGCCTGTGAACTGTGAGACCCATGTAACCTAGAGCTCTGATACCAACTTGTCACGACCCAGATTTCCCACCCTCAGGAGTTGTGATGGTGCCTACTAATGGGAGCTAGGCAAGACAAACCTTAACTACCTACTACACTTTTATATCGCTTCATCTTAACAAACACGAGGCGATAACATGATAACAACGGAATTTTAAGTAAATAAGCGGAAGTCAACAATTATAAAACTTAAAACTACGTCTATTACAACTTTTAAACTTTAATTACCCCAAAATCTGGTGTCACAGTATCACAAACTGTCTAGAAGTTACTACATACAAGGTCTGAAGAAATAACAGCACACCTTTTCTGAAGTATGAAAAATGAAACAAGAAATGGAGATAGAGAGAGATGCCAGGGCCTACGGATGCATGCAGGTCTACCTTGGGTCTCCGAGTGGACTGAAGGAAGCCCTCCAACTACTGTCCGAAAGCTGCTCCAGGATCTGCACATAGTGCAGAGTGTAGTATCAGCATAACGACCCCATGTAATGGTAAGTGTCTGGCCTAACCCTGGCGAAGTAGTGACGAGGCTAGGACCAGACTCCAGATAAACCTGTGTAGTTATATAACATATGGCGGAAAAGTAACAAGTAATAAGCAATTAAAGTTGGGGAAGGGGAACATGCTTCGGGGTAGCTGACAAAACAAAATAACAAGAAATAACAAGGAAACTAACATTATAACTTCTAACACAGATAAAGGAAAGTAAAGACAACTTTCACTTTCAGTTTCCATCTTGTTGCAGGCATGCAACCCGATCCCGTTTCTCATATCTTGTTGTAGGCATACCACCCGCTCCCATTTCATTATATCTTATGGTAGGCATACCACCCGCTCCCATTTCATAATATCTTGTGGTAGGCGTACCACCCGCTCCTATTTCATTATCTTATGGTAGGCGTACAACCCGCTCCCATTTCATCATATCTTGTGGTAGGCGTACCACCCGCTCCCATTTCATCACATCTCGTGGTAGGCGTACCACCCGCTCCCATTTCACAGTTCATCACACAATCACAAGAAATTCCGGCAAGGGAACATAAGTAATATAATAACTTCTCGGCAAGGGAATAAAAGCAATATAAAAAATTTCCGGCAAGGGAACAACAATATCGAAATAGTCATCCTGGCAAGGGAGAATCAGCTATAACCAATCTCACTTAGCTGGTACTCAATTCAATTAATGGGAATGCTCAATCATAGAAGATCATTAATTAAAGCATACAAGGGTCATTCAAGAACACAACAACTTTTAATTTAAGACCCACGGTCATGCTTGACACCAACGTATAGATACTCATCACCATGCCTATACGTCGTACTCAATAAGAAGCAAGTAGCAAATATGACTCAACTCCTAATCCCTCAAGCTAGGGTTAGACCAAACACTTACCTTGATGCCTTGAACACCATCAAGTCTCAATTATAGCTTTAATGTAATACGACAACTGTCCGAAATACAAATGGACAGAAATGAAGGTATAGTACAATACTCCGAAGGAGACTCTGCTGGCTACGGGCGTCTCGAGAAATGCAACTTGCCTAAGTCTCCGTATCAACCATGCCGCTATGCCACTAAGCCACTAGCCACATATGAACATGTGCCACAAAAATGCACAGCAAGTGTAGTATGAGTACGAAAATAACGTGTACCCAATGAGTATCCCGTCTAATCTCGAAGAATTAGAGATGAGAGGTCGACTTCGACACTTACTAGTGGTCCAATAATGTTATATCAATAATATAGTAAATCTGGGATTTTTATAAACATGATTATAATTCAATGGAATGAAGCAAGTAAGCAATTCTTCCTTTTATAGAAAATTTCCAAATTTCTCGTCATCATTTAAACATAATTTCCTAAGCCGGGGAGAAGGCAACAACAACTTTAATAAGTTTCAAGGCAAGCAATACAAGCATGTGCAAATCATGCCGAGGTCGTACGACCCGATCCAACAATATTTAAACTGTGATGTCACGACCCAATCCCCGAACCCGATCATGATGGTGCCTCTCGTAAAGACAAGTCCAGCCTGACCAAAACGAAACACCTCTTTTAAATAGTTAATCATCATAAACAGTAATAACATATAATATAATACTCATAAATTGCGGAATTTAACGATAATAACCGCAAGAACCATCCCGACACAGCCCAAACCAGGGTGTCACAAGTCATGAGCTACTATAGAATCTGCTATAGGTCTACAAAGTACGGAATCCGAAACAACAGTCTGAAGAAAACATAAATGCTAGAGGATAAGAGAGACAAGGGGCTGCGGACGTTAACAGCTACCTCGTAACTCCAAATTATTGCCTAGCTTGGAAGGAATCAGCGCTCAGGTGCGGACTCTGCTATGCCTAAATCTGCACACACGGTGCAGGGAGTAATGTGAGTACTCCGACTCAGTGAGTAATAATTATAAATAATGGCTGAAAGTATGGAAACACGTAAAGGCACAAAGCAATTCTATATCAAGCAGTAAAAGTCACTTAAAGCAGTAAATCAGTGAAGAAATCAAATGATATTCCTTTTTAAAACAAGTAAAACCAGTAATTTAACAGGTAAATAACAAGTAGAAATCCGCCCCTCAGGCACAGTATCAATCGTCCAGCATAGTATCAGCCCTCGGGCTCACTCTTAGTACAGTATCAGCCCCTCGGGCTCAGTATCAATCACTTAGAATATAATCAACCCTTCGGGCTCACTCTTAGAATAGTATCAGCCCCTCGGGCTACCTCACAATCACTCATATCAGCCCCTCGGGCATAGCATCAATCACTCAGAACAATGGGTACCCACGCTCACTGTGGGTGTGCAGACTCTGGAGGGGCCCTTACGGCCCAAGTGCTATATCAAGCCACCTTGCGGCATCATCACTTAGCATATCCTCACATTACTCAAGCCACCGCGTGGCATATAAAGTATCTCAGGCACTCGGCCTCACATCACTCAAGCCACCGCGTGGCATAAATAGTAACTCAGGCCCTTGGCCTCAAATCACTCAGCATATCCTCACATATGGCCCTCGGCCTCACTCAGTCCGGAAATCATCATAAGCCCCTTGGGCATTAGTAAAACAGTAATTCTCAGCCCAAAACATGATGTAGAAATATTATTTAAGTTTCAAATCTGAGTAAAAGTGGCTGAGTTTGTAAAATAGTAGATATCAACATGACTGAGTTCAAATAATAAGTCAAGCAGTGAGGAAATAGTGATAAAAATCCCGGAATGGTTCAAATAGTTGGCACGAAGCCCAAATATGGCAATCAACCTAAATCATGATGATAACAAATGAATTTCAGTCAAATATTCGGTAAAATCATCAATCGGGATGGACCAAGTCACAATCCCCAGTAGTGAAAGACCCCACGCTCATCATCCAACACGTATCTTGCCTCAATATAGCACTACGATGTGCAATCCGGGGTTTTAAACCCTCAGGACATCATTTACAACCATTACTCACCACGAACTGGCTAATTCTCTAGCACGCGATGCCTTTGGCTCTCGAAAAGGCCCCCACGTGCTCGAATCTATCCAAAATCATAATGAATACGGCACAATATGCTAAGGGAACAAAGCCCAAGCGAAAACATTCGAAAAATATCAAAAAACCCGAAATTAGCAAATCCCGAGCCCCAGGCCCACGTCTCGAAATCGGATAAAATTTACATTTCCAGAATCCTCATACCCTCACGAGTCTAACCATACCAAAATTATCCAATTCCGATACCATTTGGTCCTTCAAATCATCATTTTATATTTTTTGAAAGGTTTCACAATTTTCTTCCCAAATTCCATCCCAAATCACGAATTAAATGATGAATTCAGTGATAGATTCATGTATTCTAGCCAAATCTGAGTTAAAATCACTTACCCCAATGAATTTCTTGAAAAACCTTCGAAAAATCGCCAAAATCCGAGCTCTCTAGGTCAAAATATTAAATAAAACCCAAAACCTCATTTTTATAGGGTATCCCAGGTTCCAGCCTCCACGGGCCGCACCAAAACGACTGTGGTACGCACAAGCCAGTGCGGTCCGCGCAAACACAACCGCGGCCGCACAGGCCTTCCTCTACAGTAACAGGCTTTGGTATTTTGGCCATAACTTTTGCTACAGATGTTCTGGGCTTGCAACCATCTCGGAACCTACCCGGGATCCCCGAAACTTCAAACTAATAGTACCAATACATCCCATGACATCGTTCAAACTTGTTCAACACTTCGGAATGCTTACAAAAACATCAAATCACCAATTTAACATAGGATTCAAGCCTAAGAACTCCAAGAACTCTTAAATTATGCTTTCGATCAAAAAGTCTATCAAATCTTGTCCAAATGACACGAAATTTTGCACATACATCCCAAATGACACAACGAAGCTGCTGCAACTCTCGGAATTCCATTCCGACCTATATCAAAATCTCGCCTATCAACCAGAATTTGCCAAAATATCAATTTCGCCAATTCAAGTCTAAATCTTCTCTACAACTCCAAAACTCATTCTGATCGCGCTCCTAAGTCACAAATCACCTCCCAAAGCTAACCGAACCATTGGAACTCACTTTCGAGCTTCCTAACACATAAGTCAATATTCGGTTGACTTTTCCAACTTAAGTCTTCTCAAAAGAGACAAAGTGTCTCATTTCTTACCAAATCCTCTCTGAACTCGAACTAATCAACCCGATCACATAAAACACGGATAACGAAGCATAAAGAAGCTAAAATAGGGGAAAATAGAGCGGTAACTCATGAGACGACTGGCCGGGTCATCACAATAAAAGTTTAGAAAATGTGAGGGATAGGTTGCTGATAAGAAACATACCTGAAGCCTCAAACATATGAGGATATCTGCTCCGTATCTCTCGCTCGGTCTCCCAAGTAGCCTCCTCCACGGGCTGACCTCTACACTGCACTTTCACTGATGTTATATCCTTTGACCTCAACTTCCGAACCTGGCGACCCAAAATAGCTATTGGCTCCACATCAAAGGTCAAACCATCATCCAACTGAACCGTGCTGAAGTCCAAAACATGAGACAGATCCCCAATATTCTTCTGGAGCATAGAAACATGAAATACCAGATGCACACGCGACAGGCTGGGTGGCAAAGCAATCTCATAAGCCACCTCCCCAATCCTCCGAAGTACCTCAAAAGGTCCAATGAACCGCGGACTCAACTTGCCTTTCTTCCCAAACCTCATAACACCCTTCATGGGCGAAACCTTCAGGAAGACCTTCTCACCAACCATATAGGACACATCTCGAACCTTCCGGTCCGCATAACTCTGCTGACGTGACTGTGCTGTACGAAGCCTCTCCTGAATCACCTTCACCTACTCTAAGGCATCCTGAACGAAATCTGTCCCCAATAGTCTAACCTCACCGGGCTCGAACCAACCAACCGGAGATCTACACCGCCTCCCGTACAAAGCCTCATATGGAGCCATCTGAATACTCGACTTGTAGTTGTTATTGTAAGCAAACTCTGCAAGCGGTAGAAACTCATTCCATGAACCTCCAAAGTCAATAACACAAGCACGCAACATGTCCTCCAATATCTGAATCGTACGCTCGGACTGTCCGTCCGTCTGAGGATGAAAAGTTGTGCTCAACTCCACCTGAGTACCCAACTCTCGCTGAACAGATTTCCAAAACTGGGAAGTAAACTGAGTACCTTTATCTGAGATGATGGAGACCAGAACACCATGCAACCGAACAATTTCCCGGATATAAACCCCTGCCAACTGCTCTGAAGAATAGGTAGTACACACAGGGATGAAGTACGCGGACTTGGTCAGCCGATCCATAATCACCCAAATAGCATCGAACTTCTTCAAAGTCTGAGGAAGACAACTCACAAAATCCATGGTGACTCTCTCCCACTTCCATTCAGGAATATCCATCTGCTGAAGCAAGCCACCCGGTCTTTGATGCTCATATTTCACCTGCTGACAATTGAGACACCGAGCTAAAAATCCCACGATATCTTTCTTCATTCTTCTCCACCAATAGTGCTACCTCAAATCCTGATACATCTTCGCGGCACCCGGATGGATAGAATGCCGCGAGCTATGGGCCTCTTCCAGAATCAACGCTCTAAGCCCATCCACATTGGCCACACAAATCCGGCCTTGCATCCTCATCACACCATCATCACCGATGGTCATATATCTGGCATCACTATGCTGAACTCTGTCCTTAAGGACAAGCAAATGCGGATCATCATACTGGCGCTCTTTGATGCGTTCATATAAGGAAGACCGAGAAACCACACAAGTCAACACCCGACTGGCTCCGAAATATCCAATCCCACCAACCGATTGGCCAAGTCCTGAACATCAACTGCAAGGGGTCTCTCCCCAACTGGAATATATGCCAAACTCCCCATACTCACTACCTTTCAGCTCAAAGCATCGGCCACTACATTGGCCTTTCCCGGATGATACAGAATAGTGATATCATAATCCTTAAGCAACTCCAACCATCTCCGCTGCCTCAAATTAAGATCCTTTTTCTTGAACAAATGCTGAAGACTGCGATGATCATTGAACACCTCACAAGATACGCCATACAAGTAATGCCTCCAATTCTTCAATGCATGAACTATGGCAGCCAACTCTAAATCATGAACGGGGTAGTTCTTCTCATGGGGCTTCAACTGACGAGAAGTATAAGCAATAACTCTACCCTCCTGCATCAACACACAACCAATCCCAACTCTCGAAGCATCACAATACACAGTATATGAACCTGAAGCTGATGGCAAAACCAACACTGGAGCTATGGTCAAGGCTATCTTGATCTTCTGAAAGCTCTCCTCACACTCGTTCAACCATACAAATGGAGCACCCTTCTGAGTCAACTTGGTCAAGGCCGATGCAATGGATGAAAATCCCTGAACAAACCGGCGATAATAGCCTGCTAACCTAAGAAAGCTACGAATATCTGTGGCTGAGGATGGTCTAGGCTAACTATGAACCGCCTCTATCTTCTTTGGGTAAACCTGAATACCCTCACTGGACACCACGTGTCCCAAGAAAGCCACTGTACTAAGCCAAAACTCACAATTGGAGAACTTTGCATAAAGCTTCTCCTCCCTTAATCTCTGCAACACAACTCTCAAATGCTCTGCGTGCTCCTCCTAACTATGTGAGTACACCAGGATATCATCAATGAATACAATAACGAACGAATCAAGATAAGGCCGGAACACGCTGTTCATCAAATGCATGAATGATGTTGGGGCATTGGTTAGCCCGAAAGTCATAACAAGAAACTCATAATGACCATATCTGGTCCTGAAAGTAGTCTTAAGAATATCTGAATCCCTGATCTTTAACTGGTGATAGCCCGAAAGGAGATCAATCTTGGAGAACACTCTCGCTCCCTGAAGCTGATCAAATAAATCATCAATGCGAGGCAAAGGATACTTGTTCTTGAGTGTTACTTTGTTCAATTGCCTATAATCGATGTACATTCTCATTGTGCCATCCTTCTTCTTCACAAACAGAACGGGCACACCCCAAGGTGACACACTAGCCCGAATGAACCCCTTATCTAGGAGTTCCTGAAGCTGTTCTTTCAATTCCTTCGACTCTGTTGGTGCCATACGATACGGCGGAATAGAAATGGGATGAGTGCCCGGCACCAGGTCAATACCAAAATCAATATCCCTGTCCGGTGGCATGCCCGGCAGGTCTGCGGGAAAAACATCGGGAAAATCCCTCACAACTGGAACAGAATCAATACTAGGAGTCTCAGCTCCAACTTCCCTAACAAACGCTAGATATGAAAGGCAACCCTTCCCAACCATACATTGGGCCTTTAAGAAGTATATCACTCTACTAGGAACATAGTCAGTCACACCACGCCAGTCGTTTTGCGGTACACCCGGCATAGCCAAAGTGACTGTCTTAGCATGACAGCCTAGAATAGCACGACACAGAGATAGCTAATCCATGCCCAAAATGACATCAAAATCCACCAAGCTCAATAACAATAGATCTACTCGGGTCTTCAAACCCCCAATAGTCACCACACATGGTCGGTACATACGGTCTACAACAACAGTATCGCCCACCGGGTAGATATATGAACAGGTAAAGCAAGAAACTCATAGGGCGTACACAAATAACGAGCAAAGTATGATGACACATAAGAAAAGGTGGAACCGGGATCAAATAATACAAAGGCATCTCTGTGGCAGACTGAAACAATACCTGTAATGACAGCATCCGAAGCAATGGTGTGGGGTCTGCCTGGGAGTGCATAAAACGGGCCTGACCGCCCCCTGATCGACCTCCCCCTCTGGGCTCAAAGCCATAGATCAAAACACGCACCATAACTTATAACGGGTATACTTTGTTGCTTCCATAATACCATAGTGAGATTAGACTCAGTCCTTCATAAGCTCTTGAAACACCGACTATCGGGTACTTTAACTCTATGCAAATCTCGCATTCACTCTCGTAACAGTTAAGCCCACTCTACCAAGTGACCCAAATTTAAATTTCAACACATATGTTTCACTTGTGAATGAGATCTTCTAACAGACAGCATAAGGATCACACAATCTCAGAACACCGCAGGAGACAACCCACCTGCTTCGCCTCAATATAACATTTATGTATACCTTCCACCGTCATGCACATTACACAATCATTTAATTTAATTTTATTTTCCTAAGTCTGAACTCATACCGCAACATGAAATTTACTTCACTCCAAATAGGAGACATGAAAAGATTCTTCACGCGCCCATAACTCGGGGCTACACATCCAACCACAATGGAAATAAAACACTTAATAGTTCATCTATCTTCCATCAGACCTTCCTCGTCACTTCCAAGTCATATAGATACCTCTCGCAGTACCAACATACTCATCACATAGTTGTCAGCCATCACTTCAACTAACAGGGACAATACCGCACATATAAGTTCAAAACAGTTGCTCACACAGTCAGCACCTCGGTGATCAAGCCATAGGCAAAAATCCGGCCTCAAGTCCACTAGACTGGCCCAACATCAAACTCACAGAGATCATATCTCGCCCCTCGATCAGGGAATCACAAGCCATCCAGGCATATCTGATACTAAGCGCTCATGTGTACATACGAACGCGTGGAAGGAATTTCAAGAGTTACTTTTCAAGCTGAATCAAGGACGCACGATAAGAATTCAAGAATACAAAGTTTTCCTAAAGGTTATGCATAAATACAGACGTCTCTGTACCGATCCGCAAGACTCTACTAAACCTGCTCATGACTCGTGAGACCTATGTAACCTAGTCTCTGATACCAACTTGTCATGACCCAATCCCCGAACCCGGTCGTGATGGCGCCTCTCGTGAAGACAAGGCGAGCCAGACCAAAACGGAACACCTCTTTTAAATAGTTAATCATCATAAATAGTAATAACATATAATATAATACTCATAAATTGCGGAATTTAATGATAATAACCGCAAGAACCATCCCGACACAACCCAAATCGGGGTGTCATAAGTCATGAGCTACTACATAATCTCTTATAGGTCTACAAAGTATGGAATCCGATACAACAGTCTGAAGAAAACATAAATGATAGAGGATAAGAGAGACAAGGGGCTGCGGACGTCAACAGCTACCTCGTAACTCCAAATCACTGCCTATCCTGGAATTAATCAACGCTCAGGTGCGAACTCTGATATGCCTGAATCTGCACACACGGTGCAGGGAGTAATGTGAGTACTCCGACTCAGTGAGTAGTAATTATAAATAATATCTGAAAGTATGGAAACACGTAAAGGCACAAAGCAGTTCTATATCAAGCAGTAAAAGTCACTTAAATTAGTAAATCAGTGAAGAAATCAAATGATATTCCTTTTTAAAACAAGTAAAACCGGTAATTTAATAGGTAAATAATAAGTAGAAATCTGCACCTCGGGCACAGTATCAATCGCTCAGCATAGTATCAGCCCCTCGGGCTCGGTATCAATCACTCAGAACAATATGAGCCCTTTGGGCTCACTCACAGAATAGTATCAGCCCCTCGGGTTACCTCACAATCACTCATATCTGCCCCGCGGGCATAGCATCAATCACTCAGAACAATGGGTACCCACGCTCACTGTGGGTGTGCAGACTCCGGAGGGGCCCCTTACGGCCCAAGCGCTATATCAAGCCACCTCGTGGCATCATCACTCAGCATATCCTCACATCACTCAAGCCACCGCGTGGCATATAAAGTATCTCAGGCCCTCGGCCTCCTATCACTCGGCTTCACATCACTCAAGCCACCGCGTGGCATAAATAGTAACTCAGGCCCTTGGCCTCATATCACTCAGCATATCCTCACATATGGCCCTCGGCCTCACTCAGTCCGGAAATCATCATAAGCCCCTTGGGCATTAGTAAAACAGTAGTTCTCAGCCCAAAACATGATGTAGAAATATCATTTAAGTTTCAAATCTGAGTAAAAGTGGTTGAGTTTGTAAAACAATAGATATCAACAGGACTGAGTTCAAATAATAAGTCAAGCAGTGAGGAAACAGTGATAAGAATCCCGGAATGGTTCAAATAGTTGGCACAAAGCCCAAATATGGCAATCAGCCCAAATCATGATGATAACAAATGAATTTCAGTCAAATATTCGGTAAAATCATCAATCAGGATGGACCAAGTCACAATCCCCAGTAGTAAAATACCCCACGCTCATCATCCAATACGTATCTTGCCTCAATATAGCACTACGATGTGCAATCCGGGGTTTCAAACCCTCAGGACATCATTTACAACCATTACTCACCTCAAACTAGCAAATTCTCTAGCTCGCGACACCTTTGCCCCTCGAATTGGCCTCCACACGCGTCGAATCTATCCAAAATCAGAATGAATACGTCACAATATGCTAAGGGAACAAAGCTCAAGCGAAAACATTCGAAAAATATCAAAAATCCCGAAATTAGCAAATCCCGAGCCCCGGGCCCACGTCTCGAAATCGGATAAAATTTACATTTTTAGAATCCTCATACCCTCACGAGTCTAACCATACCAAAATTATCCAATTTCGATACCATTTGGTCCTTCAAATCATCATTTTACATTTTTGAAAGGTTTCATAGTTTTATTCCCAAATTCCATCTCAAATCACTAATTAAATGATGAATTCAGTGATAGATTCATGTATTCTAGCCAAATCTGAGTTAAAATCACTTACCCCGATGAATTTCTTGAAAAACCTTCGAAAAATCGCCAAAATCTGAGTTCTCTAGGTCAAAATATTAAATAAAACCCAAAACCTCGTTTTTATAGGGTATCCCTTAGGTTCCAACCTCCACGGGCTACACCAAAACGACCGCGGTCCGTGCAAGCCAGTGCGGTCCGCGCAAACACAATCGCGGCCGAACAGGCCTTCCTCTACAGTAACAGGATTTGGTATTTTGGCCATAACTTTTGCTACAGATGTTCAAATTGCGATATCTTTATTTTTCTGGAAACTAGACATAAAGGGCTACAACTTTCAGTTTTGAATTACCTCAAAATTCTTTGTAGATCAAAAGATATGAACTTCCGAAGTTGGACCAGCGGGAAGGTTCTTCACCGCGGCCGCGCCCACTTTTGTGCGGTCCGCGCGACGCCAATTGTGGTCGCGCCTGCTTTTGTGCGGTCTGCACATCACTCGCCGCGGGTGCACTCATTTTTGTGCAGACCGTGTGGGTAAGTTCTGGGGCCTGCAACCCTCCTGGACCTGCTACAGCTATGATTTTCGGCCTAAAACATCCCGGAACCTACCCGGGATCCCCGAAACTTAAAACTAATAGTACCAATACATCCCATGACATCGGTCAAACTTGTTCAACACTTCATAATGCTTACAAAAACATCAAATCACCAATTTAACATAGGATTCAAGCCTAAGAACTCCAAGAACTCTTAAATTATGCTTTCGATCAAAAGGTCTATCAAATCTTGTCCGAATGACATGAAATTTTGCACACACATCCCAAATGACACAACGAAGCTACTGCAACTCTCGGAGTTCCATTCCGACCCCTATATCAAAATCTCGCCTATCAACCGAAATTTGCCAAAATATCAATTTCGCCAATTCAAGTCTAAATCTTCTCTACAACTCCAAAACCGATTCCGATCGCGCTCCTAAGTCACAAATCACCTCCCGAAGCTAACCGAACCATCAGAACTCACTTTCGAACCTCCTAACACATAAGTCAATATCCGGTTGACTTTTCCAACTTAAGCCTTCTTAAAAGAGACTAAGTGTAAATGAATACACGGATAACGAAGCGTAAAGAAGCTGGAATGGGGGAAATAGAGCGGTACTCATGAGACGACTGGTCGGGTTGTCACATCCTCCCCAACTTAAACAAACGTTCATCCTCAAACGAGATAAGAAACATTCCTGAAGCCTCAAACAGATGAGGATATCTGCTCCGTATCTCCCGCTTGGTCTCCCAGGTAGCCTCCTCCATGGGCTAACCTCTCCACTGCACTTTCACTAAAATTATATCTTTGACCTCAACTTCCGAACCTGGCGACCCAAAATAGCTATTGGCTCCACATAAAAGTTCAAACCATCATCCAACTGAACCGTGCTGAAGTCCAAAACATGAGACGGATCCCCAATATACTTCCGGAGCATAGAAACATGAAATACCGGATGCACACTCGACAGGCTGGGTGGCAAAGCAAGCTCACAAGCCACCTCCCCAATCCTCCGAAGCACCTCAAAAGGCCCAATGAACCGTAGACTCGACTTGCCTTTCTTCCCAAACCTCATAACACCCTTCATGGGCGAAACCTTCAGGAAGACCTTCTCACCAACCATATAGGACACATCTCGAACCTTCTGGTCCGCATAACTCTGCTGACGCGACTGCGCTGTACGAAGCCTCTCCTGAATCACCTTCACCTACTCTAAGGCATCCTGAACCAAATCTGTCCCCAATAGTCTAGCCTCGCCGGGCTCGAACCAACCAACCGGAGATCTACACCGCCTCCCATACAAAGCCTCATACGGAGCCATCTGAATACTCGACTTGTAGCTATTATTGTAAGATAACTCTGCAAGCGGTAGAAACTCATCCCATGAACCTCCAAAGTCAATAACACAAGCACGCAACATGTCCTCCAATATCTGAATCGTATGCTCGGACTGTCCGTCCGTATGAGGATGAAAAGTTGTGCTCAACTCCACCTGAGTACCCAACTCTTGCTGAACAGATTTCCAAAACTGGGAAGTAAACAGAGTACCTCTATCTGAGATGATGGAGACCAGAACACCATGCAACCGAACAATTTCCTGGATATAAACCCCTGTCAACCGCTCTGAAGAATAGGTAGTACACACAGGGATGAAGTGCGCGGACTTGGTCAGCCGATCCACAATCACCCAAATAGCATCGAACTTCTTCAAAGTCTGAGGAAGACCACTCACAAAATCCATGGTGACTCTCTCCCACTTCCACTCAGGAATATCCATCTGCTAAAGCAAGCCACCCGGTCTTTGATGCTCATATTTCACCTACTGACAATTGAGACACCGAGCTACAAATCTCACAATATCTTTCTTCATTCTTCTCCACCAATAGTGATGCCTCAAATCTTGATACATCTTCGCGGCACCCGGATGGATAGAATACCGCGAGTTATGGGCCTCTTCCAGAATCAACGCTCTAAGCCCATCCACATTGGGCACACAAATTCGGCCCTACATCTTCATCACACCATCATCACCGATGGTCACATCTCTGGCATCACTATGCTGAACTCTATCCTTAAGGACAAGCAAATGCGGATCATCATACTGGCGTTCTTTGATGCGATCATATAAGGAAGACCGAGAAACCACACAAGCCAACACCCGACTAGGCTCCGAAATATCCAATCTCACAAACCGATTGGCCAAGGCCTGAACATCAACTGCAAGGGGTCTCTCTCCAACTGGAATATATGCCAAACTCCCCATACTCACTGCCTTTCGGCTTAAAGCATCGGCCACTATATTGTCCTATCCCGGATGATACAGAATTGTGATATCATAATCCTTAAGCAACTCCAACCATCTCCGCTGCCTCAAATTTAGATCATTTTGCATGAACAAATGTTGAAGACTGCGATGATCATTGAACACCTCACAAGATACGCCATACAAGTAATGCCTCCAAATCTTCAATGCATGAACTATGACAGCCAACTCCAAATCATGAACGGGGTAGTTCTTCTCATGGGTCTTCAACTGACGAGAAGTATAAGCAATAACTCTACCCTCCTGCATCAACACACAACCAATCCCAACTCTCGAAGCATCACAATACACAGTATATGAACCTGAAGCTGATGGCAAAACCAACACTGGAGCTGTGGTCAAGGCTATCTTGAGCTTCTGAAAGCTCTCCTCACACTCGTTCGACCATACAAATGGAGCACCCTTCTGAGTCAACTTGGTTAAGGCCGATGCAATGGATGAAAATCCATGAACAAACCGGCGATAATAGCCTGCTAACCTAAGAAAGCTTCGAATCTTTGTGTCCGAGGACGGTCTAGGACAACTATGAACCGCCTCTATCTTCTTTGGGTAAACTTGAATACCCTCGCTGGACACCACGTGTCCCAAGAAAGCCACTGTACTGACTATACGAGTACACCAGGATATCATCAATGAATACTATAACGAATGAATCAAGATAAGTCTGGAACACGTTGTTCATCAAATGCATGAATGCTGCTGGGGCATTGGTTAGCCCGAAAGACATAACAAGAAACTCATAATGACCATATCTGATCCTGAAAGCAGTCTTAAGAATATCTGAATCCCTGATCTTCAACTGGTGATAGCCCCAAAGGAGATCAATCTTGGAGAACACTCTCGCTCCCTGAAGCTGATCAAATAAATCATCAATGCGAGGCAAAGGATACTTGTTCTTAAGTGTTACTTTGTTCAATTGCCTATAATCGATGCACATTCTCATTATGCCATCCTTCTTCTTCACAAACAGAACGGGCGCACCCCAAGGTGACACACTAGGCCGAATGAACCCCTTATCTAGGAGTTCCTGAAGCTATTCTTTCAATTCCTTCGACTCTGTTGGTGTCATACGATACGGCGGAATAGAAATGGGTTGAGTGCCCGGCACCAGGTCAATACCAAAATCAATATCCCTGTCCGGTGGTATGCCCGGCAGGTCTGCGGGAAAAACATCGGGAAAATCCCTCACAACTGGAACAGAATCAATACTAGGAGTCTCAGCTCCAACTTCCCTCACAAACGCTGGATATGAAAGGCAACCCTTCCCAACCATACATTGGGCCTTTAAGAAGGATATCACTCTACTAAGAACATAGTCAGTCACACCACGCCAGTCGTTTTGCGGTACACCCGGCATAGCCAAAGTGACTGTCTTAGCATGACAGCCTAGAATAGCACGACACAGAGATAGCTAATCCATGCCCAAAATGACATCAAAATCCACCATGCTCAATAACAATAGATCTACTCGGGTCTCCAAACCCCCAATAGTCACCACACATGATCGGTACATACGGTCTACAACAACAGTATCGCCCACCGGGTAGATATATGAACAGGTAAAGCAAGAAACTCATGGGGCGTACCCAAATATCGAGCAAAGTATGATGACACATAAGAAAAGGTGGAACCGGGATCAAATAATACAAAGGCATCTCTGTGGCAGACTGAAACAATACCTATAATGACAGCATCCGAAACAATGGTGTGGGGTCTGCTCAGGAGTGCATAAAACGGGCCTGACCGCCCCCTGATCGACCTCCCCCTCTGGGCTCAAAGCCATAGATCAAAACACGCACCATAACTTATAACGGGTATACTTTGTTGCTTCCATAATACCATAGTGAGATTAGACTCAGTCCTTCATAAGCTCTTGAAACACCGACTATCGGGTACTTTAACTCTATGCAAATCTCGCATTCACTCTCGTAACAGTTAAGCCCACTCTACCAAGTGACCCAAATTTAAATTTCAACACATATGTTTCACTTGTGAATGAGATCTTCTAACAGACAGCATAAGGATCACACAATCTCAGAACACCGCAGGAGACAACCCACCTGCTTCGCCTCAATATAACATTTATGTATACCTTCCACCATCATGCACATTCCACAATCACTTAATTTTATTTTATTTTCCTGAGTCTGAACTCATACCGCAACATGAAATTTACTTCACTCCAACTAGGAGACATGAAAAGATTCTTCACACGCCTATAACTCGGGGCTACACATCCAACCACAATGGAAATAAAATACTTAATAGTTCATCTATCATCCATCAGACCTTCCTTGTCACTTCCAAGTCATATAGATACCTCTCGCAGTACCAACATACTCATCACATAGTTGTCAGCCATCACTTCTACTAACAGGGACAATACCACACATATAAGTTCAAAACACTTGCTCACACAATCAGCACCTCGGTGCTCAAGCCATAGGCAAAATTCCGACCTCAAGTCCTCTAGACTGGCCCAACATCAAACACACAGAGATCATATCTCGCCCCTCGATCAGGGAATCACAAGCCATCCAGGCATATCTGATACTAAGAGCTCATGCGTACATACGAACGCGTGGAAGGAATTTCAAGAGTTACTTTTCAAGCTGAATCAAGGACGCACGATAAGAATTCAAGAATGCAAAGTTTTCCTAAAGGTTATGCAGCCTCTCGAGGATAAATACAGACATCTCCGTACCAATCCGCGAGACTCTACTAAACTTGCTCATGACTCGTGAGACCTATGTAACCTAGGCTCTGATACCAACTTGTCACGACCCAATCCCCAAACCCGGTCGTGATGGCGCCTCTCGTGAAGACAAGGCCAGCCAGACCAAAACGGAACACCTCTTTTAAATAGTTAATCATCATAAATAGTAATAACATATAATATAATACTCATAAATTGCGGAATTTAATGATAATAACCGCAAGAACCATCCCGACATAGCTCAAACCGGGGTGTCACAAGTCATGAGGTACTACAGACACTGCTATAGGTTTACAAAGTACGGAATCCGATACAACATTTTGAAGAAAACATAAATGATAGAGGATAAGAGAGACAAGGGGTTGCGGACGTCAACAGCTACCTCGTAATTCCAAATCACTGCCTAGCCTAGAAGGAATCAACGCTCAGGTGCGGACTCTACTATGCCTGAATCTGCACACACGGTGCAGGGAGTAATGTGAGTACTTCGACTCAGTGAGTAATAATTATAAATAATGGCTAAAAGTATGGAAACACGGAAAGGCACAAAGCAATTCTATATCAAGCAGTAAAAGTCACTTAAAGCAGTAAATCAGTGAAGAAATCAAATGATATTCCTTTTTAAAACAAGTAAAACCGGTAATTTAACAGGTAAATAACAAGTAGAAATCTGCCCCTCGGGCATAGTATCAATCGCTCAGCATAGTATTAGCCCATCGGGCTCAGTATCAATCACTCAGAACAGTATGAGCCCTTCGGGCTCACTCTCAGAATAGTATCAGCCCCTCGGGTTACCTTACAATCACTCATATCAGCCCCTCGGGCATAGCATCAATCACTCAGAACAATGGGTACCCGCGCTCACTGTGGGTGTGCAGACTCCGGAGGGGCCCCTTACGGCCCAAGCGCTATATCAAGCCACCTCGTGGCATCATCACTCAGCATATCCTCACATCACTCAAGCCACCGCGTGGCATATAAAGTATCTCAGGCCCTCGGACTCATATCACTCGGCCTCACATCACTCAAGCCACCGCGTGGCATAAATAGTAACTTAGGCCCTTGGCCTAATATCACTCAGCATATCCTCACATATGGCCCTCGGCCTCACTCAGTCCGGAAATCATCATAAGCCCCTGGGCATTAGTAAAACAGTAGTTCTCAGCCCAAAACATGATGTAGAAATATCATTTAAGTTTCAAATCTGAGTAAAAGTGGCTGAGTTTGTAAAACAGTAGATTTCAACAGGACTGAGTTCCAATAATAAGTCAAGCAGTGAGGAATCAGTGATAAAAATCCCAGAATGGTTCAAATAGTTGGCACGAAGCCCAAATATGGCAATCAACCCAAATCATGATGATAACAAATGAAATTCAGTCAAATATTCGGTAAAATCATCAATTGGGATGGACAAAGTCACAATCCCCGGTAGTAAAAGACCCCACGCTCATCATCCAGTGCGTATCTTGCCTCAATATAGCACTACGATGTGCAATCCGGGTTTTCAAACCCTCAGGACATCATTAACCATTACTCACCTCGAACTGACTAATTCTCTAGCTCGCGATGCCTTTGCCCCTCGAATTGGCCTCCACGCGCGTCGAATCTATCCAAAATCAGAATGAATACATCACAATATGCTAAGGGAACAAAGCCCAAGTGAAAAGATTCGAAAAATATCAAAAATCCCGAAATTAGCAAATCCCGAGCCCCAAGCCCACATCTCGGAATCGGGTAAAATTTACATTTTCAGAATCCTCATACCCTCACGAGTCTAACCATACTAAAATTATCCAATTCCGATACCATTTAGTCCTTCAAATCATCATTTTACATTTTTGAAAGGTTTCACAATTTTCTTTCCAAATTCCATCCCAAATCACGAATTAAATGATGAATTCAGTGATAGATTCATGTATTCTAGCCAAATATGAGTTAAAATCACTTACCCCGATGAATTTCTTGAAAAACCTTCAAAAAATTGTCAAAATCCGAGCTCTCTAGGTCAAAATATTAAATAAAACCCAAAACCTCGTTTTTATAGGGTATCCCTCAGGTTCCAGCCTCCGCGGGCCGCACCAAAATGACCGCGGTCCGCACAAGCTAGTATGGTCCGCGCAAACACAACCGCGGCCACACAGGCCTTCCTCTACAGTAATAGGATTTGGTATTTTGACCATATCTTTTGTTACAGATGTTCAAATTGCAATATCTTTATTTTTCTGGAAACTAGACATAAAGGGCTATAACTTTCGTTTTTGAATCACCTCAAAATTCTTTGTAGATCAAAAGATATGAGCTTCCGAAGTTGGACCAGCGGGAAGGTTCTTCAACGCGGCCGTGCCCACTTTTGTGCGGTCCGCACGACGCCTACCGCGATCGCGCCCACTTTTATGCGGTCCGCACAGCACTCACCGCGGGCGCACTCATTTTTGTGCGGACCTCATGGGTGGGTTCTGGGGCCTGCAACCCTCCTGGACCTGCTACAGCTATGATTTTCGGCCTAAAACATCCCGGAACCTACCCGGAATCCCCGAAACTTCAAACTAATAGTACCAATACATCCCATGACATCGTTCAAACTTGTTCAACACTTCAGAACGCTTACAAAAATATCAAATCACCAATTTAACATAAGATTCAAGCCTAAGAACTCCAAGAACTCTTAAATTATGCTTTCGATCAAAAGGTCTATCAAATCTTGTCCGAATGACCCGAAATTTTGCACACACATCCCAAATGACACAACAAAGCTACTGCAACTCTCGGAATTCCATTTTGACCCCTATATCAAAATCTCTCCTATCAACCGGAATTTGCCAAAATATCAATTTCGCCAATTCAAGCCTAAATCTTCTCTACAACTCCAAAACTCATTCCGATCGCGCTCCTAAGTCACAAATCACCTTCTGAAGCTAACCGAACCATCGGAACTCACTTCCGAGCCTTCTAACACATAAGTCAATATCCGGTTGACTTTTCCAACTTAAGCCTTCTTAAAAGAGACTAAGTGTCTCATTTCTTACCAAATCCTCTCCGAACTCGAACTAATCAACCCGATCACATAAAACACGGATAACGAAGCATAAAGAAGCTGAAATTGGGGAAACAGAGCGGTACTTATGAGACGACTGGCCGGGTCATCACATGTGCACTGCCGAGGGTCGAATGGCGCGAACCATAGATGCATCTATTTAATCTGCCGAGGCATTCGGCCCGTTCCAGAAATAAACACACACAGACAGTCAATCAAGAAGTCAACATGGAACAATTATCCAAAGAAAAGCCAATTCTCTTTTAACAATTTAAGAAAATGAAGTTAAATCTTTTTAGAAATTTATTTACTAATTCGATGAGATTTAAGGAATTCAAGCTGTCAATAAGTTTACAAATAATCCAAGTACAACATGCTTTTGGGTCCTAGATTACCCGGACAATAGCATAATAGTAGCTACGCACGAACTCTCGTCACCTCGCGCGATTGTAGCCCCCACAAATAGGAGCACATAACCAATTAACTCACCCATGGGTACAATTCCCTCTTACAAGGTTAGAAAGGAAACTCACCTCGCTCCGAAGATCCATAACCGACATTCTACACCCTTCCGAAGACTTAAATTGATGCACAACGCTCCAAAACTAGCCAATAATTATGCAAAATCCATTAATATATGTTCAAGTACTCATAACAATCCAATTTATAACAATTCCTAACCCCAACCAAAAAGTTGACAAAATTGCCCTCAGGCCCACGTGCCTAGATTCCTAAATTTTTCGAAGATAAGGTTTACCCGTGAACTCACGAACTCAAATATATGATTTTCTCTTAATTCCATACCCAAAATCGTGGTCAAATTCCAAGAATATCAATTTTTTAGGTTTTCCCTTAAACCCCCAAATTTCTACCAATTTACATGCTAAAATCCGTACATAATCAATATATTTAACTCAAGATAGGTGGGGTTAGCTTACCTCATCGTTGATGATGAAAAACCCCACTTGAAGCTCCCCAAAATTGTCCACACCAAATGAAAATGGGAGAAAAATGACCATCTCCCGATTTTTTAAAAGAACACACTGCCTCAGCACTTTCCGCACCTGTGGTCCCTTGACCGCTTTCCGCAGGTACGGGCAGCCCTACCGCTTCTGGTTTCCTCCAGGCTCCCCTTTTTTGCTTCTGCGCTCTGCATCTGCGATCCCAGCTCTCTTCCGCCCATACCGCATCTGCAACCCTAGGGCTGTTTATGCGGTTCCGCATCTGCGGTTCCGCATCTGCGGTCCTAGACTCGCAGGTGCGGTTACACTAGCAACCAGCAACCTCAGCTCTTCTTCAAACTCTGAATTCGATCCGTTAACCACCCGAGGCCCCCGGGACCCCAACCAATCATACCAACTAGTCCCAAAACACGTTACGGACTTGCTCGAGGCCTCAAATCATATCAAACAACTGTCGCACCTCCTTTTTACCTGGGAGTTTTCTCCAATTAAAGGACAGTCGAAACGGAATTTATTTAATTATTTAAGAGTCGCCACCTGGGAATTTTAAGGCGTCCCAAGTCACCAATTTCAATCCCTGAATCGAGGAAAATATGACTCTGTTTATTATTCTGCGAACCAGAAATCCTGAGTAAGGAATTCTGTTAATCCGGAAGAAGGTGTTAGGCATTTTCGAATTCCGTGGTTCTAGCACGGTCGCTTAACTGTTTTTATTATTGGCTTAATTATCTTGATTTTATTAAATATATTGATGTTACATGATTTTACTACCGCTTATACTTATTGTGATTGAGGACCCTTCTTTGAATCGAATTACGCGTACGTATATTCGTGTTATAAATTTAAAAATGCGGAATTGTGTCACGCGTACGTGTACACGATAACTTTTGGTAATATATTTATTAAACAATCATTTTTTCGAAATTGTGTCGAATCAAGAATATTTGTTTTTCTTAAATAGTGAACCATACATCTCGGGTTTTTATGAAATTGATTTAACGCCTTTGGAAAAATCCTTTTATTAAATATTCGCTCGAAATTGCGCGTACGCATAATCCGAATTTTTTGCTTTTAAAAATATAATCAGGGTACGCGAACGTATCCCTAATTGCGCAAAATATTTGTAATGATATTAGGGATTTTTTCCACAAATTGTTTATTATATTATGAGAAATCTTCATTTAAGATACCCTTTAATTCTTGAAAAAGAATTCACAATTTGTTGAATGTTGCCCGTTGATTATAATTTTCGCATATAACATGTTCATCCAAGACTATTCAAATTCTAAATAAAGAATAAAAACATGATTAATACTATTCTTCACAAATACAACATATATATCTACATGCCCAATAATGAATTGTATATGAAACTAAAAATGATTTATAAAGGGAAGAATATTTTTTTAAGAACTTTTATTATTTCTATTTAGTGCAAGTCCTATTTCTAATTGTCGTTAATAAAAAGTGTTGCAATTTGTATATCTCATCTTATTCTCATATACTTGCTTTTAATCTAATAGGCCTAATTATTTATTTAGGATGGTAAATAGGCATCAAATTGATAATAAAGGGAATTATTGTACAAATTAATTAACAACATTGCTTTACATGCCACCTATTTGTATGTCTTGAAACATTCGTAGCACTTTAACATCGTAATGAGCCATAACAACTCAACTCACTATCCACTAATGGTTCTATAAATACCTGTTATCATACCACATAAGAACGTACAACTTATATCATTCCATCCATAACTAAATCAAGTATAAGAATAAACTAGCAATATAGTTTTGATATTTTCACTCCATTCTAACAATGCCATAAGGCCTAGTAAATAGCCAATCTTTATGTCATGTTTCTTGCCTTGACAGTTCAAATATGATTAAACTAATGAGATGAAGGACTAACATTATTACAAAGCTTTATACGAACTTTCAAAGTAAGACAATTAGCTCATAGCTATCAAATTGAATTCACTACTAATTAACTAACATGAAACGAAAAATGAAATTTAAACTGATGAACTTGGACAAATGGAAAAACAGAATTTCAATTCAAGCTTCATTGATGAGTCATGTTGAATCTCTTTCCAACTTAAAATTTAAAAGACATGTACCTGAAAATGAAGGTAGAAGGAGTAAATTTCAGCAGTAGCAGCAGTAACAAAATCAATGGAATAGCAGTCTTTCCACAGGTTTGAGCAATAATAAGACCCGAAGAACCCAGATGCACAGTGACAGTACTTTTAGGAAGTTTCAGATTTTTAACTGAACAACGATATTGAACAAATCCGGACAGATTTAATGAACAGAATGATATTTCTGATTCTGAGACTTGGAACAAAACCGACTAAAAAAATTCAATTTTTAAACATAGAATCAACTTCAATACTAACTTCCGATGTAGAATTCTGTTTTAATGTTTCTGTTTTCCTTTCTTTCTATCTTCCTTTTCAGATTTCTGTTTCTTCTTGATTTTCCTCTTTTAATCTCCTAAAATCTGCCCAAGATCTCAATTTTCCTTGTTCTAATCTCTCTGAAAACTGAACTTTAAAATTTCTGTCTGAAAACTGATTTCTCTCTCTCTGAAAACTCTTAAAGTCTGTCTAAATTCTGTTCTGAAATCTCTCCAAAAAAACTCTTAAACTCTCTTCAAGTTTTCTGAAAAACTCTCCTAAATCAGTCCTCATTCCCTCTATCTTATACAGGTCTGTCCCCCCTTTTTAAGTGCTGCCCGGACCCCCTTTTATCTTTTAAAAACAGAAAAAATTCCATTAAAATCTGTCTTTACTACTTTAAATCCCATCAAGTTAACTTTTTCCTGATTTCTAGCAGCCCATTATCCCTTGTTCCCCATTAGTATCATTAACTAATAGCCATTAACATACCACTTTCAACCCTCTATTATATCATATTACCTCACTGTTTCATTACCAGTAGTACCCCTGAAAACCTACTGTTATTACTGAAAAATCAGAAACCACTGTAAAACAGATTCTATAATCTGTATAAACTTAATTATCCTTCTGATTTACAGCTATAACCAATCCTATGATTTTGAGACAGTATATCACATTTCTAATAACTGATTGACAAGAACTGAATTTAAACAGGGGATTCTCAACTGAACACTGAATAAAACACCCTTAACATTACACAGAACATGCAGGATTATTTCAACTGAAATTCAAAACTGAACTAAAAGCAAACAAATACAGGAGCATTGTCAATATACTGACAATGCCCTGTTCAGAAAACAATATATACATACCATTGACAAACTTTCTGAATTATTAAAAGAGAATCAATTAATTGGGAAGAACTAATTGACTGAGTTCAATGACAATAAACAATTCCAAACGGATAAACAGGGTATTACAAACAGCATTAATGGCAATAAGAATTTACAAAACAACTAATCGACGAACTTAATCGAGTCGATTACACATATTATGACCACTCGTAAACAACAGAAACAATAGTATGATTCTGATCCAATAGACGAGTATGAGACAGTATAACAGAATTGACTAAAAAAATATGAAAAATTAAACAGACTAATGAAAACAAACATAGAATACTCATAGAATGCTCATAAGAAACAGAAATTACCTCTGAACCTTTAAATTCAACTGAACTCAACTCGACTTGGATTTGGACTTTGTTTGAAATCAAACAGACCTTAGTCGAAGTATTTTCCACTGAAAATACTTCGACTAAGGTCGATTAAACCTCAATCTTTATTCAATCTGGACAGAATCCAAAAGTCTGGTATTTTTAGGGTTCTTGAAAGTTCGATTTGGGATTTAACCATTCCTAGTCAGATTCGAGGAGAACCAAATATGATACAAGGGTGAGGGTAGCCTAGGGGTCATTTGGTGTCAGCTTAAAACGGATCTGAGTTTGTTCTTGTTTGGTCCGAATCTTCAAAAGAAGATTCGAGAAGCTCGGAAACGATTCGAGCCAAACAAACTACAGATCCATACTTAGGGTGGTTAGGGGAAGCTATGGTGTCGATTTGGGGCTGTTAGGTTTAGGTCTAAGTTTGGCTCGAATCTTCAAATGAAGATTCGAGAACCTTCAGGAAGATTCGAGCCAAGAGGCTAACATATTCGGATAGAGGGTGTTCAGGGGGTTCTGGGGTGTTAAGGTGGAGACCGGCGGCGTTGATGCCGCCGGGTTTCAGGCGAAGGGGAATAGGGGCGGCTAGGTTTAGGGATTTGGTTTGGAACGATGATGAACAGGAGCGGAGGGGGGTGTTTAGTTAGGGGGCCGGGGTAAGGATTATGGGTTTATATAGGGGAATGGTGGGTGGATATTGACCGTCCGATCAATCAAAATGAAAGGCCGGGATCTACTCACTTAACCAAACGACGTCGTTTGGCTTAAGTTTGGGGGGACGGGTTGAACCGGGTGTAGGATCGGGTAAGATTATGGGTTAGGTTCGTGGAATCTCAGCCGTTGGTTGGCTTTGATCCAACGGTCACTAATAAACCACAATCAAACGATGTCGTTTTGACTCGTTTGATATTGGACCGGATGCCTGGTTTGTTTGGATTGGGTTGTGGGGAGGATAAATTGATTTGGGCCTGGATTTTAATCCAGGTCTAAATTTTTACAACTTGTATATATTTTTTATTTTCTGATTTTATTAATTAATAAAATCCTAATCAAAAATAAAAACAAAATTATCATTACAATAATATTAACTATAAAATAATTTTAACTTCACAAAAATATATTAATTACTCTATAACAATTATTTAACACATAGACAAAACATCAATCACACAGTGGAATATTTAGAACGACTGCATATTTTTTGTGATTTTATTTAAATTATCTTTTAAATGCATAATTAAATCCTATATGCATGCAATATGTATTTTATTTTATTTTTCATTTTATTTATGACAAAGTAAACATTTTATGGTCATAACACAAACATTTAACACTATGCAAAAATTCAAAAATTACACAGTAAAAGAAATTTATTTTATTTTTTGATTTTATTTTGGAGTAGTTTTCGTAAGGGAAAAATCACGTGCTCACAGCTGCCCCTCTTTGTGCGGAAATTCGAAGAGTTTTCGTGCAAAGATAAAGTGAGCGGATACGAGCGATTTTTGCCCATTCGAATACTCCGTGGGAAGCATTTTTAGAAAGATTTGACCGGACCTCTGCTTCAAAGGTTTCCTACATATCCTTGGCTATAAAGGAATCAGGTCAATGTAGTTCGGGAAGTTTTGGGTAGCTGGGACTACCGTGGGACTGTTATGTTACTGCTGCTTCGTGCTGTTTTTACTGCTTGCTGACCTCCTTATTACACCTTACTTCCAAGGTAATACAAAAAGCTGAACTAGACTATGGTACATGAATTATAAAATCTTATCTAGATTATGCCCTTGCGTTTCTTGTTGTCTTGATTTTTTGGTGACTCTTGGGCGTTTCTTGCTGGGGATTTTGTTGGATTCCTCTGCTTTATTGATTCTAAGTGTGCTCCTTTCTTATATGAGCGGGCTTTTGACTTCAATACTTCAATTGTATTCCCTTGTTCTCCAGGTGGGTGCCTGACTGCTTCTTTTCTTTCTTCATCCTCATTCTCCAGGTGGACGCCTGACTTCTTTTTAACTTCTTCATCCTCGTTCTCCAGGTGGACGCCTGACTTTCTTTTTAACTTCTTCGTCCTCGTTCTCCAGGTGGACGCCTGACTTCTTTAATTCTCATCCTCATTCTCCAGGTGGACGCCTGATTTCTTTAATTTTTATCCTCATTTTCTAGGTGGACGCCTGACTTCTTTAATTCTTCATCCTCATTCTCCAGGTGGACGCCTGACTTCTTTAAATTTCTCATCCTCATTCTCTAGGTGGATGCCTGACTTCTTTAATTCTCCTCATCATTCTCCAGGTGGACACCTGACTTCTTTTTTTCTCATCCTCATTCTCCAGGTGGACGCCTGACTTCTTCAATTTCTTCATCCTCATTCTCTAGGTGGACGCCTGACTTTTTTTTAATTCTTCATCCTCATTCTCCAGGTGGACGCCTGACTTCTTTAAATTTCTCATCCTCATTCTCCAGGTGGACGCCTGACTTCTTTAATTCTCATCCTCATTCTCCAGGTGGACGCCTGACTTCTTCAATTTCTTCATCCTCATTTTCCAGGTGGACGCCTGACTTCTTCTTTTCTCATCCTCATTCTCCAGGTGGATGCCTGACTTCTTCAATTCTTCTTATCCTCATTCTCCAGGTGGACGCCTAACTTCTTCTTTTCTCATCCTCATTCTCCAGGTGGACGCCTGACTTCTTCAATTTCTTCATCCTCATTCTCCAGGTGGACGCCTGACCTTTTTAATTCTTCATCCTCATTCTCCAGGTGGACGCCTGACTTCTTTAATTCTCATCCTCATTCTCCAGGTGGACGCCTGACTTCTTCAATTTCTTCATCCTCATTCTCCAGGTGGATGCCTGACTTCTTCAATTCTTCATCCTCATTCTCCAGGTGGACGCCTGACTTCTTTAATTCTCATCCTCATTCTCCAGGTGGACGCCTGACTTCTTCAATTTCTTCATCCTCATTCTTCAGGTGGATGCCTGACTTCTTCAATTCTTCATCCTCATTCTCCAGGTGGACGCCTGACTTCTTTAATTCTCATCCTCATTCTCCAGGTAGACGCCTGACTTCTTCTTTTCTCATCCTCATTCTCCAGGTGGACGCCTGACTTCTTCAATTTTCTACCAGGTATTTCCTGACACAAATATTGTATTTGCCCCTGTTTTAAATGAAAGAAAACTTTGTCAGTTTAAAGCAGGGTGGTTAACTGGGGCATTCTTGCCGATGGTGAGGCTTCTCCTCATCTCTCTTTATTGCCTTGGAATGGTTGAAAAGACTGTTTTGTTCTTGTAATTGATCCTTGACTATAGGATTCCCCTCCGTATGTTTCCCTTCAAACCCTTTTAACTGTAATCATATGTCCCTTCTGACTTTGCTGATCCACTTTCGATTTCACCTTTCTTATACCCATATCTTTTATTTCCCACCTTTCGTGGCCGTATTTTGTAACCTTGAATCTTGGTAGTATACCTTGACATTCCTTCTTATTTGTTTGGCGCAAAACTTATCTCAAAGCTTTTAGAAAAGTAAGATTATTAATGACGAAACACGTTGATTTCGACAATTATAGAATGAAAAGAAAAATCCAATTTTGGATGACTGTTGGAGAAAGAATAAAAACTTATCTGATTGGAGTTACTGGCACCAATGATCATGGTATGCATTTCGGATTAATCAACCCAGTCTTTTAATCAATCTCCTTTCAATTGTCTCATTTTTGTTTTTGCCAAAATTTCCATAACCCAACATTCATTTTTCATTTCACAGACCTGTTGGACTTGCAACGTCTCAAAGAGTTTTCACCGATAAACTTTCCTCATTTGTTTATTTCTCACTTCCTTTTCGCCTTAGGGTGCCTATGAAGGTTTTTACTAATAAGACTCTCTCCTTTTACTTTTCTCTCAACTTCCGTCGCCTTATGGTGCCCGTGTGGGTTTTCACCTATAAGACTCTCTCATTTTTACTTTCTTTTCTTGTTTGTACCAGAGTATTATGAACCATCTTCATTTGCTTGACTCAGCATTTTTCTAAGATTGGTCGAAAGGTCTTTCTGGTATGGGGTTAGAAATGGAAAAGGTATTAAAAGCTAAACAGTTTTGGTATGTGTTTAAAATTACAACTCTTGGAATCTTTTTCTTATTTCCAATACAATTCTTGCCCCAGTTCCTTGATTGGGGTCGCTTGATGTTTCTTTTTGTGCACATTATGTATATTGTGCACCCTATGACCGAGCCGTGAGGCGCCTACGTATCCTTCTTTGAGGAATCAGGTCAAACGTAGTTCACCAAATAATAGTGATTTTTATATATAAATTTATATATATATATAAATTAGTTCACAAAATTTTTTTTTATTTTTTTTTATTTTTTATTATTTTTTTATTTGCTTCGAAGAGGGGGAAGGAAAGAAACAAGTATGGCTCAAAGGGGAAGCAAATGGTATAGTGTTTGGATAGCAGAATAAATTGCCTTTGTCATTCCAATCTTCGAAATAACGCTAAATACAAACACTCAAAAAGTTATGCATAATATCTCTTTACCGCGTCAGAATTGATCGCCATATCTATGCATTTGCCTTCAATGTCTGTTAAGCATAGTGCACCATTCGATAATACTCTGGTCACAATGAATGGTCCTTGCCAATTCGGGGCAAATTTGCCCTTTGCCTCGACCTGATGTGGAAGAATACGTTTCAGCACATGCTGACCTACTTCAAACTTCCGGGGTCGCACCTTTTTGTTGTATGCTCTTTCTATTCTTCTTTGATATAATTGACCATGGCATACTGCGGTCAATCGTTTTTCATCAATCAAGTTTAACTGTTCCAGACGGGTTTTGACCCATTCATCATCATCAATCTTTGCTTCGGCGATGATCCGAAGGGAAGGAATCTCAACTTCTGCAGGAATTACTGCTTCAGTGCCATATACCAACAAATAAGGAGTTGCTCCTACTGAAGTGCGAACAGTAGTGCGGTATCCCAATAATGCAAATGGTAATTTTTCATGCCATTGTTTTGAACCTTCTACCATTCTCCGAAGTATCTTCTTTATGTTTTTGTTGGCTGCTTCTACTGCTCCATTCGCCTTGGGCCGATATGGGGTAGAGTTGCGATGTGTAATCTTAAACTGTTGACATACTTCCTTCATTAGGTTGCTGTTAAGATTAGCACCGTTATCTGTGATGATCACCTTCGGGATTCCGAACCGACATATGATATTTGAGTGGACAAAATCGACCACAACTTTCTTGGTCACTGATTTGAATGTCTTGGCCTCAACCCATTTGGTAAAATAATCAATAGCTACCAGAATGAACCTGTGCCCATTGGATGTTGCCGGCTCAATTGGTCCAATCACATCCATGCCTCAGGCAATGAAGGGCCATGGTGCCGACATTGTGTGCAACTCAGAAGGTGGAGAATGAATCAAATCTCCGTGTACTTGGCATTGATGACACTTGCGCACAAAACTGATACAATCTCGCTCCATGGTAAGCCAATAGTAACCAGCTCGGAGGATTTTCTTTGCCAACACATATCCACTCATGTGGGGTCCGCAAACTCCTGAATGTACTTCAGTCATGACAGTTGTAGCTTGTCTGGCATTTATGCATCTTAATAATCCAAGATCTTGTGTTCTTTTATACAAAATTCCTCCACTTAAGAAGAATCCATTTGCCAATCGCCTAATGGTCCTCTTTTGATCCCCTGTGGCTTGTGTGGGATATATCCCCATTCTGATATACTCCTTGATGTCGTGGAACCATGGTTCACCATCAAATTCTTCTTCAACCATATTGCAATAAGCGTGCTGATCGTGGACTTGAATATGTATCGGATCTACATAAGCTTTGTCCGGATGGTGCAACATTGATGCCAGGGTAGCCAATGCATCAGCAACCTCATTATGGATTCTTGGAATATGTTGGAATTCCACTGATTGAAACCGCTGACAAAGATCATGTAGACATTGTCGGTATGGTATGAGCTTCAAGTCTCGGGTTTCCCATTCTCCTTGAATTTGATGTACCAAAAGATCCAAATCTCCCATGACTAAGATTTCTCGGATACCCATGTCTGCGGCTAGCCTTAACCCCAAAATACAAGCTTCATATTCAGCCATATTATTGGTGCAATAAAATCGTAATTTAGCCGTAACAGGATAGTGATGCCCTATTTCAGAAATGATTACAGCTCCTATTCCGACTCCTTTCATGTTAGCGGCTCCATCAAAGAAAAGTTTCCATCCAGGCTTTTCAATTTGCTCCACCTCGTCGATATGCATTGTTTCTTCATCAAGAAAATAAGTCTTCAACGGCTCATATTCCTCATCGACCGGGTTTTCGGCTAAATGATCGGCCAGTGCTTGAGCCTTCATTGCAGTTCGAGTCACATAGATGATGTCGAATTCCGTGAGTAATATCTGCCACTTTGCAAGTCTTCCCGTTGGCATAGGCTTTTGAAAAATGTATTTCAATGGATCCAACCGAGAAATGAGGTAAGTAGTGTAGGATGACAAATAGTGTTTCAATTTTTGAGCTACCCATGTTAGGGCGCAACATGTCTTTTCCAGATGAGTATACTTAACCTCATAAGCTGTGAACTTCTTCCTAAGGTAGTAGATGGCCTGTTCTTTTCTGCCAGTGAGGTCATGTTTCCCCAATACGCAACCAAATGAATTTTCCAAAACCGTTAAGTAAAGAATCAAAGGTCTTCCTGGCTCTGGCGGGACCAACACGGGTGGGTTCGACAAGTACCCTTTTATTTTATCGAACGCTTCTTGACACTCATCGGTCCATTTGACCGCAGCATCCTTTTTTAACAATTTGAAAATTGGCTCACAGGTTGTTGTGAGCTGAGCAATAAACCTGCTGATGTAATTTAACCTTCCCAACAAACTCATTACTTCAGTTTTGTTTCTTGGAGGTGGCAGTTCTTGGATGGCTTTGATCTTTGACGGGTCTAGCTCGATGCCTCATCGACTGACTATGAATCCCAGCAACTTTCCGGATGGAACTCCAAATGCGCATTTGGCAGGGTTAAGCTTGAGGTTGTACCTGCGAAGTCTTAAGAAGAACTTCCTCAAATCCCTAACGTGGTCGTCCTGATGCTTTGATTTTATGGTCACATCATCCACGTATACCTCAATTTCCTTGTGTATCATATCATGAAACATTGTGGTCATTGCTCTCATATAGGTTGCTCCGGCGTTCTTTAGACCGAATGGCATTACCCGGTAGCAATAAGTTCCCCATGGTGTGATGAATGCCGTCTTTTCTGCATCTTCTTCATCCATTAGAATTTGATGATACCCGGCATAACAATCCACGAAAGACCCTATATCATGCTTGGCACAATTGTCGATCAAAATATGGATATTGGGTAATGGGAAATTATCCTTTGGACTTGCTTTGTTGAGATTGCGATAGTCGACGCATACTCTAATTTTGCCATCTTTCTTTGGCACAGGAACGACATTAGCTAACCAAACAGGATATCGAGTGACTCGAATGACCTTTGCTTCCAATTGTTTGGTGATTTCTTCCTTAATTCTCACACTCATATCAGGCTTGAATTTTCTCAGCCTCTGCTTGACAGGAGGCACCGTTGGATCAGTGGGCAATTTGTGGACCACTAAATCAGTGCTCAAGCCCGGCATATCGTCATACGACCATGCAAAAACATCTTTGAATTCTATGAGTGCTTTAATTAACTCCTCTCGGATCTTTGGTTCGAGATGGACACTTATTTTAGTTTCCCGGACATTACTCGTGTCCCCTATATTGACGTCCTCGGTATCACTCAAGTTAGGTTAGATTTTTTCCTCAAAGTGAATTAACTCTTTACTAATCTCTTCAAAAACCTCATCTTCATCATATTCTGATTCATAATCACAATATATTTCTTGAATTAATATTTCGGAACCAGATTGATTTTTAAGACTGGGCTGAAAATTCCTCATGCATGCCATATCACTAGAGTCAGCGTAAAAGGAACTGTACAGGAAAGAAGAAAAAGAAAAGAAAGCTATTAGGAATGATAATAAAAAGGAAACTGCTTTTTATTGGATGATGAAAGATAACAAGGTTTTGCACACTTCAAACCAACTGTAAGATAAACTTTGGGATTACAACCTTGAAATAACCCAAACAAACTGAAAGAAAATCAAAATAAACTACCAAGACTCCTTTCGAATTGGGAGAGAAGTGGCTTTCCAATTATTGAGCTTTGTTTCTGGCCCAACGAATTGAACTTCTGCGTTGCTACACCCTTCTCCGCTTTCCAATATATTCACATCACTAAACAATTTCTCGAACCTTTCAATTAATTCCTTCTCAGGATTGACCCGGGATTTAGGAATTGTTGTTATCGGGCGATTTTTAGCGCCGGTCTTGACAAAAGACTTTGACAGATGTGGTACTGGTTTTGGAAGAACCCATGCTTGGTGTTTCAGCTTCCTAGCCCTTATCACGTCATTGGTAGTGGGTATGAACCCCAAACCGAATGTTCCCCAATTCTCGGGGAGAGATACTGGTTGTATAATTCCTTGCAAAGATAAACTCAGACCTTTGCCGGGTATAAAGCCATTCTTTAACATTTCATAAGCTACCATGACTGATGCAGAGGATATCTTTGGATTCGGAAGGTATTTCCCTTCTGGAATTTTCTCTACCGACACCGTGTCGGACACTTGGTATACCCATGGTCCTTGGTCAATTTCTGTTCCCTCGACCGGTACAATGGTACTGTTGTGAGCATTTAAACTTTCTTCTCCTTGCACGATTATTTCTTGATAATCACATTCAAACTTGACAGCCTGATGTAGTGTTGACGGGACTGCTTTAGCAGCATGGATCCATGGTCGACCCAACAACAAGTTGTAAGAAACAGTTATGTCCAACACTTGGAATTCCATTGTGAATTCAACTGGCCCTATTGTTAGTTCCAATACTATGTCGCCAAATGAATCTCTGCTTCCACCGTCAAACCCTCGTACGCAGATACTATTCTTCTGGATCCTCTCCTCTTTAATCTTTAATTTGTTTAAAGTGGAGAGAGGGCATATGTTTGCACTTGACCCATTGTCAACCAATACCCGGGTTACTATGGAGTTTTCACATTTCACGGTGAGGTAAAGAGCTCTGTTGTGCTCGGTACCCTCCACAGGTAATTCATCATCAGCAAATGTAATTCTGTTTGTCTCAAAGATTCTGTTGGCTATTTTTCCCAAATGATTTACAGAGATCTTTTCAGGAACATGAGCTTCATTCAGGATTTTCATCAAAGCCAGGCGGTGCTCCTCTGAGTGGATCAGTAATGACAACAATGAAATTTGAGCGGGGGTCTTCTTTAATTGATCCACAACAGAATAATCATGGAGTTTCATTTTTCTTAAAAACTCTTCCGCCTCTTCTTCCGTCACAGCTCTCTTTGTTGGCGTTGGATTGTTTTTAGTTTTTCTCAACTCTTCGGGAGTAAAACATCTTCCCGAACGTGTCAAGCCTTGCACCTCACACACTTCTTCCTTGATTTCTTTGCCCTTGTACATTACAGTCACCCGTTCATAGTTCCATGGGATGGCTTTGTTGTTGATGACCGGCAGCTGGATTACAGGTGCAATAATAACCCGATCTGTACGGGCTCCTTCCACGAATATAATGGGTTTGTTAGCAACCCCTGGTACTATCACTTTCGGCTTTTCTTGTTTTGCGGCAACTTTGCTCGATGATCCCTCATCGACTATCATAGATGGTTCATCACCATTTTTGTTCTGCTTAGACACCGGCTTCTCCTCCATTAACTGCTTATCTGGCTTGGTTTCATGAGACTTGATCATCATGACAGTTTGTGACGGCTTCTTTGTCTTCCCATCAGCTTGTATGATTTCTATCATATTAGCCTCTTGATGGGCTGGCATTGGATTTCTATTGATATTTGGGGCTTCGGGGGTTTGAACCTCGATTTTATTAGTATCAATCAGCTCTTGTATTGCATTTTTCAAATGCCAGCATTTCTCCGTATCATGGCCTGGTGCACCGGAGCAATATTCACAGCTAATGGTGTAATCCAGATTCTTTGGAGGAGGATTGGGTAGCTTGGATTGTATTGGTCTCAGCATGTCTAGCTGTCTCAGCCTGTGGAACAGACTGGTGTAAGACTCTCCCAATGGAGTGTAAGTTTTCTTTTTCTGTTCCCTTTCTCCCCTGAATGCTGGCCTAGGCCTGAAACCTGGTCCGGGATAGGCTCGTGGGTAAGTATTTGGTGTGACAGGAGCACGCCAATTGGTGTGAACAGGTGGCTGATTGTATGCTTGAGCATGGTTAATGGAAAAATGAGGCTCTGAAGGGTGATAGTAGTGTTGGGATGAATCATGGTGGTAAGCTGATTGGCGAGGTCGTGGTTGATTATAGTAAAGCGGGGAACCTCTGGGTCCCGACCAAATTCCTGAATCAACTACTGTTGCTTCCTCCCTCTTCTTTCTTCCAATTCCTCCTACCCCGCCTTGAATAGGTTGAGTAGTTGCCTTAATTGTTGAATAGCTCATGATTTTATTTGTCTTGAGGCCTTCTTCCACCATACCTCCCATCTTTACTACTTCGTTGAATGATTTCCCAACCGCTGAAACCAAGTGGGCATAGTAAGTCGGTTCCAAGGCTTGGAGGAAGTAGTCTACCATTTCACTCTCCTTCATAGGAGGATCCACTCTTGCTGCCTGTTCTCTCCACCGAAAACCATACTCTCTGAAGCTTTCATTGTGCTTCTTCTCAAATTTTGTCAAAGATAATCGATCTGGGATGATTTCCAGATTGTATTGGAAATGGTATGCGAATGCCTGTGCCAGGTCATCCCAGGTGTACCATCTTCCATGGTCCTGGCGTGTATACCACTCCAAAGCTGATCCGCTTAGACTTTGACTGAAGTAAGCCATCAATAATTCATCCTTTCCCCCAGCTCCTCGCATCTTGCTACAGAAACCCCTTAAGTGGGCTACTGGGTCGCCGTGCCCGCTGTATAGGTCAAATTTGGGCATCTTGAAGCCAACTGGCAATTGTACATTGGGGAATAAGCATAAATCTTTGTATGCTACACTGACTTGCCCACCTAATCCCCGCATGTCTCGGAACGATTGTTCTAGACTTTTGACCTTCCTGTAAATCTCTTCTTGTTCAGCATTTTTGGTTGGCTTGTCAATTTTGGTTGGGAGATCAAACCGAGGAGCAGTTGAATTGATTTAGGAGGCTTTGAAGGTGGGCTCCGGGGGGTAATATTGGTTGTCCTGGGCCTAGAATGTAGGCTCACTTGGAGATTTATGAAATGTAGCAGGGGGAGGTGCTACGAAAACAGGAGTCATAGGTGGAGGAAAATATGGAACGGGTTTTGGAGGTTGAGACTGCGGTGTCTGAGAGGTGGTGCCTCGGTAGTGCTGGTAAATGGAGAAGTTTGGGGATAATTCAGTGGTGATATTATCCTGAGTTTGGGTCATTGATGGAGCAGGGTTATTTGGGTAAGATGGGGGTAACTTTCCTGTAGACCAAGCTTGGTACATCTCAGCCATTTGCTGCTTGAGCTTAAACATCTCTTCTTTCATTTTTCCGACATCCATCTCCTCTATCTCCATACCTGTGTCAACATCTGGGATAGACATACTTTCGGGTATTGGTCCTTTTGATCTTGTGTGATAGTGATAATATGCCAGTATACTCTTTAGAGAAACTAACTGCTTGAATTCTGGAAATGAACAAATTTGTTAGTTTTGAGAGTTTAACACATATATAATCACACGTTGAGATGCAATGCTCCTAGACAAATAATCCCTTTCTATTATGCATTTGCTCGGCTGCTTGTGTCGTCCCTGCCTTCTTGAAATTTTTATTGTTATTCATTTTTATTTATTATATATATCTTTTATCGTGGTGGTCGAATCTGAGAGATTGCCTACGTATCATGCCCTTACATGAATCAGACCTTGCGTAGTTCGGACCAAAGGCAATCACTTTTATTCATTACACAAAGATGGAATTACATTTGAAAACTTTAAGAAAATGGCTTGAAAACACACACACTTAAATCAAAATAAAAGATACAATTCTTAACATCTCACAACGTGCCCCACTTTCCACTTTTGTTGTCAAATATTGGGTTATCTGCTCAATATGGGGCTTGACCCGGATGGCCTCCCAGCGTTCGATACATCCTTTCCAACTCCATTGCTAGATGACGAGCAAAAGTGGGCGCATGCTCTGTAAACCTTTCATAATCCATTCCTTGGCAGTTTACATAACTTTGAGATGTGAAGACTGCCAGGTCGTGGATTTGTGCCCTGAAACCTTGGAGACGTTGGTCTTGGTCTTGCAATTGCTGCTGACAAGTGGTGGCTATATCTCTGACACGGTTTTCACGATCTAGAGCTGATTCTAACAGAGCTCGGAGTCTGCCCTACTCTAATCTTGCTTGCGATCTTTCCCTGTCGAGGTCTGCTTGTTGATGTTCTCTGTTGCATCTTCTTGCCTCTTCTAGTTGTGCACGAAGCTGGTCTTCTGATCGCATCCAATAGTCTTTTTCCTTCTTGAATTGTGCCTTGTCTTTTTCGGATTGCCTATCTTGGCATTCCTTGTTAGATCTGGCTTCTTCGTTTAATTGTTGGATCCTTTCTTTTGCTTTGCTCAATGCCCTTTCGTTTTCCGCAAGAATGGAATCATAATCTTGCATTCTTTCAAAGAGATTGGCGATGGTTTTTTGATCCTTCCAGCTCCTCTTTGGCGTTTCAGAAACTCTTTTCATTTTTTGGAATCGAGCATGAAGATTTTTATTCTCACAAGCTAGACTCTTTTTCTCGCCTTCGGCTTCTTGTGCTTGCAAATCTTTCTCCAAACTGAGGCTTCTTAGATTTTATTTTAGGGCATGGATAGTTGCTTTGTACCCTTTTTCTTTTTCTCCCCAGATCAACCGCTCTTGGATTTTATCATTGAAGTTTTGAACATGGGGTCTTTTTGTTGGCCTTTTTAGCTCAGGTTCTGGTACATCATCCACGCGAGACCGTTTTTCGAACCACCTTGCATATCCAGGATTTATCTCACCCTTTGTAGCGTCTAGGACTTGAGTATCGCTTTTCAAGTATCGGCACCCATTCCACATCTGCTGAAGTAGAGCTTCGGGAATAGTGGCTTCTGGGTGTAATTCGATTACTTGCATACTCAAATCTTCATCATCAGGAACTATTTGATATCTCCCTAGTTGCCTTAGGACTCTTAGTGGTGCATACGGCTGAATGCTTCTCAATCCCAATAGTAGTAGATAACTATTTGAGGTTGACATATGTATTACTTCCCTCATCGGGAGCCATCCCAGGGTCCATTCAATTTGATTTGCCGTTAAAGCCTTAAGATGAGATACCCATGCTTCTATCCCTTCTGGAACCTGATAATTTTTTGTTTTTTCCTCATAGCTTTCGATGCAATTATCATTGTTTGACCCATACTATATGATCTTGGGCTGTTGTTGGAGATGTTCAATCACCCATATTTGCAACAAAATTTTGCATCCTTCGAAGACTTTTGCTCCTGATTTGCATAAAGTCAAAGCCCGATAAATATCTGATAGAATGATGGGGACAAGGGTGTGATTTTCTTTAGTGGTGAGGATTTGCACAACTTTTGCGGTGCGAATATCAATTGTTCGCTCTTTATTTGGGAAGACCATGACTCCTAGAAAAGCCACCATGAAAGCAAATCGACGGTGCATCTGCCAAGTGTCTTTGTTTTGCTTATTAGTAAGGCCTTTCTCATGAATTTCGAACCCATCTGACTTTCCGAACCTTGAATACAAAAAGTTGAAGGAACAACATCCATTGATGACATTGCTTTTCCTGATTTGACTGCTGATGTTCAGAAGACCGAAGAATCGATGTACCGAAGGAGCCTTTGTGAATATCAAGCTTTGATTTCTTAGACTTCCGTCAAAACCAGCATATCCAGCTATCTCCTCTAATGTAGGAGTAAGCTCGAAGTCAGAGAAACGAAAAACATTGTGAGCAGGGTCCCAAAAAGTTACTAACGCTGCAATCAGATCATCACGGGGTTTAACTTTCATAATGTCCGTGAGATTTCCCAAATGCTTGACGACCCATTTTTGACTGTCTTCGCCTAAATCATACCACCACATTTGAAGCTGACATAGAAATTCTTCCGTACTTGTGGATGAGGGGCTTTGTGTGGTGCTCATTTTGTATCTGAAATTTAATTTTGATAAAGTCAAAATTTCATTTTTGAAAATTTATACAAAAAAAAAATCATTTTTGATTTTTTTTTATTAAATACCTTTATTTCAAAATTTAAAACTATTTTTTTTCGAAATTTTTTTTTTAAAAAAAAAACAGCTCATTTTATTCCTTTCTTCTTACCATGATTTTATTTAAGCTGGTCAACAAGCATGTTCGAGGCAAATGAATGCACAAGTACCAAGTAGGATGCATCATGATGGTCTTTTTATTTTTGGTTCACCTGTCCTAGACAGACCCAACCCCTGTGTTGAGTCTCCAAGGCCAAATGCATATGATGCAAATATTCGTTCCTACTAGGGATCTGGTACATGGCTGAGTTATTCTAAGTGTAAATCCTTAGGTTGATTGTTCTAAACCTGGCTTACCCAAACGGACAGTTTGAGCCGAAGCGGGGGCAACGTACCGAGAGCACGAAAGTCTGCCCGGCCTAGTTACTTGTCCCAACTCCGTCTTATTTGGTACGACTCTAACAGAAAGGTGGGTCACGCGCACGTGTACACCATAAATTCAGAAGACTCAGAAAGAAGGGGGTTTCGTAGCAGTTGTATATATTCACAATTCAAATAATATTAAAGCGGTAAAAAAAATTAGCATATTAGCATATAAACAGTTAAAAATCATATAGTAAATAAAGCCAATTAACACAGATATTTTAAGCTTGAATTCTTTAAACCCTGAACCAGAGATTCTAGGTTACAATAACACTGGTTTAGGTCCCCAGCAGAGTCGCCAGAGCTGTCGCACCTCCTTTTTACCGCGCCCGCGGGGCGCGTGGGGAGTTTTCTCCAATTAAAGGACAGTCGAAACGGGATTTATTTAATTATTTAAGAGTCGCCACCTGGGAATTTTAAGGCGTCCCAAGTCACCAATTTCAATCCCTGAATCGAGGAAAATATGACTCTGTTTATTATTCTGCGAACCAGAAATCCTGAGTAAGGAATTTTGTTAATCCGGAAGAAGGTGTTAGGCATTTCCGAATTCCGTGGTTCTAGCACGGTCACTTAACTGTTTTTATTATTGGCTTAATTATCTTGATTTTATTAAATATATTGATGTTACATGATTTTACTACCGCTTATACTTATTGTGATTGAGGACCCTTCTTTGAATCGAATTACGCGTACGTATATTCGTGTTATAAATTTAAAAATGCGGAATTCTGTCACGCGTACGTGTACACGATAACTTTTGGTAATATATTTATTAAACAATCATTTTTTCGAAATTGTGTCGAATCAAGAATATTTGTTTTTCTTAAATAGTGAACCATACATCTCGGGTTTTTATGAAATTGATTTAACGCCTTTGGAAAAATCCTTTTATTAAATATTCGCTCGAAATTGCGCGTACGCATAATCCTAATTTTTTGCTTTTAAAAATATAATCAGGGTACGCGAACGTATCCCTAATTGCGCAAAATATTTGTAATGATATTAGGGATTTTTTCCACAAATTGTTTATTATATTATGAGAAATCTTCATTTAAGATACCCTTTAATTCTTGAAAAAGAATTCACAATTTGTTGAATGTTGCCCGTTGATTATAATTTCCGCATATAACATGTTCATCCAAGACTATTCAAATTCTAAATAAAGAATAAAAACATGATTAATACTATTCTTCACAAATACAACATATATATCTACATGCCCAATAATGAATTGTATATGAAACTAAAAATGATTTATAAAGGGAAGAATATTTTTTTTAAGAACTTTTATTATTTCTATTTAGTGCAAGTCCTATTTCTAATTGTCGTTGATAAAAAGTGTTGCAATTTGTATATCTCATCTTATTCTCATATACTTGCTTTTAATCTAATAGGCCTAATTATTTATTTAGGATGGTAAATAGGCATCAAATTGATAATAAAGGGAATTATTGTACAAATTAATTAACAACATTGCTTTACATGCCACCTATTTGTATGTCTTGAAACATTTGTAGCACTTTAACATCGTAATGAGCCATAACAACTCAACTCACTATCCACTAATGGTTCTATAAATACCTGTTATCATACCACATAAGAACGTACAACTTATATCATTCCATCCATAACTAAATCAAGTATAAGAATAAACTAGCAATATAGTTTTGATATTTTCACTCCATTCTAACAATGCCATAAGGCCTAGTAAATAGCCAATCTTTATGTCATGTTTCTTGCCTTGACAGTTCAAATATGATTAAACTAATGAGATGAAGGACTAACATTATTACAAAGCTTTATACGAACTTTCAAAGTAAGACAATTAGCTCATAGCTATCAAATTGAATTCACTACTAATTAACTAACATGAAACGAAAAATGAAATTTAAACTGATGAACTTGGACAAATGGAAAAACAGAATTTCAATTCAAGCTTCATTGATGAGTCATGTTGAATCTCTTTCCAACTTAAAATTTAAAAGACATGTACCTGAAAATGAAGGTAGAAGGAGTAAATTTCAGCAGTAGCAGCAGTAACAAAATCAATGGAATAGCAGTCTTTCCACAGGTTTGAGCAATAATAAGACCCGAAGAACCCAGATGCACAGTGACAGTACTTTTAGGAAGTTTCAGATTTTTAACTGAACAACGATATTGAACAAATCCGGACAGATTTAATGAACAGAATGATATTTCTGATTCTGAGACTTGGAACAAAACCGACTAAAAAAATTCAATTTTTAAACATAGAATCAACTTCAATACTAACTTCCGATGTAGAATTCTGTTTTAATGTTTCTGTTTTCCTTTCTTTCTATCTTCCTTTTCAGATTTCTGTTTCTTCTTGATTTTCCTCTTTTAATCTCCTAAAATCTGCCCAAGATCTCAATTTTCCTTGTTCTAATCTCTCTGAAAACTGAACTTTAAAATTTCTGTCTGAAAACTGATTTCTCTCTCTCTGAAAACTCTTAAAGTCTGTCTAAATTCTGTTCTGAAATCTCTCCAAAAAAACTCTTAAACTCTCTTCAAGTTTTCTGAAAAACTCTCCTAAATCAGTCCCCATTCCCTTTATCTTATATAGGTCTGTCCCCCCTTTTTAAGTGCTGCCCGGACCCCCTTTTATCTTTTAAAAACAGAAAAAATTCCATTAAAATCTGCCTTTACTACTTTAAATCCCATCAAGTTAACTTTTTCCTGATTTCTAGCAGCCCATTATCCCTTGTTCCCCATTAGTATCATTAACTAATAGCCATTAACATACCACTTTCAGCCCTCTATTATATCATATTACCTCACTGTTTCATTACCAGTAGTACCCCTGAAAACCTACTGTTATTACTGAAAAATCAGAACCCACTGTAAAACAGATTCTATAATCTGTATAAACTTAATTATCCTTCTGATTTACAGCTATAACCAATCCTATGATTTTGAGACAGTATATCACATTTCTAATAACTGATTGACAAGAACTGAATTTAAACAGGGGATTCTCAACTGAACACTGAATAAAACACCCTTAACATTACACAGAACATGCAGGATTATTTCAACTGAAATTTAAAACTGAACTAAAAGCAAACAAATACAGGAGCATTGTCAATATACTGACAATGCCCTGTTCAGAAAACAATATATACATACCATTGACAAACTTTCTGAATTATTAAAAGAGAATCAATTAATTGGGAAGAACTAATTGACTGAGTTCAATGACAATAAACAATTCCAAACGGATAAACAGGGTATTACAAACAGCATTAATGGCAATAAGAATTTACAAAACAACTAATCGACGAACTTAATCGAGTCGATTACACATATTATGACCACTCGTAAACAACAGAAACAATAGTATGATTCTGATCCAATAGACGAGTATGAGACAGTATAACAGAATTGACTAAAAAAAATATGAAAAATTAAACAGACTAATGAAAACAAACATAGAATACTCATAGAATGCTCATAAGAAACAGAAATTACCTCTGAACCTTTAAATTCAACTGAACTCAACTCGACTTGGATTTGGACTTTGTTTGAAATCAAACAGACCTTAGTCGAAGTATTTTTCACTGAAAATACTTCGACTAAGGTCGATTACACCTCAATCTTTATTCAATCTGTTCAGAATCCAAAAGTCTGGTATTTTTAGGGTTCTTGAAAGTTCGATTTGGGATTTAACCATTTCTGGTCAGATTCGAGGAGAACCAAATATGATACAAGGGTGAGGGTAGCCTAGGGGTCATTTGGTGTCAGCTTAAAACGGATCTGAGTTTATTCTTGTTTGGTCCGAATCTTCAAAAGAAGACTCGAGAAGCTCGGAAACGATTCGAGCCAAACAAACTACAGATCCATACTTAGGGTGGTTAGGGGAAGCTATGGTGTCGATTTGGGGCTGTTAGGTTTAGGTCTAAGTTTGGCTCGAATCTTCAAATGAAGATTCGAGAACCTTCAGGAAGATTCGAGCCAAGAGGCTAACATATTCGGATAGAGGGTGTTCAGGGGGTTCTGGGGTGTTAAGGTGGAGACCGGCGGCGTTGATGCCGCCGGGTTTCAGGCGAAGGGGAATAGGGGCGGCTAGGTTTAGGGATTTGGTTTGGAACGATGATGAACAGGAGCGGAGGGGGGGTGTTTAGTTAGGGGGCCGGGGTAAGGATTATGGATTTATATAGGGGAATGGTGGGTGGATATTGACCGTCCGATCAATCAAAATGAAAGGCCGGGATCTACTCACTTAACCAAACGACGTCGTTTGGCTTAAGTTTGGGGGGACGGGTTGAACCGGGTGTAGGATCGGGTAAGATTATGGGTTAGGTTCGTGGAATCTCAGCCGTTGGTTGGCTTTGATCCAACGGTCACTAATAAACCACAATCAAACGATGTCGTTTTGACTCGTTTGATATTGGACCGGATGCCTGGTTTGTTTGGATTGGGTTGTGGGGAGGATAAATTGATTTGGGCCTGGATTTTAATCCAGGTCTAAATTTTTACAACTTGTATATATTTTTTATTTTCTGATTTTATTAATTAATAAAATCCTAATCAAAAATAAAAACAAAATTATCATTACAATAATATTAACTATAAAATAATTTTAACTTCACAAAAATATATTAATTACTCTATAACAATTATTTAACACATAGACAAAACATCAATCACACAGTGGAATATTTAGAACGATTGCATATTTTTTGTGATTTTATTTAAATTATCTTTTAAATGCATAATTAAATCCTATATGCATGCAATATGTATTTTATTTTATTTTTCATTTTATTTATGACAAAGTAAACATTTTATGGTCATAACACAAACATTTAACACTATGCAAAAATTCAAAAATTACACAGTAAAAGAAATTTATTTTATTTTTTGATTTTATTTTGGAGTAGTTTTCGTAAGGCAAAAATCACGTGCTCACAACAACGCTAAAATCATGAATCGACCTCCAATCCAAGCTTTATGAACTTCAAAATTTCAAACTTCAACTTTCGATGTTTAAACCAATCAAATCACGTCCGATTGACCTCAAATTTTGCACACAAGTCATATTTGACATTACGGACCTACTCCAACTTTTGGAATCGGAATCTGACCCCAATATCAAAAAGTCCACTTCCGGTCAAACTTCTCAAAAACCTTCAAATTTCTATCTTTATCCAAATGACTTCAAAATGACCTACGGACCTCCGATTACGCTCCCAACTCCAGAATCACCATACGGAGCTATTCCCAGACTCGGAATCCCAAACGGACATCGATAACACTGAAATGAGCTTCAACCCAAACTTATAAAATATCTTCCAAAATGCTAACTTCCACAATATGTGCCAAAATGCTCCCGGATTATCCAAAACCCGACCCGGACATACGCCCAAGTCCGAAATCATCATACGAACCTGCTGGAACCTTCGAACCCTGATTCCGGGGTCGTTTACTCAAAAATCTTATCTTAGCTAATTCTTTCAATTTAAGGCTTCTGAAATGAGAATTTTCTTTCCAAATCAACTCCGAACTTCCCAAAGTTCAATTCCGACGATGCGTACAAGTCATAATACCTGAAGTGAAGCTGTTCATGGCCTCAAACCGCCGAAGAACGGGCCAAAGCTCAAAACGACCGGTCGGGTCGTTACAAAACATTTACGTCGATGCCTTGAACACCACTCAAGTCTCAATTATAGCGTTACTCCTCGATTCCACCACCAATCCGCTCGAATCTAATCACCAGTTACTTAATTACATTAATAAGTGCTAAATGAATCAACCCCAATGCATGAAAAATGAGTTTTTCAAGGTTTTACCCAAAAGTCAAAAATACTCCCGGGCCCACGTGGTTGAAATTCGGACCAAAACCCGATTACACATTCCCCCACAAATCCAAATATATAACTTATTTTGAAATCAAACCTCAAATTGAGGTCCAAATCCCCAATTTTAGAAAAACCTAGGTTCTACCCAAAACACTCAATTTTCCTCATGAAAATCTTTGATTTGAAGTTGAAATCATGTAAAAAGATGTTAAGGAGTGAAGAAAATGAGTTAGAAATCACTTACCAACGCTTTGGAGAAGAAAGGTTGTTTGAAAAATCGTCTCTTATGTTTTTTTTTTGGGTTTTGAAAAGTGAAAAATAACTGAAATTTCCGTTTATTTATACCCCTCTGAGACCACCAGTGCGGACCGCATCAAATTGACCGCGACCGCACTAGCGTACCTGAAGACCTGCAGTTCAGCACCCTGTGCGGACCGCACAAGGCCGACTGCGGCCGCATAGCCTCCACCGTGGACCGCACAAAGGTGACCGCGGCTGCGCTGGCCCCTCCGCGGTCGCACGCGATTTCTCGCGGACTGCACTAGAGGGTTCAGAGACTGCAGCTTCCTGAACTTGCAACACTTGACTTTCTAAGCCTAAGGCATCTCGGAACCTACTCAAAACTCACCCGAGCCCTCGAAACTCCAACATAAGTATACACACAGCCTCAAAAACATCCTACGGACATATTCGTGTAATCAAATTACCAAAATAACATCATGAGCATCGAATTAAACCTCGAGATCAATGATATTTCTCAAAATCTTTGAAACATCAAATTTCTCAATTAAGGTCCGCATCGCGTCAAACGACGTCCGTTTTCAACCAAATTTCATAGGAATGACTCCTGTCATATATAAGACCTGTACCGGGCGCCAGAACTAAAATACCGGCCCGATACCATTGCTTTCTCATCAGTTTTCATTTCAAATTTCCTTAAACAATTTCACTTAAAAAAATTATTTCTCAGACTTGGGACCTCGGAATTCGATTCCGGGCATACGCCCAAGTCCCATATTTTCCTACGGACCCTCGAGGACCGTCGAATCACGGATCCGGGTCCGTTTACCCAAAATATTGACCGAAGTCAAATTTATTCATTTTAACATCAAAACTTAGCATTTTTCACAGAGTTTCATATTTAAGCTTTCCGGCTACGCGCCCGGAGTGCGCATGCAAATCGAGGCGACTCTAATGAGGTTTTCAAGGCCTCGGAGATACAGAAATAAACTAAAAGCAAGTGATGACCCTTTGGGTCGTCACATATATAATACACTATACTATATATATAGTATAGTGTATTATATAATACACTATACTGTACACTTAGTATATATAATACACTTAGTATATATATACTATACTATACTATGCACTAAGTATTAGTGCATTAGCTAATATTATATCGAATATAGCTTTATATATATATATATATACATATATTAATTGATATAAGTCGAGACGTTTTAATTTATATTAATTGATATAAGTCGAGATGTTTTAATTTATTGTTAATATATATACATGCATATGAGTAGGTTATAAGTCGATGAATCAATTTACAAGTGTATCAATACCTAAAAGAACTCGTCCCTGTGTTCCGAGCGCTTCATGTTCTTATATATATATATACACACTATATATATATATATATATTGATATAAGTCGAGATGTTTTAATTTATTGTTAATATATATACATGCATATGAGTAGGTTATAAGTCGATGAATCAATTTACAAGTGTATCAATACCTAAAAGAACCCGTCCCTGTGTTCCGAGCGCTTCATGTTCTTATATATATATATATATATATATATATATATATATATAGACACACACGCACGCTTCGTAGTACTGCTTAACTGCATATATAGCTTGTTAGAGTATATTTTAGTCTATTCATCCTTTGTATTACAAAAGTATTAACGGCTTACATTTATATTATTTACATAGTAAATACAAAAGTGATTTTTAATTTTGACCATTGTTGACCTGAAAAGAGACCAACTTTTGTCGTTAAATAAACATAAATTTAAATTAGCGACCAAAGTTGGTCGCTAAATTTAAATCAGATTTATTTATATTTTATATAATATTTAAAATAATAATATAATTGTTAAACGTTAGAACTGGGTCCCAGATTAGCGACCAAAGTTGGTCTCTATTTTTGTAAGTGACCAACTTTGGTCGCTAAATTTGAATTATATTTTTTTATATTTTATAATTTTTTAAAATTATTAAAATTTTATAACTGGGTCCCATTTTAGCGACCATAGTTGGTCGCTATCTGCTTACCCCTTAATTAGCGACCAACTTTGGTCGCTAATTTTAAATTATATTTATTTATATTTTATAATTATTTTTAAATAATATTATAATTATTATAATTTTATAAGTGGATCCCCCTTTGGTCGCTAACCTCAGTATACCTTTGACCAAGTAAGTCTAACCAGTCCGATCAATATTTTGACGAATTTAGCAACCAAGTAGCGACCAACCTTGGTCGCTAATGTATATCAAATAATTATTTTATTATTTTCGCCAATTTAGCGACCAACTTTGGTCGCTTTTCTTGTTAGACCAACTTTGATCGCTAAAGTTTGGTCGATTTTTTCCGGAATTCTAGTAGTGATTGTGTATAAGATGTGTTTATACACTCATATATACTATTATACAAGATTATACATAATTATATAAAAAAATGACTTCGTCTTCTTCCTTGTATTTTTTCTGAAATTTAACTCAAATCTTGCTCAATTCTACTCCAAATCACTTCAAATTTAAATTTTGTACTCCTTTTGATATTTTCAATCAATTGGAACAACACTCAATCCAAACAACTACAAACTCAAAAAATCTTATTTTTGAAAGCAAAGCTTTGAATGGCCTTTAATGATAGAATGTTGAATCTTCAATTTTCTTACATTGCAACCAGGTGACACAGGGAAGAAGCAGTAATAGCGGCTGGCCCTTTGAAGCATACGTAGAAGATGTGAGAAGAAAAGAGAGTGAAAACAATGGTTGTGAGAACATAGATTTAACTCCATAGCTTTTAGAAGCAATGGCTGTAAGAAAACAAATTTTGAATTTGCTAGTACTTTCAAAATATGTACAATATGGGTTAAGTCGGATAAAACTTAAAAATATGAGTCATTTTTTGTTATGGTGTAAAGTCAAGTGTATTTTCTTGTAATTCTTTCATTAATGAAACCAAAATCTAGTCTGTAAAAGCACATTTATTAATTATTTACCACTCAGTTTTACATCAACTTTAAATCACAGAGTAGTACGCAGGAGAAATTTAAAATTTATCTGATCGATGCGACATATGGACAATGCCAACTATAGTATATGAATTGAACTTGCATTGGTGTAATCTAATGTATCTCATTTTTATAATATAATCTAAGAAAACGTTCATTTGACCTCTAAAAATTGGACGACAAATACAAAACTGAAATAGACTAGTATATTTCAATGATCATTACATCTCTATCAAAAGAAGATGATAGTTTACATCAAACTTATTCATATAAAAAGGCATACTTAATTAAACAGTGTCAATTGAGAAGAATCACTGTTCCAATTTCATAGGGATTCTGCCTTGTGATTATTAGCTTCTAAATCCAGGCTAATATGCTAATTGCTGCGATAATAAAAAGGGACTTAAACCTGAATTTTGAAAAGAAGTGGAAAACCATCAATTTTCTTGGAAGAAAATGCCAATAGCGAACCATTTTGGCAATGACAGATATCTGAGAAGTGAGCACTGATCTGCTAAGCATAGTAGTTTCAATCTTTACTTAAGTTCCATGCCTTACTTGTATGCACTCATGTTGGGTACCCGAGGCAGATCTAGAACAAGTTCAACGAATTTAATTGAACTCACTAGATGATAAAATAAATGTAAATATATATATAATCCATCATATTTATGACTCAAAATCCTGAATTCGCCTCCGCAAACATTTAATATAAACCTGAGACTGTGCATCACTTCATCTCCTGAAATATTTCCTCCTTCTTGTTGAGCCATGGTGATCATGATTTACCATTGCTGAGATGACCAGTTCAGGTTCAAGGGAAGGTAATCGAAGGGACTCAGACTTTTGATCTCTTCTCTATGACGACTTGTGTCTTTCCTATCTAGAGTCAGACCACAGCATGATCTTGCAAAGCACAATAAAAGACAACATTAATCTGCAAGTTCTCTGTTTTTGTTAGAACTATGTTGTTGCATGATATGCTGGCTTCTCCATCCTTGAGAAGCCAAACCAACATTATGCTCAAATGATTAAGCCTAAATTCCTGATTATATATACACGTAAAATGAGAGAGAAAAATGAACTTTTTACTTAGTTAACATCATTGCTGAGATCATCGTCATCTTCTTGACGGCTTATTCATAAACACATATAAACGAATTCAAGAGTTAAAAATTTACAAAAGCTGTTGGGCCAATATGACTGCTTTTTATTTTTATTTTCTTGTCAACTAGTTTCCTTTTTTTTTTTCGGGGGCTGGTGGGGGAGGGCATATTTTTTTTCACTCGGTATCCGATACCCGCATTGGAGCCCGATTATATCCGGATTCGCACCGCATAGAGCTCCATTTGTGGAAAAATGCTCCGTACCAAAGATTTTTCCATACCCAGAGCTAGAACCCGAGACATCTGATTGAGCAAAGAACAGCCTCATCCGCTGCATTACATCCTTTTAGTGGTGGGGAGGGAGTATTAACATTGATTGGTAAAAAGAATTTACGACTACCTGATCGTATATTTTAATAAGATCAAGATTGAACATCATTGAAAGAATAATCTGAACAAACTTTATAAAAAGGAATTTTCTTAATTTGTGTGTAATTATAGCAGTCATGGTCTAATCTGTTTGTTGCTTTGTTGGGTTCATCTGACTAATGATTAAAAAAACAAAACTCTTATGTCTTTTTCCTTTTTATTTTTCTTTTGAGAATCTCATGCTCTCACATCTTTGAGAATCACACGGAGGCCAGAACCCAAAATTAGATAACTTTAGTGAGACTTTTTAATTCAAATGGTTCCTTAAGTTAATTTGAGGGTAGATCTATTTCGTTTTTAACAATTGAGCTTGTACGGTCCTTTAAATTTGTTAAAATTAAGTATGCATTTTCGGTTCGACTGACACAATACCCGAAATGGACATGAAATTTAAAAATAGTCAGATTTATAAGTGGTAATTAAAAGTAGTCACAATTTTAAAAGTAATTAAAATTTACCCATTTTTTATGTAAAGATAAATTTGAACGAAAACACTATTTAAAATTCGAAAAATATTCCAGCATAATATACTGGATTTTCAGCATAATATATTGGAGTTCCAGCATAATATACTGGAGTTCCAGCATAATATACTGGTTCAACATAATATACCGGAAGTTCATACACAGGTGTTCCAATCTCCAGTATATTATGCTGGAATTTTTCGTGTGCTGGAGTTCCAGACTTTCAGCATAATATGTTGGAAGTTCATACACAGGTGCATGAATCTTCAATATATTATGCTGGAATTTTCTGTGTTACAGCAAAATAATGACTATTTTTCAATGACTTTGCAAAGGCTGACTATTTTTCAATTACCAGTCCGAAAACTGGCTAGTCCTTGCTATTTTCACGCTAACAGAAATATTATGTGCTTTTCACGTCACTAGAGTAAAACTATATCCCGATAGAGATTTTCCCATTTTCATTTTTTCTCCAATTTCAATGCAAGACACATAGTGTAATTGCACGTGGAGAACACATACATGACCATTTCCATTATAGTTTTAAATGATCAATTTGAGAATTCCATAAGTTGGTAGATGTTATAAAATAAAGATTATAAAGTAAAGACAAGTATAGAGAGAAACTGATATATTATTCGAATTCAAACTGATATACATAATGAACTGAAATCTCTTCTATTTATAGAAGAAAGGAAGTTATAAAGGAAGCTGCTACTATACCAGATATAGATAATCTTCTACTGAGAGCAATGTTTATCCATAACGGAGTACTGAAAGGATAAGCTTATTATACCCGATATGGATAATCTTCTATCGGGGGTAATGTTTATCCATAACTGGGTACTGAAAGGATAAGCTTATTATACCCGGTATGGATAATCTTCTAGCGGGGATAATATTTATCCATAAGTGGGTACTGAAAGGATAAGCTTATTATACCCGGTATGGATAATCTTCTACTGGGGGTAATGTTTATCCATAACTGGGTACTGAAAGGATAAGCTTATTATACCTGGTATGGATAATCTTCAACCGGGGGTAATGCTTATCCATAACCGGGTATCGAAGTGATAAGCTTCTTCAGGAAGTTTATTTCCAATAGAGTACTTAAATAGATAAACATATTTACGGTGGAGTCCCATATGGATAAATTTTTTCAGGAAGCTTATTTACAACAGAGTACTAAATGAACATCCATAATATAATATATTTATAACACTTCCCCTTGAATGTTCATTAAAAGATAATGTGCCTCATTAAAACCTTACTAGAAAAAACCACGTGGGAAAAAAATTCTAGTGAAGAAAAAAGAGTACACATATTTAGTAATACGCATTGCTGGCTGCCTCATTAAAAACCTTATAAGGAAAACCCTGTGGGAAAAACCTTAGTAAGGGAAAAAGAGTACAGCGCGCATTTTACTCCCCCTGAAGAAAACCTTATTTCAAATATTTGAGTCTCCGCATTCCAATCTTGTATACCATATTCTCAAAAATTGATGTTGGTAAAGACAATCTGTTGGATTGTCACTTGAACTAATTTGATACACACCAATGTCACAATTTTCCTGAAGATCATGTATGTAGAATAATTCTGGTGAAATGTTCTTCGTTCTATCTCCTTTTATAAATTCTCCCTTTAATAGTGCTATGCATGAAACATTGTCTCCGTATAATATTGTGAGTCTTTTATCACATTCCAACCCACATGTTTCTCGAATGAATCACTGATCTCAATCATATGCACTCCCTGCTTGCCGGTTTGAAATCGAGCTTTATGGGTATCGGATAAATAACCTGCATCTGCATTACCAATACGATCTGCACCACTTTTGTTAGCATTAGCAAGATAAATAAGTGCAACATCTACACCGAGATAGAGTATTTCAGGACCAAGGAGCTCTTCATCCTCTTCTAGAGGTTGGAACAGATCCTTATTCACTTCAAGTGATTGAATATCCAATGGTGTACTTAATGGGTACACTTTGTCCATGTAAAAGTATTTTTAAGACCCTCTTGGAGCTCTTTCGGAGTTCCAATAAGATTTATGTCACCAACATAAACAGCAAGTGTAACAAATTTTGATGACATTTTCTTTATAAAAGTACATGGGCAAATAACATAATTTATGTAACTTTCTTTCAGCAAATATTTACTAAGGCGATTATACCACATGCGCACAGATTGCTTTAAACCATACAAAAATCTTTATAATTTGATCGAGTACATTTCTCAAGACTTTGAATTATATGCTTCGGGCATTTTCAATCCTTCAAGGATCTTCATATAGATTTAGCCAAATAAGTCATATAGGTTAAGACTTGTATCTAAATGGTATGACTCTTCAAGTGTCTGGACTGTTAGTCCGATCCTCACAATCTTTTACAATATTGTGCACTATATTGTATTAAATATATCTTCGACGATCATTTTGTGTTAGTTCCTAAGCGACATAACTTGTGAAGATCTCATCACTTTCTTTATTTTCAGGTACCTGAACTTTTTCAGGAGTTTCATGAAATGTTATGTCGTGGGCTCTTCTAGAGCTTATTTCCTCCTCATTATGATCATTTTGATCATTAGCTCCTACTATTTTTCAAGGATTGTTACCTTTGGAACCGATTGGTCTACCACGCTTCATGCGTACAGTAAACTCTATCCTTCAGGGACTTTAATTTTAATGGGAGCATTTGCAGTTGAAATATGATATTTAATTTTGGATCAGCAAATGCTTCTGGCATTCGACTTGAATTATCGTCTAAGTGAGGATCATGATAATTCGATTCATATAGCATATTTTTCAACTGTTTATTCCATCCCCCAAATGTTAGAAAAACTAACATATATCCCCAATCATCTTTGGGAAACATATCTTTGTGTATTATGGTAGAGAAATTAATCATATACCACACAACAAAAGATAGTAAAAATATTTGGTTTCTGATCCTAAACCAATTGTGAAGGGAGGACTTATCATATATTGTTGATCTGATGCATACAAGTGCTGCTATATGCAATTTAGAAAATCTTAGACCAACACATGAAGCTTTTTTCTCATAAGCAATGGTTTAGCCATTAATAGGAGGTATTCAATTCTAAACCAGCTTGGATATAAACCAGCATTATCAAGATGAACTGTCTTGATTTCATAATCTGAAAATTATGCTCTTAATCGAGAAAAGCAATTCCAAATGCCAAACTGCAGGTTGACAATAATTACACATGTAACCATCTCATATATGCACCTATAAGTGGTTCACATGATAGGTGAACGGACTCATATTCACCTTTTATATATTTCAGAATCAGGGGTCTTAGTCCCAACTTTAGCTGGTATAATCAATTCATTATGAGAACAAACAACACGTGAGAATTCCTGAAGAATCTTCTAGTTCTTTAGTATATGCTTATCTGAATTCTCAAATAGCTCATTTAAAATGGCAAATGAAAACTTCAAGTTTATCATGTCATGTGCTATCTCTTAGTAAACTTCTGGTTTACTGTGGCATAAACTTTTGCTTTAGTAAACTTTTGGTTTACTGTGATACATGATATAGTTCAAATTAAAGAATAAGGCGGTTAACTTCTCACATACATATTATTTTACCCCTTATAATTGTGGAAACATGAAGATTATCAATCTTCCAATCATTTGTAGTCTCAATATGATAGCCATTTGTATTAGTAAACTTCAGGTCTACTACGACATATGTTTTGACCATAATCATATAATATGAATGACATATTTGTATATAAGCTCTTCGAGAGCCTTCATTTATTATCCACAATCTAATATTTATCTGGCACTACTGATGTCATGTATTATTTAGGCAAACATTTAGCTCTTCAGGAGTTGTTGATACATTTTGTACTATCAAATATTGCTCAGACGCTGCTGGTGTCATGAGAGAAAATCACAATCAAATAAACAATGTAAAATAATTGTTTAAGCACACAGAAACTCCTCTTCATAATATTTTTCCATTTCAGGAGGCAATTTCAATTGTGTTACTTCTTTAGGAGCAAATTTAAAATACGAAATATTGAGTATATATTCTCTCAATTATATTAACTCTTCTGGAGGTAAATTGTAATGTATTCACATCAAGAGCGCGTTCATATTTACCCGACTTATTATTATTGTCATATTCACTTCAGGGAATGGATTAATATTATAAAAAATTCTCATCCTTCAGGAAATCGAATATAATTATCTGAATGCGCATTAATCACATCAAATTGTGATGCCTCAACCTCTTTTAAAATATTTGCTACTTCAGGAGCAAATCAAGGCGTGCATTTAATATAGAGAATATTTATGTAGCTTATCTTCAATTGTAACCATAGAAAGCCTAAATAACACTTCTGATGATCATAGACATATACCACTTCTGGTGGTTAACAAAATATAATTACAATGAGATATATGAAATATAACTACTTCTGGTGATTGTATATTTCTTGCAAACTCTGCTAGAGTTTAAGTTGATCTAATAATATTATCCATATTCTTCAAAATGACATAAATAAGATATATTATAGTAAACATCATTATCAAATCATAATTTTTTCTTTATGTACAACAATTACATAACCATACTATCTATTACAAACAAGAAAAATTAAAATATTTACATTTCTATAGATTCACCATCGATTACATGACTTGTTTCTCCTTCTGGGAGTGCAAGGTAATCAGTTACATCCAAATGCATGAAGTCTAAATTATCTTCAGAAATAAAATTTGCTTCAGCATTTTTCTCTGTCTTCTTTAGGGAGGCTTGATAAAGCTCAACCAGGTGATTTGGCGTACGACAGGTACGTGACCAGTGCCCTTTTTCTCCACATCTATAGCATGCATTTTCTGCATTTGGTGCTTGCATCGCTTCATGCTTTTATTCCTTCCTTTTCCACTGCTGGTGGTGAGGAGTGTTCTTTGGTGCATTATTATTATCATGATTAGAGTTTCTTTCCCGACCACGACCATGACCACGACTAGGGCCACGACCTTTTCCACGTTTAGCCTGGTGGAAGTTCGTCTCATTCACAAGAACCAGTAGGTCGGCTTTCATGATTTTTCATTAATAGCCCATTATGTTGCTCGGCTATAAGAAGATGTGAGATAAGTTCAGAATACTTTTTAAATCCCATCTCTCGATATTGCTGCTGCAGGAGCATATTCGAGGCATGAAAAGTGGTGAAAGTTTTCTCCAACATATCATGATTAGTAATATTATCACCACATAACTTCAATTGGGAAATAATTCTGAACATAGAAGAATTATACTTGTAAGCACGTGATTTTTGACCCTCCCCGAGAATTTTCACATTTTTAGCGTGAATATGTGAAATTGGGTCTAGTATAGCTATTTTAACTATTTTTACTTTATTTCGTTGCAAAAAGAAAAATTTCAAAAATATATATATAAATTTTAGTTTATGTATCTCTCATAAATTTGAAAAAATACAAAAATTGCACTTTATTTTTGTACTTTATATAATTTCGAAAATTACAAAAAATTATAGTTCTATTAAGGTTTTATAGTCATTTTTAACTTTGAAAAATACAAAAATATTACCTCATATTTTATCTTAATATTTAAAAACGAAAATTACAAAAAAATAGTTTTATTAATATTTTGTAGCTATTTTAAATCTTGAAAAAATAGTTAAAAAAGATATAGTTTTGTTTGAACACTAGTCTTATTTTTGGTAGTTATTTTGCTTACATAGGACTAGTTAAGCAACGTGTTCCTATTTCTCGGGTCCGGGCAAAAGAATAATATTCGGGTTCAAACTACCCGGTTTTAGGCCTAATTTTCGGACCTAGCCCATAATAAACCGAGTCCAGGACACATGGGGAACCCCACCACGCGTGGGGGACATAAACCTTGAACCCCACCACGCGTGGGGCTCATTTTTCTTGGCAAAACATTACAAAACGCGGACAAAGGCCAAAGCATAGGGGGGACTTTGAAAAATTTTTGGAAAAGAAATACTGTTCATCTTCTTCTTTGAGAAGAAGGAGCAGAAACCCTAAACCATCGTGAAAAACCACCCAAACCACCCCGTCACCTTCCCCCAGCTAACGACCCCGCGTCCAAACCCACCGGCAACCACCCTCCTCCTCCTGTCCAAACAGCCCCCCTCCCTCACCCAAAAAACGGACCACCCTCCTCCTCCCAGCTCCACCATCATCACTACCCAGCCCGACGAGTAGCAGCAGCGTCGTCACCTCCACGTCCAAACACCATCGCCCAAACACCATAACCAACACCCAAACACCATCACCCTCGTCCCCAGCTGTTCGTCGAAGCTGCGTCTGCGTCCTCACCTTCCCGTCGTAACCCACCAAACCAGTCGCAACCCACTCCCTCGCGTTCAAACGACCACAAGCAGTCCCCCATTGCTGTTTCATTCTTCTCAAGTCGTGACACTCCCCTCACGTCCGAACGACATCGCCATCTTCCTCCGTGAACCCACCATTGCTGCCTCCACCAGCTCCCTCCATTGAAACCAGCTCCACACGCATCTCGTTCACCACACAAATCGTCTCGACCTTAACCCAAAACCACCAGTCCGTCAACCACCCCAAACCCACCATCAACGAACCCAAAACCATTGTCGCCCCAGCTCCCTCTCCGCCTCTCGACCCTACTGTCGAATGCTTGCCCCGACGACACCAGCCCCCCTCATCATCATTTTCCGGTCGACAACCACCCAACCCAGCTCCTTACTCGCATCTAAACGACCCCTTTCTGTGGCATGTCCTCAAGCTAGCTTGCTACGTCGCAAAATCCAGCAGTAGCAACAGTTTTGGTCCAAGCTCTCTATTTCCATCGAGGTCGTCTTTGGTTCGTCGAGGTCCGGTACGTTGAGCTTGACGTCGAAATTCCGTCGTTCCGTTATTGGAGAGGTGTCCGACAGTTGTCGGTCCAGTTGGTTGTTGTTCTTGCTTCAAACAGGTGCATGCGCATTTTTAAACTTGTTATATTTGCTTAATTGGAATGAAATGATATGGATTTCCTACGCACTGTTTGTGTATCAGATTTGTTGAATATCGGATTTCCTATTCTGAAAGGTGTTAATTACTTAGTTTGTCTTAATAGTTGTTTATACATGTGGTAGTAATGTTAAAATTTTAGTAGCAATTTTAATTCCGCAGAAAAAAAAACGCTTCATCAAATGAGTTCAATTTATAACCCATGATCTAGTGAAGTAGCGAAAAACGTAGTTGTTTTAGTCTTGTCCTTTTCCTAAAAGAAAAAAAAAGAGAAAAATAAATAAATAAATAGAAAACGAGACTAGCTTCGCCAAATAAAATGTACAGATTGCGAAGCCCTCACAAAAGATATGTATGAAATATTTAGATTCCGGGATGGGTCGTTTAGCGAATCTCACGGCCCTACCCCAAAAATAATAATGCGCTAGTTGCTTTAGGCGTGCCTTTATGATGTTATCTCCCTAAACTCGGGTGCACATTTATGTGACCCAAATCCAAATCTCAACGAAATCGAAATGTGTCGCTAATCACGGGTACATTGACTATGACGTGGTTTGAGATGCATTTCCATGACGTTGCAAATTCATTTTTAAATAATAAATGGGACGAGCCTCGACAAACAAAAAAGGCAAATTGCGGGGCCCTCAGTAAATACTTGTTTTAAATTTACTTAGAATTCAGGAGGGCCGCTTAGCGAATTTCGTGGCCTTCCCAAAATAATAACACGATAGTCTCTTTAGGCGCGTGTTTAATAATCTACTTTCTTAAACTTGGGTGTGCATTTCATGCGACCCAAATCCAAATCCCAAAACGTCAAAAAATATGTTCCGGATTGTGGGTGCATTTCATGCGACACAGTCCAGAGACATGTTTTAAGCGATGTTCACATTCCTAAAAATAATGATAATAAAGCGGTAAAAGATAAAATTTGCACATGGTTCATAATTGTATTTAAAAATCAGATAAATAAGCCGAATATAACAGTTGAGCGACCGTGCTAGAACCACGGAACTCGGGAATGGCTAACACCTTCTCCCGGGTTAACAGAATTCCTTATCCGGATTTCTGGTACGCAGACTGTAATATAGAGTCATTCATTTCCTCGATTCGGGATTAAAATTGGTGACTTGGGACACCCTAAATCTCCCAAGTGGAGACTCTGAAATAAATAAACCAATCCCGTTTCGATTGTCCTTTAATTGGAAAAAACTCCCCTCGCGCCCCTCGGGTGCGGAAAAAGGAGGTGTGACAGCTCTGGCGACTCTGCTGGGGACGAGGCCCAGAACCACTGGTTCAGGGTTAGAAATTCGAGCTTAGATAAATTGTTATATTTGGCTTTATCTGATTTTTACATGTTTTGAGCCTAATGTGCTAAATGTTGCTTTTACCGCTTTGATATTATGTGAACTGTATATAAATTGTGCCGAAACCCATCTTCTCTCTGAGTCTTCTAAATCATGAAGAAGGGCGTACTTCGTATGACTTCTTTTCTGTATAGTGTCAAATCCCAATTTAGAACGAGGTTCGGATAAGTTGCTAAGCCGGTGAAGCTTCTGTATTCCCGGTACGATGCCCCCCTCGGCTCGAGCTGTCCGCTCGGGTAAGCCAGGTCTAGAACAAACACCCAGGTTCTGAACCTAGTATAACAAAGCCACATGCCGGATCCCTAGTAGGAACGTTTATTTGCATCATGTGCATTTGACTTAGGGGACTCAACACAGGGGTTGGGTCCGTCTAGGACAAGCAACCTGAAAATAATAGACCATCTTTTGGCATCCTATGTGCTACATGTTGTATTTAGTCAAGGGCGAATGGGTCATTTGGTCATTTCCAGCATGTTGCTATTTTAATCAAAGCATGGGGAACATTTGTGGAATCCAAGAAGTCTTGAAATTCCCTATGTCCCTCATGCCACATTTTTGAAAATATAATAAATATAAAAAATAAAATATATATGTATATATATAATAAAAAAAACATTGAAAATTCGAAAGAAAAAAAGATTGTGTATGTTTTCATCATCATCCACAAATTAGAAAATAGTGGAAAAGAGGAGAAAATAACAGTGTAGAGATATAACTACTTATTGTTAGAAAAAAAAAACAAATGTCCAAGTAGTGTCGAAACTCTGCCGAAATTTTGAGAAAATAAAAAAAATGTGTTAGTTTGCTTTATTAAAAGCAAAGGGAAAAAAAGGTCGTCGCTCTGTTTTGTTTTTCAAAAAAAAAAGGAGAAAAGATATATAGTTTGTCTTGCCATTAGAAAAAAAATGAAAAAAGAGTCTTATTTTAAAAAATAAAAAATGGTTTTTTTCTATTATTTATTTGCTTATGAAAATGCAAAAAAAAAAAATGAGTCTTTCATATATATATATATATATGTAAAAAATCCAAAAAGTTTTTCTTTATTTCCAAAAATTTATATATATCTTTATCTGTTGCAAGAACATTGGTCTTGCCAAAAGTTTTTAGAATCCCAATTTTCAAAACAGATGATCCAAAAATATTTTCCATTATTGACTTCTTTAGAAAGTCTTTCTAGTTTTTCTAAAAATATATATATATATATATATATATATATATATATATATATATATATATATATATATATATAATAAAAAAAAACCAAATCCGAAAATATTTTGATTCTTCTTTCAAAAATTGAAAAGAAAATTCAAAATTCAAAAAAAAAACATTTTAGAAGCATTTCTTTTATTAAAGGTAAAATTCCAAAAAATATTTTCTTCTTCTTCTTTAGAATAAAAAAAAGCAAATGAAATTCAAAAATGTATCTTAGAAGTATTTCTTTCAAAAAAATCAATCAAAAATCCAAAAAATATACTTCATTTCTTCTTTTAAAGTAGTTCTTTCACCAATTCAAAAAAAAAAAGTTAGTTCATCTACTTATTCCTGATTGTCCGAACTACGCAAGGTCTGATTCATGCGGAGTCATGATACGTAGGCAATCTCCATAAGATTCGACCACAACAAAGAGGAAAAAAAAAACGAAAAAGAGAATGAAAAAAGAATGAAAAAAAGAAAGGAAAAAGAAAGGAAAAAGGAAAAGAGAAAAAACAAATGGCAAGCTGGGAATGAGGAGTGAGTTTTTATTTTATTTTACTCTATTTTCAAAAAAAAAAAGAAAAAAGAAAAAAAATAAATAAAATAAAATAATAAGCTAGTTAGTTTATAACCCGAACTACGTCAGTTTGATTCTCACCGGATGTGAGATACGTAGGCAACCCTCATCGGGTCCAACTCCCCTTTTCATTTTACCAATAATGATATACCATAAAGCATATATGTACACACATGTATATAAATACATATACTGTTTGTTTTGTTTTCCAAGATTTTTGTTTAGAGTCAAAATAAAGGTTTCTGTTTTCGCCTAAAAGGTCACCTTAATAAATGTGCAGGATGAGCACAGAGCAAAATGAACCATTCTCGGCCCTCAGCGAGGTCCCCCTACAACTCCACATGTGGTGGAATGATTTGGAAGCCAATAGCAAAGAGGTAGTAGGAAGAATATTGGGAGGTTTTGTAAATTTGTTGGGCGTTAGGCCAAGGACAGATATTCTTGAAGCTCTAATACCATTTTGGGACCCAACCCGCAATGTATTCCGTTTTGTTGACTTTGAACTTTCACCAACACTTGAGGAAGTCGCCGGATATGCGGGATTGAATGAGAGGTTAAGAGGGCAATATTTGCTTTCGCCAAGGCCAGTGTCTCCGCATGCGTTTCTGGATCTACTAAGCATTAGTCGGAAGGTACAACATGACGATTTATCGAGAGGATATTGTGATCTCCATTTCTTGTATCAGCGGTACGGAACCCCGCAGGGTTTCGAGGAACCGAACCTTGGGCTAACTCACGGCGGGAACAGAAACAAATGGGAAGCAAGACGTACTTTGGCTTTTATCACAGCATTCTTGGGAGTCATGGTCTGTCCAAGGAAGGATAAAAAGATAGAGATAGGTCTGGTAGGTATGGCCGACGTTGCAATCAAAAGAACCAATAGTACTGTGGTTCCTTTGATTTTGTCCGAAATCTACCGGGCTCTGACTATATGCCGAGAAGGAGGCAAGTTCTTCCAAGGTTGCAACCTGTTACTTCAGCTATGGATGCAGGAACATCTCCATCACCGAGTAGGATACATGAACCACGGGTTGACCGAGAGGAATTGTATCAGCGGATTCAAGAAGCGCATGACAGGCGCCAGATTTCCTGAAGGTGTCGAAGCATGGTTTACACGGTTAAGGTCAACAACAGCTGACCAAATTGAATGGGCATTCGGTTGGTTGACTGATACTGAGGTGATCTACATGTCGGCTGAAGAATGTCATGTTCTCTTAATGGGGCTTCGCAGCATCCAGCCATATGCCCCTCATCGGGTATTACGACAACTGGGCAGGTTTCAAGTAGTCCCTACTGATGAAGATCTGAGCAAGCATGCCATGGAATTAAGCCCGGGAGTCATATTCCCCGAGGGGAAAATTAGAAAACTGTGGCATGAATGTAGATTCTTGGAGCCCAGGACCATGGTGCGAGAACTAGCTAAAGGTGAGGTAGACCCAAAGTACGACGCTTGGTTCGAGAGAAGGTTTCAGATTCGGCAAAGACCTGCTAAAAGGGCCCACGTCCAACACTTCACAGATGATTCACAAGAGCAATGGGGATGGTTAAAAAGGGAGGAAGGTTACCGGGTTGAAATCGGGAAGCTAAAACAACAAGTCGAAAGGCTTGTATTTGAGAACAATGTGCAAGCCGCCTCGGAGCAGGCTGAAAGAAACAAGCTAGCCCAAGAAAACCAAACCTTGAAGGCCCGCCTTCGCCAAGCCAGTAAGAGTAACGTTGACCGACAGAAGCGTCGCTCTGACGAAAGATTGATAGCAAGTTTGAGAAGTCAGGTCATCCAGAGCCAAGAAGAATTAGAACAATCAGAAGCATGCATAGCAAGGATGAAGGTCAGATGGGCAAGGCACACAATGGCCCGGAAGCAGCGTTTGCAACAGGTCATAAGGGATTATGAGATGAGCGTCGGAATATTGAGGGAGACGAACTCCACTCTACATGATCGGATCGTCAAACAAGCACGAGATGCCCAAGCCGACAGAAGGCGATGTTACGATGCAATGACCAGAATGGAAAGACAAATGGAGATGTTCCAGGATCAGCTTGCCAACAATGCGCAAACACTGGGATTGAAGAACCGACAGATAAGGCATTTGTTCGCAGAAAGGGACAACATTCGAGGAAGGATCGACGAGATTGGGCATTACATCTACATGAGATGCCTGGCATGCGAGCAAATGCCTCGGAAGACCCTCCTTGTTTCCATCATGGGTTGCGTCCACCGAATCATGAATGAGTTGAAAAGCCTGCAGAGGGACCTCACACCAAGGGCCGCGGAAAGGCCGAATGATGCCTCGCGGGCCCCTAAGTTGGAAAATTAATCTTTGGTTGAGTCTTGTTTATTTGGCTTTGTTGCTTTTCCATATGTTGTTTTCTTTTCTGTTAGTCAAAACGGGTTAAGAACTGTGGAGTCTGTACTATTGCTATTCCTTGCTTGAAGTAATTTGTAATAGCAAAATTTTGAGAATGAATTTAACGATTTCACAAGAATTTTGTGTTTCTTTACTTTAAGGCAGAACTACGCCGGGTCTAATTCGCGCGGGACGTGATACGTAGGAAATCCCCATAAGATTCGACCGCTTTTAATAATGAAAGAAAAGAAAATAAAATAAAACACAGGGTTTCCCAAAGTACTTTAAAAGGGGACGAATGAGCAAACCGGGATGACGCATGTTGTTTGAAGCAAAGCATGTAGAAACGATTAACTGCCTAGGTGCATTGCATCCTCTATGTGTTATGATCAAATCTGTTAGACTCTGACGCTAACAAAGTTTGTTGCTGTCTGAATCAAACAAAAAAGTTGTTAAAGAACTCTGGCAGCACACTCCTATCAAACCAGATCCAAGGGACCGATAGCAACCAGCATGACTACTTCAGAGAATAGTAATGAGGAAGAGAGGCCGATGAGCCAGTTGCTAAAAGAAGCGATGGAAAAGATTGAAAGGATGGGACTAGAGATGAATGCAATGCAGCTAGCCATAGCCAAAACACAAAAGAGCCCTGAAACACTGGGGCACATGCCAGAATACCCTCACTCTGGCCCTTCCACAAGCCGCCCAAATCCCCTTTATCATCAAGAAAGAAGCCCTCATGATTCCCAAGCTCCACCACCCCATCAACCTCTCCCAACACCCAATATTCCCATTTTTGTGGGACCAACATCAGCCCCTTTGCAAAGAACGACCAGTGAGCCATTGTTTCAGGCTCACGATACACAATACTATCCCCCCGAGCCTACGTTTCATGCCCCCGAACCACAGGCTTACAATCCACATTTGGAAGTGCCGGCAGAGATTGAGAAGCCGGCTAAGGCCCCTGAACAGGATGAAGTATTGAGAAAGTTCAAAAGCCTGGAGCAGTCCTTCAGGAACTTGCACGGGCTGGGCAATCAAGTCAGCGTAGCATACAAAGATCTGTGCCCTTTCCCAGACGTCCAACTCCCGGCTGGGTTCAAGATGCCTAAGTTTGATTTATATGAAGGGCACGGTGATCCCATGGCACATTTGCGGGGATTCTGTAGCAAAATGAGGGGGGCAGGCGGCAAGGATGAGCTGCTGATAGCTTATTTCGGCCAAAGTCTGAGCGGATCTGCACTAGAATGGTATACCAGGCAGGATTCCAGCAGGTGGTACACGTGGGATGATCTGGCGCAGGCTTTTGCAGGTCATTTCCAGTACAATCTCGAGATAGTCCCTGACCGTCTCACATTATTGAGAACTGGGAAGAAACCCGGGGAAAGTTTTCGCGAGTTCGGGTTCCGCTGGAGAGAGCAAGCAGCTAGAGTCGATCCTCCCATGAGAGAGGGAGAGATGGTGGACTATTTCTTGCAGACACTGGATCCAACCTATTTTGGTCACTTGGTGACAACAGTTGGAAAATCTTTCAACGAGGTGGTCAAGATAGGGGTCATGATAGAAGAGGGTCTGAGGTCTGACAAAATCTTGAACTATTCGGCACTCAAAGCCACAACCCAGGCTATTCAAAGTGGCACGGGAGGTGCGCTGAGAAGAAAGAAAGAAGAGGTTGCCATGATCGAGGCAGGCAGTTGGTCCAGGGCTGGCAGGCCGCACTACAACCAACCCAGACCTCATAGGTCAAACTACCCATACAACCCACCACAAAATTTCTATCCGCCTCGAGAACCACATTGTTCCGTGCACCAGGCCCAAGCATACACTCAGCCTCCGGTTCGCCCACAATGGCGCGCGCCGGCTCCCCAGAACATATATGCACCACCACAAAACACCTATCCTCCACCGAGGGCGTATAGAAACCCTTCAGGGGCAGGCTTCCGGGGAAATCCAGATGCTAGGAATGACAGGTTGCGGAAGCAGAGAACTTTCACGGAGTTGGGAGAAACCTACACCGCTTTGTTCCACAAGCTGAGGCAATTGGGTTTGGTTAGTCCTGTCCAGACTCGAGAACCAAATCCCCCACCTCAGAACTTGGATCGATCAATCAGTTGTGAATACTATTCAGGGATGCTCGGGCATGATACCGAGAAGTGATGGAAATTAAGGCATGCCATACAGGATCTTATCGACACCAATAAGATCGAGGTCCAGACACCAGAAGCTCCTAACATCAACCAAAACCCACTGCCAGCGCACCACGAAACTCACATGATTGAGTTGGTGTGTGAGGAAGGAGAGTTGAGAAAACCCTCACAAACAGTGATGATGATCCAAGCCGCCCCGAAAGAAGTCTCAACCAGTGGAGGAACGAGTGTACAGTCGCAGGGAGAAGGCGTCAAGCCGGTAGTGATATTGGGAAAGAGCCCGTCCGCCATAACAAGCAAACCCAAGCCAAGCAAGTTGGTAATACCAGGGATCCCGCCCACACCGGCGGTCGTGTTGAAAGGGGTATGTACAGAACGGGTGACAATAAAGCCTGTGGTCCAGCTGCCGATGATTGACGGCAGGGCTGTGCCTTGGAAATATGAAAAGGCGGTGGTGATGTACAAAGGAAAACAGGTGGAAGAAGTCAGTTGTGAAGCGCAAGGGCTGACTCGATCAGGTCGATGTTTTGCTCCGGTGGAGCTAAGAAGAACCAACCCAGTTGCAACCAAGAAACCTGTGTCCGAAGAAGAGGCTGAAGAGTTCCTGAAGAAGATGAAAGTACAGGACTATTCTGTGGTCGAACAGCTGAGAAAAACACCGGCCCAGATCTCACTGTTGTCGTTACTGATCCATTCTTAGGAGCATCGTCGGGCCCTGCTGAAGATATTGAACGAAGCTCATGTGCCCAGTGAGATTGCTGTAAACCACCTGGAAACCATTGCCAGCAAGATTTTCAAGGTGAACAGGGTAACATTCTCAGATGATGACCTGCCGGTGGAAGGTACGGAGCATAATAAAGCTCTATACCTAGCTGTCAAATGTGAAGACTCGGTGGTAACTCGAGTATTGGTGGATAACGGCTCAAGCGCCAATATTTTCCCACTATCTACTTTGAACCAGTTGAAGATCGACCACGGAAGGATCCACAAGAACAGTATCTGTGTCCGAGGGTTTGACGGAAACGGAACGGCCACTGTAGGGGATGTTGTACTTGAACTGACCATCGGTCCGGTCATGTTTACCATGTAATTCCAGGTATTAGACGCCACGGTATCTTACAACCTGCTGTTAGGTCGACCATGGATTCATGCAGCCAAAGCGGTGCCTTCCACCCTACATCAGATGGTGAAGTTCGAGTGGGAAAGACAAGAGGTCGTGTTACACGGCGAGGATACAACGTGCACCATGGGCGGAACCATTGTACCTTTCATAGAGACCGCTGATGACAAAGGTCCTTGGGTCTACTAGATTTTCGATACAGGGTCGGCCAACAAAATTTCTGAAGGGGAAATCATCCCGCACCCTAGGGTAGCTGCCGCAACAGTCATGATGGTCTCAGAAATGCTGGGTAATGGATTTGTGCCGGGAAAAGGCCTGGGAGTCGAGCTTCAAGGGATTGTCCAACCTGTCTCCCTTCCTAAAAATCTGGAAACTTTCGGATTGGGGTTCAAACCAACCGCAGCAGACAGGAAGCAAGCGCGAAAAATGAAGAAGAGGGTCTGGTTTCTGCCTAAACCAGTGCCACGCCTCTCAAGGTCTTTTGTCAAAGCAAGTGCCAAGGGGTCACCGGTCCCAAAGATTCTAGGACCTTTGATCGGTATAAATGAAGACCTGAATCAGAGTTTTGAGAGGCTCTTCGCTGATGTCAGCGTGGTAGAAGCTGGGGAAGGTTTCAGCAGAACAGAGATACAGTTTGTGGGACCTGAGGCCAAGACCAACAATTGGACAGTTACTCCTCTTCCTGTCCGAGGGGAGTCTTGGTAGTAGGCTTTGATTTATGTTTTGTGTGTATTGTTTTGTTCGGATTATCCCAGGGTGTAATCCAAATTTTACTTTCGTTTTTGTAAAAGTGTGAACCCTTTTATCCCGCAAGTTTAATAAACTTCTCTTCTTTTGCCCATTTTAATTTTGTTTCGTTCTTTTGTCTTTCTAAACAGTTCTCTTTTTACTGGTTCTAATGACATGGCATGCACAGCGGATCTTCGACCTAGTCTAATAAATCAATCTGAATCTGACTCAATGATGCAAGAGGTCGTGTGTGATGATGAATCTGAATGTGATGAAGGTGAATCCTTCGAAGAGATAAACCGAGAATTATGCCAATTTGAAGAAAAACCCAAGCCTAACCTAAATGACACTGAGGCTGTAAACCTAGGAGACGCTGATAACGTCCAAGAAACCAAAATCAGCATCCACATTAAGCCGAATGTCAGGGAAGAATTGATCAGAACCCTCATGGAATTCAAAGATGTTTTTGCATGGTCCTATGATGATATGCCTGGATTAAGCACAAATTTAGTGGTTCACAAATTGCCCACTAACCCGGCATACCCTCCGGTCAAGCAAAAACTAAGGAAATTTAAAACAGAAATGAGTGTAAAAATCAAAGAAGAGGTGATTAAGCAGTTGCAGGCAAAGGTCATTCGGGTCACTCGATATCCCGAGTGGTTGGCCAATGTGGTACCAGTCCCAAAGAAGGATGGAAAAATCAGGGTGTGCGTCGACTACCGCAACCTCAACAAAGCAAATCCCAAGGACAATTTTCCGTTACCCAACATTCATATCCTGATCGATAATTGCGCTGGGCGCGAGATCGGATCCTTTGTGGATTGCTATGCGGGTTATCATCAGATCCTAATGGACGAAGAGGATGCTGAGAAGACAGCGTTTATTACGCCATGGGGAACCTACTGCTATCGGGTAATGCCATTCGGGTTAAAGAACGCCGGGGCAACGTACATGCGAGCAATGACTGTTGTGTTTCATGACATGATACACAAAGAAATCGAGGTGTACGTCGATGATATGATCATCAAATCTTGGCGTCAGGAGGACCATGTAGCAGACCTAAGGAGATTTTTCCAAAGACTCCGTAGGTATGATATCAAGCTTAACCCGGCCAAATGCGCATTCGGGGTCCCATCAGGAAAGTTGCTAGGATTCATCGTCAGTCGACGGGGGATTGAGTTAGACCCATCCAAAATTGAATCCATCCGAGATTTGCCACCGCCAAGGAACAAAACAGAGGTAATGAGTTTGCTGGGTAGACTCAATTACATCAGCAGGTTCATCGCTCAACTCACAGCAACTTGTGAGCCCATATTTCGGCTGCTGAGAAAGGATGCTGCGGTGGGTTGGACGGCGGAGTGTCAGGAGTCTTTCGACCAAATCAAAGGGTATCTATCTAATCCACCCGTATTGGTCCCGCCTAAGCCCGGGAAGCCCCTAATTCTTTACCTGACGGTCTTGGAAAATTCATTTGGTTGTGTGTTGGGGCAACATGACGACACAGGAAGGAAGGAGCAAGCCATCTACTATCTTAGCAAGAAATTCACAGTACACGAGGTCAAGTACACTCAACTCGAGAAAACATGTTGCGCCCTAACTTGGGTAGCTCGGAAGTTGAAGCACTACCTGTCTTCATATACTACTTATCTCATATCCCGTTTGGACCCATTGAAATATATCTTTCAGAAACCTATGCCCACGGGAAGGTTGGCAAAATGGCAAATTCTGCTCACAGAGTTTGATATCGTCTATGTAACGAGGACGGCCATGAAAGCCCAGGCGCTGGCAGACCATTTGGCAGAGAATCCCGTTGATGAAAAATACGAGCCCTTAAGAACGTATTTTCCTGACGAAGAGGTAATGCATACAAATGAGTTGGAATTGCCTGAGGAACCGGGTTGGAAGCTTTTCTTCGATGGAGTTGCAAACGCGAAAGGGGTTGGCATAGGAGCAGTACTCATTTCTGAAACAGGACGGCATTATCCCGTTACGGCTCAACTACACTTCTATTGCACCAACAATATGGCCGAGTATGAGGCTTGCATTCTGGGTCTGCGCTTGGCTACTGACATGGATGTCCAAGACGTCTTGGTCTTGGGAGACTCGGACCTCTTGGTACATCAAATTCAGGGTGAATGGGAAACACGAGACCTAAAGCTCATACCATACCGACAATGCTTGCATGATCTGAGCAAGCAATTTCGATTGGTGAAGTTCAAACACATCCCGAGAGTTCACAATGAGGTTGCGGATGCCTTGGCCACCTTAGCATCAATGCTGCACCACCCTGACAAAAGGTATGTTGATCCTCTACACATCCAGGTCCGTGATCAGCACGCCTACTGCAATGCCATAGAAGAAGAAGCAGATGGCGAACCCTGGTTTCACGATATCAAGGAATACCTCAGAATATATATCCAGAACATGCCTTTGGAGACCAAAAAAGAGCCCTTCGGCGTTTGTCGAATGGTTTCTTCCTCAGCGGAGGAGTATTGTACAAAAGAACCCCGGATTTGGGATTGTCGAGATGCATAGATGCCAGTCAAGCAACGACGGTTATGGCAGAGGTACATGCTGGAGTTTGTGGGCCACACATGAGCGGATATGTATTGGCAAGAAAGATCCTTCGAACAGGGTGTTATTGGCTCACCATGGAACACGACTGTATCACTTTCGTGAGGAAATGCCATCAGTGCCAGATACATGGAGATTTGATTCATTCTCCGCCAACAGAGTTACATACGATGTCAGCACCCTGGCCGTTTGTGGCATGGGGCATGGATGTCATTGGGCCCATCGAGCCGGCAGCATCCAACGGTCATAGGTTCATTCTAGTGACCATTGATTACTTCACCAAATGGGTTGAGGCTAAAACCTTCAAATCAGTAACCAAGAAGGTAGTGGTGGACTTCGTTCACTCCCATATCATCTGCAGATTTGGGATCCCAAAAGTGATCATCACGGATAACGGTGCGAATCTTAATAGCAGCTTGATGAGAGAGGTATGCCAACAATTCAAGATTACACACCGCAATTCCACCCCATATCGTCCCAAGGCGAATGGAGCAGTCGAAGCAGCCAATAAGAATATCAAGAAGATACTGCGAAAGATGGTGGAAGGTTCCAGACAATGGCACGAGAGATTACCCTTTGCTTTGTTGGGTTACCGCACTACCGTCCGAACTTCCATAGGCACAACTCCTTATTTGTTGGTGTATGGAACTGAGGCCGTAATACCAGCGGAGGTCGAAATTCCGTCCCTCCGAATTGTCGCTGAAGCCGGGATTGATGATGATGAATGGGTCAAAGCTCGATTGGAACAGTTGAGCCTGATAGATGAGAAAAGATTGGCAGCAGTGTGCCATGGTCAGCTGTACCAGAAGAGAATGGCAAGAACATATAATAAGAAGGTGCGCCCTAGGAAGTTTGAGGTAGGGCAGCAGGTATTGAAGAAGATCCTCCCACATCAGGTCGAGGCAAAAGGCAAATTCGCCCCAAATTGGCAAGGGCCTTATATCGTGACCAGAGTATTGTCCAACGGTGCTTTGTGTTTGACAGATGTCGAGGGTAGATATGTCGACATGGCTATCAATTCAGATGCAGTCAAGAGATATTATGCGTAATTTCTTTAATTATGGCAATTTTTGGTTTATTTGTTTGTATTTGGCATTTGTTGGATAATGAGATGACGGAGGCAATTCTTTCTTCTATCCAAACACTTTTAACCCTTGCTTCCCCCTTTGAGCCTTAAGTAATTCTTTCATACCCCTCTTTTGGAATCACTAATGGAAAAGACATGAAAAAAAAGAGAAAAAGAAAAGAGAAATAAAATGAAAAGAAGGAAAAGAAAAAAAGAAAGAAGAAGATAAAATCATAAGAAATACAAAACCGTGGGAACTACGTTTGACCTGATTCCTCAAAGAGGATACGTAGGCGCCTCACGGCTCGGTCATAGTGTGCATCATAGTGAATATAGGATGCATAATGTACATAATGTGCATAATAGGCACAATGTGCGTGACGCACATAGCTCAACATAAGTGTAAAAAAATAAATTCCCCAAGCAAGAAAACTGGGGCAGAGGTTATGTTTTAAGTTCCAACAAAGGTTTGATTCCAAAAGTTGTAGCACATCACCCATCAAATTATTTTCATTTTTATAGCCCTTCTTTAACTCCACACCAAAACCAACATCAACGTCCAAAAGACCTCCCGATCAATGTTCAAGAGATGTCGAGTCAGGCAAATGAGGCCGAGAATAATACACCGATCCCCAGCAAAGAAGAGGATCGTAAGACTGGGAATGAATTGATGGTCAAAGGAATCCTCAGAAGAGAGGGTCGTATCTACAACGCCCAGATTCCTCGAAAGAAATAAAATGAGAGAGTCTTATCGGTGAAAACCTTCACAGGCACCGAGAGGCGATGTAAGATGAGGGATATGAAATGAGAGAGTCTTATTGGTGAAAACCTTCACAGGCACCATAAGGCGCCGGGAGATGAGAGAAAAGAGAGAGTCTCATTAGTGAAAACCCCTCGAAGGGCACTATGAGGCGACAAGACAGATCAACAAAAGCTACCACATTCGAAACGAAATGGACACTCCTTTATCATCCCCAGCAAATCAGACCATCGGGAAAACCCATTGGTACAAATAGACTAGGTCGGGAATCTGTGATGCACGTCATGATCACGGGGACCAGTCAGGTCCTCCAGATAAGTTCTTTTGAGTTTCTTCTCCCACCAAATATTGGTTCAGAAAGACTTTCTCCTTTTTCTATCTTTTATTTCTTTTCCTAAAATTTGTCTTGAAAGGATTTTTCAAAGCTTACTACCAGAAACCGGAGGGGAATTCATCCAATGCAGGATAGTACAAACAGTCTTAAAAGCCGATCCCAGGCAATGCAGTGATCGTGCCCGGCAATTTTGGAGGAAGTAAGCTCCTAAAGGGAGTGGTGTCGGGAGTTAAAAGCAGACTCCCACAGCATGTGCTTAAAGAGAAAGCAGAAAAGGGGATTAATTGAAAGCCAATCCCCAGCAGGCTAGAGACCCCCAGCAGGCAACTCTGCCCACTAATCAATTATGGGGACATAGAGCAAGAAAAAGAGAAGAAAGGAAAAATCATCCGCCCGAAAGGCACCCTCTACCACCACGATGAAAACTAATTAAATCCTTTTGTCTGCTGCAGGAAAACAAAGGATTGATGATGGCAGCAAGATGCAACGCCAGGGAAGTCACCAAAAACCGGGGCAGAAAACTTTCTACCGATTGTCGAAATTTTCTCGGAAGAACGGGGAAACAATTTCAAATACATTTAAGTTCTAGGTCGCCCACCAGTAAAATGCGGGAATACATTTAAGTTCTAGGTCGCCCACCAGTATAATGCGGGAATACTTTTAAGTTCTAGGTCGCCCACCAGTAAAATGCGGGAATACATTTAAGTTCTAGGTCGCCCACCAGTATAATGCGGGAATACATTTAAGTTCTAGGTCGCCCACCAGTAAAATGCGGGAATACATTTAAGTTCTAGGTCGCCCACCAGTAAAATGCGGGAATACATTTAAGTTCTAGGTCGCCCACCAGTAAAATGCGGGAATACATTTAAGTTCTAGGTCGCCCACCAGTAAAATGCGGGAATACTTTTAAGTTCTAGGTCGCCCACCAGTATAATGCGGGAATACATTTAAGTTCTAGGTCGCCCACCAGTAAAATGCGGGAATACATTTAAGTTCTAGGTCGCCCACCAGTAAAATGCGGGAATACATTTAAGTTCTAGGTCGCCCACCAGTAAAATGCGGGAATACATTTAAGTTCTAGGTCACCCACCAGTATAATGCGGGAATACATTTAAGTTCTAGGTCGCCCACCAGTAAAATGCGGGAATACATTTAAGTTCTAGGTCGCCCACCAGTATAATGCGGGAATACATTTAAGTTCTAGGTCGCCCACCAGTAAAATGCGGGAATACATTTAAGTTCTAGGTCGCCCACCAGTATAATGCGGGAATACATTTAAGTTCTAGGTCGCCCACCAGTAAAATGCGGGAATACATTTAAGTTCTAGGTCGCCCACCAGTATAATGCGGGAATACTTTTAAGTTCTAGGTCGCCCACCAGTATAATGCGGGAATACATTTTGTCTGTTCATTCCATATTCTAGGTCGCCCACAAGTATAAATGCAGGCATGTCATTACCAATAGGAGACGCACTTCCTCAGTTTAGTTTCACCATAGGAGACGCACTTCCTAAGTTTAATCTTACCAATAGGAGACCCGCCTGTAGAACGGAGTTCGTTGTATGACAAAGAAAAGAAGAAATCAGGCGTCCACCTGGAGAACAAGGACAAAGAAAAATAGAAATCAGGCGTCCACCTGGAGAACAAGGACAAAGAAAAGAAGTAATCAGGCGTCCACCTGGAGAATAAGGACAAAGGAAGGAAGAAATCAGGCGTCCACCTGGAGAACAAGGACAAAGAAAAGAAGTAATCAGGCGTCCACCTGGAGAATAAGGACAAAGGAAGGAAGAAATCAGGCGTCCACCTGGAGAACAAGGACAAAGAAAAGAAGTAATCAGGCGTCCACCTGGAGAATAAGGACAAAGGAAGGAAGAAACCAGGCGTCCACATGGAGAACAAGGATAAAAGAAATAGAAAAGCCCGCTCATATGAGAAAGGAGCACACTTAGAATCAATGAAGCAGAGGAATACAACAGGAATCTCCAGCAGGAAGCAATAAAATCCCCAGCATTCACAAAAGGCTGGTCAAAAAGACAACAAGAAAACAAGAGGGGAAAAGAACCCAAGGTACGGAAGTGGAGAACAGATGTGGTCCGCTCAAAGAACTAGCACCTACAACTAGCAGTATCAAGGTTCAAATCTGAAGTCGGTATGAAGCACCATTCAAGACTCAAGACCAAGTTTCAGAAGACTTACAGATAGGAATCCCTGTAACTAGTAGCTGATAGGCTTAGTTAGTCTTTTTTCAGTTTTCATTTTTGTTGTAATGACAGGACCGCGGACCGGAACCTCAACGGAACGGCACCTCGATCGGCTCCTCACCTCGGTACCCTCTACCATCTCTCTCATATCCGAACTACACGTGGCCTGATTCCTGTAAAACCAAGGATATGTAGGCAGCTCAGATACCAGGGCTCGGTCACATTCCCTCCCTTTCCTTAAGTGTAGCCCGTCCAAGTAATGGTCGGGTCAAAAACACGTCTAGTCGTTCTTTGTCGGAAAACTCTTCGTGTTTCCAGTCAAAGAGGGGCAGCTGTAAGCACGTGATTTTTGACCCTCCCCGAGAATTTTCACATTTTTAGCGTGAATATGTGAAATTGGGTCTAGTATAGCTATTTTAACTATTTTTACTTTATTTCGTTGCAAAAAGAAAAATTTCAAAAATATATATATAAATTTTAGTTTATGTATCTCTCATAAATTTGAAAAAATACAAAAATTGCACTTTATTTTTGTACTTTATATAATTTCGAAAATTACAAAAAAATATAGTTCTATTAAGGTTTTATAGTCATTTTTAACTTTGAAAAATACAAAAATATTACCTCATATTTTATCTTAATATTTAAAAACGAAAATTACAAAAAAATAGTTTTATTAATATTTTGTAGCTATTTTAAATCTTGAAAAAATAGTTAAAAAAGATATAGTTTTGTTTGAATACTAGTCTTATTTTTGGTAGTTATTTTGCTTACATAGGACTAGTTAAGCAACGTGTTCCTATTTCTCGGGTCCGGGCAAAAGAATAATATTCGGGTTCAAACTACCCGGTTTTAGGCCTAATTTTCGGACCTAGCCCATAATAAACCGAGTCCAGGACACATGGGGAACCCCACCACGCGTGGGGGACATAAACCTTGAACCCCACCACGCGTGGGGCTCATTTTTCTTGGCAAAACATTACAAAACGCGGACAAAGGCCAAAGCATAGGGGGGACTTTGAAAGATTTTTGGAAAAGAAATATTGTTCATCTTCTTCTTTGAGAAGAAGGAGCAGAAACCCTAAACCATCGTGAAAAACCACCCAAACCACCCCGTCACCTTCCCCCAGCTAACGACCCCGCGTCCAAACCCACCGGCAACCACCCTCCTCCTCCTGTCCAAACAGCCCCCCTCCCTCACCCAAAAAACGGACCACCCTCCTCCTCCCAGCTCCACCATCATCACTACCCAGCCCGACGAGTAGCAGCAGCGTCGTCACCTCCACGTCCAAACACCATCGCCCAAACACCATAACCAACACCCAAACACCATCACCCTCGTCCCCAGCTGTTCGTCGAAGCTGCGTCTGCGTCCTCACCTTCCCGTCGTAACCTACCAAACCAGTCGCAACCCACTCCCTCGCGTTCAAACGACCACAAGCAGTCCCCCATTGCTGCTTCATTCTTCTCCAGTCGTGACACTCCCCTCACGTCCGAACGACATCGCCATCTTCCTCCGTGAACCCACCATTGCTGCCTCCACCAGCTCCCTCTATTGAAACCAGCTCCACACGCATCTCGTTCACCACCCAAATCGTCTCGACCTTAACCCAAACCACCAGTCCGTCAACCACCCCAAACCCACCATCAACGAACCCAAAACCATTGTCGCCCCAGCTCTCTCTCCGCCTCTCGACCCTACTGTCAAATTCTTGCCCCGACGACACCAGCCCCCTCATCATCATTTTCCGGTCTACAACCACCCAACCCAGCTCCTTACTCGCATCCAAACGACCCCTTTCTGTGGCATGTCCTCGAGCTAGCCTGCTGCGTCGCAAAATCCAGCAGTAGCAACAGTTTTGGTCCAAGCTCTCTATTTCCATCGAGGTCGTCTTTGGTTCGTTGAGGTCCGGTACGTTGAGCTTGACGTCGAATTTCCGTCGTTCAGTTATTGGAGAGGTGTCCGACAGTTGTCGGTCCAGTTGGTTGTTGTTCTTGCTTCAAACAGGTGCATGCGCATTTTTAAACTTGTTATATTTGCTTAATTGGAATGAAATGATATGGATTTCCTACGCACTGTTTGTGTATCAGATTTGTTGAATATCGGATTTCCTATTCTGAAAGGTGTTAATTACTTAGTTTGTCTTAATAGTTGTTTATACATGTGGTAGTAATGTTAAAATTTTAGTAGCAATTTTAATTCCGCAGGAAAAAAAAACGCTTCATCAACTGAGTTCAATTTATAATCCATGATCTAGTGAAGTAGCGAAAAACGTAGTTGTTTTAGTCTTGTCCTTTTCCTAAAAGAAAAAAAAAGAGAAAAATAAATAAATAAATAGAAAACAAGACTAGCTTCGCCAAATAAAATGTACAGATTGCGAAGCCCTCACAAAAGATATGTATGAAATATTTAGATTCCGGGACGGGTCGTTTAGCGAATCTCACGGCCCTACCCCAAAAATAATAATGCGCTAGTTGCTTTAGGCGCGCCTTTATGATGTTATCTCCCTAAACTCGGGTGCACATTTATGTGACCCAAATCCAAATCTCAACGAAATCGAAATGTGTCGCTAATCACAGGTACATTGACTGTGACGTGGTCTGAGATGCATTTCCATGACGTTGCAAATTCATTTTTAAATAATAAATGGGACGAGCCTCGACAAACAAAAAAGGCAAATTGCGGGGCCCTCAGTAAATACTTGTTTTAAATTTACTTAGAATTCAGGAGGGCCGCTTAGCGAATTTCGTAGCCTTCCCAAAATAATAACACGATAGTCTCTTTAGGCGCGTGTTTAATAATCTACTTTCTTAAACTTGGGTGTGCATTTCATGCGACCCAAATCCAAATCCCAAAACGTCAAAAAATATGTTCCGGATTGTGGGTGCATTTCATGCGACGCAGTCCAGAGACATGTTTTAAGCGATGTTCACATTCCTAAAAATAATGATAATAAAGCGGTAAAAGATAAAATTTACACATGGTTCATAATTGTATTAAAAATCAGATAAATAAGCCGAATATAACAGTTGAGCGACCGTGCTAGAACCACGGAACTCGGGAATGCCTAACACCTTCTCCCGGGTTAACAGAATTCCTTATCCGGATTTCTGGTACGCAGACTGTAATATAGAGTCATTCATTTCCTCGATTCGGGATTAAAATTGGTGACTTGGGACACCCTAAATCTCCCAAGTGGCGACTCTGAAATAAATAAACCAATCCCGTTTCGATTGTCCTTTAATTGGAAAAAACTCCCCTCGCGCCCCTCGGGCGCGGAAAAAGGAGGTGTGACAATACTCACTGATAGATTTAATATCTTGTAGCCTTAGATGAGTCCAATCATATCGTGCATGTGGAAGAATGACCATCTTCAGGTGGTCATATCTATCTTTCAAATTATTCCACAGTATGACTGGATCTTTAACAGTAAGATATTCCATTTTCAGGCCCTCATCAAGGTGATGGCGTAGGAATATCATTGCTTTGGCACAGTCTTGGTTTGATGCCTGATTTTTATCTTAGATAGTGTCTGCCAGACCCATCGCATCAAGATGAATTTCAGCATCAAGCACCCAAGACATGTAGCTTTTGCCCGATATATCCAGGGCTACAAATTCAAGCTTAGAAAGATTTGACATTATTTAGGAAAAGAAAGTTCTTACCTCAGATACTTTCAAAATATTTGCTCGAGACGGAAGAGTCTCGTGCTGATAACGTGTTATAAAATAAAGACTATAAAGTAAAGACAAGTATAGAGAGAAACTGATATATTATTCGAATTCAAACTGATGTACATAATGAACTGAAATCTCTTCTATTTATAGAAGAAAGGAAGTTGCTGTGTAAGCTGCTACTATACCAGATATGGATAATCTTCTACTGAGAGCAATGTTTATCCATAACGGAGTACTGAAAGGATAAGCTTATTATACCCGATATGGATAATTTTCTACCGGGGGTAATGTTTATCCATAACTGGGTACTGAAAGGATAAGCTTATTATACTCGGTATGGATAATCTTCTACTGGGGATAATATTTATCCATAACTGGGTACTGAAAGGATAAGCTTATTATACCCGGTATGAATAATCTTCTACCGGGGTATGTTTATCCATAACTGGGTACTGAAAGGATAAGCTTATTATACCCGGTATGGATAATCTTCTACCGGGGTAATATTTATCATAACCGGGTATCGAAGTGATAAGCTTCTTCAAGAAGCTTATTTCCAATAGAGTACTTAAATAGATAAACATATTTACGGTGGAGTCCCATATGGATAAGCTTCTTCAGGAAGCTTATTTATAACGGAGTACTAAATGAACATCCATAATATAATATATTTATAACAGTAGTAACATTTTAGTTACCTATACCCAGAGGTGAATCGGTGAGTTCATTCTAATTTTGTTAAACTAGTCTTAGGGTACGCGCTTTGCACGTGTACCCTGTATCAATAAGATTATAATCTTAGAAAATTCTATCTACATAATTTCTCATATTTTGTTTCTTTCTTAATTATTTTTCTTATTTGCTTATTACACTTAGCTACATTATTATTCTAATTTTTCTAAAAAATTATACCTCATAATCTTAAAAAGAATAAATCATCCACAAACTTGACTTATAATTAGTGATATCGTTAAAGTTGAAATTTATTATTGGATAAGATTATATGCAAGCTTAACTATGTTAAAATAATAGATATGATTCAACTATCCTTCTATACGTATTTTTATGTCTATTAATAAAAAGTGTATAAAATCTAGAATAAGAATGAATTATGTGTAATAACAATTGACATCGAGATATAATTAAGAGTAAGGAAAAGGGGTATTATCACTTTTAGCAAGCACCAAAAACTATTTACATTTGGAAACCGAAAAAGTGTATAAAATTTGTATAATTTTTATATATAACATATAGAATATGTGTGTGTGTATCTATACAATATCATTTTCCTTAAAAAAAAATTTATATTATTTTTATTAAGATACTAAAATTATACACCATTAAGATATTAGTTCATTGAAAATTTAGAAAATCAATTGAAATATCCAACATATAAAATATTAATGGCAGTTATCATTATATCTAACATGGAATGTATACTTCTGTTGATATATTTAATTTTCATAATTGTATAAATATTTACTACTAATAAATGTATTCTAATATAATTTAAATGATTAATTATATTTAAGCAAAAAAAGAAAAAGTAGACAAACCTAACGTGTACTTTGTGCATATAGAGAAGTTTACCGTAAATTGATATAATGCCATTATTCTTTTATTAATTTAAAAGATCATAAAATTTAGGAAATTTTAAGGACTTCTTTCCTAATTCAAATAAGTTTTGATTTAGTAAAACAAATTGACTTGATTTTAAGGTCTTAAATATTAGGAAAGCAATTTAAATTATAATTTTATCCAATATAAAACTGATTTTTAAAGGGTAAAAAAGGCGAACGACATTTCGCTAAGGGCCTTCGTACTTTTAATATAGTATAGATAGATAGATAGATTTTAGTGTACGTACGTTACACGTGTGCATCACGTTAATCAATATAAAATATATACACAACTTTTGAAAAATAGCAGTGGAGGTTAAACTAAACTCAATATATGTTTAATGATGAAAATAAATATTAGTAAATTGATATAATATATGGTTGAATTCAACATTTTCTGAATGAATTTAGTGTAATTAGTTCTATAGTATTTATAGTTATAAATATTTTATTATATAAGATACAAATATGCTATGTTGTTGTATCTCATCTAGTATCTCTTTGTAAACTCTACGTTTATAATATCGTTATACAAACAAAAATAATTGTAAACCCTACCAACTCAATTATAAATTATAGATAAGCCAAATAAACCTTTTCTTGTGTAAAAAAGGTTGCATGAATTCTTATTGATTTAAGTCTAAATTTCCTTCTTTGCACGTTCATCCAATACCAAATAAAAGTTAATATTATCCCAAACTCACTCCGAATGCACTCTATTAATAACAATGTTGAAATTATAAGAGTTCACAATGTTGAGGTCAATTTTTCAAAATTATCGAGGGGAAAATGACAAATTTATAGTTATTTCAAGAGTTCCAAATACATTAGTTTATCTTAAGTTTAAAAATTAACTGTAGTTACAAATTCACATAGTATGGTTGTGGATTAATTTATTTCTAAAATAATACCAGATTAGTTCAGCCTTCTAGAAATTTAAAGTCCAGACTAAATCAAAACTCTTAAAAATTTAACAGGAAAAAGCGAGCATGCATTGCTGATGGATATTTCATATTTTTAGGTAATGAATTATTCGTTATTTTGGAGAAAGAAATACTATTATATACCTTAGAGGCCAAGAATAAAAAAAAAACTTTAATGGCCATGTACTAAACTCCAAAAGGATATTTATAAAAACCGATCAAATAAGAAAAAAATCTAATAAGGTAAATATTAATTGAATTTGAAGTCCTAAATGTTAGGATCTTATTAAGTAATATTTTAGTTTATTTTGAAGTCCTAATTAGGAAAAATAATTAAATGACTATTTTGTCTAGTGTAAAAATAATTTTTAAAGAATAAAAAAGGCAAACAACATTTCGATAGGGGATTCGTGCTTTTTATATAGTATAGATAGATATATAAATATAAATATAGATTTGTATTTAAACTACTATAGTTTAATTGTTATTATTGTACTATACTTGATTTTGCTCTACTCTTTGATTCTTTCGCCGAAGGTCTTTTTATGGAATAAATTCAGGTATCTCAAAACTTATGTCAACTTGAAAAATAATTTTACTTATGTAATGAATTTGGAAAAGAATAAATCTGAATTATTGTGCTAATTGGTTAATTCAAATAAGTAAATATGTGTTATCAACACCAATAGAAATAATTTATTTTTTGAAGATTCAAGTTCTCTTAGTGGCCCTTTTTAGCTCATGTAATATTAGCTCATACCAAATTTCAATTCAATCATAATTATATTTTTATCCAAAAAGATTTCTATTTCCAAATTGCAAAATTTTTGAACTTCTGCACTTTATGTTTTCCGAATGGTTAGTGTTATTGGCTTTTGCAATTTTTTTTTCTTGCTTTCGGTAGCTACTTCAATTGTTGAGTTTAATTTTTAAATTTATATCAATGTTTATGTCTAAGAAAAATATTAACCATTTAAAGGGGAATCTTTCTCTTATTTAATCTTTTTATTCTGCCCTTTAGTTTATTTTGTGTATATCACAATTGTGCACCTATAATTTAGCACAATTACTCGATCTATTTTGAACAACGTGCAATTAGAGAAAACTCATATGGCATCATTGGAAGATTTGGTATTATTTAGTCATAATATAAGTTGAAATTTTATATAAGGTAGAACATTTTAATATTTAAATATTAAGATTTTTTACTTAGCAAATAAGGAAAGATTTAATAAGTAAAATTTTAGTTGATTTTAAACTCTTACATATTAGAAAAATAACTAAAAGACAGTTTTGTCCGATATAAAATCTATTTTTAAGGGGTAAAATAGATGAACGACATTTCGCTTAGGGCGTTCGTATTACTTTTAATATAATATAGATATATAAATACATTTTAAGTTTCATTTATGCTTACGTAATCCGAGACGTGCTCGATAGAAGCTAAGTGCACTAGAATGGAGATATGGAGGAAAATTGTTAAATACGATAAAGAAAATTTTTTTGGTTAAAGAGAAAGGTTACTTGTAAGATAATGGGGATGCAGTTGGAATCATAATGGCCACCTAACTTTTTGAATATTACTATAATCTTGGAGGATTACAGAAGTGATTTTTCACAAGAAGAAACTTACAAGTAAAAGTAAATGGAGGGGTATATATTCTACTAATACGATTTTTAGGGAGGGGCAAATAAGAGAAGATAAGAAAGAAAAAAACAAGATGAAGGTTTTTGAGCGAATTTAAACTCTATACCTCATCATACAGGTAGGTTGTAACTTTATTGGCTATTTTAAATAACTAATCTATATGTACGTGTTTCACACGTAAAAAATACCCAACTTAAAAAAGAAAGTTAAAAAAAAGAAGGTAAAGTAAGAGAATAAATTTAGAAGCGTACAATGCAATAGACATGTTTAGTAGTAAACTAAGCTAATTTCATGCAACTTATCTCTTATGAAGATATGTTAAAGACATCACTCTTTTAGCTCATTCGTGCCATGTATGCTTTATTATCACTGTTATTTATATGAACAAAGAAATTTTTGGTATTTAAACATACCAATAATGTATATTAATCTTGCAGTCTATCTACATGCTTTACCTTATATTTTTTTTTTCTTTCTCTCTCACCTATGATATTAAGATTTAAGTCTTAATAGATTAAGCTCGATTAATATACCATTTTCTTATTAAAACCAATGTTCTTCAATGATTTTAGAAAAGATGAACCAAATTGATATAAGTAATGCATGCCTAGTTTAAACTGTTTCTTTTCATACATTTGTTCTCATTTGAAAACTAAATTCTAATTATTCTCAAATGTACATTTAAGTAATGGATTTTCAATTCAATTAAAGTAATATTGTAGCTACATGAAAGTCTCAAGCCCCAACTACAAGGTTGCATGCTTGATTAATTTCTAGAGTCAATAATTTTGTCCTACGATTTGCATTTTTTTTAATTAGGAGCCAATTTTAATTCTTAGAAATTTGTCACATGCTCAACGGCTCAATTGGTATGCTGAAATTTTCATTACGTTAATTTATTCATCATACTAAAGCTGGATGTCCTTATAAACTCTTTTAAGTATGTATAAAAATAATTATTTTATAATTAAGTACTCAAAAGTTTAAATTCAACGGACGCTGAGACTCAACTTAAAAAAATTTATTATGCTTCCAATGTTAATTGAGAGGGATGTCCCTTTACTTTTTCGGGATTTTGTTCTCCCTTAATTAAATTAATACTCTCTATATATTGTAGATAGTTTTTTTTTGGTAATTAAAATTTTATATACCAAAACCGAAAGTATTATTGCAGCCAGAAAAAACTGGAAAATTTTAAAAAAAAAGTCCAAGATTGGAAAAATACAGCCCCAATTCTGGACAAAAACTAAGTCATCATCAATCCATCAAGATCTCTGCATGATTCTGAGCATTGGTACATTTAGGGGTAGAAGTTTAAGTTCTCTATTGCCTCTATCAACCTGGGTTTCATCCTCCCTCTACAGCATATTTCTTGAATGAGCTTCCTTATAATCTGAGCTTCTTGCATTTGTTGTCCTTGGAAATTCCTTTTGTTCCTTTCTTGCCATATAAAGTATACACATCCTGCATTTGTGGATAGTTAATGATGTTAGGTCATCTTAATTAGAATTTCTAAAATTATAAATATTTTCATATTGATCATAACAGGAAGCAATACACGTTAAGTTCATGGTCTTTAATTAGTTCACAGATATAATTTACAAATTAAATGCAGGTCCGCAGACACAATTTTCCTATTTCAACTCTTGATTTTCACAAATATTTAAATTTGATTTGAATTTAAAAACAAATTTTGATAGATTTATTAAAAGAAATTATTATACTTGAGAAGTAAAAAAATTTACATTGAGTGATGAACAAATCTATCGTTGGGTTCCTTTTCTGTAACGACCCGACCGGTCGTTTTAAGCTCTAGCGTGTCGTTAAGCAGTTTGAGGCCATGAACAGCTTCAGTTTAGGTATTATGACTTGTACGCATGGTCGGAATTGAATTTCGGGAAGTTTGGAGTTGATTTGGAAAGAGAATTCTCATTTCGGAAGCTTAAGTTGAAAGAATTGACTAACATTGGATTTTTGAGTAAACGACCTCGGAATCGGGATTCGAAGGTTCCAGTAGGTTCGTATGATGATTTCGGACTTGGACGTATGTTTGAATCGGGTTTTGGAAGACCTGGGAACGTTTCGACACCTATTGTAGAAGTTAGTATTTTTGGAAGAATTTCATAAGTTTGAGTTGAAGTGCATTTCAGTGTTATCAATGCCTGTTTGGGATTCTGAGTCTAGGAATAGCTCCGTATAGTGATTCTGGTATTGGGAGCGCGTTCGGAAGTGAATTCGGAGGTCCGTGGGTCATTTTGGAGCCATTTGGCTAAAGATAGAAATTTGAAGGTTTTAGAGGAGTTTGAACAGAAGTGGACTTTTCGATATCGGGGTCGGAATCCAATTTTGGAAGTTGGAGTAGGTCCGTAATGTCGAATATGACTTATGTGCAAAATTTGAGGTCAATCAGACGTGATTTGATGGGTTTCAGCATCGAATATTGAAGATTGAAATTCTAAAGTTCATTAACCTTGGATTGGAGGGCAAATCATGGTTTAAGCGTTATTTGATGTGATTTGAGGCCTCGAGCAGGTCCGCGTTATGTTATAGGACTGGTTGGTGTGATTGGATGGGCTCCCGGGGACCTCGAGTGAATTTTGGGTGGTTAACGGATTGAAAATGGAAGTTGGAGAAGGTCTGAAGCAGCTGCCTTTTGGTGTAACCGCACTTGCGAGGCCTGGGCCGTATGTGCTGAGCCGCAGAAGCGACCCTTGCGTCGCAGAAGCGGAACTAGATTGGTTAGGCTGGGACCGCAGATGCGTTCATCTTGCCGCAGAAGTGGGACCGAACTTGCGGATGGAGGAGCACAGAAGCGGAGTGAGGAGTTTGGTGATAGACCGCATAAGCGGTTTGGAGGACGCACCTGCGGTACCGCAGAAACGGTCAAGTGACCGCATGTGCGGAGATGCTGGAGGCAGTGAGTTCTTTTAAATCGGGGGTTGGGTTCATTTCAACCCTATTTCTTCCATTGGAGCCGATTTTGGAGCAACTTTGAGGTGTCATTTTCACCACCAAGCATAAGGTAAGTGGATTCTACTAGTTTTGAGTTAATACTTGGATTATATACGGATTTGAGCATGAAAATTTGATAGAAATTGTGGGATTTTGGTAGGAGACCTAGAAATTTATATTTTGGATTTTTACCACGATTTTGGGCATGGAATTAAGATAAAATCATATATTTGAGTTCCTAAGTTTATGGGTAAACTTTATCTTCGAAAAATTTCGGAATCTAGGCACGTGGGCTCGAGGGCATTTTTGTCAACTTTTCGATCGGGGTTAGGAATTGTTATAAATTGGATTATAATGAGTAATTGAACATATATTAATGGGTTTACATAATTATTGGCTAGTTCTGGAGCGTTGTGCATCAATTTGAGTCTTCGGAAGGGCGTGGAATGCCAGCAATGGATCTTCTGAGCGAAGTGAGTCTCCTTTCTAACCTTGTAAGAGGGAATTATCCCCATAGGTGAATTAATTGGATTCGTGCTTCTATTTGTGGGGGGCTACGTACGCACGAGGTGACAAGAGTCCGTGCGTAGCTACTATTATGTTTAAGTCTGGGTAATCTAGGACCCAAAAACATGCTATACTTGGAATATTTGTAATCTTATTGACAGTTTTAATTACTTAAATCACATTGAATTAGTAAATGAATTAAAAAAAAGATTAAACTTCATTTTCAAAAAAAATTGTTAAAGGAGAATTGGCTTTTCTTTGGATAATTGTTCCCTGTCGACTTCTTGATTGACTGTCTGTGTGTGTTTAATTTCGGAACGGGTCGAACGTCTCGGTAGATTAAATAGATACATCTATGGTTTGCATCATTCGACCCTCTGGCAGTGCACAGTTTAAATATTGTTGGATCGAGCCGTACATCCTCAACATAATTTGCGCGTGCTTGCATTGCTTGCCTTGAGATTTATAGATATTGATATTTGCTCTCCCTGACTCGAGATAAAATGATAATTAATAGATTATGAATTCGGAGACTTTTTAATATAAAAAGGAATGTTTACCTGTTTCGTGACTTATTTGAATTTACCGTCGTTCTTAATAAATCCACGATTATTCGTATTAATAACATATTACTATTGGGCCACTAGTAAGTGTCGAAGTCAACCTCTTATCTCTACTTCTTCGAGATTAGACGGGATACTCACTGGGTACACATTATTTTAGTACTCATAGTACACTTGCTGTGCATTTTTGTTGCACAGGTTCATGTGTGGCTAGTGGCTTAGTGGCATAGCGGCATGGTTGATATGGAGACTTAGGTGAGCTACATTTGTCGAGACGACCCGCAGTCAGGAGAGTCCCCGTCAGGGTATTGTACTGCACTTTCATTCCTGTCCACTTTGTATTCCGAACAGTTACTGTATTTCATTTTATTCCTAGTAAATGCTCATGCTCTTGTGACACCGGGTTCATGGATGATTATTGGGTATCTTGTATTTACTTCTAAACATTTTTTATATTTACACTGTAAAGATTATCTTTAACTAGTATGATTCAAGGAAAAATCATAGTTTTCAAAATTATTAAAACGAAAATTTAATTAAGTATGTTGGTTGGCTTGCCTGACAGTAGTGTCCGGCGCCATCACGACCCTTAGCGGATTTTGGATCGTGATAACATGGTATCAGAGCATTAAATTCCCTTAGGTCTCACGAGTCATGGGCGAGTCTAGTAGAGTATTGCGGAGCGGTACAGAGACGTTTGTACTTATCTTCGAGAGGCTACAGGGCTGTTAGGAGCACTTTCCTTCTTGGTACCTGCGGTTTGATTCCTTTGAGGCTTATGCCTTTATTTCCTTCCTATTCAATCTTATGCGACGCGAAGCGCTTGTTACAAATTGAGAATTGAAGAATTTTAATGGTACTATAGATGTGGTGCGGGATGTCCCCCTCCCCCTGCATAGTTGATTGGGCTATTGTCGTCGCCTTGCAGAAGGTTATCTTGTTATTTCAGATCAGTAGCTGTACCTCTTAGAGCTTTGAGGCTATGCACAAATTGCTTGGTATTTTCGAGCGAAGTGGAATTTTCATCTGCGATGTGGTGTTGTCGTCCTCGATTGGATATGTTAAGTTTGCCAGTGCTATGATCTTCTACGGTTCGCCTTTGGGGCAGGATATTGTGAAATAGTATTGGAGAAGCGACTGTTAGAGATCGCGGTGTGCGGTGGTTCAGATTTGAATTGGTGTTTATAATGTTGACGGCTCGAGAAAGATGATCTACGAAAAAGTTTAAAGTTAGTGACAATCTGCTGGTTCAAATGTTATAGAGATAGAGATTTAATTAAGACAACAAATGGTAGCAAAGGATGAGGAAGAACATGTAGGAAGTGTCAGGCGGTGGTTAAAATTTCTAGACAGCCAGGTATAAGAAGCGAATGTCGAGTAGTTGATTAAAGGAGTGAGTTTCGCCAAAGCGGGAGAGTGGCAGAATTGTATATGGGTTTTGTGGTAGGATGACTATGCACCTTAAGGAGAGTTTGGAATGATTTGGGAATGTTAGTGATTGGTGATTAGGGTCTACGGATTTAATTAGAAGCATTGGCTATTATGCTGCAGGAGATTGGATATGTCGGAAGGGAGTTGCTTGATATCAAGAAGGATACAACATGACTTGGGATGGAAGGATATGGTCGCACATTTAATTGATGTCCATGAGGAGTGAATGGGCTTGTGTAGCTGGTGAAGGAGCACGGGCTCAGGAGGGGTTATTGATGTCGTAGTGATTGTTCCCCGTGCAGTGACGCTGGAAGATGTCGAAAAGTGATTTCCAAAGGTGGGTTATTCCCTGTGAGCAGGTTAGCAATCGCGTGGTTGGCGAAGCTTCTGCGAAGGATTATACTGGCCATCTGGTAAGAGGTCTAATATGTGAATGTTGCTAGAGATTCAGAGTGTTCATGAAATGCTAACGGAAGGATTTCGAAGAATCTGGTAGTTTAATTACGCAAGGTTATGTCAATAAGAGAAAAAGAATCTTAGTGGGTTCCAAAGTTGTGTAATAGTGGCTTCAAGCTAAGTGGGAGATTCCTACTACCTACAATTGACTGCATGGTCGCCTATTTATGAGATTTCTGGTTATTAGCGTATTGATGGGTTATTTCAGCTAAGAGAGAGGAACATAAGAAGTGATTTGAGCAAAGGAATTGTTAAAGGTGTGCTATGGTTGGCCTTATTGACCCATGTTCAAACTTGGGGAAGGTTCAGGATTAATGCCTTGTATAGATGCGGGTTTCAAGGAAAGTGATTCGGCCGAATGCTTCGTCGAGAGGGTGTTCATGTGGTGGACGATTCATGGAGTTGATCATGTTCTGTACCAAGTCAAAGCGGGTGACTCTCAGCAACGGTCCTGGTTGATTCAAAGATTAAAGTGTGGTGCCTAATAATTTTGAGCCCATAAGTATGGTTAAGAATCGAGCTTTTACAGCAGATTATGAGAGAGAGCTTGGAATGTTCTATGATAGTTTCGACTTGCAGTGTAGCATTGGGAGAAAAATGAGAAAAAGACTTCGGATTCGTAGAGAAGTTATCAGAATGGGTGTATCAGTTGGAGATGCATATATGCGTGCAAGGAGGGTATGAAGTTGTTCATGGGTTTGGAGACGATGTGATCTCGTGGAAAGGAGTCGCTAAAGATGAGTGCGGATTTAGGTTGGTGATGTAAGGAATGGAGCTATTATTACCTCTAAGGCAAGTTAAGGATGAATTAGAAGTAGTTGATTGGTTGACCATGGTTGAATTGGAATACTGGTGGCAGAGATCAGTTCCGTAATCGTGATTGAGTTACGCAAGTGATTTGTGATGGTAAGTGTGGGGCTTGTCGACCGCTGTAATTGATTTTATTTGGGAGTATTCTAGTGTTATGGCCTGTTATGTGTAGGTGGATCCTAGAAGGTCTATGGTGTCTTAGACCACTACTTGAAGATTTGTATATTCTACGGTTATGAGGATTCACTTGTGTATTGCTATGGTTCTCCTAAAATGAGTTAAGTGAGAAGCTTATATATGATGAAGTATTAATCTATTAGTGGTTCCAGAGTTATAATGAAAATCGTATTCTGTCGCATATTGGCATGTTGGGTGTAGTGAGTGGTATGGAATTTGAAGCGAGGATCAAGGTTGCGGTTCGGTATTGACAAGGATGTCACGAGCTCGGATGAGCAGGAAAGGGGAGTTGAATGTTTAGAGTAAGCTGGCATTGTCTTTAGCCTCACCTGAGATCAGTGTTTTATGAAAAGGGCCCCTGTATCCTAGTTATGGATTCTTGTTCGCTTTCAGTGTTAGTGCGACCAGTTGTATAGAGGTGTAGACCTGTTATCTATCATGAAAGGTTGTGGGAGCTTGCCCCACAAGAAGATTGTATAAGTGTAGCATGTAGTTATTTGATTGATTGAAGAATTAAACCAAGTATGAAGATTATGGTGATATCGTTAATTTGAGAATTTATGCCTGGAGGGCACTAGATTTATTGGGTTGTGAACTGTGGAGGATTACTCCGATTATGATGGTTGTTCCTGTGTGTTATGGGAAAAAGAGGGTTATTATAGACCCAGGAAAGATTACAGACTTAGTTCGGTGTAATCGGAATCAGCTTGAGGTCTGTGAATAGATTTACGTACGAATATGGGCCTTATATCAGGCCAAATGTGTTCATTTCAGCATAGTGCTCCTTATGGAGGAGTATTTGGATGTGGGGTGTTATTTCGTTGTCGGCTATTTCATGTAATGCTATATTGTGCCGTGTGAGTTGTGAACGGCTCGATAATTTTCTTATGTATTGAGGTTCCGCGTAGCGATGGTGATATGTGAGCAAGATAGCTCTTTTGCTTCAAAGATCATATATCACACCTCAGTTGTGCTTAAGTTTGTTAGCTTATGGCGCTATATGTCCCCTCAGGGATGGTGTTATGCATTTAGCGTGCTTGGGACCGATATTCGGTATTTTGTTGTAATGAGCAATTTAGCTTGGTGTGTATCTCCTTATGTGAATTTTATGTGTGGATCGGGTGGCACTCCGTCATGGGTATGTTGTTTGGATCGTGTTGCATGCCTCAACAGTATGATGTTGAGTACAGTTTTCTGTATTCTAATTTTTATGTGTCTTGTTTTCCATTTTCTGAGGAAAGTCCATATTAGCAGGGTGAGTTGAGTAGTACCTTCCAGAGTTCGGTTTCCTTATATATCACATTCGAACTGGTAGCCTATTGGTACATTTTGGCATCATGTGAGACTTTTGGTCAGGTCTGGGGTGGCTTATTGCCTGAGCAGTTCGTACTGGGTGAGACGAGATTATGGGATCTAGGATCGCTGCAATCGGATTATATGAAGTGTATTAAAGAGTAAATACCATTATTTTGTTCAGAATGAGGTGATGGTTCTTGTCAAGAGTACAGATCCATTGATTGTTGATTCGATAGTGGTTATGAATTTCTACGCACATCTTCCATCATGGTGGTATTGTAAGAGTTAGAGCAAGACCTATGTATGTCATGAGGTGCAATGGGAGCATCAGAATCGTGGAAATTTCGGCTATTGTTATCAGAGGATGTTATTATGGTCATATGAGTTATGCAATACATAGTGTGAATTCAGAAGAGGTGTGCAGTCATGTCTCGGTGCATCGTGTAGTGATTGATATGGTGTTCAGATATTGGAAGTAGGCCTGGCAGAGAATTCCAGATGTTGGAATTGGGCTCTAAGATCATTTGCTTAAATAAAAGGGAATATCTTCAGAATTGATCGAGCTAATGTGCTCAAGTGGGTTGTGGTAGCACGGGTAGGTGCACGAGGTGTTAAACAGTGATTTCAGACTACTTCAGTGTAGTTCTCAGCACGTTCGAGGACGAACGTATATTTAAGTGGGAGAGAATGTAACGACCCGACCGGTTGTTTTAAGCTCTAGAGCGTCATTCAGCAGTTTGAGGCCATGATCAGCTTCACTTCAGGTATTATGACTTGTATGCATGGTCGGAATTGAATTTCAGGAAGTTCGAAGTTGATTTGGAAAGAGAATTCTCATTTCAGAAGCATTAGGTTGAAAGAATTGACTAAGATTGGAATTTTGAGTAAACGACCTCAGAATCGGGATTTGAAGGTTCCAACAGGTTCGTATGATGATTTCGGACTTGGGCGTATGTACGGATCGGGTTTTGGAAGACCTGAAAACGTTTCAGCACCTATTGTGGAAGTTAGCATTTTTGGAAGAATTTCATAAGTTTGGGTTGAAGTGCATTTCAGTGTTATCAATGTCTGTTTGGGATTCCAAGTTTGGGAATAGCTCCGTATGGTGATTCTGGTGTTGAGAGTGTGATCGGAAGTTAATTCGGAGGTTCATGGGTCATTTTGGAGCCATTTGGCTAAAGATAGAAATTTGAAGGTTTTAGAGGAGTTTGACCGGAAGTGGACTTTTTGATATCGGGGTCAGAATCCAATTCTGGAAGTTCGAGTAGGTCTGTAATGTTGAATATGACTTGTGTGCAAAATTTGAGGTCAATTGGATGTGATTTGATGGGTTTCGACATCGAATGTTGAAGATTGAAATTCTAAAGTTCATTAAGCTTGGATTGGAGGGCGAATCATGGTTTAAGCATTATTTGATGTGATTTGAGGCCTCGAGCAGGTCTGCGTTGTGTTATAGGACTGGTTGGTGTGATTGGATGGGGTCTCGGGGGCCTCGGGTGAATTTCGGGTGGATAACAGAAAAAATGGAAGTTGGATGAAACTCTGAAGCAACTGCCTTCTGGTGCAACCACACCTGCGTGGCTTGGGCCGCAGGTGCGGAGCTGCAGAAGCGGCCCTTGTGTCGCAGAAGCGAAATTGGATTGGTTAGGCTGGGACCGCAGATGCGGTCATCTTGCGGCAGAAGCGGGACCGCACCTGCGGCTGGTGAAGCGCAAAAGTGGAGTGAGGAGTTTGGTGATAGACCGCAGAAGCGGTATGGAGGGCGCACCTGCGGTACCGCAGAAACGATCAAGTGACCGCAGGTGCGGAAATGCTGGAGGCAGTGAGTTCTTTTAAATCGGGGGTTGAGTTTATTTCAACCCCATTTCTTCAATTGGAGCCGATTTTAAAGCAATTTTAAGGTGTCATTTTCACCACCAAGCATGAGGTATGTGGATTCTACTAGTTTTGAGTTAATACATGGATTATATATGGATTTGAGCATGAAAATTTGGTAGAAATTGTGGGTTTTTGGTAGAAGACCTAGAAATTTATATTTTGGATTTTTACCACGATTTTTGGCATGGAATTAAGAGAAAATCATATATTTGAGTTCGTGAGTTCATGGGTAAACTTTATCTTCAAAATTTTTTTGAATCCGGGCACGTGGGCCTGAGGGTATTTTTGTCAACTTTTCGATCGCGGTTAGGAATTGTTATAAATTGGATTATAATGGGTAATTGAACATATATTAATGGGTTTATATAATTATTGGCTAGTTTTGGAGCATTGTGCGTCAATTTGATTCTTCGGAAGGGCGTGGAATACCGGCGATGGATCTTCTGAGCGAGGTGAGTCTCCTTTCTAACCTTGTAAAAGAGAATTGTCCCCAAAGGTGATTTAATTGGATTTGTACTTCTATTTTTGGAGGCTATGTACGCACGAGGTGACGAGAGTCCATGCGTAGCTACAATTATGTTTAAGTCCGGGTAGTCTAGGACCCAAAAATGTGCTATACTTGGAATATTTGTAATCTTATTGACAGTTTGAATTGCTTAAATCACATCGAATTAGTAAATAATTTTTTTTTTAAAAAAAGATTAAACTTCATTTTTTAAAAAAAATTGTTAAAAGAGAATTGGTTTTTCTTTGGATAATTGTTCCCTATCAACTTCTTGATTGACTGTCTGTGTGTGTTTAATTTCAGAACGGGTCAAACACCTCGGTAGATTAAATAGATGCATCTATGGTTCGCGCCATTCGACCCTTTGGCAGTTGACAGTTTAAATATTGTTGGATCGGGCCGTACGTCCTCGACATGATTTGCATGTGCTTGCATTGCTTGCATTGAGATTTATAGATATTGATATTTGCTCTCTCTGACTCGAGATAAAATGTTAATTAATAGATTATGAATTCAAAGACTTTTTAATATAAAAAGGAATGTTTATCTGTTTCGTGACTTATTTGAATTTACCGCGTTTCTTAATAAATCCATGATTATTCGTATAAATAACATATTACTATTGGACCACTAGTAAATGTCGAAGTCGACCTCTCGTCTCTACTTCTTCGAGATTAGATGGGATACTCACTGGGTACACATTATTTTCGTACTCATAGTACACTTGTTGTGCATTTTTGTTGCACAGGTTCATGTGTGGCTAGTGGCTTAGTGGCATAGCGGCATGGTTGATATGGAGACTTAGGTGAGCTGCATTGGTCGAGACGACCCGCAGTCAGGAGAGTCTCCTTCAGAGTATTGTACTGCACTTTCATTTCTGTCCACTTTGTATTCCGGACAGTTACTGTATTTCATTTTATTCCTAGTAAATGCTCATGTACTTGTGACACCGGGTTCATGGATGATTATTGGGTATCTTGTATTTACTTCTAATTTTTTTGTTTTACATTGTAAAGATTATCTTTAACTAGGAAGATTGAAGGAAAAATCATAGTTTTCAAAATTACTAAAACGAAAATTTAATCAAGTATGTTGATTGGCTTGCCTGACAGCAGTATGCGGCGCCGTCACGATCCTTAATGGATTTTGGATCGTGACATTTTCTCTTATTCTTTTCACATGAAGGATTTGCAAAAAAGAAAAAAGTTCGGTATTATAAATGGAACTAAAGAAATGTGAGACTATATAAATCTCGTGTAATTAGGAATGAGTTTCGTTTATACGCTTTCTAAATTAAGTAGATAATTAGTAGTTGTTCTTTAGGTACCAAAATTTAAAGGTAGTGCTTAATTAGAATTCTATTTTTATGATGTTTTACCAAAAATAACCTATAATTTTGGCCAAATACATAGACAGGCACCAGTACTTGGTAGCACTTTCACTTGGACACTTAAAGTTAGCTTATTTCTTATTAGACACCGAAACTCATTTTAAACCGTGTCAATTAATCACAAAACAATGACATGGCAAAGAAAATGTTCCTCACTCTCCTCCAGTGCGTGAATGAAAAAATAATAATTTCTTCTTTTTTTCTCCCCTTAAAATTTTCAGATTTTCTCTTCCCATTATTGCCACTGTCCTCCCGCCATAGTCACCATTGCCGGTTACCGCTCGTTGTGGCGATTTTCTTCGTTTTCAAATCTGTCTATCACCGTCATTATCTGCCATGATTTTCAACAAGAAACACCATGAACCTAGTAAGGAGCTCCATTAACCCATTAGATGAAACCTTATTACTCTCATCAATCCTTTCCTACTTCCAGGAAATCTCAAGTAATGTAAAAAACCAACAATGTATATATATTTGGCCTATAATTGTAGGGTTAATTTCACTGATGGTCACTCAACTATGTTTCAATTTCACTAAAGTCACTCAATTATTTTTTGTCACTTAAAAGTAACTAAACTTTCACATTGTCACTTAAAAGTCATTTTGGCTCAAACCCCTACCATAAATGACATGACATAAAATTTAATGAGAAAAATCCAAAAATAAATGCCACATAAACTTAAATGGATCATACCCACTTTAGATCCATTTCTTCCTTAATGTGATTTGACCTATAACCCAAATGCTTTCAATAAAAAAATATTAAATTTTACATTAATTTAAAATGATTATCCTATACTACAAAATTCTTGCCTTTTCTATTACATAGTGCTCATTTATAATTATTTTATACTAAAAAAATTCTTATCTTGTTTGTATGCCCCATCCAAATAGTTTTATAACTCTACTGAAGTTAGAATACTACTGTATCCAACTCACATAACATATTTATAATTTTCTAGTGAAATTAAAATAGTATTGTTTTCATCTTACATAACATATTAATGTATCATAAGCATACAAGAATAAATAAAGCTAATAAGAGTCTATTTTCACAATAAATATGCACTTACAGACAACCTATTGCAATTGTCTAGACAAAAGAAATATTGTATTTGTACGATAAAAACCCCACAAAAAAATCACAAGACCTAATTTTATTAGGGGTGTGTATTTTTTCCCTTATTGAAACCCATTTGGATTATGAATCGAATCACATTAGGAGAGAAATGAATCTAAAGTGGGTATGATCCATTTAAGCTTATGTGACATTTATTTTTAGATTTTTCTCATTAAAATTTATGCCATGTCATATTTATGGCAGGGGTTGAGCCAAAATGACTTTGAAGCGATAATGTGAAAGTTTAGTTACTTTTAAGTAACAAAAAATAGTTGAGTGACTTTAGTGAAATTGAAACATAGTTGAGTGACCATCAGTGAAATTAACCCCTATAATTGTATATATATTTAGGGCTATTTTGGTCAACCAATAATGTATCCATACTTTTATAATAATATAAATAAATATATAGTTACACAATCAAATACTTAGAAATCAACTGTAATGAACATGTAAATTAATGTTTTTTTACATCGTTCATGTTTTAAACTTACATGATCCTAAAAAACAGTTAAGTAATGTAAAAAACCAACTATTTTTTTTTCTTTTGTAATATTAAGATATTGTAGCAACTAGCAAGTTTTCTATCCTAGTTGTCATGGCGCAGCCCATTTGGTTGGTCACTTAATATTCTCATATTAAAAGGGAGAGTCGGAAAGTAAAAACTAATTAAAATTGCAGTCACTTTCCTAATAGCTGGGCCTCATTTTAATTATAAATACAATAAGCAGTAGTAATACCTAAACATTTAATTCATCTTAGTGGCTGGATCGTACTTTGGATATTTTATTTAAACACTTTTACTCAAAATACCTAACATTAGAAACTGCTTTCGAATGCCAGAAAGCCTTTCAAGTGGCAATATTGATGTGTTTCTGTCTCTTTTTTTTCTTTTCTTTTTCCCTTCTACTATAAGAGAAATTTTAAATGGATGTTTAAGATCAATTCTCAAGGTAAAAGGAGACAACTCGTTTCATTATTTTAATGATTTACAAGATTTTGGCTTTCATTATTTCTTGAATCATATTGTTCTAATTCTTATTTTCTTTTAGAAAATTAGCAACATCGTTATAGTCATTATTTTATAGAATTTGAAATTAAAACCATGACTCTCTTATTAATTATCATATTATTCTTGTTTGGATTTAAAGTAGTATCTGGCATGGGGAGAATATAGCATATGCCACCAGCGTTAAGATGTCTTAAGTTTAGGTGGTTAAAATAGGTTGATTAAATAGGTGTTTACCCTTAAAATTGAAAAATAATTAAACTTATAATGTGGTTTTAAGAACACGTGATTTCACTTAATACCAATTGATAAATATAAAGATTAGTAATAGAAATTAACAATAAGATAATGCAAACCAGTGTAGAAACGTAATTCAGCCCTCGAGCTAGAGTGCCCTCGAACTGGTCAGTGCCAAAACAGTTAAGAAATAAGCAAGCTGGTGAATAAGAATATAAGCTAAAGAGAAAGTGTTATACTGCTTTAATATGTGTGAATGTAAGATGGTTACAAAAATATTAGAACTCTCTTTATATAATAGAGGAATCTTATCTATGGTACAATTCTAATTATGGAAGTAAATCCCATGATTAGCTAAATAACCGCCCTTGATTCGATTTGTTCCGAGATTTCCGACATGATCTTCGACGAGTCGGATATCTCGCCTTTCCGCTATTAAGCTGTCTTCGGTCTTGCTCGATGTCTGTCCTGTTTGACCTCAATCATTATCGGTTTCGATCTTGCTAGGTACCTCAAATCCGAACTGTACCTTACCCCCGTGTCTTGGTCAGATATGCCTTGGAGCTGATTCTCGATCCATCCCCTCGGTCTCGGTTAATCAGTAAGATCGGATGGGCATGGTTTTAATCGTATACAGATAGCCCCCTCGTTTTTTGGAGTATAATGACAAGAAACGAATTGAGTTCTCGACCTCTACCCCGATTTGTCATGATGTCATCACTATGATGTAAGTGACATACGTGACCGAACCGTCCCATCGGTTCAATTTTTCAGGCACTTAAGGCGCGTCAGTTGCCGGTTGGCCACTTGTAACCTTGAACCGTCGCCGTGAAACCCATAAATAGGCCTCTTTTCTACTTTTTCAAACTTTACCTTTAATCTCTTTTGCTCTAATATTCAAAGATCTTTGCATTTTTCAAGCTCTTCATTTGCAAATCTTCAAGTTTCATTTCTAGCCCCTTCTTAAAACGCCAGTTATCTTGACCCCGGTTCTTCCTCGCTCATAGAAATGGCTAAGACCTTCAAAACTGTCCCTCACAAAGAAACCACCTCTTCATCAAAGTCCGCCGACGGCACTGCTGTGGCAGAATATCCTCTCGCGGACTTCGTTCTGATGAAGTGTGCCACTGCTGCTGATTTCAAAGTGGAGAACACACCCTCGACACCGGGAAAATGTGAACCCATGTCGAGGTACATGTGCACGATTACTGAACACCTCCCCGAGAAGGTAAACGAGGAGTGCAACTGGGTAGACAAGGACGTCGTAGTGCCTAGCCTTGAAGAATCCATCTCTACTTACAAGGAGGGGTATCTAATTGTCCACACCTACCCCTTCATAATAAATTCCTTGGACCCTATCATCTTTGCCTTTTTCTAGAGGTACGATGTCACTCTGGGCCAAATTCACCCATCATTTTGGAGGATCGTGCTCCTCATACGATTCTTTATAAGTAATATCGAGGGGCATCCTTTTACCCTCGATCACCCCATGTGCCTCTACGGCCCTCGACTTTATCGAGGAGAAATGATCAAACTTTATCACCGAGCCACCAAACCCCCATTCTCAAGCATAGACAAGACTCAAGACCGGCGTTTGATGGGCAGGTTCATTCGAATAAGGACTTCAGAACTAATCCCTGCCGAAGATATACCGTTCCCTGAAAGGTGGAACATGAAACGTAAGTATTGCTTGGCCTTTCGAGTATCTATTATTGCCGTTCTGCTTTCTTTCTTTCCCTTTATCTAGGTCTTTTTTGTTTTTGTTGCAGCCAAGGTCGTTATTCCGGAAGTGATCCCCGACCTGAGGCAACGGGTCAAGGGATTGGTGTCGCAAAAAACTTATTCCGAACGTGCTTGGATGGAGTTGTCAAGGGGCCGATGGGAGGCTAGAAACCATGGTTATCTTTTTCTCTTAGCGAGGTTTCCATTAGGACTTCGTTATCGTACTTACTCATTTTTCCCTTTTGTAGGTCTTGGGAAGGACATGCCAATGAGGCCCCCTGCTGCTGAAAAAGAGGCACTTCTATCCTCGTTTGCCCCAAAGCAGGGTAAAGAGAAGAAAAGGAAAGAGGCTCCCATTCCCCAAGCACGGAGAAGAAAAGCCGGCCAGGAGGCCCCGTAAGCCTAAAGGGGATGTTATTCACGTAACTATGGAGTCTTCCCACCAGCTATCAGATGAGTCCGAAGATGAGGATAAAGAAGAAAATTCCAGATTGGTGCCCCATGTGCGGGCTGGCATCGAGGTTAAAAGAACCACTGGACAAGCGGGAGCGAAGCTGCTTTGCCCAGGCCTGATGAGCCTGAGCCAATAATAGTTGAAGATGCCTCACCTCGAGATGGGGAGGCCATCGAGGTGACGGTCAAGGTTGGAGTAGAAACCGAGCTCGAGGCTCCCCGGAATAAAGATGATGCCTCTAAAGATCTACTCGGGGCAATAGTGATCCGGGATTCCTCCTCATTACCTCCAGTTCCGGATTCGATGATACGTGACGCTCAGGCTATAGAGACTTGTCACAGAGAGGGGAACCATGGGGAGGAAGATTTTTTCCATGGCTATTTTGCCGACATGGAAGACGTCACTGGTTTGCGTGATTTGGTCGTGCCAAGGAGAGTTCGAATGAGGCTTCCTCAAGCTATACATTGACCAATTAATTCCCAGCTCCCAGCGTTGACCCCGATCGAAAGCGACCTCTTATCATCTCAATCCCAGAAGATACATAAGTTTTTTCTGCTCTCGTAGGGGTGGCAAGTTAACTTTGATGCTTGGTCATTGAGGAGGACCAAGCCAAATAAATGCAGTGGATGTTGCCTGCTTGTTCAACAAGGCCCAACATGCTCTGAATCGGGTAGGTTCAAGGACAATTGCTTTTTCATGATTTTTGACGTGTAGATATTTCTAACATCTTCTTCCTTTCTTGCAGGCTTCGGTGTTGCACCACGAGACCTTTCTTCGAGTTTGATAGGAATGAAAGGTCGAGGTCCAAGGCCTTACTGAGAAGTGCAACATTTACAAGACTCTCAGTGAGAAGCTTTAGGTAGACCTAGCGAAGGCTTGAATAGAGCACGAAGAGATGGCCGAGCAGGTATTCTGAATTCTTCATGATAGTGAGGATGAATCAGAGATAACGACTAACAATCCCATTTTGCAGGCTCGACAGAGGCTCGAATAGATCAAGGTCTTTCAAGGGCAAATAGATGAAGTGCGAGCTGAGGCCGAATGGTTCAAGGGATGTATGGACATCCTAGATACACAAAAGGAGACCGTTCAAGCAGAGATGGATTACGCCAAGTCACAACTTCGACATGCAAGGGACAGTGCCTCAGTCCAGGCAAAGAAGGTTAAAGAACTCGAATCCAATTTAGCCAATCTAGCTAAGGAGCTTGACGTTGCCAGATTCAAAGTGGTCGCGGCCAATATTAAGGCCCAGACTACTGCGGATCAATACAAAATCTATGCCAAAGCCACCCTCGAGCAGGCTAGGGGCATGGTTGATCATTCGAAGTGGTAGGCTCGAAGGGAGGTTCTCGAGGAGATCCTTGCTCAAATTGTCGATATATCTGCGGAGCTCAAGATCGCCAAGGCTGAGAAATCAAAGGCTCAGAAGTTAGAGTTTCCCGATGAGGATTCCGAGGATGTGATTGAATCAGGTGGAGAAGATTTTGAGGGCGAAGAAGCTGCTCCCGAAGAAATTAGGCCCTTAGGATTAGTAGTGTTTGTTTTAAGGCTGCTTTGGCCTTTGTAAAAAGTTTTTGATGTCCTTGTAAGAAAAACTTTGATATATAAAAATTTTCCTTTCCTTTCTAAATTCGTCTTCTTTTCCCTTGTTTTGTCTTTACTTGTTTTATTGATGCCTTATGAGATTGCATTCATAGGTTCAAGGTTTAGGCAATTTTTGACCGAAACTGAACTATTGTTGAGTGAGTGTTTCCTCGAACTCGAGGTAGGTTAACCCTTAGGTTTTAATTGAGTGAGGATGATCCCTCAAACTTAAAATAAAAGATGGCCCTTAGGCTCTTGTATTAGGACGATGTGGACTTAGTAAAAAGATTGACTTTTTCTTCTTTTTGGCTTGAAAAGTTCATTGTTAATTGTACAAAATTTGTTATGCCTTAGCACGAAATAAGGAATTGTTAGAGAGTTCGAATAATTTTGTATTCATTAGGGTTCTCGAGGCTTGATATTATCGAAGCCCCTTATAATATTATCGAGGATAGCCTTTTTAACTGATTTATTCTAATATTTGAAGGCCTGTTTTATTATGGAATTCGGATGTCTCCGAACCGTGTCAATTTGGCTGTGGCCTTTAGTTTGGGATTTGCCTCTTGGGCTCGTTTCCTGTTATACTTTGAGCTTATTCGAAGTATTCGAAGTGTCAGTCCCCGATTGGGGGTGGTCGTGGCCTATAAAATCGAGGGTTGCCTTTTTAAGGTCTTATAATCTCAAGAATTTACTAATTCGATCTCGTCTATTTTTCGAATGGTAGTCCCCGAGTAGGGGATTAATTGTTCAAAATTCGGTTGCAATCGGCCCTTTTTAAGCCTGTTTACACAATAGATCGAGTATGAAATTGTGAAGTAGAAAATTTTTCTAAGGCATGAAATATTGGCAAGGAAAAAATACTTCTTCCAATAGATGATTATACATGCGTACATATTTGATGTTAGGGCTCGAGTAACCTATATGGCACAGTTCGTTCAACCGTTTGGCCCTTACAAAATTTACCTATCGAGACCTCGCTGTTACGAAGGAATTTCCTTGCAACAAAGTTGACATTCAAGGGTAATGCCTCCCAATATTTGAGGTTGATTGTAAAGAAGCCTCGGATATTGTTGAATTGCTCTAAACTAGCACGATCAATGGTTGTCTCGTTAAAAACCTTGCTGGAAAACCCTTTTGGAACAAAACCGATCTAAGGGAAAAGAGTGCAACACGTGCCTTCAAACCTAAAGTCTTCGAGTCGAGGAGTCCATTGTTGTCTCTAGTCGATCACCTGTAGGGGTTAGTTTAAAATATAAATGAAAATGGAGAAGGCCGTACCTTAGTAGTAGTATCGTTTCAAGTGCGATACGTTCTAGTTGCTCGGTAGTTGTTCGTTGTTCATTGTACCGAGCTTGTAGGACCCTTTTCTGGCAATTTCGAGAACCTAGTATGGTCCTTCCCAGTTTAGACCCAGTTCCCTTCGTTTGGATTTTGAGTGTTGAGGGTGACCTTTCTTAGCACCAAGTCCCCGATGTTGAAATGTCAAAGATTGGCTCTTCGATTGTAGTACCTTTTGACCCACTATTTTTGAGCGTCTAATCGAACGAGCGCAGCTCGTCTCTCGTCCAACAATTCTAAACTTGTATTCATGGCTTCGTTATTCGACTCTTCCATTGCATACCGAAACTTGAGTCTAGGTTCTTCGACTTCGACCGGGATCAGGGCTTCGGCACCATAGACTAAAGAGAATGGTGTTTCCCCCTTACTGGATTTCGACATTGTACGGTATGCCCAAACGACCTCGGGCAGTATTTCTCTCCATTATCCTTTAGCATCATTCAACCTTTTTCTTTAGATTTTGAATGATGGACTTGTTTGTCGACTCGGCTTGTCCGTTCCCACTAGGATTTTACAGCGTTGACATGATCTTTTTAATCTTGTGGTCTTCGATAAATTTTGTCACTTTGCTACCGACGAATTGCTTCCCATTGTCGCATACGATCTCGGCAGGCATCCCGAATTGACATATAATGGTCCCAAATGAAGTCTATGACTTCTTTTTCTCTGACTTTTTTGAAGGCCTGTGCTTCAACCCATTTAGAAAAATAGTCATAAACAAAATGAATTGAGCTTTACCTGGGGCCGATGTTAGAGGGCCGACGATGTCCATTCCCCATTTCATGAACGACCATGGGGATAAGACTGAATGGAATTTATCTTCGGGTTGGTAAATCATCGGCGCATACCTTTGACATTTGTCACACTTTCAAACAAATGCTTTTGTATTTTTTTCCATATTGGCACAGTAGTATCCTGCTCTGATGACTTCGTGAACCAATGACTCAGCACCAAAATGATTTTCGCAAGTGCCCTCATAAATTTCCCATAGAATGTAGTTGGTTTCTCCTGGTCCCAAACATATCGCCAACGGTCCATCCAACATTCTCCTATATAGTGTCCCATCCTCGACCAATGTAAACCGTGCGACCTTCGTGCGTAGAGTCCTCGATTCCTTGGGATCCGATGGAAGCTTCTCGTTCTTTAGGTATTCGATATACTTATTCCTCCAATCCCAAGTTAGACTTGTGTAGTTTATTTCAGCGTGACCTTCTTTGGTTACTGACCTCGAAAGTTGTACAACAGTCCCCCGAGCTAAGTTCATCATCTTCGATCGATGACCCCAAATTTGCAAGGGCATCTGCCTTGCTGTTTTGTTCCCGAGGTACGTGCTGTAGGGTCTATTATTTAAATCTATGTAGAGCCACATGTAGTTTGTCCAAGTACCTCTACATTCGATCTTCTCAAACCTCGAAAGTTCTATTGACTTGGTTTACCACAAGTAGGAAGTCACACTTGGCCTCGATAACCTCTGCTCCCAGGCTCTTAGCTAGCTCGAGACCTGCAATCATGGCCTCATACTCGGTCTCATTATTGGTTAATTTTGAAGTTTTGATAGACTGTCTAATTGTACTACATGTGGGCAGCTTTAAAATGATGCCTAGCCCGGACCCTTTCACGTTCGAAGTGCCATCTATAAAGAGGGTCCATACCCCCGATGATGTACCCGATTTTAACAATAGTTCCCTTTTGACCTCGGGTACGAAGGTTGGCGTAAAGTCGGCTACAAAGTCTGCCAAGATTTGAGACTTTATGGCCGTTCAAGGTTGATATTCAATATCGTATCTGCTGATCTCGATGGCCCATTTGGCCAATCGACCCGAGAGCTCGGGGTCGTGAAAAATGTTGCAAAAGGGATAAGTGGTTACAACACAAATTGGGTTACACTAAAAGGGGATAAGTTGTTACAACCTCGAAAGTTCTGTTGACTTGGTTTACCACAAGTAGGAAGTCACACTTGGCCTCGATGACCTTTGCTCCCAGGCTCTTAGCTAGCTCGAGACCTGCAATCATGGCCTCATACTCGGCCTCATTATTAGTTAATTTTGAAGTTTTGATAGACTATCTAATTGTACTACACGTGGGCGACTTTAAAACGATGCCTAGCCCGGACCCCTTCACATTCGAAGTGCTGTCTATAAAGAGGGTCTATACCCCCGGTGATGTACCCAATTTTAACAATAGTTCCCTTTTGACCTCGGGTACGAAGGTTGGCATAAATTCGACCACAATGTTTGCCAAAATTTGAGACTTTATGGCCATTCGGGGTGATACTCAATATCGTATCCGCTGATCTCGATGGCCCATTTGGCCAATCGACTCGAGAGTTCGGGGTCGTGAAAAATATTGTGAAGGGAATAAGTGGTTACAACACAGATTGGGTGACATTGAAAGTACAGTTTCAATTTTCAAGAGGCGCTTATCAAAGCGAGCGCTAATTTTTCTAAGTGCGGTATCGGATTTCGGCCTCCTAGGGTTCGACTAACATAATAAATAGAGAATTTTGTACCTTGCTCTTATCTAACTAAGACCCCACTTACCGCTATCTCCAAGACCGCTAAGTATAAGTAGAGTTGCTCATCCGCTTTCATGGTGTGAAGCAATGGCGAGCTCGACAGGTATCGTTTCAGTTCCTTCAGACTTGTTGACATTCCAGGGTCCATGAGAAATTGCTCTTCTTCTTAAGCAGTGAGAAGAATCGGTGGCTCCTATCTGAGGACCTCGAAATAAATCGACCTAAGGCGGCTATGTGCCCTATGAACCTTTGTACAGCCTTGACATTGTCAATGACTGTGATGTCTTCGATTGCCTTGATTTATTGGGATTGATCTAGATCCCCCTATTTGATACCATAAAACCGAGGAACTTGCTCAAACCGACCCCGAATGTACATTTCTCCGGGTTGAGCTTCATGTCGTCCTGGGCATTCTGATCTGCCATTCGAGCACTTTTGCGTACGCTATTTTCAAGGTCGATGCCTAAATTTCCATTAATGTTAATGTGAGAATTGATGTCTATCGTATCCACGGCCGGAGCCCCGTCGAGATTGACTAGAGGTACTCCGTTATCTGGGGCGACTATGTTGTCGTTCTCGCCATGGATACCTAGGCCATCATTTGTGTGTGTGGGTGTCATTTGCGAGTTTGACATGTTGATCTTGGAATCAAAGACACTTCAAAGATCAAGTGTAAAATAGTGTGTGTTATGGAAATTGTACGAGGCAATCACTATTATCCTTAGCCCCACGGTGGGTGCCAAACTGTTTACCCTTAAAATTGGATAACAATTAAACTTATAATGTGATTTTAAGGACACGTGATTTCACCTAATACCAATTAAATATGAAGATTAGTAATAGAAATTAACAATAAGATAAAGCAACCAATGTTGAAACGTATTTCGATCGGGCAGATGCTCGATTAGTATGATCTGTTCCATATCTTCGACCGTTGACTTCGTTGCATCAGAATCATCAGAGATTATGAAGGTTCGAGGTATCATATAATTATCATCCTCGAAAGTTTTCTGCTACTTTGATCGTATCGAGGCCGGTGACTTCAGTTGCGATTTAACCTCCTACTTTCCCTTTGACTCCGATCCCTTTGTTAATGAAAGCATTGATACTGGTACTACTTTGTCGATCGAGAACATTTCTTTGGTGGTAGGTTGTTCACCATACACCGTTTTGATTCCTTCTGATGTTGGGAACTTCAGGACTTGATAAAGCGTCGAGGGAACTGCCCCTCATGTTATAGATCCAGGGCCTTCCGAGCAGCGCGTTGTACCTATGTCACCTTTGATCACATGGAACTTGTTTCTTGGATGGTTTCAGCCACATTTACTGGAAAAATGATTTTCCCTTTGGTGGTTTCACTTGCCATGTTGAAGCCATTAAGTACTCGAGCCGCGGGCACGATTTGATCTTGGAGGCCGAGTTGCTTTACGACCCTTGATTGAATAATGTTTGCAGAGCTACCTGGATCAATCAGCACACATTTAATTTGAATTTTATTCATAAGGATGGATATTACCACTGCTTCTTTTTGAGGTTGTTCGATCCCTTCTGCATCTTCGTCGTTGAAAGACAAGGTTTCTTCCAGCAAATCGTCTCAAGTTCGCTTTTCCCTTGTGATTGTCACATTGGTGCGTTTAAATACCAGTCCTTGAGGAATATCGATCCCCTAACAATCATATGAATCGCGTGTTATGGCTCTTCCTGCTCGTTCTGCCTGTTCGAATGCCTATTTTTGAAGTGATTCTTGGCCCGACCACTTAAGAAATCTCGAAGGTGACCCTCGTTAAACAATCAGGCCACTTCCTCCCTTAGTTGTCTGCAATCTTCTATTTTATGGCCATGGGTACCATGGTACTTGCATGTTTGGTTTGGATTTCTCTAGGCCGGATCAGTCTGCATAGGTCGGGGCCACCTGGTATCTTTGATATGTCTGATGGCTGATACTATAGTGGACGCGTCCATGTTGAAGTTATATTCCGATAAGCGGGGTGCTTCTTTGGTCCCGACATCCCTATTGAAACCACTTTTGCTCATGAGCCCTTGGGAACTCTTCCCCTGATAATTTCTTCTATCATTCCGAATTTGGTTGTGCCGGGGCCTGTTACTTCTCCGATCTCCACCGTATGACTGATATCGATCTCTGTTCGACCGTAGTCCCCGATCAACGTACCTTTTAACTCTGTACATAGACCTGTTAGGATAAATCGACCCAATCAGAGCTCCCAGTTGATCATCCTTGACCCTGATCTTCGACTGATACCGATTATGTACATCAACCCAAGTAACAATTGGATATTCGATCAAATTCTTTTTCAACTACTGTGAAGCTATGGAACTTTGAGCGTTGAGACCTTGAGCAAAAGCTTGAATAACACAATCGTCGGTGACTGGTGGCAAATCCATTCACTCCATTTGGAATCGAGATTCGAACTCCCTGAGCATTTAGTTATCTTTCTGTCTTACCTTGAAGAGGTACGACTTTGTGGTAGCGACCTTAATGGCTCCAGCGTGCACCTTCACGAAAGCATATGCAAGTAAGTAAGTTATGGTACCATATCATATCACCCTTCGATAGAGTCTCACCAAATTTCTTCAGCAACACAGATTCGATCTCGTCATCTTCCAAGTCATTTGCCTTAATGGCACACGTATATGAGGGGGCGTGTTCATTTGGATCCGTCGTCCCGTTATATTTCGGAATCTCGAGCATACGAAACTTCTTCGAGATTGGCTTCGGAGCCGCACTCAAGAGGAAAGGCTTTTGGAAAAACTTTTTGGAATCAAGCCCTTTCAAGACTGGTGGTGCCTTGGGGATTTGATCGACCCTAGAGTTGCAAGTCTCCGCTTTCTTATCATTCTCTTCGATCTTCTTTTCTCCTGTCTTCTGAGTAACGCGTTGTACCTCATGTCACCTTTGATCATATGGAACTTTGTTTCTTGGATGGTTCCGGCCATATTTACTGGCAAAATGATTTCCTCTTTGGTGGTTTCACTTTCCATGTTGAAGTTGTTAAGTACTCGAGTTGCATGCACGATTTGATCTTGGAGGCCGAGTTGCTCTATGACCCTTGATCGAATAATCTTTGCCGAGTTACCTAGATCAATCAACACACGTTTAACTTGAATTTTGTTCATAAGGATAGATATTACCAGTGCGTCTTTATGAGGTTGTTCGATCCCTTCTGCATCCTCATATTTGAAAGACAAGGTTTCTTCCGGCAAATAGTCTCGAGTTTGATTTTCCCTTGTGATTGTCACTTTGGTGCATTTAAATAACGGTCCTTGAGGAATATCAACGGTTGATACCCAATTTTCCTCCAAAATATTTTAAAATTGCATATGTACCTTCAAAATCATGCATTAATAGCGATTGATATTTTTCCACAATTTTCCTATATTTTTATTAATTTATCCAGCATTTTATTTCCAATAAATAATTACAGAATTGCATCACAAGTGATTTCAAAAGCATTACTTGATTTAATTTATTATTTATGGTCCTATTTAAACCAAATTATTTCATAATTATCCAAATTGGCATCGTTTGACTGCAATTGCAATAACTTTGCAATTATAGCCCAAACATATGATTTTATACTATTTTTGACCAGAAATTAATCATTTGTATTTTTAAAATACTAAGTAATCATTTTAACTATTTCTATGCATAAAATTCATTTTTTGTATATATTAGATATTTTTATAAATTATTTTATTTAATTTAATTGGGTATTTAACAAATAGTCAATTCCATTTCAATTCTAGCCTAATTAAATCAGACCCCAACCCAATTAAAATAGCCCAAACCCCAGGCCCAATCCATCAAAATTACCCAACCCAACCCCTGGTCAATCTGGACCGTTAATCAATTCTAATCAACGGTCCAGATCCCCCTTTCCATAATTAACCTAATAGTCCACCCCCAAACCCTCATTCTCTCATCACTTTCCGTCGTTACATCTCTCATCTCTTCCAAGACTCTCTCTGCTAAACCTATGCTCCTACTCGCCCGCCGTTGGCTCGCCGGTATCAATGGAGGTTTCACCACCACCCCTAGCCTCCATGGCTCCCTCACATGCTGGATACTTGCTACCTTGAGGTCCTCAAGGGGACCAGAGGCAGCTCAACTCACACCGATGGCCTTTTCATGCCGTTCTCGGGCCACCCTTGGCCGCCCGAGTAAGATCTTTATTTTTTCCGGCTAGATCCATGGCTTCTAAACCGGAATTTCTTTATCTCTGGGTTATCTCTCTCTGAAAACCTAAATCATCTCTTGACTCTTCAGATCTACCATAGATCTGGATATATTTGGAGTTATTTTTGCTGTTTTCCATGATAACCTCTCCGATTTTTCAAAACGCCTCTTCGTCTTCAAAACTAGGGTTTCTTAATCCTTTTTTCAAAATGACTTTTCCTCTGATTTTTAGTATTATTATATAAGTTTTACTATGTTTAAACGGTTTATTTAAGTTTTTCCTTTTATCTGATTCATTATGTTTAAAACCCTAATTATTTTGGTCTTAAACCTGGGTTCTGAGAACTGTCCTTGCTTATTTGTTCGTTCAATTCGCTCGCATGTCTGTTATTCATGAATATGTTCTATGTTTCCATGATTTTTACCCTATTATGCTTATTAGGGTTTCTGATTTTGCTTCTTCCGCCTATACTATGTTTATTCTGTTTATTAACATAAATTTGTGTTAATTCCTCTAATTAGTACTATTTTTCTAGTTGAATTCCTGACTTTATGTGATTTTTACTTCACTATGCTTATTAGAGTTTCTGATTTTATTCCTTCTTGCCTATGTTGTGATTATTTCGTTTATTTTACAAGCAATTTGTGTTAATTCCCTTAATCATTACTACTCCTATTTGAATCCCTAATTTCTGTAATTGATACCTTTCACTAATCTCTTGTGATGATTTCCTTATTGATTTTCAACCTCTAAGATATTTTCTTGCCTTATTTTTTGGTCGACTAGGCTGTCAATCGATTCTTAAGTACTTTCCTTAATTAGATTTTCTGAACCTAGCATATACTTACTATGCCTGAAAATATTTCCTTATGTGCTATGTTCCGGTCTTATGTGATCTCTTTCCTTATTTGTCTTTACCGTTTGAAGTTAACTCCCTTAATTAAGAGAGTACTTATACTGATTTTATACTAATTGATACCTAGTTCCATAATTACTACTTGACTTTGATTCTTAACTTATTATTCTACCTAAT